>NC_132794.1:88718855-89318855 GCF_048418805.1 Vulpes vulpes
ATCTTAGGGTTAAGAATTGAAATTTTTTTTTTTTAGTTCCTACAAATGAGTGTTGACTACAAGATTTCTGCAGACTCAGATATTTAGGAAATGTTTCTTTTACTCTCTTTTTGAATGTGGTATCCTCTGGCTCTGCCTTATAAATTACATCCTTACTTTTTTTAAAGATTTGTTTATTTATTTGAGAGAGATGGAATCTTAAGCAGGCTCCACCATGCTCAGCGTGGAGTCTGACACGGGGCTCAATCTCACTACCTGAAATCATCACCTGAGCTGAAACCAAGAGTTGAATGCTTAACCAACTCTGCCACACAGGCACCCCTCATTCTTATGTTTAGTTATGAATCAGCCAGGTAACTATTTCTTCACTATAAACTTTTATACAAAACTATGACAGTAGTTGCTTCCATTAAAATTTAGTGTACTCTGTTGTGTTATTTTTTCTTTTGTTTTAAAATTTTGGTTCATGATTTTTTTTTTTTTTACCTAGAGAAGTTTTGGAAGGTAGGCTCGTTCTCAGCTGTAGCATCTAAGTGTATGTAGTGGATATGCTCAGTTAGTAATGACTGTGCTGAATAGTTCTGAATAAAAACATTTTGTTGATTGTCATATGTCCCTAAGGCATGCTCTTGAGAGACTGTATATATATATATATATATAGGGTATCGTGGAAATAATCTAAGCTTGGAGTTAGATCAAGGTTTGAATCCAGGCTCCACTACTTAATAGTAATTTATGACTTCGATTCATATTATCATTCTGAATTCATTTTCCTATCTGTCAAACAGGGATAGTAATATCAACCCCATATGCCTGAAAAGATTAGAGATTATTTGTGTGGTGTACTAACCAGCCTTAGCAAAAGGTAGATCATATTATTATTATTACTTAAAATTTTTTTATTATGTTTTTCTGATAATCATTGCTTTGTTTGGTAATACATCTGCATTCATTTCCCTAATGCTTTACATGATTAGTGTTTGTGTGTGTGTATATATATGTATGTATGTATGTTTTGCTTTGTTTTGTTTTGTTAGCCAAGGTTAAGGTTGTTGACTGTGACCATAGAATCCTGAAACACAGCAAAGCTAATTGGCCCACATGTTTGAATCTATGACCCTGTCCTCATTAGCTCCATAAGCTAACTACTCAAAAAATAGCTCACCAGAATGAATGATAAAACTGATATATTGTTGATTTGGTACTCATACACTCATTAGACAGAATTAAATGAGTTACTACCAGAAGTAAAAGTATAGATTTTTAATTATAAACCTGTATAAATATAAGACTAGTTCTCACACTTTGTATAAAACTGGGGACCTAAAGGATGATCTTTGACAGCCACTAACCTGATTTATAATTTAGACATTTCTTTTAGTTGTTGAACAGTATTTGTTGTAGACTTCCCACTTATAGGAGAAGTGAGAAGAAATGAAACTAGACTTTTCATATCTTGAAAGAGAACCCTCCTTTTACTATGTCACCCACCAGAAAATGTGCTCTTAGCTAGTGGAGAAAACATTTAGAGGTCCCCATTAATGAGCTCAGCAGGATGGATGATGCTGGTGTACCCGTAAGAGTTTATTGAATTACAGAGAAATCCCAGTTGTCACAGCTTTAGATAGAAGAGAAGTTATAGGGTGTTGCTCAGCAAGCTCTAAGCCTGAATTTGAAGTAAAACATAGACCAGTTGCTCCCAGTCGTGGTGTGTATTTTTCACCTGTCTTACGCTAGTATTCTATATAGCTTTCCATTCTTCAAATTCACTCTTCAGTTTTATTAATATTTGTTGTCCCTCTTGTCTTTTTTTTTTTTCTTTTTCCTTTTTATGTCAAATGTGGAATGTCAGACTAGGGATAAAAATAGAGAAGCAGGGGATCCCTGGGTGGCGCAGCGGTTTGGCGCCTGCCTTTGGCCCAGGGCGCGATCCTGGAGACCCGGGATCGAATCCCGCGTCGGGCTCCCGGTGCATGGAGCCTGCTTCTCCCTCTGCCTGTGTCTCTGCCTCTCTCTCTCTCTCTCTGTGTGACTATCATAAATAAATAAAAAATTAAAAAAAAAAAACCTGAAATCTTAAAAAAAAAAAAATAGAGAAGCAGGGAAGCACTGTTGGAGACAGCAGGTTCTGGTCTTTAGTATTGTGAGGGTCCTAGATAATACAGGTTAACAGATGAATACGATGATACAGATTTGTGGCAGCTCCTGACCATTTAACTTGGCCCAGAGGCAAAATAGGGGCAAAAGGTATGTGGCACTTGTTAGTAGGAGATTTGCTTTTTAGAAAAGAATATATGCATAGTTCTAATATTGACTTGTAGTTGGACTGTTTCAAGTTCTTTACCATGGAATACCAGAAGAGTTTTTAAGAAAGAAAAGAAGCACTTGGATTTAAATCGCAAGCTCTCAAATTTATTTATTTGTTTATTTATTTTTTAAAGATTTTATTTTTTTATTCATGAGAGACACAGAGAGAGAGACAGAGACACAGGCAGAGGGAGAAGCAGGCCCCATGCATGGAGCCTGATGTAGGACTCCATCCCGGGACTTCAGGATCACCCCCTGAGCTGAAGGCAGGCGCCGAACCTCTGAGCCACACATGGATCCCATGCTCTCAAATTTATACCGGTAGTCCAGTTGGTGTTTTCTTATCTGTAAAATAGGGATAATAATAGCAATCCTGCTTGTTTACAAAGATCAGAGGCAAAAGGTAACAAGAATGTTTTGGAAATGAGGTACTGTGTAGGTGCGGGGAAGTAACTGACTGAAGGGCACAGTCTTTAAGAAAGGAACACAAACTCATCCATGAATTTGGGATTTCTGAAGCCTCTCTGGCCCTAAGAATTTTGGATAAGGGATTTTGTACTGGAATTAAAAACCTAGTGCCAGGAAAAGATGAATTTATTAGCCTATATTGTGGTTCTAAACTTTTTAATTCTGAGTTTTTTCAGAACTTTTGTGCTTTCATTTCACATTTTCATTTTAGGAAAAGACCCAGAAGAAAAGAAATAGCCTTGATTTGTTTATGTGATTGGTAATTTTCTGCAACCATTCTAAATAACAGTTTCAAACTCAGTGTGACCATCTTTCAATACATTCAGAATTTCCAGTGGCCTTTTTTGGTCTCTTGACTCCTCTAGTGTGAGAACCAATGATTTATTAAATATTGGAGTTGACAAGCCCCAGGAGCCATGCAGCTTTTGGTTTATGCCACCAATGCCATTAATGTGACATTGCTTTTCTTTCCCTTCTTGCCATAGTGTTTCTTGTTTGTACTGTGCTTCTTGTTTGTTTCCTTGAGTAGTCTGAAATTTTTCTTTGCTTCTGACCCTTGAGTTCAGTCAAGGAATTTATCTTTGACTTTATAATGTCATACAGTTTTAATTTTGTAAACATTTCTTGTTACTATTATAAATTCAATATGTGCTCATTACAGAGGATTTGAAAGATATATCTGTATTTTCACCATCTGGAAGTAACTGTTAACATTTTGGATTATTTCCTTCCTTTCTCTTTTCTGTGTATGTGTATTAATGTAATGCAGATACCCTTAAATTGGAATCTCTTGCTATTGTATAGAACTTTTGTATCCTAATTTTAAAAAAGTAACATGTTTATGAATAGTGTCTAGCACAACTTCTAGAATTAACATGAATTATATTCTGGGCAGTGACCTTCAAATTTGTATTCATTTTGAATGGGAAATTTAGGAAACGGGTTCAAATTCTAGCTTTACCATTGCCAAACTGAAAAACTGGGCAAGTTATAGTTTATCTCTGGGCTTTTATTATGGTAGCTGTCATGCAAACTTTCTAAGGTATTTGACAGAACAATCACTCATACACAGAAGACCTGGTCTAGTCAGTCTTTGAGATTCTTATAGTTCTGCTACTGGATGATCCCTGTGTTGAGTAATACTGAATATATCAGTATCTGTGAGGTTATTTAGGCTTCAGGGAAGAGGAGGCTCTTGAAGGAAGTGCTGGAATAACAAATTGGAGAGGACAAAAGAGAGTTCCACACAGAAAGGAAGGATGGGAAGTTAGAAGCAAAAATGAGTACGATATGTGAGCTGAGACAAAAAGGGAATGTTAACAGTATTGCACAAATGAAAGGTCTGATTTTTATTGATGATGAGTAGTAATGAGATGAGATTTGTTAGGTTTATATATGTGTGATAATGAGGAAGAATTAATGGAAGGCTTTGAAGGTTAGGCTGAGGAATATAAATTTGGTCCTGTGGGTGATGGTACTTCTGTTGAAAGTCATATGATGAAAACAGTGAGAAAGGTTGTCCTGGCAGCTTTATGGGATAACCTCTAGTTAAGAGTGGCTGTAGAGTATTGCAATAGGACACTGGTAGGGTAATGTATAAACAAAACATGATAGCTCTTGTGGAGGAAGAACAGTAAACATGGGATTGGAAGAGCTGGAAGAATCAGGATAACTCAAAGTTTTGAGCCTGATCTAGTGAGTATATTATGGTGTCATTGATAGTGACATTGGGAAGGGAGCTCAAATAGGCCTAGGGAGAAAGATAATGAGTGCAAGTGCTATTACAGGTTTTAGGTATTAGATAATTTGAGTGGTAGTTAAAAAATCTGGTGATTTATTTATTTATTTATTTTTAATCTGGTGCTTTAAAACTAAAGAACTTAAAAATGAATGCTCTCCCCTTTAAAATAATTTGTTTTTGAGGTCGTGCATTTATTTTAGCAAATATATTGTTTGGAATTTGTCATTTGAAACTGCTTTCAGGACCACTTGAGTCATACAAGAAAACCAGTCTCATTGCTTGATAATCGTATCCTTTGTTTTCAAGGGAGTATTTTCTAGCTTGATCACTCATCTTATTTACTTACTTCTAAGTGATATTTGACAGTTTCTAAAAATGAATCTGCAGAGGCATAAAATTTATTACTATGGTGGATGTATAAATGACTGTAGCGTGGTTGCTGAGGACAACTTAAAATGTCTGAAGCTGTGATAGCATCCTTAAAGTGTTAGTGCACACTGGTTAAAAGGGTAGGTTCTAGAAAGCCTAGGTTTGAATGATCTCTTTGGTACATTAGTTAAGTGTCTTGAGCAAGTTATTTGTGTCTCAGTTTCCTCATTTTTTAAAATGGGTATGGTGATAATACTCCCTACCTCATAGGATTGTTGTTGATATTAGCTCTTGTGCTTACAACAGTGCCTCACAAATATTAAGAGCTCAGTAAATATTAGCCATCTATTAGTATCACAACCACCGCTGTTATTGCTATTGTCACTATTGTATTATCTGTTTTTTTTTTTTTTTTTAAGATTTTATTTATTTGACAGCACACAAGTTGGAAGAGGAACAGAGGGGAGAGGGGGAAGCAGACTCCTTGCTGAGCAGGGAGTCTGATGTGGGGCTCAATCCCGGAATTCTGGGATCTTGACCCAAACAGAGAGCAGATGCTTAACCTACTGAGCCACCCAGGTGCCTCTCTGTTTTGTTTGTTTTAAAAATCACTTATGTTCCTGTTTAGTTATATCTCATAGAAGTGAAATGATAGGCAGCTGGAGATGAAACTAAAACACAAAAGATCTGACATAGAGAGATGTGGGGTGGGTTGTTTGTTTTTTAGAATGTTGGCCTAGAACCCAGTGGGAGAAGAGTAGAAAAGACCAAGGGCGGAATATTGGGAAATACTCATAGAAAGGGGTTGGGAAGCAGAAAAGGGGCTGGCAAAGGAGCAGATGGAGAGAACAGAGACTTAAACATCATAGAATTGTATTTCTCTTAATGTCAGATATTCCAAAAGTAGTCCAGGACTGGTCTGATTGATTTGTTAGGGTGTCATGTTGCTTCTCCTCTGTGCATGGATTCTGTTCTTTTCCAAAGTCACTTTATGGTCTAGACAGTTACTGGAGCTCCAGCTGTTTCATTTACATTCCAATCGTCAGAAGGGAGGAAGAAGAGAACACATCTCCTTCCCTTTGAGGATATTTTCTGATTACATGTACCATTTTTGGTTATATTCCATTGGTGAAAATTAGTCAGCCATACCTTTCTGCTGGAGAGGTTGGGAAACGTAGCCTATCTTGAGTGGTCAGAGCCTGGGCATAAAGTACAGGAACAATGAGGGTAATCCAAGTGTAGCTAGATGAAGAATATAGGGTAGATAACAGTTAATTGTCTTTAGGACACTTTGTCATTATTGGTAATCCTTAACAGAGTTTCTACACATTGGAAAACTGTGAGTATAAAACCACTCTTGTCAGATTGGTTCAACAATATTTCGTTTTTAGGATGTAATCCTTCATGAATTCTTGTTTAATAAGGATTATCAATCCCTTATAAGGAAAAAATTGTATGTACATGTATGCTTGTGTGTATACAAATAAACATGTGTGTGGATTTTTATAGACTTCCTCTTTTAACATTGGCATTGGCCTAAATTACTTCATATGGCAGCAGTGTGCAGTAAAATGATGGTAAATAAGCCTCTAATACTTCTGTAGTTTTAAGCCTATAATTTTACTTCACTTTCCATCCACTCTCCAGTTTGGTTGTTTTGGGCAATGTTTTAATCCATCTCTGTCCTTTTATATTACTGCTCTCTCTCACTGCTGTTAATTGTACTTTCCAAAATAGATAAATGGACAAATTTAATTAAATGTGTTATTTGCATTCTCCTGATCAGTAATGAATTTGTAAGTAAGATCAGACCTACGATCTTTCTAGTATAACAATTACTGAATTCTGTCTGTCTACTCGTGTTAATTATTTGCCTTAAAATTGTTTTATTTTTAAAGTCTCTAGATTTTGTATATTTGTGTTCTTTTAGCATTGGAAATATGAAGGTCTTCCCAAAAAGAGGAAGAACTCTTTTCCCCAAAGATTTTTTTAATTCCTTTCAATTGAAAATGTCTTATTTATATATTTTTGAATGAACAATACATTTAAGATAAATTCATCAGTTGCTGTTTTTTATATTTTATCAACAGACATATCATTTAAAATAGACAAGTTTTAAAAGTCAAACAGTAAAAAAAAAAAAAAGGATTTATAACAAAATATAGTGAATCCCTGTGTACTCTTTGTTTCCTTCCTGAAGGGAACGACTTTCAGCCACTTTTTTCATTATATATTGAGTTTCTATTATGGGAGAGAAATATGTACTGTTCTTAAACTGCCATTACCATTACTATTTCTCCTTTAGCTTCCCAATTTAGTTGTTATAATATTCAATTAAATGAGATAGTTAATGTTGTATTTACATTATTATGGCTGTACAAATTTTATTTGCTGATAGTGTCTGAAATAGTAGCCTTTCAGGGCAGTTTTCCACAAATCAGTCACAGTAATCAGTCAGTTCCAATTTTCTTTCCTTTTAAAAAAAATTTTTGGCAACTTCTCTTCTGGAGACCTTCATTGTCCTCCTATCTGAGCCTACTTCACAGCCCTTTTCCTGGGAAGATTTCCCCTTGTTATCTTTATACTTTTTTCTCCTTTTCAGTTTGATTTTTATCATCTTTTTTCATCATTTACCCTCTTGCTTAGGTAGAGCACATCCTCTAATAGTTGTGTTGGATTAAAAACATGTTACTGTGGCAGAGAGCATGGGGATGACAGCCTTCAACATGCCTGACTCCTATAGCTTCAGTCTGGATCAGGTGCCTTCTACTTTTGGTGCAGTTTGCATCCTGGAATCCAGAAATGTCCATTCACCGATATTCCTTTACTTTGTTGGATTTGTTGGATTTCCTGTTTTCCATATTCTATGCCTTTCTTTGTTTTGGTTTATTTCTTCATTTGGTGTCAAAGGATGGTGAGACTATCACTCACTATCTAGAATACCTCATCAGGCCAATCTTCTTGAACAAAGCAGATTGTTAAACATAGTGGTTTGGGAAGTGTAGAGTTCAGGGATTGGAAGATTTTAAGAGGTGGAAGTGGGTTAACATCTGTAGAAGCATGGCTACTTGGGTGACATTGTTTATTGGTTGGCACTTTGGAATGTGTTTATTGGAGTGAATCTGTTCCTTATTGTTTGACTTGTAAAAGAGTGCCTGCTGGATTAAGTTGGCCTTATCAATTGAATGGATTTAAAACTGGTTCTTCTGGCAATTTATCATGGCTAAAAACAATCTGTTTTTTCCTAAATTTGTTAGAACTTTAAATTTTCAGTTATCTGGTAATTTTCTAAGAAAATATACATGGGAGGTCATTTTTTGAGCCTTTCCATGTCAGAGTGTCTTTTTTTTCTCCTGTATTCACATTTGATAAATATAGTTTGGATGAGTGTAAAATTCTAGATTGGAAATGTTTTTCTTTGGAATTTTGAAGGCATAGTTTTTTCTTGATGTCCTTTATTGCTGTTGAGAAGGCCTCAACAAATGCAAATCCTCTTATTTGGACCTACTCATTGGAAACTTGTTGAGTTTCTCCTTTGTTCCAGTATTCTGAAATTTAATTAATTAAAAAAGATTTTATTTATTTATTCATGAGAGACACAGAGAGAGAGGCAGAGACATAGGCAGAGGGAGAAGCAGGCTTCCTGCAAGGAGTCCAATGCCCTGGGACTTGATCCCAGATACTGGGATCATGCCCCAAGCCCAAGCCAAATGCTCAGCTCTTGAGTCATTCCTAGTATTCCAAAATTTAACAGTGATGTGTCTTGGTGTGGGTCCAAGTCTCTTTTTATGTAGTGCTGAATATTTGTAGTTACTCCGAGGTCCTTGTAATCTACAGCAATTTGCATTTTTTGGGAGCTGGTGTGTGGGGATGGAGGTGGGGAACAATAGATCTTAGCTTTTAACAGGGTCACTTAATCACCCTGTTTTAAAGACCTCTGCACTTTTAGTCATCCTGTGAACCAGAGATCATCCTTTTTACATTCTATAGAGATAACCTCATTTCTTCTTTCAGAGGGGAGAAGGGGATCTAAGGATCTAACTGCTTCTTAAATAGCTTTCACTCAGTGCCCTCTCTCCATTTCACTTCCAATTCCAGAGGTAGTAGTGGCAGTTTCTGACCCTTGTGTGGATTTCTGGCTGTAAATTGGATCGAGTCTCCGCTTTCTCTACTGCTGGCTTGGGGTTTGGCTCTCCAGGACCTGCTGTAATATCTGTATATGTTCCAACTTCAAAAGTTGTGTTCCCTTTTTCTCCTCTTTTCATCCTTGTTGATTTGTATCTCAAAAAACAAAACAAAAACCCCCACAAACTTCTTTGTTAGTAGGATTCTGTAAAGTAGCTTATGTCCATTCCACTCTCTTAACCCATGGGGCCAAAATGATTTGATGAGACTAACTGCAATATTTTTATGTGAAATGATACTCCATGACCATTATAATTTTAATAACATATGAAAGGCAAATAACACGATATGGTACTCAAAAACAATAACAAAATATGAGTCTGCAGAGAGGGCACTGTTACTGAAAAGGAAGAATGTTGTGCCTTACTTGATTATGGGTTGTCCTTTTAATGTCTACAAATAATTTTTGGGAAACATAAAAAATGATTCATCTTCATTATAAGAAAACTAGCAAATACTGATAAGTATGAGAAAGAAAATAAGAATCACTCAAAATAAGAATCCTCAACTCAGTGCTAACCACTGTTAACTGTTGAGTGTATATTTTCTAGTTTTTTTTCTGTGCATTTACCTGTGTTGTTTGTTCAAGTATGTTTAAATGAAACACCTATTATTTTGCTTTTCTCTCCTATTTTTTCCCCACCATAAATGTATATATCTCTTAAGAGGATTTTTTTTTTGTGTGTGTAGAATCTAGAGATAATATTAGCAACTTCTAACAGCTGCCATTTATTTGATTACAGATTATGTGTCAGGTACTGTGCTAACATTTTTTTTTTCTGTTTAATTTACTTTGAGGTTTCAGACTACAGAAAAGTTACAAGAATCTACAAAAATTTCCCCAGATACCTCAAACGTTAACACTTTTGTATATTTCCCTTTTCTCTCCCTCTCTCTTCCTTTCTCCTCTTTCTCCTGCTCCTTCTTCCTTCTCCTCCTTCTCCTCTCTTCCTCTTCCTCTTCCTCCTCCTCCTCCTCCTCCTCCTCCTCCTTCTTCTTCTTCTTCTTCTCTCTCTCTCTCTCTCTCTATATATATATATATATATGTATATATGCTCTCTCTATATATTTCTTGAACTATTTCAGAGTAAGGTACAGACCTATTTCCTTGTATATCTAAATACTTCAGAGTACATTTTCTAAAAATAAGGATATTATGTAACCACAGTACAGTTGTCAAAATCAGGAAATTAACATCTATTTAATGTTATTATCTAATCTACAGACTTGTTCATATTTCAACCCTTGTCCCAATGATGCACTTTTATAACAAAAGAAAATTCTGGATCATGGAGTGCATTCTAATGGCCCTATCTCTTTAGTTTCCTTTAATCTGGAGCATTTCCTCAATCTGTTCTTTTCATATCTTTGGCATTTTTGAAGAGTGCAGAACAATTATTTTGTAGAATGCCTCTAATTTGGATTTATCTGATGTTTTCTCATGATTAGATTTAGGCTACCCATTTTTTGGCAGTAGTACCACAGTAGTAATGTTACACTTCTGTATCATGTGCAGGAAGCATAGGATGTTGAATTACTGGTAATGTGATCTTGGATCACTCCATTAAAAATCCGTCCTTGTTTCCTTGTTTTATACCTTCAATAAAAAAACAAAAAACAAAAAAAACCCCTGTTTTTTTTTGTTTTTTGAAACGTAGTACCTGCCAGGTTTTCCAGTGTAGTTATGATTTTTCCTTCTGTAATTTTTTTGGTGGTAAGATATATGTAACATAAAATTTACCAGTTTAGCTATTTTTAAGTGTATAGTTCAGTAGGGCTAAGTACATTTACTTTTTTTTTTCCTAGAGAGAATGCTCACATGTATGGGAATAGGGATGGGAGTGAGGAGCAGAGGGAGAATCTCAAGCAGTCTTCAGGCCCAGGGCAGAGGCTGAGGGCCAGGGCTGGAATGAGGGTGTGGGGGGACTTGATCATGACCTAAGCTGAAGTCAAGGGTCAACTGACTGAGCCATCCAGGTGCTCATTTTGTTTGTAATTCTGAAGTATCTTTGAAAAAACAGTTTGAGGGATGGATCCCTGGGTGGCGCAGCGGTTTGGCGCCTGCCTTTGGCCCAGGGCGCGATCCTGGAGACCCGGGATCGAATCCCACGTCGGGCTCCCGGTGCATGGAGCCTGCTTCTCCCTCCGCCTATGTCTCTGCCTCTCTCTCTCTGTGTGTGACTATCATAAATAAATAAAAATTAAAAAAAAAAGAAAAAACAGTTTGAGACTTTATAGATGTCCTGTTACCTTTTGAACTTTTACTCACCAATTTAATTATCAGCGATTTCTACCTGAATTCATTTTCATAATGGTTCCTAAATGGTGAATTTCTAATTCTGCCATTTCTTCTACACTTATTTATAATAATATTTATTTCACAATTATTTGTTTTGATGCTGTCCCTGATTTGGCCAACAGGAGCCCCTTCAAGCTGATTTCCTGTCTCCTTTTGGCTTGCCCTTCTCATTCTTTGAGTACTGCCTTACTTTTTAGCCCAACAAAATATTCTAGGCTCATCTGGCACCTTCCCAGCCTGAACTCTGGAATGAGTTATTTCTTCAAGAAGCTCTGGTTCCTTTTAGTAGAGAACAGTTTTAAAAGCCATGATCTGGACTCTAGATGCTCTTGTTACTACTGGGTAACATTGATCTAGGCTCTCTTGGTAGGCATTTAGGAAATAGATAGATGTATGTGGTATGTATCTGTAGACACACACATTCAATACATCTTGATTTATCTACTGAAAGCAGTGAGTTTTATACTGATAACTCTGATTCCAGCTGGTACTGGGTTTATTCTGTCCTTCCTTTATTCTGTATTTATAACTCCCTCTTCCAAAAGTGAGGAATCTAGCCTTAGTATTCATATTTTTACTTATTGACTCAATCCCAGAATATCAGAAAATAGTTCAAGAGTCGCTTACTCATACCACTATTTAAAAGGCATCTACTAAGTAGAGTTCATTATTTGTTGGTACGTTTCCTTTAGCCTATGAGTATATAGTCTTAATCTCCACTGTCCAATAGGGTAGCTACTACACATGAATTGTGTTATAAGTGTAAAATATACACTGGATTTTGAAAACTTAGTATAAAATAAGGAATGTATCTCATCAGTGTTTTAGTAATATCTTTATGTTGGTTATATGTTGAAATATTTTAGATACTTTAGATAAAATATATTAATAAAATTAATTCCACCTGTTTTAAAGTGGCTACTGGAAAATACTAAATTACATATGTTGGCTCCCATTATGTTTCCGTTGGACAGTGCTGATCTAAAAACCATATTTAATAGTTACTTGGATTAGTTTTCTCTCTCTAGCATTCTTCTCTCCCTCACATGGTTATGTTAGTCGTTTGAAATACAGTTCAGTTATATTTTTATTCTAAGTTTTTCTCCCCATTCTGATCTTCCTTATTAGAGTATGTGAAACAGTAACATGGTTCCAAAAGTCAGAATTGTACAAAAAATACATAGTGCAGTGTCACCCTTTCCTTTTTCCTTTCCACCTGTTTCCACCTACCCTCTGTAGATAACTAGTTTCATCATTCGGTGAATTATCCTTACTGTGTTTTTTCCCCCAGGAATGGTGAGATACATGTATATTTTCTTATTTCTTCTTTTTTACACAAAAGGTACATATTATAGATAATTCTTTTGTACTTTGGTTTTCTCATTTAACAGAATATATTTTGGAATCCTTCATATCAATTTATAGACTGACCCTCTCTCCCTCTCTGTCTTTACCTCCCTCTGACATTTGCATAGTACTACTCTTTTGTGAGTATGTTAACCATTCTTTTATGCTGTTTCAATATTTGCATTTACAAACTGTGCTGCAAGGACTAACCTGGTCATAGGTATTTTTGTATGTTGGAAGTATATGTTTGGGTAAATTCCTAAAATGGGATGATTGGGTCAAAAGTTTAGAAGCATGTGTAATTTTCATATATATTGCTAAATCCCCTTCTGTGGGGGTTGAATTCTCACCAGCAGTGTATGAGAGTGTTCATTTCCCCACAACTTTATTATCAGAGTGTGTTGTTAATACTTCTTGGTTTTTGCTCACCGTATAGGTAAAAAGTATCTCCACATAGTTTTAATGTTTCTTTCTTTTGTTAGAGAGTGAACATCTTTTAATATGTATTAAGGTCATTGAAATATCTTTTTTTTTTTTTTTGAAATATCTTTTTTATGTGAATTGTCTTGTATCTTTTTATTGATTTCTTTATTAGGTCTTTTTCTCCCTCAGTTTTTAAGAATTCTTTATTTTTAGGGATGTTAACTATTCATAAGTTATATATATTACAGATATTTTCCCCTAGTTTGTCAGTTGTCTTTTGACGTGTGTGTGTATGTGTATATGTGTGTGTGTTTAGCTTTTATCTAGTTGAAATTTTTAGTTTTTTGTTGCATCTGACTTTTGGGTTATAATTGGAATATCTTTTCCTTTCCTCCAGAAAGAGAAGAATTTACATGTTTTCTTCTAGTATTTGTATCATTTTAGTTGTTTCATTTGGATCCCTGTTCCATTTAGATTTTTTTTTAATGAACATTATACAGGTTTAATCTTTTTCCAAATGCTGATTAGTTATCCTGGCATATTTTTTCTTTAAAAAGTATAGTTTTGTTCCAGAGTTTTGAGGTGTCCCTTTAGAATACATTAAGTTTCCAATGAGTTTATTTCTGGACTTTCTACTCTTTTGCAGTGAACTATTTCTATACCATTATCTTTTTTTTTTTAATATTTTTTTTTCTTTATTTATTTATGATAGTCACACAGAGAGAGAGGGAGAGGCAGAGACATAGGCAGAGGGAGAAGCAGGCTCCATGCACCGGGAGCCCGACGTGGGATTCGATCCCAGGTCTCCAGGATCACGCCCTGGGCCAAAGGCAGGCGCCAAACCTCTGCGCCACCCAGGGATCCCTCTATACCATTATCATTCTGTTTTAATTATAGAGGCTAAATAGTGTATCAAGGGATAGATTTTAATATTTTTAATGTTTCTTTGGCTATTCTAACGTATTTATTTTCCTGTTGAACCTTAGTAAATGGCTATCTGCATAAGAAAGTTTGCTCAAATGAGATTTTTATTAGAATTATGTTAAATTCATAAATAACTTGAGGGAGAACTGATATCTTTATGATGTTGAGTTGTGTTGAGTCCATTTGTTCAAATCTACTTTTGTGTGTCTCAGGAGTGTTTCAAAAAATTTTTTTTAATCTTTTTTTTTTAAAGATTTATTTATTTATTCATGATAGACATAGAGAGAGAAAGGCAGAGACACAGGAGGAGGGAGAAGCAGGTTCCATGCCGGGAGCCTGACGTGGGACTCGATCCTGGAACTCCAGGATCGCGCCCTGGCCCAAAGGCAGGTGCTAAACCGCTGAGCCACCCAGGGATCCCCTGTTTCAAAATTTTTGTATTGGTTTTGTACACTTGTTAAATGTTCCATTTTTAAAAAAATATGTAGGTCTTTATATCATTATTTTTAAAGCTACATTATTTTTCTAATGACTATTTTTCTATAGTTTAGATGTACCATGGCTTATTTAACCTTGCCCAGATAGGTGGACATTAAAGCTATTTATAATTTTTCACTATTATAAATAATTCTGGAATAAGTGTTCTGGTAGAAGTTTATTATCTGAAATTTGTTAAAATGCTTTTATACAGGGGGAATTTAGCGCCTGCCTTTGGCCCAGGGTGTGATCCTGGAGTCCTGGGATCGAGTTCTGCATCAGGCTCCCTGTATGGAGCCTGCTTCTCCCTCTGCCTATGTCTCTGCCTCTCTCTCTTTCTGTGTCTCTCATGAATAAATAAATAAAATCTTAAAAAAATGCTTTTATACATTAATAAAATGTACATCTCCACCAACAATGTGTGAACTATTAAGTCTGCGTTTACCAAAGCAAGACCTTACTGCTTTTTAAAAAATCTTTGTCAGTTTGATGGGCAAAAAAAAGGTACATTTATTTGCATTTCTCTGCTAACTGATGTGATTTATTTTTTCTTTGCTGGTTTACTTTTTATCCATCCAACTATCCATTCAGTATATTCTTGCTGAGCATCCACCATGTGCCATCCTGTAAGTTAGAAGTATAGTAATGACTAGAAGTTGATCATCTTTTTGTTTTTCATCATTTGTATTATTTTATCTCTTTCTCTTTTTAAAAGATTTTATTTATTTGAGTAGCACACAAGTTGGGAGAGGGGTGAAGGGAGAGGAAGAAGCAGACTTCCTGCTGGGTAGGGAGCTCCCCCCCACCCCAAAAGGGGCTCAGTCCCAGTACCCTGGGATTATGCCCTGAGCCGATGGCAGGTGCTTAACTGACTGAGCCACGCCAGTACCTGCCCTCTCTTTTTTAAATGGCATATGATAGGCATTTTTGCCCTCTCACTAGTTTTCACAGGACTGAGAATGAGAAAAGATGACATTTTTTAATTCTGTTTGGTTGATGAGCTTCTAAGAAGTATTTTTGTCATTTGTGTTTATCTTCATTGTACATTCTTTGGTAGGTAATCTCTTAGTATTCATGAAATGAGATAATGAAAGTTAACTGCATAGATTGGTGTCAAAGAAGTGATAATTATATATTTTTATAAAAATAACTTTTATTATTATTTTCCAGGTGAGGTTGCTGTTTCTCAGAAGGAAATCTTTGTACTGCTTGCCTTTTAGACAAAATCTATCTGCTTGTTCTAGAGTTTTATTATTCAAAAATTAAATGTCATTTATTTGGTAAGTCAGTTGACGACTTCATGCATATATTAGAGAAGTATTTATTTATTCTAAATATTTGTTTGCTTGCTTATATTTTGTTTCTTTAGTGTCATTTTATTTGTAACTCTCATGTGAAACAAGTTTGCGAGCGTTAATTTCCTGAAGGACTTAAGGTCTCAAAGATTTTCTTCTGTTTACTGTTGTTCTTAATTTTGGTGTTTGTTGTAAAGGGAACAAAGGCTGGTTAAATATTAGCGTTAGTTCTCAGAGCTGGAATACTAGCTTTGCTCTTTTCAGTCTCTTCCTACCTGTAAGAACTGAGAATTGACATCCTTCCCGTAAAGCTTTAGAGCTTCCCCCTCTCATTTATACAGGGAGCAGTAAAGAAGCTGTGTTATTGTGGAGCTTTGAAGAGTTGATTCAGGAAGAATAGATGGTCAATTTTATCTTCAGTAAAGCATAATGAAGCAGAATGAATAATACTATCAAATTAGAAATGAAAAATAATGAGATATTTAGTGAAACTGATTTTGTTTATTTTTTAAAAGATTTAAAAAAAAATTTATTCAAGAGAGACAGAGACAGAGGCAGAGGGAGAATCAAGCTCCATGCAGGGAGCCTGATGTGGGACTTGATCCTGGGACTGTGGGATCATGACCTGAGCTGAAGGCAGACGCTCAACTGCTCAGCCACCCAGGTGTCCCTGATTTTGTTTAATATTATGCTGTAGGTGTTTTTTTTTTTTTTTTTGTCATTCATATATATATATATATATATATATATATATATATATATATATATATATATGGTTTTTTTCCTGGAAGACCAGTAAGTTGATATGACCACTGTTTTGTAAGAGGTTCTTCTTCTTACCCATGTCCTCTTAAATGATCTCAATCTATTTCCGCTTTTTTTTTTTAAAGATTTTATTTATTTATTTATTCACGAAAGACACACACACACACACACACACACACAGAGGCAGAGACACAGGCAGAGGGAGAAGCAGTCTCCATGTAGGGAGCCCAATGTGGGACTCGATCCCGGGACGGGATCACACCCTGGGCGAAAGGCAGGCGCTAAAACTCTGAACCACTCAGGGATCCCTTCTGTTTCAGCTTCTCATTCTTATGTGTCACCAGTGTTAACTGGGAAACTGATATGTAGGGTGAAGGCTTTAGTGGTAACAAGAGAGTAAGTCATAGCAAATGTCGGAAGATAATTTTACTTAGGTGCTGCTAAAGCATTTGGCAAAAAATTGGAAACTATAATGGAATGATACTGGTGATTTGCAGAATTTTCTATTAAATGGTTTTACACAGCAGCATATAATGAAAAGTAAATATTGATGTTGAGAGCTGAGCTTAAGTATTCTCAAATAGAATCTAAGGATGAGGAGCCACAGCTACAGAAAGGGAAATAATATTCTCCTTTCATATCTTTTTTGGTAGTTTCTTTGCTATATTAGCATCAGAAAGCTGACTTCTGATTTTTCTAGAGTTGTGTGTATGGTTTGTGTGAGTAGAGGCATGGGATTTCATTGTGCATGAGTCTGAAATGGCTCTGATCTTAGAGCATACCAAAGTGAGTTTTAATCTTGGTTATTTAAAATCTCCTTGTACCTGTCTTATTAGGAGTATTATTTTTTTTAAGAAGAAACTAATTTGCAGCTGGCTATAAAGAGTGACATTGTGTCCGAGAAAATGCTGTACTAACACACTGCGTTGTCCCACAAGAGTACTTCTCAAGTCCCTGAACGCAGTGCTGACAATCTGTGATGGCCTGTGAATTGTTGGCCAGCAGAGTGGAGTGGTCGTGTGTAAGTTACAGAGAAGATGGGGAGGGGAACAAATGAGAAAAGAGCGGAGTAACTTGGGTTTTGTAAGTAGCTTGAATGGAAGCTATTGTTAGCTCTGCTAAAATGACTCTGAAATGAATATCCAGAGTGTGTGTGGGGAGGTTGGTAGAATAGAAAATTGTGCGTTTCACTTTTCCTTTCAGAGTGTTATTGTTTCATTCTGTCATCAAAACTATAAGGCTAGATGGTCTGTTGATGAAAGTATGGATTGGATAGATTTAAATTTTTGAAGACACTAGAAATACTACTTCATGCCAGGAAATGAGACTTATAAAAGTCAGGGTGGTAGGGATGGGACTTATCTTTTCCAGGAATTATTATAATGGTAGTAAGGCCAGTTACCATATCTAGATCCAGAATGACTGGGCCTTTATCTCAGACAACTGTATATCCTGTTATTTATTTACATATTAGATTTTATATACACATACCACCAACTGATGTTATTTCAGAAACATTTGGCCAGCTAGAGCAGTCTTCATCGGACATCAAGGCATGGGTTTCTGAGTATTTCTGGATTGTGGAAATAGAATTTAATATGGGGCAGATTATGGTTCAGTATGGTTCAGCCTTTGCCTCTAGCTAGACTAGTTTCTGTAACTGTCTCCAAAATAGCATTGTTTGACTTACTGCCTCTTCATATTGTTGAGGGTATTCCTTTTCCTTGGAATGTCTCCCCCTGATTCTCTTCTCTGTACCAGCTTATACAGGCCTGGCTCCAATTCTGCCTACTTTATGACATCGTCAGCCATTCCAGGCCCTTAGTGATACTTCTCTTTCTGGGTTTTTATCATTTACTGCTTTTCTCTTTGCCTGTGATATATTACCTTCATATTTTTTTGAAAAAAAATTTTTTTTACCTTCCCCATTAGGTGGGGACAACTTAAAGGGGAGGTTACATTATTCATGTGGTTCAAATCATGTTATATTATTTGTAGTCTTACTTTATAATCTTCACCATCCCAGCATAGATCTCAATACATTATCTGCACTTAATAAATATTTGGCTCTGAGAAGATGCTGTTACCTATTGTTAGCTTTTCAAGTCTTTAACATTTATTTTTCTTTTTGTATCATAAAAATAATAGATATTAGAATGCAGTTTAAGTACCTGATTCATGTTTGTTCAGTACACTGTACTTGGAATGCCTTCTGTAGGGCTGTATACAGGCTTCCTGATTTTTTTTTTTTTTTTTTTTTTAGGCTTCCTGATTTTTAAAAGAGCATTGCTCTGAAGATATATTCTAAGGTAATTACAGTATTTGTTATTCTTGAATCTCTAATTAATAAACCTTCAGTCTGGGGCAGCCCGGGTGGCTCAGTGGTTTAGTACCGCCTTCAGCCCAGGGCGTGATCCTGGAGACCTGGGATCAAGTCCATGTCAGGCTCCCTGCATGGAGCCTGCTTCTCCCTCTGCCTGTGTCTCTGTCTCTGTCTCTGTCTGTCTGTCTCTCATAAATAAATAAAATCTAAAAAAAAAAAAACACAAAAAACCCAAACCTTCAGTCTGCATTTAGGAGAAGCTCTTATTTGTTAATTTTCTAATTTTTTCTATGTCTGCCTTGAAGTGAAACTTGCTTCTCTTGGTTTCTCAGATTCTTATCAGCTACATTTGGCCTTCACACTTGTTAGTATAGCTACAAGGAGGGAGGAGAGACAGAGTTATAGCTATTTCTAACATAGGGATTCCATCCCCTTTGCAATTCTTCTCTTACTGCTACTGCACTTTTTGTTTTGTTTTGTTTTTAAAGCTCTTCTCTGCTATCTGTTGTTTTACCCATCTTTTGGAGGGGATTTATTTACTTTAGAGAAAGTACCCATGAACAGGGGGAGGGGTGGAGGGAAAGGGAGACAAGCAGATGCTCCAATGAGTGGGGAGCCCGAACATGGGGCTCAGTCCCAGAACCCCAGGATCATGACCTGAGCCAAAACCAGATGTTTAACTGACTTAGCCACCCAGGTGCCCATACCCCAATTTTTAGAAGGCATATATTCTAGTCTACTATAGTAGTTAAGTGCAGGGACTTTGGAATCCTAGCCAATGCTTGGAAGCTGTGTGATTTTAAGTAACTTAAATTTCAGATTTCTTATCTGTAAAATTGGGATAATCCTAGCTACTCTTAGTTTGTAATTGGCATCAAATGAGGTAATGTATACAACAGCACAGGTTAAGCCTGGTAGCTTCTACTTTCAGAGTTTATTGTGTGGTTTATTAGCATTAGTCTGTGATTCCTAAAGGAAAGAAAGATCAAGTTTTAATGCATGTCACATTTGACGTGCAGCCCTAAAGTCTTGTCTGTTTTAACTCTCTTGTCAATTCTAGGATATCAGTGACTGGAACCCGGGATAGACTCAGGAGAGGAACTAATTTCTAATAAGTCCAGAAATACAGATCAACCTCCAATGTCTGGTAGGAAAAGAAGTGTTAGGAGGGAGTTTTTTTTTTCTCTTTTCCCATCACCAGGTATATATGCAGAGTAAGAAGCAGAGTTTTCTCTCCACCTTTCTCCTACATGTTATATTGCTTTTGTTCAGTTATATTAAAGTTTTGGTCTGACTGCCTTTTGAGGTGGTCAGTAATAGGTGTACTAACATTAAACTTCGAACAGTTAAATTGTGAACTATGGGGCTACCATGTCAGTGGAGTGTGAAAGAGACTAAGCTTCAGACCGTTTCCCAGCCTATAAAGCGTGAAATCAGTTGGTGCCGATGCATGGCGACTCTAGTCACTGGAGTGTAAAATAACTTGAGGACATGAATTGTGTTTAGTTGTGAGAAAAACCTTTTCATGCCATAGTTTGTTTATATATTTTGGTGTCCCTACGATCCTACTGGAATCCTGTATCCTGTATACAGTTTCATTGTCTTGATACTCAGATTTTTCATGAAGTACTTCTTCCAGTTATGCAAACTGTATTCTTGTGCAACTGCATGCAGAGTGGCAAAGGCTATAAATCTCCAAAAGAGACTTAATACCAAAATACTGTAACTATTATATCCTGTTTAAGATAACATCTGAAAAGAACATCTTCAGTAGGTATTTGATATACAAGTTTCTTCAGTTTTTAGACTCAGATTTGAAAGTGCACTTTACATTCTGCTTTGAAGCTTTTTCCAGTCTAAGAATTGTGTTACCAGTTTCACTGGTTGCTGTTCCCATGTTCACATGTGCCTCTGGAGAAAGGGAAGTATGTAGAAAAGGATATATTTTCAAATGGTTGGGGAGTTGGTAGGAAGAAGTATAGAGATTATTCTTATGGGGAATAGAAGAGAGGGAGTTCCTCTTCTGACACCTGGTGAAGTTCTTCACCATATGGCTTTGAGGGTGAGGCAAGGTGAATGAGGAAGTTTCAGAGGCAATAGTGAATTATTATTGTCAGCACTTTTAAGGCTGGAAGGTTATTGGAAATAGACATGCCGTGAAAGCATTAAAGTTCTTTCATTCTTACCTTTGCTGGTTTTCTTGTTTCACTGCAGCAGTCTTTGAACTCTAGTTGCTTTTGTATTCATACAGATTCTAAGCAAATTGTGAATATTTATGAAATTAATACATTATTGTGAGAGACCATCCTGCTGAATATCAAGAAGTATATTGTAGCAGGTAAATGCAGGGACTTTGAAATCCTGACTGGCACTCAAAACTGTGTCATCTTGAGTTACTTCAGCTTCAGATTTCTCATCTGTAAAATTGGGATAATAATAGCCACCTTATAGTATTATAGTTGGAATCAAATGAGATCTTTTTTATACATGTGTTTATGTATATAAATAAAACATTTAGCATAGTTCCTGTCATGTGGTAAATACTCATTAAATGGTAGCTGGTTATTTTTTCTTCTTTTTCTTCCTTTGCTACTACTCTTGGTACTACTCTATCACTTCTTCCATCTTGCTTGTAGGGCCAGAACCTTAATGAAACAGAAAACATAATTAGATATGGTTCACAGCCACAGATTTTGAAAAATATATCATTATTCTCTTAGACATGGCTTAATAGATCTTAACCAAATAGAAACTCCATAAAAAAGACTTTTTTCATGAAAGGATTGTTACATTGACGTAAGATAGCCTTGCAAATGAATATTAAAAAATTATTTTATAGTGTATTTGGTTAATGCAAATAAAACAGCCTTTTTGTGAACTTAGGGAGTTTACAGAAATAAAAGTTCAAAGTATTGCCATTTCTTATTGCTCACATAACACAAGCTGTTTTTTTCCTGAAGTAGTGCCTTTTAAAAAATTCTTAGAGAAATGTTTTGTCTGGTGTTAAGAATAGTCATAGTAGAGTTCTTGTCCAGTGTATGAGGCACTATTTTGTGGAAATGGGATGGAAAATCTTCCTAATGATTTATACTAATGGAGATGAGCATTAGTGTGGATACTATATTTGGTTATGGTCTGCATCATGCGATTATTTTTACAGCACAATTAACTTCCTGATTAGACTTTGTTTGGCTGCTATATCCAGGGTACTTGCTGGGTGAAGACCTGGGTAAGGCAACTAGGAGGAGGACAAACCTACTAGTTTCAGTTGGTACGAGACCTCGGTTCTGATCTCAGTTCCTACTCACATAGCTGTAAGTCTTAGATAAATTCCTCAACTACTTTCCTCATCTTTAAAATGAGGTAATACCATTTGGTTTTTAAAGATCTTTTTCAGCTAGAAGCTTTTAAGATACATATGGAGGTAGCTTGGCCTTTCTGGAAATGCAGCAGTGACACATTTTCGCCACAAGAGGGTAAAAGTCCAGTCAGTCAGCATGTGCAGTGTTTTGACAAGAAGATAGTGTCCTTGGAAATGAGGAGGTCACATTGCTCTTATATCCATTTAGTTTAAATAAATTATGGAGTTTCTTGCTTTTCTGATTCTACTTGAATTAAATATATTTCTGCTTTTCCTATGTTCAACTTTCTAGATAGGAGTGTGACGAATAATAAGGGAGAAGAGTAGAGGTTTCTAGTTGGCAGGGATTCATTTAATTTTGTTCTCCAAGATAATGAATGGCTCTCAGATGACCAGTGGGCAACTTTGATGGGAGACACAATAGTGTGGGTGACCAAATTCAATTATTTGTGGTCACCTTCTTCCCCCCAAATACACAGGCACACACACAAATGACACTCAACCCTAATTATCTCCACTGTCTTTGAAATCCGAAGGATGAAAATGAAATGTCTGAGAAAACAATAGAACGAACACAGCACTTATAATTAAAACCTAGGTTCTAGCCTTTCTTTGTCACTTAATATCTATTTAACCATGGACATCACAAGCTCAGATCCCCAGTTTCCTTATTTGGAAAATTAAGGTGTTGAATTCTGACCTATGCAGTCCCTTTCAGTAACGTAATTCTAAGATTCTGTAAAAATTCTTTAATGTTTATGTGAAGGGCAGTGATAGTCTTGATACAACCTTATAATTAAGTAGTATCTTGTAAAAATAGTACATAATTTTTTTTTTTTTGGACAAGGAACAGAACTATAGATGTTGTTAAGGCATAAACATTAAAGTATTAAACTACACAAGAGCAAGAAGAAGAACACTCCACTGAGATTTTTCTAACCCTACAAATTCTCTGGACCATAGGCTCAGGGTGCACCAAATCAATCAAGAGGGGCCATTAATAGGTAGGTAGGTTAAGCTGATGTGGGGTATAGCTGATAATGAAACATTCATAGGGGAAGTCATTTGGGGATGAGTGAGCTTTGAAAAGAGGGTATCTATATCACAAAGGGAATCTATATAAAAAAGCTGGAGTCAGAATCTGTTTCTTCCAGCTACATAAGTGGAAATAACTTTTGAACCAGAGTCCAGTTATATGAGTCTGAGTTGCTGTCTGAGAGCACTGGATAATGTGGAAGGAACAAAGAGGGCACAGAGTCCAAATAGACAAGCTGAGTGTCTAGAAGGCGACAGAGCAAATGGTTGCAGAAGTGTGCTTGTGAACACAGGCAAGGATTAGTACTTAGAATTTGATACGTACATAAGAGAGTAGAAGCCAGCCAGGCAGACTGGATAGAATTTAGGATTATGAGCAAAAGACAAAATTTTAACCTGTCCTGGCTTTAATTAAGCACCATCCTTGGTGTTGGTAGGCAGGGTCTGCTTAGTAAATCCAAGGCTCCACACATTTGAAGCTAGTGATTATATCACTGACAAACTCTACATGATTTGTATGGCTCTGATGGCTTCACACTCCACTGGATACACATAGTCACAGATCTGTGCACTAATACTGCAGAGTTCGTTTCACAGAACTGGCTAGTAAAAAATTTGGCAAGCAAGGTAGCTTTCTGAGTGCTCCTCGGAATGGAGCCCAGCTGTTCCCTTTGGGCTTTGAGCTGTTGGAATTCATTGGGATAGCAGCTAGAAAGAATGAAACTAACATTTTCAGCCTAGTTCATGACAGCAAAGCAGAGGTGTTAAAATTTCTATTCTAGAGGTTTACACTACAAGTAACTTAACCTGATTGTGTGTCTTAATATTACTGGGCTTCTGACCGCTGAAATATGGCTTGGATCGATGGTGGTTTGGAGAAAGTAGAAAGAGGGCTATCCATCATTCAGAAGCTCCATAGAAGCTGCCTGATAATGCTGCTTTCACCAAGCAGCCATCTGTCCATCCATCCATCAGTAGGATGAAATGAGATTTAGCGGAACAGGCAGCCGTAACTCTGAGACACTTTCTGACCAACAATTGTAGCCCTGGCCTGAGTCTGACCACAAAGCACAGCACTGGGGTTTGGCGGGATGTGGCAGCAAGTGCAGTCTCATTCCCGTCAGTGCAAGCCTAGAATGTGTTCCGTATGAGACCAGAGCACAGCTATACTTCCCATATAAAATTTGATAAACTTGGGGTGACCAGCAAATAGTAATGTTCTTTCAGCTCCATATTGTTTTACAAGTTGAACAGATCCTTTTGATGGAAAGTTTTTTGTTGGGGATCCCTGGGTGGTGCAGCGGTTTGGCGCCTGCCTTTGGCCCAGGGCGCGATCCTGGAGACCCAGGATCGAATCCCACATCAGGCTCCCGGTGCATGGAGCCTGCTTCTCCCTCTGCCTGTGTCTCTGCCTCTCTCTCTCTCTCTCTGTGACTATCATAAATAAATAAAAATTAAAAAAAATTTTAAAAAAAAAGGAAAGTTTTTTGTTTGACTTGGAGAAGAAATAGTATTAAGACCTGATTTCATTTTGCTGGAATCTCACCACAGTATACCCTTGAATTTGCATCCTATATTGGTGGAATGGTAATTGGTAAGTGCTAATGAATCAGGATAACCACTTTTTCTCAATTGAAAACACTGGGTACTTTTGGCAATTCCCAGTTTGTTGTAGTATTGAGGGATAAGGCTAAATTAAATTTGAAAATAATTTAGTTATTTTATACGAATTATTTTTCCTATTAAATTGAAAATTGTACCTAGGTTGTTAGGTAGCAGAAATTGAATTTTCTTTCTCTTATTTTTCTCTACTTAATATTAGTGGTGTCGATATGAAGGAAAGAAAGTATGGATAGAGAAAGAAAGAAAGAAAGAAAAGAAAGACTAGAAGCAAGAAGCTAGATTACTCCTAAAACAGATAATCAGGCTCTGAGTGATTAAATGTTAACTGTCATCTTCCTGCTTCCCTGCTTTTCCAGGTGCTGAGCCCTCTAAGGACCTCTTGGTCAGTTACACATCTTCCTTGACTTACAATGGGGTTATGTCCTGAGAAACCCATTGTAGGTTGAAAATACGTTTAATATACCTAACTTAGCATCATAGCTTAGCGTGGCCTAACCTAAATGTTCTTATTTACATTAGCCTGTAGTTGTGCAAAATCATCTAACACAAAGCCTATTTTATAATAAAGCGTTGAATATCTCATGTAATATATTGAGTACTGTGCTGAAAGGGAAAAACAGCGTGGTTGTTTGGGTGTAGGGTGGTTCTAAGTGTATTGGTTGTCTATCCTTGTGATGGTGTGGCTGATTGGGAGGTGTGGTTCACTGCTACTGCCCAGCATCACTAGAAAGTATTGTACCGCATATTGCTAGCCCAGGAAAAGGTCAAAATTCAAAGTATGGTTTTAACTTAATATATATGCAATTCACATTGTTGTAAAGTTGTAAAATTGTTTTTTTTTTAAATTTTTTTAAGATTTATTTATTTATTTATTCATGATAGAGAGAGAGAGAGGCAGAGACACAGGAGGAGGGAGAAGCAGGCGTCATGCTGGGAGCCCCACGTGGGACTCAGTCCCAGGATCCTGGGATCACGCCCTGAGCCAAAGGCAGGCGATGAACCGCTGAGCCACCCAGGGATCCCCAAGTTGTAAAATTGTTAAGTCAAATCATTGCTAAGGCAGGGACTGTGAGTATAGTTCTGTGCTCATGTTGCCTATTCTGGTATGTTTCCTACCATGGCCAGCTTCCTTGACTGCTTTCTTGAAGTGGTCACTTCAGACCTCAGCTCCTGCTCTTTGTTCTGAAGCCTTGCTTTTCATTTCAGATTGGGGGAGGGGTCAGGGGAGCCTAATGTACCGGAGATGCCTCGGAAATGAGAGCCTTGGATGAATTCCTGGGCCTATTGATCCACCGGCAGTTTATGCATCCTGACATTCATAATCTCAGTAGGCTGCTGATGTTCCTGATTAATGGGCCCAGGGGCTGTCCATCCGTCACTTCACATTAATTACTGAAGAGGTGTTTTTCCAGTGATTTACCTGACAGCGGGCTGTGATAAATACCCCTAAGCAGAGTGGGCAGTGATTAATCATGGGGCCACACCCCTCCCCCCACTTTCCCTTCCCCCTAACCACAGGCCAGCATTGGGACCTGACCAAAGAGTGCCCCCTCCCCATAAGCTATCTATCTCCATAATTGCTGGTGGATGCATATTTATTGGGGCAGTGGACCTGGCAGATAGCATTCTAGAATTTTTGCCAAAGATGATGAAAAATAAATCTTCTTAGTAGGAAGAGTAACTAGTATGTTTTTACATGGGGCAGAAAAGTATATATGAGCTGCCTTTATGTTGCTTTTAAGAAATCTGGTGGAAGTATTGCCTACCTACTCTGCATGTATTCAGCACTATGGTAGTTGCTCTGTGAGCTTGAAATAGAGGAGAAAGTACAATTTTTGTTTTTGTGATTTTTTTTTTTTAATCTCTATTCAGGGAGAATCTATGAACACGTATGAGAAATTAGAGAACATTTCAAGGCACTAATATAATCTTGGGAGAATTGGAATAGAACTCCAGGCTTTCAGTTCTTACTTTGGCTTTAGAAAATGAAATTTAGTAAAATATTTGAATATTAAGTATTTTCTACATGTCAAGCACTCTATTCAACCCTGGAACTATAAAGATGAATGTGATGCAGCACATACCTCGGTAAGCAAAGCCTAGTGCCCTTGGCTTCAGTCTCTCAAGCTTTAAAATAAGCTTTTCTAGGAAGTTAAGTATTTTTTTATTTATTTATTTATGATAGTCACAGAGAGAGAGAGAGAGGCAGAGACACAGGCGGAGGGAGAAGCAGGCTCCATGCACCGGGAGCCTGATGTGGGATTCGATCCCGGGTCTCCAGGATCGCGCCCTGGGCCAAAGGCAGGCGCCAAACCGCTGCGCCACCCAGGGATCCCGGAAGTTAAGTATTTTAAATTAGTTTAAAATTTAAAGTGATTTACACAATTAACTTTTTTTTTTTTTTAAAGTAGGCTCCAT
Organism: Vulpes vulpes; assembly: GCF_048418805.1. Lineage (NCBI taxonomy): Eukaryota > Metazoa > Chordata > Mammalia > Carnivora > Canidae > Vulpes > Vulpes vulpes. The sequence continues at coordinate 88,746,216 of NC_132794.1, forward strand.
GCTGTGCGGCTACTGCAGCAGGGCTTGAACTGACCCTGAGATCAAGACCTGAGCTGAGATCCAAGACACTTGACTGAGCCACCCAGGCACCCCTAAAATTATTTTAATATTAACTTTCACATTAATTTTTTTCTTGGGACATCTACTGAGTACTTGTTATGTTCCTGAAGATACAAGAAACATGTGGGAAATAGTTTTTGCTCTTAAGAAACCGTATTACAGAATATGAGGTGACATTCATAAGTGAGACACTTAAAGAAGAATATGTTAGTATATAATGAAACAAATACTGTAGATATGAATGCACATGAATTCACAGAAGCGTGAAGTCAGTGTGTCTTCAAACAGTTAAAAGGGAAAAGCTGGATATGAGATAAGGTTTTTGAAGGAATAGTGACTAGGAAGAGCATTTAAACTGAGACAATTCAAGGAGAGCATTTTAAAAGTTGGAGTGAAAAGATCATGAGGCCATCCAATGCAGAATGGAGGATTTGTGTCTGAGAGTGATAGAAATATGATTGAAATACTAGAGTGACACCAAATTATTGAGAACCTTGAATCTTGGGTAAGATTTAATTTATATCTTATAGACTCTGGTAGAGTCACCAAGGTTTTGAGCAAGCGATTATGAAAAAAAGGTGTGTGTTAAAGTATTATATATTGATGTGCCTGATGTTATTTGGAATTACTAGAGTATCTTAGAATACTCTCACTGTCTTCTTTTCTAAGGTTGTTCCAAACAAAACTATTAAACAGATTAAAAATATAAATAAAATATAAAAATATTACAAAAAACAGATTAAAAATATAGATCAATATATGTCCCTGAGTACAATGCAAAGATTGTGTGGTTTGGTTATATGTAGAATAGGTAATAAAGTTTTACAATCTTTACACATCTAAGTTGAGTAAGTCAGTGGAACTTTTAAGTAATGACTACAGAATTAAATTAGGAAAGACTATAACCTTAAGTTTTAAGAAACAAATTGATCTTTGGTCTTAACTAATGTAACTTCATTAAGGTTGTGCTAATTACTCACTGGCTTCTCAAAGCCAAGAATCAGAAATTAAGGAATCAGTGCTGTCATCTATATTTTGATAGGAATTTCTAGGGAAAGTGATTTTTTTCATTAAAAAATTAATGTATAATTTACATGCAGTAAAATTTGCTTTTCTTAGAGTATATTGTGTGAATTTTGGTAAAAGCATGCAGTCCTATAAATCTCACACAATTCATATAAGAACAGTTCCGTCAATGCAGAAAATTCCTCTCTGCCCCTTTGTAATCAGCCCCTCACCTGAGCTTGAGTTATAGTTACATATAACTACTGATATATTTTCTGCCCCTCAATTTTTGCTTTTTGTAGAATGTCTCATAAGTGGAATTGTATTTCCCTAGTGGTAAATGATATTGAGCATTTTGTGGTGTGCTTATTTGCCATCTTTATATCTTTTTGGGTGAAGTATTGTTCAAATTGCTGTTTGTTTTTGGATATTGAGTTTTGAGAGGCCATTATATATTCTGGATTCGTTATTAGATATGCATTTTGGAAATATTTTCCTCTGTTTTGTGATTTGTCTTTTCATTCTCTTAAATGTGTCTTTGAAAAACAGTTCTTAATTTTGCTGAAGTCCAGTTTATTGATTTAAACATTTTTTTCTTATTTTATGGATAATGCTTTTGGTATTGTACCTAATAAATTTTTGCTTAACCCAAAGTCAAAAAGATTTCTGCCTATATTTTCTTCTGGTAGCGTTAATAGTTTTAGGTTTTATATTTAAGGCTGTGATTCATTTTGAGTTAGTTTTTGTATATGGTGTGAGGTATGAATAGAATTTATCTTTTTGTTATCATTATAAATTTTTAATTTTTTCAGCACCATTTATTGGAAAGATTTTCCTTTTATTTTTTATTTTTTTTAAATTTTTATTTATTTATGATAGTCAAAGAGAGAGAGAGAGGCAGAGACACAGGCAGAGGGAGAAGCAGGCTCCATGCACCGGGAGCCCGATGTGGGATTCGATCCCGGGTCTCCAGGATCGTGCCCTGGGCCAAAGGCAAGCGCCAAACCTCTGCGCCACCCAGGGATCCCTTTTTTTTTTTTTTTTTTTTAATTTTTATTTAAGATTTTCCTTTTACCATTGAATTTTTGTTGTTCCTTTGCTGAAAATTAGTTGATCATATATGTGTGGGTCTGTTTCTGGACTTTTCCCCCCCATTCTGTTGATCTATATATTTATCTTTTCTCCAATGCCACACTGATTTGATTACTATACTTTGTAGTAAACAGATAAGGTAGTATAAGGTAGAGTAAGTTGTCTTCACTTTGTTGTTCTTTATCAGAGTTGTTTTGGCTTTTCTAGTTTCTTTGCTTCACTCTATTTGTTTCAGAATGAGCTTGTTTCTATAAAATTCCTTCTGGGATTCTGATTAAAATATGAAGACAATTTGGGGAGAATTCACATCTTGATATTGAGTCTTCCGATTCGTGAACTTAATTTAGATATTCTTTGATTTCTTTTATTCAGTGTCTTACAGTTTTCAGCATAGATTCTACATATATTTTGTTAGATTTATACATAAGTTATTTCATGTTTTTGAGTGATGTTGTAAGTGATACTCATTACATTTTCTATTTTTATTTGTTCATTGATAGCATATAGAACACTACTTGTATTTAGCTACCTTGCTAAATTCACTTATTAGTTCTGCTAACTTTGTTGTAAAGTCTATGGGATTTTATATGTAGAAAGTAATTCAGCAAAGATAATTTCTTTCTTTACAATCTGGATATTTTTTTTTTTTTTTTAATTGCATTGGCTGGAACCTTCATTTCACTATTGAGTGGAAGTGGTGAGAGTGATCATCCTTACCTTGTTTTTGATTTTAGGAGGAAAGCAATTGATTTTTCACTATCAAGTGTGATGTAAGCTGTATGTTTTTATAACTGTTTCATTTTTGTTTTTTGTTTTTTTTGTAGATAACCTTTATCAAAGTGAAGAAATTCCCTTTTGTTCTCAAGCTTGCTGAAAATTTTTTGTTATGGATGAATGTTGAATTTTATCATACTTTTTGTGCATCTGTTGAGATGGTTATATATTTTATCTTCTTTGGTCTTTTGCTATGGCGAATTATATTTTGTCCAGCCGAGAAAGTTTTTGTTTCTTCTTCAGTTTTAAAAGATATCCTTGCTGGGTATAGAATTCTGGGTTGACAGTTTTTTCTGTCAGCACTTTAATGATATCTGACTTTATAATTCCTAAAAGTTCTTATGCTGTTCCTCTGTATATAATTGGCCTTTTTCATTATAGCTGCTTTTAAGCTTTATCTTTTATTCTTTCTTCTTGCAGTTTGAATATGATCTGTCGAGGTGTTGATTTCAGCATAGATTCTCAAGTTGTTTGTTTGATAATGTTGAGCTTTTTAGATACGTGGTTAGACATACTTTATTATAGAAAATTCTTGGATTTATCTTTTTATGCATTGCTATGTCACATATTCTCTCTCTCTTATTTCCTGGGATTTCAAGTACACATATGTTAGATTATTTGCTATTTTCCTGTAGTACTTGGATACTGTCTTCTGTTTTTTTTTTTTTTTTCCAATTCTCTTTTCTTGTTTGTTTCAGTTTTAGTAATTTCTGTTGACCCATCTTTACCAATTCTTTCCATGGGTGTGTCGACTCCATTGATAAGGTCATTGAAGGTTTTTATCTCTGTTACTTAGTGTTTTTATTTCTAGCATTTCCATTTGGTTCTTCTAGTTTCTGCCTCTCTGCTTAAATTGCCCGTCTGCTGTACATGTTGTCCACATTTGCCTTTAGAACTTTTAACATCATAGTTTTTATTATTTTTTAAAGATTTTATTTATTTATGAGAGACAGAGGCAGAGACATAGGCAGAGGGAGAAGCAGGCTCCCTGCAGGGAGTCTGATGTGGGACTCAATCCCAGGACCCCAGAATCATGACCTGAGCCAAAGGCAGATGCTCAACTACTGAGCCACCATGGTGCCCCTAACATCAGAACTATTTTAAATTCCATTTACATTAGTTTGAACATCAGGATCATATCTGAGTCTGGCTCTGTTGGTTGTTTCTTAACAATCCAGGTTATGTTTGTTTCATTTTTGATTTTTGTGAGTTTGTTCTTTTTTTATGTTTTTTGGTTAAAATCTGCACATTGTGTTAGAGTAGTAAATACTATTTATGCCTGGAGATGAACTTGCTTTATCTTTTGCTGTGATGTTTGTGTGTATGTTGAGGGGAGAGGGGTTTGAGCCAGAACATTCTGGTCAGGATTTTGAGCTGAATTTGGGTTTTATTGTTAGGTTACTTTCCATTTACCATGGTCTTCAGCTTTTTCTTATGTTAGCTTGTGTTTAGGGTGTGGTTTGGTTTGCTGAAGAGTTTCTCTTCTAGTCTGCTCTCCCCTCAGCTTTAGGTCTTCCCTTTGAACTTGCATTGAGAGAGGTCTCTGTTCTTTGTTCTTCCCCAAGCAGTAAATTGCTGTTGTGTCTTACTAGGCTGTTGTTGGGGGAAGAGGAGTGGGGCATGGCATTTTTGCTGGTTTGGTTCAGTCCCAGTTTTAAGGTAGATGCTTTCCCCCTGAATCTCAGGGTGGGGCTTTTTCAGCAATCTTGCCCCTTCTTTAGGGGTAGAGGTGTTATTTTTTCTTCTTCTTCTTCTTCTTCTTCTTCTTCTTCTTCTTCTTCTTCTTCTTCTTCTTTTTTTTTTTACTTTGCCTAGCTGCAGTGGGCCTTCACTTGCTGCTGAGGGTAACAGGATTTGCTGCCTTTCCCCAGCCACTTAAAGCTTTCCCCCCCCCCCCTTTTCTTTCCTGTAGGAGAGGTAGGCGAGAAGGATCCAGGTGGGGCTTGCTACTTTGCCCACATGGGATGCTATTTCTTTCTTCCAAGTTTATACCACAAGGCTAGACTTTGATTTCACTGTCTCTTGCCTAGTTCTTAGTCTTTTGAGCCTCCAGTGAGGTCTGTGGAAAAGATTCTGTGAGGGGGTGAGAATTCCCTTTGTTTCTGTGTTTGCGTTTGGTTCTGTCTTCTGCTGATAGTCCAATTTGGCCTTAAGCAACTTTTAAAACATTTTAACTGAGTTCTTCATACTGGCTTTTATGGTGTCTAGTATTCACTACAGGTAAGGAAGTGTTCATGTCCCTTCTCTCCTTTGAGTACTATGTCTTCTTTCCTTAGATTTTGGGTTAGTTGCTTGTCTTCTGACTTTGCTTCTCTGATGAATTCAAGAAAATTTGTGATTTTGCACATTTTCCACCTTTTATTTGGTTTGTGTTAAGGGTGGAAATGACATTCTCCATCTTTCTACACCATAAACAGTGTCCAGAAGTTCTGCTTACTTGAGGATATGATTTAGATATGGGATTTTTGTTGGTTGGAATACCATTTAAATTTGTCATTCTTAATTTCTATTCCCAAATTGTTATTTTTGTTTGTTCTTTCATTTATTCTACAAAAAGAAAAAAATATTTTGATTCTATGTAATTATGTCAGGCACTGTGTTAAGTGCGGGGGGATGCAGTGATGGGCAGGAAAACATAATTCCTTCTCTAATGAACGTATAGTACAGTGGTGAAGACCAGAGAATTAAAGAAGTAATTATAATCAAATATAAGAGCTATAACAGGAGAGGTATATGGCAATGATACCTCGCCTAACCTAAAATCATTAGGTAAGGCTCTCCAAAAAAGAATAATGATAGAGACCTCTAAAGCTTAAGTAGAAATTAGGTTAAGTTGGTTAGGAGGCTGCAGGGGGAGTAAGACTAGATAGAGGGAAGAGGTTGTGTAGAAACTAAGATGAGAAAACCAGTAACATGGAGAGTTCAAGAATCTGAAATAAGTTTGATGTGGCTGTGTGGCATATGAAGACAGAAGTGACAAAAGCTAAGAGAAATTGGTTGGAACCAGGTTATAAAGAGTCTTGTAAGCCATGTGTAAAAAGTTGATTTTATCATAAGGATGATGGGAAGTTGTAAGATTTTAGGGAGGGGGATACCTAAGTAGCTAATTGTTTTAAAAGGATCATTCTTGATGCAAGGTAAAGAATGAATAGAAAGTAAGCAACACAGAGAGACCATATAGATGGGTTTTTATAATATTCTGGGCATTTGTGTGAGTTTAACTTGGGGTATCTTTAAAGATGGAGAAAATTATACAGATTGAAGAGGTACTTAGGTATAAAGATGAGTGGTACTTGTGATTGAGTATGGAGAGAAAAGAAGATTTTTGAAGTATATCCAGTGAAGGTCTTTGAAGACCCTGGCTTCTTTCCTTAGATTTTATGTTAGTTGCTATTCCTATGACCTTCTCTGTGAGTTCAAGAAAATCTGTGATTATGCACATTTTCTACCTTTTATTTTGTATGTGTTAAGGGTGGAAATGATATTCTCCAGCTTTCTACATCCTCAACAGTGTCCAGAAGTCCTGCCTATTTGAGAATGTGTCTGCAGAACCTCCAAATTTCCTTTTTTCCCTAAGAGAGTAGAAAGGAAATATATTTGGTTCACTTTAATTATACCACCATTCATGGCCCATGTTTCAAAATTCATTGAGGTTTTGAGTAGAAGTAAGTCAGAAAAGGAGACAAGGAAAAAAAATCTAAGTAATAGGTAAGCCATACTGAATAAAGTTGGTTCTTTTCCCTGATTGTTTTTGAGTCCTGAGAAATACAGAAGAGTGTTTGATTCCTTCAGTGTTGATATTTAGCCTGTTGGCATATAAACAAATAAAATCTGCAAACTGGCTTCCTTGTTATTTTGGAACAAAAATAGCATACAATCGATCTTCTGAAAGAGCTGTTCCATGCAGAGAGAAATTTACTATATTTAATCACTTAATTTCCTTGTTTTTCCCAGATGTTTTTAGTCAACATTTCATGTGGTAGATGTAAAAACCTTTAGAGCAAGCATTGGGGAGAACAAGTGTTCTAAGACTCCACAGTGTCACCAAGGTAGTGACCACCGCCACCAGTAGCTGTGGCACGTGTTATACAGAACACAGTGGTGGATGGCAACAGTGTTTTCCTAGGATTGGAGGAGCAAAGTTTTAATTTTCAGAGAAGGGAAAGTTAGTGATAGACACCTCTATATGATTCAAGATTTCAGTGGTTAAGGTGTAAAAGTATGTGTAGAGCTCATGAAGGTAAACAATTTTCCTTTATTTTACTTCTCAGAATGATAAAGTTTAAATATGGTATGTTAACACAATGTTAAAGTTAGTGTGATTCAGAAAATTCAAGAGTTGTTTGTTGAGGATATACTGTGGAGTGCAGAGTTCTGAGCAGTTATAAGCTTAAATATCATCAGTCAAAGCTGGGTTTCAATTCTATTCCCAGTGCTTACTAGCTAGATGTATGACATTGATTCTTAGTGACCTTGTCTTTAAAATGGTAATAGTTGTACATATCTCGAAGACTTGTTTTTGATGGTTAAATGAGATAATATATATGAGCATTTAGTGTAGTGCTTTATTCATCAATTTTAGTGCAGTTCAGATTTAAATTATGTTGCCATGTACAGTTCTTTAAATCCAACAGACTATAAGGTTTTTTTTTTTTTTTTTTTTTAATAATCTTGGAAACATTCATAGTCTCAGCACTTTTCAGTACTGACCAAAAGTGGGTAATACTTTAAAAATATAGAGTATCATTTCTTTGATGGTGGTAGTACATTGTGGTATTCAGGAATGAACCAGGTAGGGAGGACAGGGATTTAACCTGGCTCCGGTTTAATTTTTCTCTCACCATTAGTTTGCACATTAAGTCTCTTTCTGTAAATAGATATGTACTATGTGTCACATATGGTACATTAAGAAAGGTCTACTTGTGGGATAATAGGGACAACGATAATAGCACAATGATAAAGAATCCTTAAATTTCATTGAGAATACTTTCACCTATTCAGAGTCTCAAATTAAGGAGAAACATCTGGATTCATATTGCTTTGTGTTAGGAACATTTGCTTTTATACTCATTTATTTACCAAACATTTATTGAACACCATCCATTGCCAGGAATGGAGCTAGGCACTGAGAATATAGATTGTGATAAGGCATTTCTTGCTTTCAAGGAGCTCAGAGTATAATTGAGAGTTGGGTGAGCTAGTAGTTTGGTATGGCAGCAAGGAGCAGAAAATACCTCCCCCACATTTACTCAGGAAATATTTATTGAAATCTACAACATGCAGCAGGCATTCAAAGAGATCATTTAGGGCTGCATCTCAAAAGGAACAGTCCTACATCATTCTTGGCAAGTAGATCTTCAAATAGTAATGGAGAATCTTGGATTTGGATTCACTATAGAACAGGCATGGTGTAATCTTAGGCAAGACTAGATCTCGGAACAGTTGCTGATCAGCTTTCTTGACCCAGTGGTCTTCCTCTGGCTTTTCTTTACTTCCATGGCTCCATGGCTCAATTATTTTTGGAACAGCTTTTGAAGAAGCAAAAGGAAGTAGTTAGATCTTCTCATCTCCTAGACATCAGCTAAGTGATATGGTTTTCCTAACTATTTTTCCCCCCAAAAGATTGTCAGATATTAAAGCTGAAGGTTCTGAACACACTGGGATATTTGTATTGTCATAAAGCATCAAAGCATATTGCCAAAAGGAGAGTTAGGAGCACACACACTGGAGTCAGATAATCTGGATTAGAATCAGCCACATTCCAGTTCTTTGGCCTTTAGTGTGTTAACATCCCCATGGCTTAGTTTTCTCATCTGTAAATTGGACTGGTAATAATACCGCTTTGTAGGGTTTTGGGAGACTTGAATGAGGATGATACTATTTGAATATCATCAAATAAGCAAATAATAACTGATAAGGGTTCAAGATAGGCATCATAAAGTTCATATATTAAAGTTCATACACTCTGCTCAAGTAAAAGGCATTTCTGATCCTTACTTAGAAGCCTATTATTCTTATTTTATAGATACTTTGAACAATGGAATTTATAGCACTCTGAGAGAAATGAAAATGCTTAGAGTGGCAAGATATGACAGGTAATGGAGGAGCAGAAACAATAAAAATAGTTCTCTACTAAAAAAATAGTAATCTGGAGGTCATAATATAGTTGTGTTGTATGTGGGCTGAGAGCAGCCTTTCACAATGAGTAAGGCCCTGATATGTTACTTTGTACATGACCAGTTTAGCAGTTTGGATAATGCTTCCCATTAATGAATCTGTTTCTTCCATACCTTTGAGTGAGGATTATGTAAGGTCCTCAAAATGAGTGTCTAAAACTTATTTTTTCAGTCCAGGTGTTAAAAGAAAGCCTTAGGAATCATCTCCTCAACTGTAGATAGTAATGTTATAAGTTACTGTCTATATTCTGTTTATTTGAAATATAAGCTATATTTTGGGAACCTGGTTTGAATAGAAGTTAAGAATAAACCTTCAAGTGGATGTAGGAATTATTTTGTGTTTTCAAGTATAAAATATGTCATTGTATTAACTAGTGCAAGTGCATTTACGGAAGGATGCATTAAGAAAACTACAGCAGAATCAGTCGTGGTTCATTAGCAGATTTTATAGTTTTTAAATGTGAAGCCATTTCTCTGCTGTCCAAGTATAATTTTTTATGTTATTATATCACACACAAGTGCCTCTGTGTTGTGTTTAGGTCAAGTGTATTTTAAAGTGAAGCTCTTTTGCAGAGGAAGGACATTTTTAGTTTTTTTATTTGCAAAAATATGCTGAACTGTGGGAGTATAGAACCTTACAAGTGTGGAAAGTTTAGGTAGGTATAGGTTTATTCCAAATTTTATTATTTTGCCAAAGACTCCTGGTAAGGTGGTATAATCTTCAGATGTCTTCTATTTTTTTAAATCTTAAGATGTCTTACTCATGTTTTACTTTCCCTTTTGTCTTGCTCTACAACAAAAATTGTAAATCATTTGAAATAATGTTTTCTGCGCCTGCTGTGAAAATCTCTGATATGAATATGCTGTTTAGTATTTTTTAAAGTCAATCAAGTAAGACAACTTAGTGAATAAATTGATTTTAAATTATGATACAAATCTAAAATTTTTTAATTAAACTAAAATAATTAAAAAACAAGATTAAAAAACAAGACCAGGGCAAATAGTAAGGGTATTTTATGGAATTTTTTTCAGTCTCATCTGTGTGTATGATTTCATACTGTGTCATGTGAAATGTCTTTAACAGGAGTGCAGGAAAAATTTTGAAAAAAACTAGCTTAGAAAGTCTAACAGGAATCTATGCTCATAGCAGATAAGTCTTACAAAGCTTTTTTAAAAAATACAAAAAGTAGAGTAATATGTAGTAATATGTTTGTAGTGATTATTTTTATAAGGAGAGAATGCAGCTTTTTAAGTTTTAGGTTTGTTGTATGATGCTTTTGCATTAAGCAAAATACCCCTAAAACTTAACCTTTTTAGCTAGTTTTATACCTTACTAAATTTTTTCTTAAAATGATTTTCTGTTACAGACCTTTGAGTCATCTATTATCTTTTAAAGAGGTAACCTGTTTGACCTCTCTCTTTCTAACTTGGAGATGTCATTCCTCAGGTAGTAGACCATAGTGACCAAATAGAAGAACTTTGTAATCTATTGTGATCAGAACACTGAATATTCTGTAAAAGTTTGTAAATGAATAGTAACTGCTACATTCCCAAGTTCATCACCCAGTACTCCACAAAGTTATATATGCCCATTGCTGAAAAATCAGAACTTAAGCATTTGTGACTGAATTCAAGTGACTGAAAAACTGATTTTGTACAGGCTTTAATGAATCCTGAATTTTGCTAAGGTACAAATAAGTTTTAAGAAAGATGTTGAATATATGAGCCTGATTTATATATGAATATGAGGCTCAAGGTGCTTTAACTCCTGAGGTGAATAATTGAGCACTTCTGAACATTATATCCTACCTAACACTACCCTTAAGTTTCTAATAAAGATATAACAGAGCAAGCATTGATAGATTTTCGAATCTTATAGTTGCTAACTTTTTGTTGGATCTTTCTTAATACCTTGTACTTGCTCTCTAACTCGTTCCAGTGAGGTATTTATCTCTTCAGCTCAACTGAAACCATTCCAGTGTCACCAATAACCTCCATCCTGCCAAATCCAGGAGAAGATTCTCAGTTCTTCCTACTTGACCTTTCTGCATTTAATACAAATAACTACTCTTGCCTTTTAAAAATGTTTTTTTAAAAAAATGTTTTCTTCACTTGGCTTCTGGGATACTACATGCTTCTGTTCCCTCCTGTTTTCTTCTTCATTCTTTACTGGCCCACATCTTCTGTTCCTGACATCTAAAGGTTGTAATTTTCCCTTTGGTTCAGTTCCCCTGGCCTTCTTTCTGTGTCACTCCCTAGTAGTAGCCTAATATTGTTTCTTGACTTGAATCCTTATGATGATGACTCCCAAAATTTAATCTTCCAATTCTTGCACCTCCCTTGAGCTTTAGACTTACGTTTCCAATTGCTTGCTTAGCAACTGTATAGGGTGTCCAAAAAGCATTCAAATTTAAAATGTACAGATCACAACTCTTGATTTCTCTTTTCCTATTTCCTTCCCCTAGTCTTCTGTACTTAGTAAATGTAACTGTCTTCAACCAGGTTGATCAGACCAAACTCTCAAAATGACTCCTTTTTTCTTTTCAGGTCCCATACAGTCATTCCACCAAGTTTTTGTTAGCTTACCCTTCAGTATATTTCATTACTCTGGCTACTTCTTGTGACCTCCTCTGTTGAAGGAGACATGATTGCATGCCTGTTAGTTTTTAGACTTTTTTTTTTTTTTTTTTTACAGATTTTCCTCCTTCTACTCTTACTCTTTGTAGTCAGTTCCTTACATCTCTGCCAGAATGATCTTTAGCAAAGGTGAGTCAGATCATGTCATTGTCTTACTGAAACCTTCTAGTGATTTTTCAACACATTCAAAATAAATTTCAAAGCTCTTGCCTTGGCCTGTGGGCCCCTACTTGTTCTGGCCGTTAGTTATCTTCTAGTGCCCCTTTTTACTCTGTTGTCTTGCCTCAGAGCTTTTGCACTTGTTCTTTTTTCCTAGAATTCTCTTTTCCCTGGATAATTTGTGTGACTCTCCGGCTCAGTTCAAGTATCAGCTCAGGTATCAACTCCTCAGAGTGGTCTTCCCTGCTTTGCTCTATGGTTTTCCCTTCTAAAATAGCCATATGTCTTATCACTCTATATCTTTTTCCCTGTGTTATTTTACTCCATCGCATTTATCACTATCAGACTTTATATGTTTCAGTGTTTATTTTTTGTCTCTACTACTATAGGGTAGCTGTATGAGGCCAGAGACTTGTTTTGTTTTGTGTTCCTAGTGCCTAAGACGGGACTTGGCACATAATAGGTGTTCGGTAAATGTTTGTGGAATGAATAAATGTATGGGCCCTGAATCACAGCTGGAGGTTAGGGAAGTATCATCTGTTGAGAAGTCTCACTTGTCATGATCAGACAGGTATTTATTTAGTGTCAAATGTAGTGCTGTGGCATTGTAGATAAAAAGACACTAACCCTACTCTGAAGGAACTTACTGTTTAGAAGAGAACCAGACATGCAAACACGTAACTGTAAAGCAATATGATAATTGCTTTAGTGAAGGTATATGTAAAGGTATATAGTGGGAACTTACTGGTAGTACAAGAACAGATGAGGAAGAGTCAGTGATGAAGTTACAGACGAGGTAATCTTTAAAGTGAAAGTTGAAGGACAGGTAGGAGATCATTAGGCAAGCATCCAACAGAAAAGGTGGTAAGTCTTAAACCAAAGAGGTGTGAGAAGGCAGCTGGTCATGTTTCTAGTAGTACCAGGAGTTGGAATTGATGGAATATGAAGTCTGAAATTAGGAGTGGCTGGAAATGAAACTAGGTAGATAGATAATTTTAGGGGTGGCAGTGTTAGATCATATAGAGCCAAATACACTATGCAAGATACTTTAAAGGTTTTATGTGATAAGGACCACTGAAGAATTTTGAACAAGGAAATGGCCAAATCTAATTTGTATTTTAGAAAATTACTGGAAGCAATGTAGAAGTAGAATGAACAGGGCTTGGTAATTGATTGAAATGTCAGGGATAATGACTTCCAGGTTGCTGGTGTGAACAGCTGGGTTGACAGTGATTCCATTCCGCTAACTATGAAATTGGGGAGGGAAGAGCAGAGAATCTTTCTGAGGGGATGGCTAGAATTTAAAAGTATATAATTATGTTCTCAGAAATCTGTTAGTTTACTTGTGTCACTTAACATATTTTGTATATTACATTTAATTAAAAACATCATTAAATTTAGGTTTTTTTTTTTTTTTTTGAGATTTTATTCATGAGAGAGAGAGAGAGAGAGAAAAAGAGTGGGGGGGGGGGGCAGAGACACACAGGCAGAGGGAGAAGCAGGCTCCATGCAGGGAGCCTGACGTGAGACTCGGTCTTGGGACTCCAGGATCATGCCCTGGGCTGAAGGCAGTGCTAAACCACTGAGCTACCTGGGCTGCCCTAAATTTACTTTCAAGATATTTTTATTCCTTCCAAATGGACATATATGATGCTGAACTGAAAGATTCTGGCATCTCTTAGTTTTGCCAGTTTGTAAGTAGACCAGTGAGAATAAGAATGTTCTTAATAGAGTAATTTATTATATGCAAAGAAATGATTCTAAATCTAGGGCCCTTCACAGTTTTAAATATATCTGAAAAAAATGCCATAAATTTGAGTTGAGGATAACTTTTACCACAAAGTTATGTTGTTTAATCAGTCTTATTTTCTAATTTGTGAAATATAAGTAGACTTCTTTTGATGCTTTATTGTTTTGATTCTTGTGAACTTATGGAACATTTAAAGTGTTTTGTCTATGCAGAGATAAGCTTACCTACACATTTATGTTTTAATTGATTTCTTGGTTTGGTATATTGCCTTGTTGTTAAAAGTGGAAATTCTGAAACAGGTAATACACAAGAGGACAAGCAGACTCTTTGTTCTTGTGATATTAGATATGGCAAGTTATTAATATTAGCCCAGTGCTATCATGTTAGATATATAACACAGACCCAAACATGGGCCACATATGTAATTTAAAATTCTCTAGTAGTCACATTTAAAAAAACATAAACAATTAATTTTAATGTGTTTTATTTAACCCATATTTTCAAAATAGTATCCCTTCAACATATATAAATTTAAAAATGTTAATGAGACATTTTCCTTTTATTCTTATTTTATTTTTTTGGTGTACTGGGCCTTTGAAATCCAGGGTTTTTTTTTACGTGCATAGCACATCTCAGTTTAGGCTGGCCACTTTTCAAATGCTCAATAGCAACATGTGGCTAATGGTTATGTATTGGACAGTGTTATTCTAGACCATTCTTAGACCTAAAGTAAAAGTTCTCAGCATTCTGCAACATTTGAGGGTATCTTTTCAACATCAAGTAATGTATATGCTACTTGTTTTATTATACTGTCAAGTATATTAAAGAGGTCACTCTTTTCTCCAATCATCATTTTCCTATTTGGAGTCCTTTTGTCCAATAAAGATCTGTTTATCAGTTTTCATTGCCTTTGCTTTCTCCTACAGCAGTTCATGGTAATGGCCTCGTACAAAAACAATAGCATATCTTTAAATTTTAGGAATCTTGTTTTTAATTACAAAAAATACTACATTTATTGTAACAAATTCAAACACTACTGAGGTATGTGTATAAAAAGATAATTAATCCTTAATTCTTTTTCATCTCTCATTTTCTACTCCAAGGTGTATAGCCACTGTTAACAGTTTATTTTTTTTAACTTTTAACTATTTTATTTATTTATTCATGAGAGCCACAGAGAGACAGAGACATAGGCAGAGGGAGAAGCAGGCTTCCTGTGGGGAGCCTAATGAGGGACTCAATCCCAGGACCCCAGGATCGCGACCTGTGCCAAAGGCAGACACTCAACAACTGAGCCACCCAGGTACCCTGTTAACAGTTTAGATGATAGTCTTTCTTCTCTTAGAAAATACATTTATGAGAAATTATTTTTTTTAAGATTTTATTTATTCATGAGAGACCCAGAGAGAGGCAGAGACATAGGCAGAGGGAGAAGCAGGCTCCCTATAGGGAGCCTGATGTGGGACTTGATCCCAGGACTCTGGGATCATGACCTGAGCTGAGGGCAGATGCTCAACCACTGAGCCACCCAGGTGCCCTGAGAAATTCTTAAGAAAATTGCTACTTTGAAAATACCTCTTAAAGTGTTTCTTAGTAGTGAAAAAAAAATTTGTTTTCTGCAATAAAAACATTTATTTTACCACATATTTAATAAAATTTAGGTTTTAATTATGGCTGTGCTAATTCTCCATAACAAAAAATAATATATTTTCTAGGTATGATTTTTCCACAAAAAGTGTGTGATAGTCTGATAGCATCCTTCACTTTGATTTTCTTAGTATTATCATACAGACTAGACCTAGTGCATCAGTCTTAGGAAAACTATTGAGAGCTTTAGCAGTTTCTCAAGGGATTTTTCTTAATCCCTTGACATTTTCTTTCTTGTTTCCTATTCTGTCATCATCCTTGTTACATTTTTCCCTCCTTCAGTTGTTACTGGTTTGATTCAGTCAGATATTCATTCCCCAAGGGTTTTGCTGTGAGATGAACACTTCCTTCAACATTATCTTCATAGACTTCAGGAAATCCTACGTTATTTTCAAGATTTGTATTTTTACTTTGCAACTGAGTTACATTGTGTTTACTTTGAATTATTAGATGTTTACAATATTAGACTGTTAGTAAGAGAATGATAGGCAAAACCAGGATACATAGTTACAGTAGATATTTGTGTTAGGTAGAAATGGATTTTATAAGTGATCAAGGCACATTTTGAATATTGTATCAAAAGGGCTTTTGATTCTCTGAAAACTTGTAATTAAGAAACTCAACTACTTATTTAAGTAATAGCTAACTTTTATTGAGACTTTACCATGACTGGCAAATTTGTATACATATTTTATTTAATTTGTTCAGTGTGCCTATGAAATAAGCCTGTTATTATCCTCATTTTATGTTTTGAGTAAGCTAAGGCTTAGAGTGGTACATTTTGCCCCAATAAACTTAAGTAATTTGTCTAAGATAAGGCTAATCAAGTGTGAGACTGGGATTCTAACCCAGGAAACAGCTTATGTTGACTGCTCATTCATGTATGCACACACACACTTCTGAAAAAAAAGATTGGATTATAATAATAAACATTAAAAAGTAAAATGGAAATGTTAAAAGTGATTAAAGATAAAAGAAGAAAACAAATATCAGGACAACATCAACACAGCTATTAAAGGAAACATAAGACCTGGGAAATCAGGGGGAGGGTGGAAGGTAATAGGACTTTTGTGACAAAACCTTAGTCATTAAAATTTAAAAATGACTGGATAGGATAAAATGCAGGATAGGCAAACCTGGAGAGAAAACTAGTGATAGGAAAGGTGGATCTGAAGGTATTGCCTTGAATGAATAGAATTGGTAAAAGCCTCAAAGCTAAAATAATCAAGAAGCATAGTGTTGTTCTAGTTGAAAAATAATAAACACACACTTAAACACATAGTAGACACTTGAACACCAAATGCCTAAGAGAATATCTTGAGAAAGAGAGATTACCTACAAAGCAATGATAGATTGACAACAGATTGCTTAACAGTAACAATGAAAGTCAAAATCCTTTAAAGGATGAGAGCAGTGTAAAGATATTTTCAGACAAAACCTAAGAGTACATATGGAAAGCATTGTGAAATAAAAGTATTGTACAGTTGTTTAGGAGACAGATACAAATAATAGTTAGCTTTAGATATTTAGATAAGCACTTAAGTTAAAACTAACAGACTAGAAATAAGAGCATAGAGCTTTTTGAGCAATAGAAGAAAAAAACTTGATCAGCCTGAAAGAAAACAGGAAAATAAAATTACAAAAAGTAGGATAAATGGAAAGGAAGCACAAAATAAAAAGGTAGAAAATACTTCCAAATGCATCCATAATTGCAATAAATGTAAATGGACTAAATTTGACAAAAGACTGACACTGACAGAATGGGTAAAGAATACACTCTTTAGTTGTATACTTTTTGCAAGAGACCTATAACACAGGTTGAAAGGAAAAGGACAAGATACCTAATGATACCAGTGAAAGTTACCATAGTTATATTACTTTTAGACAAAAAAGACTTTGTACTCCATCAGTTCAACAATAGAAGGGATTGCTGCATAATGGTAAAAGTAACAGTTTACAAGGAAAATAGAACAATTCTAAATTTTATCTGTTAACATCAAAAATTACATAAAAATATAGAATTGATATATAAAGTCAGATAAATCAATAAATCCACATACATAGGTATTTTACATATACATCTTCATGATTAATTAAGCTAACAGATAGTAAGGCTGTGATTTGAACAGCGCTTTAATAAACATGATTTAATGAACACACGTGCACCACCCATGATTAAACATAACAGGTAAGGATATCATTTGAATAATACTTCAATAAACTTGATTAATGATTACACACAGGTACGGCACCCCAAAATTTGATTGGTATACATTACTTTTAGGCACAGATGAGACATTTACCAAAATTGACCATTTATTAGACCATAAAACCAAATCAACAAATTTTGAAGAATTGATCTCATTTTGACCACAGGTAATTAAGTTGGAAATCAATTTAAAAGTAATATATAGGGCAGTCTGGGTGGCTCAGCAGTTTAGTGCTGCCTTTGGCCCAGGGTGTGATCCTGGAGACCCGGGATCGAGTCCCATGTCAGGCTCCCTGCATGGAGCCTGCCTCTCCCTCTGCCTGTCTCTGCCTCTTTCTCTCTGTCTCTCATGAACAAATAAGTAAAACCTTAAAAAAATATATAGGCTTTAGGTACTTCTGAATAACTTATGCGATGAAAAAACATGGAAATAGGTATTTTCATTATCATGCTTTCCAAGAATCAAAAACCTTGTGAGATCTAAAAGGGCTTAGACACAATGACCAATGCAATAGCAGTATACTCATGTTAGTGCCCAGATTGTGGTTTTTAAAATACTGTTTTCATTAAAGTGAACCAGAACTTCTTGAAAAATGTGGCTGATTCCAGCACCGGGTAGGGCATAGTAGGACATCTTGTCATGAAAAAAAGGAAAAGAAGAAACTGTCAGGGACAACTTGGGGTTCTGTCAAAAGGACCCTCAGACAGGACAGTCACTGGCCAAAGATGGGTTGAGCTTCAAGAGGAATAATTAGTGCAGTGGATTGAAACACAAAGTTAAAATCAACAAAATGTTGGTCACCTTTGGAAGATGCCATGAAACCAGTTTATTCAGAAACTGGTAAATAAATAATCAAGTATTCTGTTTTAGGCATATAAACTGTATCTCTGAGTCACAAAATAGTTGGTGAGAGAAAGTTCATTTTAAAATAATTTCAGCTAATAAATGCAAAAAGAACAATTAGAATGTCATCGTTCTGCAAACCCTGATGAAATAGTATGTCTTGGCAGTATTCATCAGAGGCTGCTAAAACCATTGAGTGGCAAACTCATTCTAAGCTCTATAGTGAATGGTACAGGCTGACAGTACATGAACCCACTGATCAATGAATATTAACAGTACAAAAAGGAGACAATCAGACATTTTAGCTTTCCGATGTGATGCAGTAGGGAGTTCAAAGCATCATTTAAGACATATTTTTGCAATTTTTTTATTGCAAATAAAAAATATTTTATTTTTTAAAATTTTTTTATTAAACCCAAATCCTATCAAGCCTTAAAAAAAATTTTTTTTTTTAAATTTATTTATGATAGTCACACAGAGAGAGAGAGAGAGAGAGAGAGAGAGGCAGAGACACAGGCAGAGGGAGAAGCAGGCTCCATGCACCGGGAGCCCGACGTGGGATTCGATCCCAGGTCTCCAGGATCGCGCCCTGGGCCAAAGGCAGGCGCCAAACCGCTGCGCCACCCAGGGATCCCCCTATCAAGCCTTTAGAACAACCACTACTTTTTAGGATGTACAGAGACTATATAAGAATTTATTGAACAATACTACAAGAATGCAATCAGCAAAGTTCAGAATGTGGGAAACTCTATAGGACAAATAACCCAGTTTCTTTAACAAATGAATGGCAAGACAGGAAAACAAAAAGTTCGACAGGTACATATAAATTAAAAGACAAGCATGTAGATCTTTTTGGATCCTGATTTTAACAAACCAAGTGTTCACATAAAAGGAGACAGTTGGCAAAATTTTGGCACTGGATATGTGATGATAAAGGAATTATTTACTTTTTTTTTTTTAAGGTGTGTATTATGGTTTTGTTAAAAAAAAATCTGAATCTTTTAAAGATAGATACTGAGGGTACTTAAGGATAAAATGAAGTGATATTTGAGAATGTGCACAGATAAAATGAGGAAACACTGGCCATGATTTGAAGCTGAGTGATGGGCATTTGAGAGTTATAAATGTTTTCTTTTTTTTATATATGTTTGAAAATTTTGTAATACAAAAGTTATAATATAGCTAATTAAGTCACTAACTCAGAAGTTAAATAGGAATAGAGTGTTATCCTAAAGAAAATTGAAGGAAGAAAAATTAAAGGTGGAGAAGAAATTAATGATATGAAAATGATACTTTTCATATCAAAAAGGGAAGATCCTTTTTCTGTTTATTAACATACATGAATTTTGCCTTGTGTCCTTCCCAAAGGAATTTGACATGATTTTAAAAAGGGACAGAGAAATAAATATTACCAGACATCTGGGATGGATTAATCATTGTATTTATACACCCAACTTAAATCTGTGTTTACTGGAAAAGAGTAGAAAGGGACACATTTGCTCTACCTGATAAAGGGATTATGTAACTTTGAGAGACATGCTTTTTTTTCCCCTTCTTTTTCATACATGCGAGATGGGGTAAGATGATAGTTCCTTTCAACTTTGGTGCGCAAAAGTTAAAAAATGTTTTTCAGATGGGCATTTCCTGTATCTAATAACTGAAAAGTGAAATTTTAACATTGAATTTTAACCTAGGAAATTGTAGCTTACTTTGATGGTTTACTTCTGCTTTCAGAAAAAAATATTAGATTGACTGGCAAATGTGAAGGGACTTTAGGAGTTGGAAAACCATTTTGCAACCATCATAATAAAGATTGAATCAGATTAGAATCATTAGTGGATGCTAAATCTAGGGGGATATTTTGATGAGGAACAGGCTCTTGCAATGTTACCCTATGGATTGCTTTTATCAAGGTATTGTCCAATTTCTGTACTGAATAAATTACTGTGCATTTTTTCCCTTGCAACTAAAAGCATTACTAGTAGATAAATATGGGTAAAAGATGTACTGGTACTCTTTGTAGTATTTTTACTTTTGTAACTTACCTATGTATTTAAAATTATTTTATTTTAAGTAAAAAGGCAAGATATATGCTGTTATGATGCATTCTAATGAGCTAACAACGTGATAGTGCTTAATTTATTCTTGAAGAATGGATAGTTAACATGCCTGTTTAGGCAGTTTCTCTCAGATATCAGGTGTCTCAAGTGAGCCATTGGTAAGCACTAGATCAAATCAGTTCATGGTTGAATTATCCAATGAATGCCTTAAGTGTCAGTATTCTCTATTGTTGATTGAAGAGAGATCCATATGTTTTATATACCAAACATAGACAAATGACATTAAAATTCTGTTATAAAGATGTAAAAGCTTGATTCGTTTTGTGCTAGTTCACTTACTCATGAAGATGGGGCAGAGAGGTACGCAGAGGAAGTTACTGATTATTTTCTCTCAAGGAATATTTGAAACTGTAGAAGCAATTGGACAGATTCTCAGATATGATCCTTGTGTTCAGAAGTGTTGTATAAAAAAGATGATTTGACCTAAAGTATTTTAAAGGTGTATGTTAGCAATTAATTCATAAAGGAATCAATTTTCATCTCCTTTATAAAATATAATTTTGAACAGAATTTCATATTCATGGCCATTCTAGGATAAGTTGGCTGCAAAATATACCCCAAATAACTGATTCTCCCTTCCAATTAAAAAGCAAACTGGACCAATAAAAGCATGTGGAATGTTTTTTTTTTTTTTTTTAATTTTTATTTATTTATGATAGTCACACAGAGAGAGAGAGAGGCAGAGACATAGGCAGAGGGAGAAGCAGGCTCCATGCACCGGGAGTCCAACGTGGGATTCGATCCTGGGTCTCCAGGATCGCGCCCTGGGCCAAAGGCAGGCGCTAAACCTCTGCGCCACCCAGGGATCCCTGGAATGTTTTTAAAAAGTTAAAACTATGTTAAAAGAGAGAAAGAAAGCATCAAGTACTATTAGTAAATATATGGATAGGAAAATTTTAATCTGAGGTACATTTAAAAAATTGTATATGAAAGGCATCCCTTCTCCCCTTGTTAAAGGCCTTCTGTGCCTACAGTTGCAAAAGAAGTTCACAAAAATACAACAAGGCTTTAAACTGAATTGGCATGATCTTGAAAGTCCACAAGATGGGGATGCTTTTCTTTTTTTGTATGCCTGTGAGTTACTATAAAAGAATTGTTCTAGCCAGTGGTGTAATGGAGCATCTCCTGGTGGCCTGAGAGCTGATTATTAAAATTTTAGAAATTATGCAAACTGATTGTTAAACATAGCCATCATTAAAAATTACACAGCTTATTATTAAATAGTATTTATAAAAAGGTAATACTTAAACTTCATCACTTCCTAATTATTTCACTATATTTTACTATAATTTATGTTCTTGAAGTTATTTATGAATATTGGACCTTTAGGTTGAAATACTGTGTCATGGAATACTACTGTGTCTTTTCCCAGCTCTGATTTCAGTGATGATACAGTGATAGCTTGAAATTAGCTATGGTGGGAATATTTATGTCATACAGTTAGGCAAATGCCATAAATCAGGGCTTGATTTATTGTTTATTGCTTGTCTAGATGTAAGGTGATGGAGAAAATGCTAATAATGCAAACTTAAAAGTGTCATGTCTTTAGCTATTACATTGTACATAGCTCAAAAATTTGAGAATACATTTTGCAATCCAAAAATGATTATCCACTTCAGCAAAGATGTTACTCATATTGCTGACATCATTGATGTGAGCAAAAATATCAACCAGCACTCTGAATTACATGTGGAAAACCGGTTGCTAAACATTTACCGGCACATTCTGATCATGGCATAATTGAGTTCAGTGTTTTGGTAAGAAGTGGATAATATAAATTCGTTAGACTGTTTTTCAGCTTTAGGAAATCCTATCATGACATATATATATAAGCATTAACTAAGAAAAAAGAAAGGTTGAGTGTTAAGAGTCTTAAGCTGTGACACAAATAATTTTAAATTTGAAGCCTTTGATATATGTTTCTTGTGGAAGAGAAATAGAATCATAGAATTGTAAGCTCAAAGAGTGCTTAAAATAAATCCAGACCAATCTACAGATAGAAATTCTTTCTTTAGTGTATCAGTCAGTCATCTAGACGTAGAGACAGAGCTCATTACCTGGTAATAGTGTTGGAGAGCTCTTAGAGTTCTATAGACTGGGAAAACTCAACCATGTTTTCCTTTCATTTCTACCAATTGGTTCTGGTACTGACCTCTGGAGAAACATAGAAGAGAACATTTATCTCTTCTGTAGAGCAACCAACCCTTCAGGTATAAAGGTAGTTTGGATGTTTTCCATTTAGAGCTCTTTGGGAAAGAAATACACCTTTATTTAGTTCTTTCAACTCTATTTTGTGTGCATTTTCTGAGCTCTGTAATCTGAAACTGTGTTGCCTTTTTAAACATCCACATCTCTACCCTTTGGGGTTTATTGACTTTGTAGATGAAGTAAAAGCCTTTAAATTTTTTTTGTGCAAATTATACACAAGTCAAATGTTGGGTTGTTTAACTTATTTTCTTAAAGTAGATGTTTGTATTTACATTTTTAGCACAGCATTCCAGATTGTAGAAATGACATTAAATCAAAATTTTATCATTTTTGGAATTTCTTAATCCTACTGATTTTATGTCACTAGCAGATTTGATAAGCACTGAGTAGTTATTGTTTATATTCAAATTATTGTTTAAAATGTTGAATTTCAAAGGGCTATAGGGACACAGATCACTTTAAAATAATCCTAAATTCACTATTACCTATTATATTTTTTCTGTGGGTGCTACTAGTTCTGTTAAATAGCTCACATTTTCCATCTTATATTCAGAAATTCATCATGATGTATATTGTCAGATGCTTTCCTCAGATCAAGATACATGATGTCTGTGGATCCCCTCCAGTGAAATACACTTTAGTACTTCTGTCTTTGAAAAGTAGGCATTTTTGAAAAATCCTGGCACGTCTAAATGTTAAAGTCATATTCACCCACAATTAGAAAATCCATCATAATAATTTGTGGGTTAGATAATAATAAAAACATTAAAAGAGAAAGGGACTGAGAATTCCTAGGAACACTTGATGATCAGGGCCATGGTATATAACTGGGCTGAAAAGAAAACAGCCTGTGCCATGAGAGCCCAGGTTCTTTACTGAGAAGGTATTCTGGATCAGGTGAGAATTTAGGGATCTGGAAGTAGTTTCTCTCTTACTATCTATTTCCTTTGAAATGTATGTAGTGAAATCTTAACAATGAGTACTTCTGAGTGTGTGAAAGGGTGTTTCTTTGCTATGTATTACACTTCTTTATTCTCTTTGCTGTGGATACCCTAATACTTCATAGTATGATTTTGAACATTAAAAGAACTGAAGTTGTCTAGCACATTTTCTTGTATTTTTCTGATAGCAAAGGTTTATTTAAACATTTGTTAATTTTTTTCCCTTTGTTAATTTCCTTTGACCAACCATGGTGGAGGGTATCAAGAAATTACTAATGTGAGTTGTCTCACCACATTTCTTGGTCTCCACTCTTCTTCATTCTGCTTTATTGCTGTTTTTTATTGCTGCTGGAAGAAAATTTATAGTAGTTCACTTGATTAAATAGTAAACATCTTATAGAAGGCAGCCCTAGATTAGTTGTCTCATTTTCTAGCCCACATTCAAGTTATTTTTTAAAATCTTATTTATGTGTATACTTATGTTGAACAAACGTGTTTTTAGGGATCCTCCTTGAATATACTTTTCAGTGTAAATTCTGAGCTCCAGTAATAGGGAGATAGTAGTATTTTATGAGTACTTAAAACCTGGCACTCACTTTTCTAATACTTTTAATTCAGTGAAGATAAGGCTGCTTGTTAAAAAGGTAGAGAGGACTTGGGACATAGAGATAAAGAGTTTTGGGAATATGAAGAAAGAGGGTATACGGATAAAATTCATGAGCTCATGAGTTACTTTGGAATTTACTTTCCTTAGTTCCTTACCTGATTGCTTTAATTATTTTATGGCAGGTTTTATTTTCTTTTAACATGAGGGTTTCTGTAGGATGGATTAGTAAGTAGGCCTTCTACCGAGTCTTTAAAAATCTCTTAATTCAATACATTGTAATTAGTTTTTGGTAATTGAATTATTCTCTCTTGCAGATTGAGGTGATACCATGCAGCAAGCAACAGAGAGATGCAGAGTTCGAGCCAGAAGGCCTGACATGGCACTTTATGTACCTAAAGCTCGAAGGAATGTAGTGTTGCTCAAGTCAGGTGATGAGGAAAAAAGCTGTGGTTCATCTAACTCCGTGGTGAAAAAAGAAGATGGTTTCTTTCAAAAGGAGATCTTTAGAGACAAATCTGAGATTCAAAGACTAAGCATTAATCCTGATAAAAAGCAGCACAACTGTAGAGAAGGAAAGAAAATTTCAACAAAATTCAGAAAAGACACGTGCCTTCAAGAAAGAAAGAAAGATAGGATTTGTGTTAAGAGGGAAAGTATAGAATCTAAAGAAACATTATCCCAGGGACATCAGCAAAGCATCCCAGATCCTGGGATGATACCTACTATATCTTTACAAAGACATTTTAAACCAAAAGAGGTGGAGTGTTTGGAAGTTGAAACCACAGATGTGGCAGGACCTGGGAAGTTGCTTCTGTCTCAGTCTTGTTCAGAAATAAGTGAGGCCCAAGTTCTAAACAAACCATTCCAAAATGTGGAATTATGTGATGTCAATAGACAGGAATTAAGTGGCAAAACATTTGAAGGCAGACGTTTAGAAAGCAGAATTGAAACTGATGCCAAGGTTGTGGAGATACTATCCCAGTTTCCTGGAGTTTTTAGTTCTGTGTTGAACCCTGAGAGTGTGATTGTACCTGTAAAACTCAGTTCTGATTCTGGAATTGTACAACAAAGCATGCAAAAATCGTGTGGAATGTTGACTCTCAGCAGTGGAGGCATCACTGCTATTTCTGTTTCTGGAAGCCCAGATGGTATCACTGACCAAACTTCCATAGACTTTGAAGCTGAGAATGTTAGTGATGTAGCCAACAGTACAGATTTCATCTTGAGTCAGAGAGGTGTAGATTCCATTCCTGAGATTGTGGATCACCTCTCTTATAAAATGACTATGGGCAGCAAATTAGAAAATGTAAATGGCATTTTTGATCCAACAGTGATTAAAGAGTGTGAGGAGAATGACAGCACTATAGATGACTTATGTATAAAGTATGAACCTTCTGATACAGCTCTCCTTGTTCATGAAACAGATACAGATAATGGGTTGAAGAGTGTAGGTGACATTACCAATAAGGCATGTAAGATGGACGTTACAAATGTCCCGTCTGATCATATAACTATGGGCAGCCCTTGTGTAATTGCAGTTAGAACAGCTGATGAGGCCTGTAGCAGCACAGATAGTTTCTCAAAGTATTTAGAAATGAATGCAGATACAGCCCCTCTTCATGTAGCTAGAAGTGGGAATGACACAGGAAATTTCAGCAACCTGACTGCTTGCTCAGATATTTATGCTGAGAGTATTTCATCTAGTTTCACAGAGTCAACAGGAAAGTTGATAGAGAGCTTGTCAGATTGTGCTTCTTCCTTACCTATAAAGAAGATTGCTGGTAGTAATTGTAACACTTTTTTGGACTCTGAACTCAGTATGTTAAATGGGACAAAAGTACTTTCAGACAGTGCCTTCGGCAATGATCTAGATTGTAGTGGTGATATAACAGAGGCATTGCATGAACTAAAAACTGCTGAAGAGTTCAAAACAAAAGAGGAAGATGACTCAGAAAATGTAGAATTTGGTGTATCCTTTCCTGATATAGAATCTGTATCTATGGAAACATCCATGGAACCAAAAGCAACGGAAATGTCTCACATGGAGGGAAGTGCTGCTACTGAGGAGAGCTGGGAGTCTTTGTTTAATGATGATGGGGACTGCTTGGATCCACGTCTTCTACAAGAGGTCTGTTTGGTAGAAGTTGCTTGATGCTTAACATAATGTATAGATTGGTAGAGCCTGGTATTTTGGGGGTAATTTTAACAGACATTTGTGCACACTCATACATTCACACATATTACATCCAGTATAAGGGTTCCTGCGATGAAAAAGAAAACAGTATTGTAGATTGAGAAAAGAATGCCTGGCAGATCTTTAAAAAGTAAAACATACCAAATTGAGCTGTATCTATTTTAGCCAAAGCCTGAAAGATCTTATTGAATAGATTAAATATGAATTTAATGGATTCTGGCTATCTATTGAAGAAATACAGAGGGAACTTCTCCATGCAGAGGGATTTTCTGCATTGACAAGATGTATTTTACACAGGCCTGAGGGAATAATAACTGAGTATTCATATATATTTTGTCTTTTCTGGAGATTTTGGAATGTTGCTGGACACTAGATGGAAGGAAATACAGAAGGGAAGGGTAAAATAAGGGAAGGTATGATTGTTTATGTAGTTTAGTTTATGTTGAGTTATATCACCAATGGTTGCTGAGTACATATAGAAAATAGGAGTGAATAATGACATGCTGGTTAGTTAGAGTTCATAAATACAAAATGTTGGGTCTGAACGCATTTTAGAAATTATTTAATCTTTCATTTTCTTAATTTGGGTGTTCACTTTGTAGTATTTAAGATCCTTACCATAAATAAGAATCTTTGGTTTTAAATAGAACCACTTCCCTCTTCATTTCTTGTAGTGGGTTCACATAACTTTTGTCTGGAAGGGGAAAAAATAATTTCCCTTTGAAGTCTCCAATTTTTTAAATGAGGAAATTGAAGCTTAGCAGTCATATCTTTAAGAAAGGCAGAATCAGGTTTTCAGTCTAGTTCCCTCATTCCAATGTTTATGTTCTTTCTACCCGACCACATCTTTACCTATAAAATAGTTTTGTTTAAGTGATTCCAGAGAGCCTATTAAATATGAAAGGACTAATACTTTTGTTTCTGAGAACTGAACCAGAAGTACAGAAAAATGATCACATGTATGTGAAGAGACATGTGAGATTGAAGAGGGGGCAGCCCATTGGACAGACTGACTTTTCAGTACCAAGCTATTCCTTGTCATGCTTAGGTGTTTGTACGTTCACTTGTACCACAGTTAGCACTTTTTATGGTCAAGCCGGGAAACACCGTGTCCTAAACATTCCTTAGACAGAAATATAGAACAGGAGGCATCTAGGAATGGGCATCCATGAACCCTTTGAAATTGCACGTAAAATTTTATATGTGTGTGCAGTTTTTTATAGCTTTCATCGGATTCTCAAAGATAGTGCTTCCCAAAGTATGGTCCCTAGACCAGCAGCATGAGCATCACCTGGGAACTTGTTAGAAATGCAAACTTTTTGGCTCAACAGTCTGTATATTTAGGTGTTTTGCAGGTGACTCTGATGCACATAAAGTGAGAACCATTGCTCAAAAGGTAATATGTGAGTGTGGTAACTAGAGATGGCTGTCCAATCATAACTAGAAAGAAAAACACTGTTCAGCAGAGGTTTTAGACCCAAATTAGATTAAATACTAGGAATGTGGTAAGTTAGGTGAATATAAAGAAGTTATTAAGGATCCAATCATTGGAAGAAAGTTTCAGTGTTTATATGAGTTGGCAAAGAGATTACCTGAAGGGTAGGGAGCACAGATATGCATAGGAGAAAAGAAAGAGCTTCCTACAAAAGAAAGGCATGGCACACAGAGCCTTTTATACATGGTGAGACTCAGTAAATATTTATTGAATGGATGTAGATGATAGGGCAGAGTTGGAGTCTTGTGCTTTTTTAGGGTGGACTCCACGGGCTTTCAATAATACTTCATTATTGCTAGAACTTGGATTCTGTATGGTGGTAGCTTAGGGATACAGCTCCTATAATCGGGGAAGAGGGTTCAAGTGTGCACTCTGTTTTTTAGGTCTGAACGCTGTAGAATAGGTGCAGAAGAATGTAGGCAACCACTCAGTGTTTTGAGGAGCATAGTAATGTAACCAAAGAGGACACTTGTGTGACCTAAAGCTGGGAATGGCTAGGAAATGAAGTATGTAATGTTTTAAGCTGAAGACAGCCAGTGCCTGGGTGTTGTGTTTGGATATCACGTACTGGGTTGGTGCTTGTCAGGGAGTGGGATCTGTAGTTTAGGGATAATGAGTGATGAGAGCAAGGAAGGAAGGAAATGGATTGAGAAATGCAGGTAGCAGATCAGCTCCAAACTATGATCTCCTGTGCTGAGTTTTAGGAGCTATAATAATGTTATTAAAAGATGTCACAAATCCAGTAACATTAATAGCCCTCTGGTGACTATTATTCTTAATTTATTATTTATATTGTTCCAAACATACTTTATTAAAGGCTAAACCAGAACGTCTGCCTATCTTTGAAAACTTGCCAGCCAATGATTTTTGGCTTTTTTCCCAGTGGGCCTGTTTCTTTGTTGACAATGGCTACACATTAAGGTATGTCTAATACTTCTAATAGGCAGGGAGGTATGCTATAGAGCAGGGTGTGACGGCCATTGGCATGTGAAGCAATTTTCCTGCAACATTTGAACTTCTACAACTACCTGAGTGGACATAGAGCCTAGATAGGACATTACTGATCTCCTGGAACTGCAGTTCTTGATGAATCTCTAAAGATCACACTTAATCTTCTAAAGCCATCGTTTGGGATGCCCAGACATTTAAGTTGGTAACTGATAAAGAAAAAGATGTTGGCATGACTTCTAACCCTCTGAAATCTTAGTACAAGAATGCAGGAATTATTGTTATCTAAATAAAACTTCCATAGTCCCTGCTGCCTCTTGTAGTGATCTGCAAATCTGTTTTGATTGGTAGTAGAGCTAGTAAGATAGAGTAACATAACTTTGTTTTGATAGACTGTGGCATCTGGTCCCTTTACTGGCCACTTCTGGCTTTAATTTGACACTGGTCATTTCTGGCCTTGATTTAGGTAGGAGTCTGGTTTTGTTACAGAAGACTACTAGCAATGTTTATAACCATGGAAAAGAGAAGAATAAAGAAATGCCACCCATCCCCAACTGTCTCCCTTTATGTGTACTGACTCAACGTCCTATAGACTTCTGTAAAAATGCTCTCTGTTTTTAAGTAGGAAACCCAAAAGTGAAAGGGAAAATTCATAATCCAACCACTAAAAGCAAATTATATGAAGTACTATGAAGGGAGGAAAGTCCATAAGCCATCTTCTAGGGACTTTGTTAAAGTTGATACCTCGTCGTTTTGCATTTAAATGGAAAGGTGTGTACTTAGAGTTTTGATAAACTGTAAATTGTAAATACCTGGATATATATAATTATTAACACTACCATTTTATTTTTTATTTATTTTTATTTATTTATTTTTAAAAGATTTTATTTATTTACTCATGAGAAACAGAGAGACAGAGAGGCAGAGACACAGGTAGAGGGAGAAGCAGGCTCCATGCAGGGAGCCCTATGTGGGACTCGATTCTGGGTCTCCAGGATCATGCCCTGGGCCGAAGGCAGGCGCTAAGCCACTGAGCCACCCAGGCTGCCCTAATACTACCATTTTAAAGGCACTGTGTTACATGGCAGCTTTTTTCTCAGCTTCATCTAAAGTTCCTTATATTTTATTTGGAGCGGCAGGATGTAACCATGTGATTAGATAGTCACATAACAATCTGAAGGAAAATTAATATAAAACCACTGTCTAAGAGATGTCCTAAATTCGATTGCCTGTTGGGTGATCTAGACAGTGGCTTCAACCAAGGATGAGATCCCTGACGGCTAAACTGGTTGACACTGTTGCTTGTTGCTGAGGCCTTAAGATTAAACAAGATTTGAAGCCCCACTTCAGAGATTGTTCTCTGTTCCCAATTTCTGTTTACTTTTTCTGTTTTTTAAAGTTGATAGATTTTCTTTTTTTGAGCAGTTTTAGGTTTACAAAAAAAAAAATTGAGTGAAAAGTTCTGGGTTTCCATATACTCCCTCACTGTTTTATTACTATTTTGATTTTTATTTTCACAGCATCTCTTATTGTTAGTTGCAACTCATTTTAACAGATTTATATTTAATATTTTTATTAAAATTTCTGAATTAATATGTTATTGACTGCCTAAGTGAGTATTCCAGATGCCATATATTTGAATGCAATCACTTGGGACATCCAGTGAAGAATCTAATTGAATTATGTACTCTGTTGTTCAGTCTGCTAGTGGATGATGACTAGATCTCTGGTTCACACACAAAGAGGGGACATTAAAGAGATACTGTTCACACCAATAGCATTTTAATTTCTGATGCTTTTTTATAACTAAAGAGAAGTAAACAGCTCTAGGTCTCTGTTGGTACAAGGAGGTATTCTTATCTCAAGCTTCAGAAATTCTTGGTGTGCCCTACTCTGTCCCTGGCAGTGCTTTTGCTTTAGTGAGCACCATGTGGTATGTGGGGTATAGTTGGGGCAGATGGAGTAGGAGTAGTGATATGACTCATAATGTTTATTCCATTTAATTCATTCCCTGTTTAGTGACAATAGCAGGGAGGCAAAATGGTGGAATTGGCAAAGAACACCCGAGTGTGCACTCTACCTCAGGAGAAAAATGAACTTAAGAGCTATACTCTTAAATTAAAAATTCATTTGTGTTAAAAGTTTAGTTAAAGATAGAAACATACCTTTAGGAGAATTAAACTTATCTACACTGATTTGAATTAACGTAATCATTTGTATCAGAAATTGCATGTAGGGCACATTGGACACTCAGTGGCCGGGCTCTGGGAGGAAGTGTAAAAGAGGAAAAGAGGGGCCCAACTATAGGCCTGACTGCTGAAGTGGGTAGCCAACAGTCACAATATCTTTAAATTCAGACTGTTTTGTGTTATGAATTTGGAATATAAATTTGCAATAATGCCTAGATTTGGGACAAAGGGAATTTAAGTGCTAGTCAGCAACCTTGTACAGAAGATATTTTGTGTGAATTGACCAAAAACTGAGATTGCCAAGGAAAAGCCAAGAGGATGCCCAGGCATACTAAATACTAGGCTTAATGCATGAAAACAATGTTTCTGATCCTTCAGATGATGAGTCGTGCTTTTGTATTGCCTGTCTGGAACAAGACTGACTCATTTCTTAAAGCCGTGGGTCTGAGTCTGCAGTTTGAAGGTCAGAAGTACAGATGTATTACCTGATGGGGACAGATAGGCAAGGGCTAATACTCTCTAAAGTAATAAACCAAGGAAACAAATTTTAGTTGGGAGAATTGGCATGGATAGGATTTAGGATCTTAGATAGCTAAACAGAGCATAATCAGGGACTAGAGAAATCAAGAAGTAGAATAGCAGTAAATGCTAAGTTTATCTGTTTTGCAATGTTTCTTTTGGACAGCCATTCTCCATGATTATCATAGCAGTACCTAAGTTATAGTTTGGGAGGATTTGAACCTCTAGCAATCTATTTTTGGGTACTCTGGTTTTAGATCTTTCTACTGCATCATTGGCATCTCTCCAACTAGTCTTTCCAGTCACGCTGGGAAGAGGAGGAAATACAGATGTTTCCCTGCCTTCACAGTCCTTTCTTGACTATAAATTAGATCTCTTCGGTGGATCTTTTAGCATCTTGTCAAGAATGCCAACATCAGTCTGCCATGTTAACCTTTGTATTGTTTGATTAGGAACCGGGTCCGTGTTGGTTCAGGATGTTTACTTGGTCATGACACATATTCATGTGTCATATATTACCATACAATAGAGAGAACTA
This sequence comes from Vulpes vulpes, assembly GCF_048418805.1. NCBI lineage: Eukaryota > Metazoa > Chordata > Mammalia > Carnivora > Canidae > Vulpes > Vulpes vulpes. Next base: position 88,778,328 of record NC_132794.1, read on the forward strand.
GAGTTGTCAAATTTATACCCTGGCACTGGGGCCAGTAAATGATCATCTGAACCAATTGTTGGGGCACCAAACATGTCTCATTGTTATAGCTTTTTTCTTCCTTTGCCCTTTTCCTTTTCTGCTTTCTGTTCACTCCCTTACTTTCTTCCCTTTTTAAATCCCTTAAACCATCTTTCACTGATGATAAGCAGAAGTATTGAGATATTGCTTATATCTATGCTAGAGAAATCTGTAGATGACACTTTAAGGGGCATTCTACTCATTCTTGTTACAAATTTTATGAAGCCAAAGTTATCCTTTCCGGCTTTGGTTTCCTGGTAAGGTCAGTGGGGGTATAGCCTAGATATAGTTGATAATTTTATTTGTGGGTAGGGAATTCCATTGGAGACATTATCTACTCTTATACCTACTATATAAAATGTTAGAGTTTAAAAGTCTAAATTTATCCTTCTGTTGAAAAGGACTTAGGCCCAAAATAGTGTAAAAGAGGGCTAGAATCTATCATTTTTGCTATATAGCATATAAATATTTATGCTGTAATACTTTACTGATAGCTTTTTAGGGAACTCCTTTTGGATGTTTTTGAACTTGGGTAATGAGAAATTTGAAAAAACTTGAAATAATTTTTTCTTTTTTAAAAATAAATAGTGTTGGGATGCCTGGGTAGCTCAGCAGTTGAGTGTCTGCCTTTGGCTGAGGGCGTGATCCTGGGATCCTGGGATTGAGTCCTGCATCGGGCTCCCTGCAGGGAGCCTGCTTCTCCCTATGCCTGTGTCTGCCTCTCTCTCTGTCTCATGAATAATAAATAAAATCTTTAAAAATAAATAAACACTGCTATTTCCCTATCTACCAAATATGAGAAGTTAAATGGGTAAAACATTTTAATACACGCTTTTGGTTTATTCACAGTACTGTAGACCAACATGAAAAATTCTTGGCTGTTGCTCTCAACTTTCTGTGATACTAGCACACCTTAGAATTATATCCAGATAGTCCAAAAACCTTATTATTATTTTGTTGTTGTTTATAGCTTTAGCCTGTTCTCCAACCAAATCTTTTAATTTATCAAGGTTTACAGTAAATAATGACACTTTAAATTGCTTTTCTTCAACAGAAAGTGAGTTAATCAGTTATTTAGTAGCCACAAGATGTAAGTGGAAGAGAAAAATAGAAACAAAGAACTTGAGTAACCTAACTTGTGTTAATTGAGAATTGATTGCGTGGGTTATTTCTGTAATGTTAACATGTTACATCATCAGCTTGTGGTTGAGTCTTTGTTGTTCTTGTCCCTGTGACTTGATGCCCCTGTGTTTAAATTTGTTACAGACATAACTAAGTTTAATACAACTCTATTACATATTGAAATTCAAGTTCCTTTTGTAAAATCTATGCTGAACATACATTAAATGTCTGTTGGGTGGGTGGCTAGGTGATCAGAATGACGTTGAAGGAAGAGACAGGCCCAGCTGTAATATAAGGTGTTGTGTAATGAGTATTTCAAAAGTAGTGCAGATGAGGTAAATGCTGTAAAAGGGTAGAGGAAGAGTCAAATTATATATGATTTGGGGTATATAGAGAAGGAATCATAGAAGAGGTGGTATGATATTTTGAGATGTGCAAACCGATGTTAGCACTTGCAAAATGATAAGACCAAAGCAATAAGCAGGAGGAAATAAGATATGTTTAGACATAGTGAGTATTATTCTTTGGTTGGAGTGTAGCATATTTTGAGGGATAACATGAGAGATAAGGCTAGAAAGGTATATTAGTATACTATTGCTGATGTAGTAAATTACCACAAACCAGTGTCTTAAAGCAACACAAATTTATTATCTTACAGTTCTGGAGGTCAGAAGTCTAAAATGGGTCTCACTGGGCTAATTAATTAGTGTTGGCAGGGCTGTATTCCTTTCTACAGGCTCTTGGGAAGAACCTATTCTCTTGTCTTTTTCAGCTTCTAGAGGCTGCCTACATTCTTTGGCTCATGGCCCTTCCATTTTCAAAGCCAGCAATGATCAGTTGAGTCTTTCCAATATCATCAGTCTGACTCACTGTCTCCTCTCCTCTGAGTTCTTCTGTTTTTAAGGACCCTTAGGATTATAACTGGGTCCACCCCGAAAATCTAGGATAATCTTCCTAATTTAAAGTCAGCCGATTAGCAACCTTTATTCCATCTCCTACCTCAGTTCTCCTTTGTCGTGTACTGTAATCACAGATTAAGGGAATTAGTACACGGATATCTTTGAGAAGCAGGGCCAAATTATGAGAGCTTTAAGTGTAACCACTGGATATCTTTGAGAAGCAGGGCCAAATTATGAGAGCTTTAAGTGTAACCACTGAAGATCTTTGAGTGACATGGTCACAACAGTGAAGTCTAATTTATGCTTTGTATGTTATCTAGAATATATGGCTAGAAAGAAATCAGCAACCTTGTATTATCTTTTTAGTTTTGCCATAGACCCTCTCTCCCTCCTTCCTTTTCTCCTTCCCTTCCTTCTTCCTTATATCCATAAATCCTTAATCAGAGAGAATACTAATGTCCTGAACATTAATACAGCACTGTTTCTGATTGTGTTCACTGAAAGACCTTTTCATCATGTTATGGAAGGAATATTAGACTAGCAGTCAGGAGACCTGAGTTAACGATTCAAACTCTGTCAGTAATTTGATTTGTAATCTTAAGGCTATCCTTTAGTCTCTCAGTGATGCAATCCTCCATCTTTATAATCAGGATAATAATAACAGCCATCTGACATGCTCATCTGACAGAGATATAAATATGACTTTATTCCAAAATAATGTAGCATATTTTTGTTTTTTGTCTGTAGAGAGTAAATAGCTGGTAACTTCATAACTTTTTATGTTTCTTTCTGTATCTCAAAGAACCAAGGATCTAACAAAAAATAAAAAGCTCAGTGATCCATGCCTAATTGACCTACTCTGCCCACTCTTTTTTTCCACTACAAATAGGGATCGAGGCAATTAAGTCATAGCAAGGTCAGGTACTATTTTACAGACTTGTTTTCAAGACCAGACTACCAGGCTGTGAGATTCTTAAAACCCTCGCTTTGGGGAAGAGAATTTTAATTTAGTTGAATGGTTTTTGTGGAAGCTAGTTATACATATGAAGGAATACTCAGATTTCCCTTATGCTTTTTAAACAAACACGACAGACCACTGTTAAAAGATTCTAAAAAGTTTATGATTCTTAAAATTATTTGCTGAGTTATTTGCAAACTTTCCCTTGTTTTAATAGAGATATCAGAATGAATCAAATTCAGAACTATTCCCTTTATTGATCTATCAAACACTTCTTAGTCATCAAAAAAGAAAAATCCGTATGTAGGTCTTAATATATGAAGGTTTCACATGGACAGTATAGCAGGTACTACTTCAGTACGTGTGACTCTTAGAGTAAATGTTTCAGTGGCCTGTAATAGAATTATGATGCAAACTACAAATAGGAACCATGTATATAATTAAAATTTTTCTAGCAACTACATTAAGAAAAGTAAAAAGAAACAGGTGAAATTAATAATATATCCAGAATATCATTTCAACATGTAATCAATATAAGAAATTAATGAGATTTTATTTTTTTCTATGGAATTTTTGAAATCTGATGTGTATTTTATACATAAAACATCTCAATTTAGATTAGTCACGGTTTTCAAGTACTCAGTAGCCACATGTGGCTGACAGCTACGGTGTTGGACAGTACAGGTGTGCTGCAGGTATATCTACATAATTGGTGCATGGTATTTTAGCACCTCTCCTTAAAGCTGTGTCTATTGCCTTGTCTAATCCCTCTGTGACATAGGCCCCACCCCCTCACTTCCCTTCACAGTCTTGCTCTCATCCTCACTTCATTCCATATTGTTCTCAGGCATTTCTCTCTTCACTGTCACAAACTCTCTCTTTACTCTGTCAAGGCTCCCTGTCATGTTTGGCTGAGATTCTCAGTAGGGAAAGTGCCATTAACAGTATGGCCTCCTACCTATCACTCTACCTGCACAAAAAATGTGTTACCAGTAGAAATGTAAACTGATCTCACCAATATCAGTACCATGGGAAAATAAAATGAAGTTCTTCCTCCTCCTTGGAAAAGTTAGGAATCCCTGATAACAGTGATGTGTGATAGGAAAAACTGGTCAGGAGTATGTAATTTGCAGGCTTTATATCCATTATTTTGAAATGTAGAATAAGAATTGTCTGTTTTTCTATTATTAACACTTTGTATTTAACCAGTCCCAGAAGCCAAAACACTGAATAATTTCCTTAGAAATGGGATAGAAGTATATAAGTTCAATTTTACTGACTGGGTTAGAACAAAGGACCATAATCAAATGTTCCTGCCAGACCATTGTGCCTCTTTTCCTTCCTCTTTATAATCAGTTCTTAGGATTTATAATTCCAAGGTATTGTAGTCATGCATTGTTTACCTCTCACAATGCAGTATTTAGCCCCAATTTATAAATGCACAGACATGCGGTGATTTGTTTTGGTTTTTGCAGAGTAACTTAAAGAGGCAAAGCCAGAAATCCAAAATTGAAATTAAGAAAACAGTTCCATTTACAATTGCATTTAAAAACTATTTAGTAATTTCACAAAAGAAGTATGAAACTTGTACTTCAGAAACTACAAAACATTGTTGGAAGAAATTAAGACCTAAATAAATGGAAAGATATCCCATGTTTATCTTTTCTTAATATTGTTGAGATACTTCTTGGGGCACCCAGGTGGCTCAGTCAGTTAGGTGTCTGCCTTCAGCTGTGGGATCGAGCCCTAAGTTGGGCTCCCTGCTCGTTTGGGGAGCCTGCTTTTTTTCCCTGTCCCTCTGCTGCTGCTGCCCCTGCTTGTGCTTGCACACCTGCACTCTCTCTCTGTCAAATAAATAAATAAAATCTTAAAATGTTGAGATACTTCTCAAATTGATTTACATATATAACAAATTCCAGCTCCCCTCCCCCCTTTTGGGCAGAAATTGACAAGCTGATCCTTAAATTTATATGGAAATCCAAGGGACCATAATAGCCAAGATGATTTTGAAAAAGCAGGGAAAAGTAGGAAGACTCAAACTTTCTGATTTCAAAAGCTGTTATAAAACTACAGTAATCAAGACAGTGTGGCACTGGCATATGGATAGACTTAGAAATGACTGCATACCTTCCTTGTCTCTGGGGCTCTGGGTTATTCTAAACTGATAGACCAGCCCTCTTTAGGCTTTTAAGAATTTAAGTTGAGCTGATTCCTCCTTGCCCACTTTTGTAGTGTCCGCTTTTTTTGATCATGATCTGTCAGTGGCAAAACAGTTTCTGTGTTCTGTCTCTCTTTGGAGGGACTTGTCACTCTTGGGATTTCAGGGTTTTTTTTTTGTTGTTGTTGTCTTGCATACTCAGCCATGTGGTAAATTTGAGAAGAGTTAACGATTTTATGGATCACCTAATCTGTTTTCATTATTATGATGGAAGGAATATTCTCTTCCTGCTTTCTACATCCTAAGCAGAGTGGAAATAACATGGCACTTGGCCTGTAATAGATTCGGCACTCAGTTAAAATTTAATTAAGTGGGTTGAATTCATTGAATACTTAGGTAATATATAAGTATTATACTTAGTGTGCTGAGCACTTACAAATCATTTAATCCACACACCTATCTGTGGGTATAGGTGCTATATTTATTCTTATATTTTTTAGATGTAAACTAAAGGTTAATGGAGAAAAGGAACTAGAGGTACAACAATAAAGGAACATTTTTGTTGACTTTACCTATTATCATCTTCCCTTTCTTCTTCCTCCCAAATAAAATTCTTGAATCCATTTTTTACTTCTGCAAGAAAAGGAGATATATCTTTGGCATTGTAAGTTCTCATTTCCTCATTTGATGGGCAGTGAGGCAGAATATAAATGAGGGAAAATCTGATCTGGAAGAGACCTAGTTGGACTTTTGATTTAACAGGGAGAAGACATTCTCAGGTCTGAGGGCTTTGGGTGGTCAGTAGCAGGAGCTAGGTTTTTTTAACAGGTGAATGACAAAATGACTGTTTTGGCTTTGCTACCTACCTTTCCATTTTCCCCCTTCCTTTCTGCTTCCGGAAATGTGAAATAGTTAATAGCCTTTAGTTTTTTCATAGGATAGTAGAATTTTAAGTATTTTTCATTACTGTTAGTTTTTTTTTTTTTTTTTACTAATCTGCTATGTGAGAATTCCTATAGGTAGCTGTTATGCTAGAGACCTTAAATATAATTGCTTTTATCATTTATATTTGTCTTAACAAATTCCTTTGTAAACTACTTGCACCAAAAAGTAGGCTAACAGTGTTTTCATTTTTAAAATTTGTGTTGTTTTTGTTTACTTCCAGAAAAGAAACTGAGATGAGCCTGATCAATAAGCTCAAATAAAACAAATGTTATTAATTCATCTCCAGCTATTTTCTGAAATTCATTTTCTAAGATGTACCATTTGTAACTCACCACATTAATCATTCTACATTTTCTCACATTCTAGTTGATAGATGCAAGTTAAGTTTCATGCATTGCCTATCTTTGTTGGAATTTCGACACCTTTTTAAGTATTCTACATTTTTTAAAAAAGATTTATTTGAGAGAGAGAGAGAGAGAGCGAGCATGAGTGGGGGAGGAGGGTACAGAGGGAGAGGGAGAAGCAGATTCCCTGTTGAGCAGGGAGCCTGACGTGGGTCTCTATCCCAGAACCTTGGGCTTATGATCTGAGCTGAGCTACCCAGGCACCCCCTGTATTCCACATGTTAATATAAACTGAATGATAGACCCCAGGTCATTATTGTATTCACAAAAAACATTAATACAGAGACAGCGCTAAAGGTTAAGGAATTGGAATATGGAGACAAGAATTATTTACACATGGTAGGATATTTTAGAATGCTCTGGCTAGATATGACAGTCACTTACATGCTGCTTCTTCCCTAGTTATCAGGGAATATGAAGAATAGAGAAAGTATCCAGGAACCTAGATTTGATTATTACAACCATGAAGTTCCTGATATTGACCTCAGTGATTGTGAATTTCCACATGTCATTGAAATTTATGACTTCCCCCAAGAATTTCGTACTGAAGACCTCCTGCGGGTTTTCTGCAGTTATCAGTAAGTATTTACAATTGGTTGGGCATACTTGGGAAGGTGGGATGAAGTTTTCTTAAAATGTCTTCTGAAAAATCATCTCTTGTTTGCATATTCCCTGTTGTTTACTTTAGCATCAGTTTTGTTTATTGTCTTCTCCAAATCCGTTGGAAATCTCCTGTATCAAGCCTGTCTTCTAAAGTTCTTTAAAAATGCCAAATAGTCTTTTTAGACCTCATTTTAGGCATTTAAGAAGAATATCTTCAGTGATGACTTCTGGATGTCTTCATGGTGCATTTAGTCTGTTTATAGTTGTTACAATTATTGATATATTTAGATGTATGCCTGCCATCTTTTTTTGTGTTTACTTGTTTCGTCTTTTTCTCTTCTTTCTTGCCTTCTTTTGGATTGATGAGGTATTTTTTTCTCATTCTATTTTATTTGGAAATGATACTGTGTTTCTATTCTTTGGTGGTTACTTTAGAAATTACAAACTGCATGCTTAACTTATCAATGGCTAAAGTTAATATTTTTATATTCTTTCCAAATACTATAAGGGCTTTGAACTCCATTTCCCAATCCAATTCCCTCCCTTTCCACCACCCCCAACTAATATGCTCTTGTGACTATTTTCTTTTTAATTTTTTTTCTTTTTAAACTCCATTTTCTGTTAGTATTTTACATAGCATTCTGATTTATCTACTTCCTGTGTTTTTCATTTATACTTCTTGCATCTTATATCTTCCATCTGAAATCTTTTTCTTCCTGCATGGAATATATTCTTTTACCATTTAGTTTAGTAACAATCTGCTGTTAACAAACCCATTTGGTTTTTTGTTGTTTCTTTAATGGTGTTATTTCAGCCTCATTTTTCAAAGATGTTTGCGAGGTATTGAATTCTAGGTAGGCAGTTATTTTTCTCTCAGAAATGTGCAGATTTAGTTTACTGGCTTTATGGAGTATAAGCCAGCTGTAAGTTCACAACTGTTGCTTTTGAATGTAATCTGTCTTTTCTCTTTGGTTGCTCTTAGGTTTCTCTTTTTCTTGTATTGTGTATTTTAGTATGATGTGGCTTTGCTTCTTTAAAAAGTTATTCTTCTCGAGATTACTTGAGCTTCTTAAATCAGTGAGTTTTTATTTTTCATTGATTTTGGAGAATATATACATTATCTCTTTAGGTAGTGCTTTTTTTTTTTTTTCTCTTTTACCTTCTCTAAGATGCCAAGAAAATATATATTAGATCTTCTCATTTAATCCTCATTTTACCTCTCTTTTTTGTTTTCCATGTTTGTCTCTTTTACATTCTGAATAGTTAGAGGTAAAGAGCTTTAATTTCCAGTTCACTAATTTTTTCTTCAGCTGTGTTTAATTTGCTGTTAAATCTGTCTGTTGAATGTTTAAATTTCATCTGTGTTTTTCATTTTTCTAAGTTCTCTCTCTTTAAAATCTATATGGGCATTTTATAGTTTCTTGTTTCTTTTCTAAAATATTTTCAAGATTTAAACAATTTCTTAAGTATTAAATGTAGACATTCTGTGGTCTGTCTGGTAATCCCTTTACTTGAAGTCTTTTAGTTCTGTTTCTGCAAATTCTCACTCTTGGTACCTTGCTTTTTTAGAGGTTTACTTATTTATTTATTTTTTTTTACTGTGAGCCAACTAGTTTCCTTGGAATTTTATTTATGGGAATTGAAGTCTACAGTAGAAGATTTCTCCTGAGAGGTTACGTGTTTTCTTCTGCCAAGCACCAAGGGCCCTAAAAGTTCAGCAGCACTGTAAATTAAATTATTGATTTGAGGTTATTCTGACCACTGAGATAGAAATAGTCAAGTGGAGAATGGTAAAAAATGATCGTTGTGTGTCTCAACTAGTTTAACAACACATATAAATGTCTAGTCACTTGGCAGTCTTTGATGTGGTGCCAAGGCCTTTTTTTTTTTTTAAGTTACTGGCCTATTGGTAGAAGAGTTCTTTTAGATTATCCTCATAATACATCAACTAAAGTGGAGTGAGAACTTTAATAAACCTTTAGAGTCATCTGAGTGCTTACTCCTTATAGGTTAAAATGTTTTCTCTTTTAGAGCTGTTTTGGTCAAACATAATTGATAATCATTTTTGGATTATTTTCTTAAGATTTTAAAAATTTATTTATTCAACAGAGAGTGCATGAGCATACAAGCAAGGGGAGTAGCAGGAGAGGGAGAAGCAGGCTGTCCACCAAGCTGGGAGCCCAACATGGGGCTTGATCCCAAGACCCTGGGACCATGACCTGAGTGAGCCAAAGGCAGATGCTCAACCAACTGAGCCACCAGGCACCCCCTCATTTTTGGATTTTTTAGTGACTTCACCATTCTCTCTATTCTTGCAAAGCATTCAGTTGATTTTATAGACCGAACATCTTTCTTTTTCACACTCATATTTCATTGTTTTAATTTTACTAAATTATGTAATGAACATATAAATCAAAACTGACATAAGTGGGTTTGAAAACAATTGCACTGATTCTTCTTATGTACATAGTTCATACATGTATAGGACAAGCTAAGAGAATCAGAAGTATACCTCTGTATCTTTAACTTATAAGAAGAAAATAAGCTTCAGGAATCAAGAAACCATCCAGAAAGAAAATTACTAAGAAAGAGATCTTCAGGATCTGGAAGAAGTCAATAGCAAGAAGGATTATACTTTAACACTCTAATCCTGATATTAAAAATACGTAGGTCTGTTATCTGATATTACAAATTTTAATTTAAAATTCAACTCATGTAGATCTTGAATTTGTAAAATTCTGTTAGGGTTTAACCCCCTACTTAAAGGGCCAGATAAGAAATATTTTAGGCACTTCTGCCATCATTGCACAAAAGCAGCCACTGACAGTATGTAAACAAATGAGCATAGCTGTATTCAGTGAAATTTTATGTACAAAAACAAGCACCCTGTTTTTCTATAAAGTTCTAGAACAGGCAAAACTAGCTAGCAGCCACGCACCTCACTTCAATTTGGATGAGGGGAGGGTATCAGTTCTATAACTAAAAAAAGTAAGGGGGTGACTGGATCCTGGAGGATGGCTAATCTTTCCATAGACCTTATGCTAATTGTATAGGGTTGGTCAGTTAGTCGAATTCATTAACATGTTAAGACCTTGTATCAGCACCTGTTCCATATAAAGTGCCTAATAGATTTGAAAAAGCAGTGAGTTTTAATTTCAAAGTAGAACTATTTTAGATTGTTATTGGTAATGATGATTTTTAAAAGCAAAGATTAGCTTTGTTGATGTCTGGAATTTCCTAAAGGCTAATTAATTCTTATGAATTATTAATTTCCCTTTGCTTTGTTTCTTCCTAATTTTACCTTTAATAGACCATTTTTCTATCAAACCCAAAAACATTCCTAAAAAAGGAGAAGCATTTTAAAGGATTATGAAATTCCAAAGTCTAAAAGGCGCTCCAGATCTCATCTAAGGTCTTTTTCTAACCTTTTTGTAGACTCTTATTATATAGGCTCTTCTGCTATTGAACTTTTTCAGTCTCCAACCCCTGTGGTCATTTTATGCCATGGTCAGACTTACTCTTACATTCAGGAAATTCTTTAACTAACCTTCAAAGCCTTCTTCATTCCTTTTTTCCTTAAAGGAATTTTTTTCTTGACTGAAGGAAGATATTTTAGCTGTTGTCTCTTTTTCTTTCTTTATAGTGCTTTATAAAAATAAAGTCAAGGTCACAGTGCAGAAGTCTATAATAATGTGAGGGTCAAATACCTGAGTCAACTTTATATTTTAGTCACTATCTTTATCAATATTAATAATATTTCTGATGAATATTGCTATTAGTTGTAAAAAATAATGAGCACCATTCATTTATTAAATGCCCATAAGTGTTCAACACTGTGCTCTTTGCCTTGTCACAGAGGATCTCATTTCCATTTTCATAATAACTCTGTTTGGAAAGTGCTATGCCCATTTCTATAGATGAGCAGACCTAGCTTCAAGAGAAGTTAAATCTGCCCAAGATCTCAAGGTGGCAGAATGTTGACTCCTATAGTATCTGACCCTCAACCCCATGCCCTTTCTACAGAAGAGCTATGTTGAATCTATGAACAGTTTTTAAGTTCCTAGCTGAAAAAATATCATCATTTTGATAGTCATTGTGCTCACTGCAATGTAGCTCTGTTCCACAATAAACGTATTTTTAACAGTCATTCTTTTCTAATTTTGTCTGATGTTTCTCTAATCTTGATTATCTTTTATCCTGAATTTTTCTGACTTTGCCGCAGTTCTTTCCTGTTTTCCCTTTCTTACTTTCTCCAACTAGAAAGAACAGGTCAGTTTTTCTCAATTCCTTGATTTTTTTGTTTTGTTTTGAGGGTTTGTTTCTTGCTCTGTTTTTTTTTTTTTTTTTTTTTTTTTAAGATTTTATTTATTTATTCATGAGAGACACAGAGAGAGAGGCTGAGACACAGGCAGAGGGAGTAGCAGGCTCCTTGAGGGGAGCCCAGTGTGGGACGTGATCGCAGGATTCCGGGATCACGTCCTGAGCTGAAGGCAGATGCTCAACACTGAGCCACCCAGGCATCCCAGTTTCTTGCTCTGAATGACATATCTCCCTCTCCCTCTCCGTCTGTCTATGAGCTTTCATTTGCATTAAATCCAGGTGACCTTCCCTGCCTACCTCCTCTTGCACTATTCTTCTACCTCTCCTCTGCTTCCTCTTTTCACCTCTTCTTGTTCTGTGCCCATAAGAACATCTCTTGTAAATAGCATGATAAATACATTACCTCCCCAAGGGACATGTGAGGATTAATTAGTTGGTGTCTATAAAATGGCTGGGAACGTAAAATAGTCCCAGGTAGTTCTTTATGATGGTATAATTGCTTTTAAAATTCAGTGGCTTCTTCTGTCCTCCAAGCTGTTTTTTGTGTCATTATCCCCATTCCACCTGTGCGCTCGTTGAGTGTTTATCTCATCATGAAATGCTTTATGAGACTCTATTTGAAAGATGTTTTATAAAACTAAATTTTATTTTAAGAAATAAAATTGTGTTGTTTTGTTACAGAAAGAAAGGATTTGATATTAAATGGGTGGATGACACACATGCCCTAGGAGTATTCTCCAGTCCAATTACAGGTATTCACCCAGTGGATTGCAGTGTTCTTCCCTTATTGTCTATTTTCTCCTGCTACTTGTTCTTACTTCCCTTGTGTTCTAGCCCGTTGGCATTTTATTCAGCCGGTGTAGATAAATGGCACATACAGGTTTTTGAGGCATAGTACTTTGTACCCATGTGCTCTCCCTCTCCCTTTTCACCTTAATCCAGTAGCAATTTGGAGAGAGAGCCAGCTCCTTCCAGTGTTACATGCTGTATAACTGTCAGTTATGATCATACATAAATAGATTATAGGTAGAAATTTAAGAAGCCAGTGTTACTAAATCTTAAAAATTTTGTGACTTTTTTTGTGACCACCTAGGCAAATGAATTTGAAGTAGCCCTTGAACCTTTCTAGTGAGAGATTATAATACCTACTTTCTGAATATATGATTGGGCCTTTTTTACTTATATCATTAGCCTCATGATCGATGTGATACAGAGGCATTCAAAGAAATTAGAGATGTTGGTTTCTGTCTGAACCACCTGGAATAGAGGTCTGCAACTGTAAAGGATCAGATAGTAAATATTTTAGGGTATAAGATCTCTGTCACTACTCAATTCTGCTGTTGTAATAAGAAAGCATCCTTAAACAGTATTCAAATGAATAGAAATGGCTCTATTTCAATAAAATGTTACAAAAACAGGTGTTTGGCAGGATTTGGTCACAAAATCATAGTTTGCTGATCCCTGATCTAAAATAATCACTTGCCAGGTTGTTTATGGATTTTCTAGAGCTGACCACCTCTTTAACTTGCCATGAAAAATAAAACTAACATCTAGACATCTAGGAAATACTTTGAGGGTTAGCCTTAAATTTTCTTTTGTATCACTCTTCTTCATACTTCTACTTCCTTATATTTATTCCTCTTTGCAGCTCGTGATGCTCTGGGTAGTAAACATACCATGGTGAAAATCCGGCCCTTGTCACAGGCCACAAGAGCAGCCAAGGCCAAAGCTAGAGCTTATGCCGGTGAGCCTATAATCTCAGGGGCTTTTTCTTGTTGATGATTGTGTTACTGTTTTTCCAGCACTTGTACCTCATCTAGCATTCTAAAGACATATCACTTTTATTTTTAGTGTTAAAGGAAGTGTGTTTTTAAAGAAAAGACAAAGGCTATGTTGGAAATATGGCATCTGAGCAGCCACTTGGAGAGAGGGTGGGAGTTACAGCCAAGCAATGTGGCTGCGGTTTTCTGATGACATCTGATTCCACCTTACCTCAGTGTTGAACTGTTTGAAAGTGTTACTGTAGAAGTTGTGTTAATACAGATGAGGAAGCCAGGGTTGTTTGTGCTTTGCCATGTTAGTTTTCTCTGATCATCATCTGTTGGCCTGTATTAATTACTGCTGAGGCAGCCCTTGTTAGTCTATTTTATATGTTAATTACAGAGTTAAATCATTTGGTGCTAGAGTGCTTTCTCTTCCTTACTTCCTCTTGCTCCCTCCCTTTCTCCCATTCAGAGTTCCTCCAGCCAGCAAAGGAGCGTCCTGAGACTTCAGCAGCCCTTGCCAGAAGGTTAGTCATCAGTGCCCTTGGGGTTCGAAGTAAGCAGAATAAAACAGAAAGACAAGCAGAGCTCAAGAAACTGCAGGAAGCCCGAGGTGAGTTGAAGTGATGGCATTCCTCTCTCATTCTCTAGAGCTCACAATAGGCATGTGTTAAAAAAAAAAAAAAAAAAATGAAGCCCATTCCATTTTGTTTTCCATTTCCTAGGAGCCTTCCAAGTGTGTTGAAATTGTTTTCATGCCTTATATTTAGGGGGAAGACATTGTAGGATTTGTCCTTCTGTTCCACATACCACGGCATCCGAATCCATGCTCTTAACTGTTGTTTTCCAGGAGATAGGTTCGGTCTTCTCAGCTTATCAGCCGTGGCTTTTTCTGTAGTTCCTGCTCCAAAGTCTGAGCAAAATTTTCCTGTGAAGACATAGTAGTCTCCCAAGCAGAAAACATTTGCTGTGGTTTTACAGGGCCACAATTGCTGTGATATTATCTAATGGTTTAGATTAAAAGTAAAAAACAAATTAAGGAAAAGCCAGCTACTGACATGGATGATAGTAACTGTAGGAGGTATTTTTTTTCTTTAAAGACAGTCTTGAGTGGCTCCATTAGTGTACATCTAGATTAACCTATCTTCTGATTATTTTGCGGTACCTCCATGTCCTTAGAAAGTATTTCCACTGATCCACAGCAGGGTTTTTCTTTCCTTGTAGTTTGGAATTGAGGTTAAAATCTCTCTTCCCTTTTTCTAGGCTGTTGACTTACATGTAAAGGCCTGGGACTCTGGCCTTACACTTAAGTACTTTTTATCAACCTCCAGGCTTTAGACAGTCTCATTGCCTTAGCCCACGATCTGTGGAACCTGTGAAGGCAATTTATTCTGAAAATTCCACTTACCAAAAAGTAACTTCATTTTTCCATTAAAACGAATGGAAGTTTCAGACTCCTTGTTTATTGCCGGTTCTAACAAGGCCATTAATACTTCCTGTCCACTCTGCTTTGGTGATAGCAGGCAGCTTGCGGACTCTCAGCTGCACTGGCCAGATAACCAGTGACAGAGTGTGTCATGGCAGGTGCTAGAGTTTTAGAGTTGAACCCAACTAATTTTTGAAACCTTAATGATTTTAATGAGGCAGTTTTGATTTTTTCCAATGCATGTTCACTCAAAGGCCTTTTACAGACTATATAGAAACAAGGGAGAATTTTTCTGTTTTCGGGGTTTTTTGTTTTTGTTTTTATACATGTTAATAATAGAACTAGAGTAAGGGAGAATGTATAATATCCTTAACCCTCTTTTAATTATCTCTGAGGAAAGTGCTTTCTCTGTGATCTTTCAGAAGATAACTAGAGGGAGAGATAGTACTCTTTGCAGTGTCTCATGCTTCCCTACTATATGCATGTAATATTAACTGGAACTCTACGTGTACTGCAGCAATAGTTTTGCACAGATACCGTCTTAAGTATTGCCCTCTATTTTCCTGTAAGCACATTAGCATGCAGCTTCATTTGAAGTATTTGTTTTAAATGCCACTTATACAGAGGACATTTCAATGATGCAATTAAAAATGAGACTGTTGGCTCAGTGAGTACCCTATTACTTTTCTAAAGAAGGCCTTTATTTGTGAATGGAGACTCACTGTGATAAGTTCCTCTTATCCATTGGTGCTGAGGCTGTACAGGTTATAGAAGATTCTTTATAATGCTTCGGAGCTCTCCCATTCTTCATCTCTGAGAAAACGCATGTGGAAAATTCCTGATATATCTCTTTTTGACTTCTTTATGCATTAGGATAGATAATCTTGTAGCTGCCTGCATGGAGCCCAAGACCTCTCACTTAAAGATTTTTTTCTTAAAAAAAAAAAAAAAAAGATTTTTTTTTCCTATGGAAATTAAACGTACCATTTAGGTATTAAACAGAATAGATATTTTTGTTCCAGATCTTCTTCCACTGGAAGGGGAGGGATCAGTACAGCATAGTGGATAACATAATAGATTGTACAATCATGCTGGCTAGATCTACCTCTAAGTTCTACCATTTACTGGCTATGTGACGTTGGATGGATTATGTATTCTCTGGAGGCCTCTGTTTCCTCATCCATAAAGTGGAAATAAAGTGAGATAATCGGGATCCCTGGGTGGCGCAGCGGTTTGGCGCCTGCCTTTGGCCCGGGGCGCGATCCTGGAGACCCGGGATCGAATCCCACGTCAGGCTCCCGGTGCATGGAGCCTGCTTCTCCCTCTGCCTGTGTCTCTGCCTCTCTCTCTCTCTGTGTGACTATCATAAATAAAAAAAAAAAAAAAATTAAAGTGAGATAATCCACAAAAGATGCTTAGTCATCTTTGGAACCCATCGGAATGTGCGCTCTCCTGTTTCTATGGGCCTGTAATAAGTATATGATAAATGTTAGCTGCTGCTGTTTTTACTAATAGTGGTAATATTATATGGTGAGTCTAGCACAGATTTCAATGCATATTTTTTAGCCGTACCCTTTTTATTTTAAGTCTCCTTTAATGCTCTATCAACAACATTTAGCATTTCAGCTAGGCACTTGCCCTGTGTAAAGCATTGTGCTCTTATATGAGAAAATTAGAGAGATGGAAAAACTTTGTTTTTCTGCTTAAGACTTATAATCAAGTGAGGGTATCTGCCTTGAGTAAGGAAGAAAATATGATTTTAAGCAGTTGTTTTTCTTCTCACTTCAGTTCTGAAGAATTTTTTTAATTCCAGTATAGTTAATGTACAGTGTTAAATTAGTTTTGGGTGTACAATATAGTGATTCAACAATTCTATATATTACTCAGCCCTCATCAAGATAAGTATACTCTTAATTCCCATCACCTATTTCACCCATCCCCCCACGCACTGCCGCTCTGGTAACCATCAGTTTGTTCTGTGTAGTTAAGAGTCTGTTTTTGGTTTGTCTCTTTTTTCCCCCCCTGTTCCTTTGTTTTGTTTCTTAAATCCCACATATGAGTGAAAAATCATATGGTATTCTTTTGCTTAGCATTACACTCTCTAGCTCCATCCATGGTGTTGCAGATGGCAAGGTTTATTCTTTTGGCTTAATAATACTCCATTGTATTTATATACCACCTCTTCTCCATTCATCTATTGATGAACTCTTAGGCTGCTTCCATAATTTGGCTCTTGTAAATAATGCTGCAATAAACATAGGGGCGCATGTATCCTTTCAAATTAGTGTTTTTTAGTCTTTGGATAAAGTACCCAGTTGTGCAATTACTGGATCCTGTGGTAGCTATTTTTGATATTTTGAGGAACCTCCATACTGTCTTCCACAGTGACTGTACCAGTGTGCATTCCCTCCACCAGTGCACCAGTGCACAAGAGTTCCTATTTCTCCACATCCTTGCCAACACTTGTTTCTTATGTTTTTGATTTTAGCCATTCTGGCAATGTGTGAAGTGATATCTTATTGTGATTTTTATATGCATTTCCCTGAGGATGAATGATGTTGAGCATCTTTTTATGTGTCTTTGGCCATCTGTTATGTCTTCTTTGGAGAAATATCTGTTCAAATATTTTGCCCATTTTTAATGGGATTATTTGTTTTTAGTTCTGAAGATTTTAAGATTAAAAGCATAATGAGTTTTTGTGATTAAAATGATGGGAAGGCAACTCCAGGCAATGTAATATGTTATGATGATTCTGTGATGGAAGATATTATCTCCAGTTTAGAGCTGGTGCTGGAAAGTTAAGTAACTGGCCTAAAATTACCTAATTGGTAAATTGAGAGGAGGCATTTGAACCAAGGCCTCTCTAATTAAAACCCATGCTCTTTTTACAATACTGTAATCCCTTTTAAGGGACTTTTGGAGTAATTAATAATTTTTCCAGGGGGAAAAATTTTTTTTAAGGTCTTCCGAAAGTGAAAGATAGCAGGCTTTTTTTTTAGTTATCTCTTCCAATGGTTAGCAGCTTTTGCTGTCAAAAAATTCTTCCCTAGGTCTAACTTAAATTTGTAGAGTAGTTTAGGCTAGTTTCCTCTTTTTTTCCTTTCTAGAAATAGGGAACATGTGGACACCATCCTGTTCTAATCTTTAGAGATCAGGGGCCAATTATTTAGGAATAAAGAAGTCTGATCCGTAATAGAGTTTTTGTCATTAACTTTAGCTGTGTTGCTATAGGCACGTCTCTTATACCTTTTTGCTCTAGTTTCTAACAAAGCAAAACTAATGCCTGATGTACCCTGGAGAATTTTTTTTAGCACAACCTAAGTTAATGTGTAAAAACATTTATTTAGAAAGGTGCTTTACAAATTAAGCATACTATTATTTATGCGGCTCTTAGAAAATTAGTGCTCATTATAATATGAGACAGTAAAGACAAATATGTATTATGTACTTCTGCTTCCCATCTGTTATCTATGACAAACAATGCTAATCAGTTATGACACTTTTTTGTGAGTTTTGACTTGATCACTGCCAATTGGTCAGAATTAGCTTGGAAATTGAAATCTATGTGCCATCCATAAATAGTGCTGTTAAATAGCTAGTTGCCCCCCTTGAGGGGTTCTGCTGTCTGGCATAGTGTCTGGTTCATAAAAAGATACTCAGTGTGTATGTTCATTGACTGAAGAATATATGACTGACAGTGGTTACTTTTTCTTCATAACTCTTTATTTGATTTCGTTCAGATTATACTCTGAACTCTTTTAAGTCCTCTATGTTTTTCTTTATAAGACCCAGAGTTGGACACTGCATATGAAAACCTTCTAATTAATGAATTTGGGATTTGGGATTTTGAGGTTTAAATACTTCCTGCTAAGTTCCCTCACCCTGCTTTGGTCTTCTTACCATTTTAAAATGAGAAGTCTGTGTCTTTGTCCTTAATTAAAAAGGAGATTCGGGGGTACCTGGGTGGTTTAGTTGGTTAAGGATCCAACACCATCTCAACTCAGGTCTTGACCTTAGGGTTGTGAGTTCAAGACCAGTGTTGGGCTCCACCTACTTAAAATTAATTAGTTTATTTATTTATTTTAAACAAGATTCAGAAAGTATTGAGAAGAATCGAGAAAAAAAAGTACCGAAATCATTTTAAGCAAATCTTAATGTGTATATCTGGAGGATAAGAACTTTAGTTTCTAAGTCTTAGAACACAGGGGAAGTGATTAGTCCAGCAGAGTGCATAATAGATCAGAGCTGCACTAAGAGTGGGAAATCAAAGCATAGATCATCCTTGATCCTTTGTATTTGACTGAATCATGTTTTAAAGCAATGATTCACACATAACAATGAAACTACATTTTAAAGACCAGATTCAGGAGTATGTGTAAAATTTCCCCATGTTTTACTTATTAAAACACTTGATTCCCACCTAAAATTACAAGTAGAAGATAATCATTATTTCTCAGAATAAGATGCTCTCTCATTTTTCAGAGCCTGCCAAAATTTTATTTTATAACTTATTTCCATTTTACTCTTGGGGGTAGATGATTAATTGGCTGGTTCTAAAAGGCATCTTTTGGGTCACAGGCCTGAAAGGCAAAGTAGGTAAGTAATGATTTGATCCCCTAGTTTGCTTAATTAAATCACTAAGAGCTTAAAAATGAAATCATCCCTATAGAATACTTAGTCAACTGTAATAAAAAAATTTAATCACAACTGCTACCTTTTGAAATTCTTTAGGCATCCCATTATTCTGCCTTTAAGGACTCTTCTGCATTGCTGATTCATAATCTAGGTTGGTGTGGCATTTTCTTGGTGTCTTTTTTCCCTAATGTGAAATTTCCCCCCTTATTTCTAACCATGTTTCTCTTTTTATCTTAATGTGATCTTTTTTTCCAAGATGCAATATTTATCCATATTTTTGCCTTCATCTTCTATTTGGTAAACTTATATCCCTGACCTACATCAGAGATGAAAATGTTAACCCTCAAATTAACTGACCAGTTTACTGGCTATTGCTAAATAAGTAGCACACAGTTCTTTGTGTTGACACTTAATACATTGATGAACATTCCACTTTCCAGTTAAATGCCACCTTAATACTTGTGTGATCCAGACTATATATTTCTCGGTATATTAATGATTATAAGCCTAAAACCTAAAACCTTGCTAAAATTAAGAGGTTACTTTTATTATTTCTCTTTAATTTACCAGGTCTGTCAATCCATAAAAGAAGACAATTAGATCAGTTTGACCAGACTTGTACTTCCAGTCTTCATGTTGATTACTACTCTGTAGGCAACTGCCCAGGAATTTTGTGATGATTTTTCTCCATTATTTTCTTAGGTGTAGAAGTAGATTTTGAAAGTTTTGATTTACATCCCTTTTCTTTATTTTTTTTTAAGTTTATTTATTTATTTATGATAGAGAGAGAGAGAGAGAGGCAGAGACACAGGCAGAGGGAGAAGCAGGCTCCATGCACTGGGAGCCTGACGTGGGACTCAATCCCTGGTCTCCAGGATCGCGCCCTGGGCCAAAGGCAGGCGCCAAACCGCTGCGCCACCCAGGGATCCCCCCTTTATTTTCTTTTGAAATGACACCAAATTGGCCCTTTGTTTTCACCCAGGGATCCCCCTTTATTTTCTTTTGAAATGACACCAAATTGGCCCTTTGTTTTCATTGTCAGCCCCCTTCCATTCCCTAAGTGAAAAGTGGTGATTCAGTCACCTCATTCAGTAGAGTCATTTCTGCCAGTTGATTTCTCTTCCTGGGAAATGAAAGTCTGCAGGGCCAGCTCATGTGCACTGTAGGTTAATCCTTTCATATGAATTCTTCTCTTCTTCCTTTAGCTCCTTACCCTTATGGCTGCTGTTCGGCTTTCTCTTTACTTAGTTTACTTTTTTTAATTGTTGGAGGTAAAGTTAATAAGGAGCTCTTTTCATGCAGTCTGTCAGCTATTATCTACATTCCTTTCCCTTTTAGTAAAGGGATGACATGTTTTCTTATCTTTCTATGTTTTTTTTTTCATTTTTCTTTGTAGACATTTTCAGATGTCAGTACAGGGGAAAGGATGCTGTTTTAAAAATTAAGGACCTGTGGGGATCCCTGGGTGGCGCAGCAGTTTGGCGCCTGCCTTTGGCCCAGGGCGCGATCCTGGAGACCCGGGATCAAATCCCACGTTGGGCTCCCGGTGCATGGAGCCTGCTTCTCCCTCTGCCTATGTCTCTGCCTCTCTCTCTCTCTCACTGTGTGCCTATCATAAATAAATAAAATAAAATAAAAATTAAAAAAAAATTAAGGACCTGTGTTCCAGCCTTAGTTTGTTGCTGGTTATGTAACCTTAGGCGAGTCACTTAGCTTCTCCATGCTTCCATTTCAGTCTCTTTAAAAAGTCCTTCTCTACTCATGTTCTGAATTTCTAAATGTGTGCCTCACATTGCCACTATTTCCTTGTGCTCAGTTTGTGCCCTGGCCTTCACTGGTTTCTCAAATGGCTTACCACCAGAGTTGCCTCTCATATTTACATATATATTGCACTAGAGATTTATTAAGAAGTTTTAGAGTAGGAAATGCTTCAGTATTCTAAACTTTTTCAATTTTAGAAAAATAATATGGTTATCTTAATATATATTTCATAACACCAGAATCAAACACACTAATTTTAATATTTCTGCCACAAACGGTATGACTATGCCATAAAATGGCATATATAAGATTATAAGCAGCCTCTCATATTTTCAGGTTATATTTACCATTGAATGAATTTGGGCCCTAAACAAAAAAAGAAAGAAAGAAAGAGAGAGAGAGAGAGAGAGAGAGAGAAAAGAAAGAAAAGAAAGAAAGAAAGAAAGAAAGAAAGAAAGAAAGAAAGAAAGAAAGAAAGCCAAAGCTTTGTTTTCTGAACTGCTTTGATTTTGGACTTGAGGATTATGGGCAATGATTTTATATATATATATATTTTTTTAATCTTTTTTTTTTACTGCACCTGGATCTTTTTTCTTAGAACTTCCCAGATAGCCTTTCTGATTTAAATTTCTGAGCATATTGAAAAATTTGAGTTCTAGTAATTCACTTTCCTGATTTCCTCACTTTTTCTAGGAATCCAGAACCAGTTTTTGATTGCTTTCATCCAATGTTGTTTTTGCCTATAGATAGATCCTCTTCTAACTTTACCCAGTTTGAAAGAATGAAAACCGCAGTGCCTTCCTAAGAAACCCTGGAATGTTTTAGACAAGCCAGTTTTCCCTAGTGCAGTCTACCTAAGGAATCCCAATCCCAATTCAAGCCTGCTTTAAAGCCAGGTCACAAGACACTGAATTAATTAGCCTTCAGTTTGGAATTTGCTGACCCCCTACTCCCCTTTTTTTGGCCAGTTATAACTTTGCTGCTATATTCAGATAATGCCACAAGGTGGTGCCCAAATAGCAGTGAATTTCTCTTTCTCACATTTCCAAGTGCCAGTCAACTTCCTGACCCAAGTTCTTTGCCTTTAAAGTCAGTCAAATATTTAGTAAAGGAATTTTGTAAGGGATTCTGCTGATTTGGAAAGATATGTCAACATAGCAAATGTTAACTCTAAACCCACCTTGATTTCCCTGGTTTCATGACTTAACAAAATCTTTTACAGACATCATCTGAAATAATAGTCCTTGAGAGGAAGCACTTAAGCTTATCATGTATGTTTTATGGTGAAAAGGTAAAATGACTAGCCATAAAATTAGGGCTAATATTTTGGCACCTAATGAAGTGCTTGGATCACCAGATCATGTATGGTCTCTATTATCTCAAGTCTTGGTGAAAGTATTAAATGGAAACCAAGCTTCTCTTAAAAATTCAAGATGGATTGCCCAGATTTGTGCTTTTTATTTTGTTTTGTTTTCAGAAATAGTTCTTTGTTTCCCTTCATTATAGGTGGTCGTTTTCCCATGTTGGATTTATATTTTCCAGATTTGTGGCTTCTGAAAGTGCTCTGAAAATACTGAAATTTGATTTGCCTCTGAAATATTTTTTCTCTGAGACTGTACTAGGGAGATATGACTAATGCCCAGTGGCTACCATTTCCATTTGAGCAAGAAGGCAGAAGAATATTGAAACATATTCTCCATTCTTATTGAAGTATTTTGAAAGATCAGTGAAGTGGGAATAAAAGGCAATTATATTAAACCACTAACACAGTTGAAAAATAGAATTAAAATAAATACATTATCAGCAAGACTAGATTCTAGGTCCTCCTAGATTCTGACTTACTCCATATACTTTTCTTTCTTTTTAAGTAAGCTTCATACTTAAGTGTGGAGCCCAATGTTGGGCTAGAACTCACAACACTGAGATCTCAAGACCTGAGCTGAGATCAGGAGTCGGACACTTGGCCGACTGAACCACCCAGGTGCTCCACTTTATACTTTTTATTTCTGTTAGCCCCAGATCTTTCTCTTTATTATAGAGTACTAGTAACATTGTTTCCACTTGAATACATGGCATCCTTGCTTGGCAAGTTAAAGATATTGACTCTTGGAATCAGGAAGGAGAAGACCAGGAAATCCTCCTGTCTCATGATTGAAGTTTGCTTATAATTTGGATTAAAGGAAAGTCACTGGTTACATTAAGTGTACTACCACTTTTTTTAATTTTTGTTTATTTTTAAATTGGAGTTCGATTCACCACCACCTTTAATACTGTCCTTACTTACAGAGAGAAAACGACTGGAAGCCAAGCAACGGGAAGATATCTGGGAAGGCAGAGATCAGTCGGCGGTTTGAATATCACTCAACAAAAGGGATAGTTCTATGAATTCAGAAAATATTTCCATAGTCTTCAGTTGGAGGATCCTTCTAGAGTTCTGTGTACATGCAGACGTGCGTGTTAAAGAAAGAGAGAAAACCATCAAGATGAGCACCAACTGGGTATAGAAAGGTGGATTCCTGTCTATCTTCTCTTCTAACTGCAGTTCTTTGGAACTGCCTTACTGTGTTGGGCATAGAAGGGAGCCATCAGCTAGGAAGCTGACTTGTGACAGCTTGGATATGACTTCCAGGAGTCCTCTGAGTGTGGCAAGTCCCATTGTTAGCATGGCTCACACGTCTAAGATGTCTGAAGAAGTTAGAAAACAGAGGATTCAAACCTGCGATGTTGGGAGATTTAAGCCCCGCAAAGTTGGGGTGTTCCTTCCGACCTCATAAAACTGAGGGGGGATGGAGGAAGCAGTTAGTGCAGAGAGATGCAACAGTGTCTGAAGTACTTGGTCCTCACAGAATCTACACTGTCACGTCCTGAACTCCAGGGCTGGAGAGCTGTAGCAGATGTAGGTGTTTGGACTCCAGAGTTTTTACTGAGCCGAGAGCCTGGGGTTGCTCCAGCTGCACAGCAGCCAGGGGCCTGCCAGCCTCATTCCTCATGGAAAGCCAGCCTTGGGAGCTGGTTCCAGTTGAAACAGTACTGTCATGTGAGAGGGAGACATTAAAGCTCATTTTATGGCACGTACCACTCTGCTATTTATCAGTTTTGTCATTCCCACAAAAAAAATTAGAGAATAGCTCTCCTCATGTCTTCTTCCCTGTAGTGCTATATGTGGGCTCAGTGGGTTTGTTGGCTTTATTGAGCCCCACTGGGTAGAGTGCTAGTCATCTCTCTGCCCCAGAATATCCAACAAAAATGTATCCCTTGGGATTGGTATGTGTAGCTCCCTCCCCTTCTTGCCTTGCCTGTATACCCCAACCCCAGTTTCTTGCCTTCTCCCGTATCTGTCAAACCTGACATTCTGCAGAAGGCATCCGGCACTCAGCATGTTCTTGGTATCCTCTTCCTAGCCCATGCCAGAGGCACTTGGCAAGCAACACCAAACCATCCATTACAGTGAAGAGTTGCCAGAATAAAACAAACACCTCTGGGCAGTGAGAAATTTCCTAAAGGACACTGGCAACTCTGAGCCATCCAACCATCTCATACTTGCATTCTCATTGACTTTGGAAAAAAGTTTTACACTGTAGAAATGGTAGTGCTAGACCTTAAGAGGCTGCGGTAGCATAATAATAGTGTCCCATTGTGCTTTCACTGAGGGCAATAGCCTCATATTTGTATGATTTAGTGCCCATGACACAGATGGAATATTAACACTGCCTAGAACACGGTGAAGTGGGGGCTCTGTTCCAATGTTCCTCAGATGACACTGGCCTTGGGTCTTGGTGCGATCCAACTGTCCCTACTGCTCTTCTGATCTTGGAGCTTTCTTGTAGTTCCTCAGCATTGTTTTTCTCATTCTTGGTCAATTCTGGAACTGCCCCTTGTTGCTATCCAGTGCTTCCTTTTCAAGTTTGGAGGATTAAATAAATCCTTCTCTTGACCCTCTTAGTACTACCCAGACCAGTGCATATCACTTTGGCTTGTAGCTGCAGGACATGTGCTCTTCACAGAGCAGAACTCTAAGATAGGCAGATCTGTGAATAATATGGCTGCAGTGGAAAGGAAAGGTAGGGAGTTGTAGCCAGGCTTCAAACTGAATGGTCTATTTCAGAGGGATACCTTTGCTCTGTTTTGATTTTTTAAGGCTAGGAGTGACCTTGGGCAGTAAAAAAGATAACTCTTCCTATCACTTATCCTTGAGATGCTTCCCCTTTCTGATACCATTGTGGCTTTTCAGGGCATTGTTTTTTTTGTTTTGTTTTTTAAAGATTTTATTTATTCATGAGAGACACAGAGAGAGGAAGGGGGGCAGAGACACAGGCAGAGGGAGAAGCAGGCTCGCATACAGGGACCTGACGTGGGACTCAATCCCGGGTCTCCAGGATTAGGTCCTGGGCTGAAGGCAGCCCTAAACCTCTGAGCCACCTGGGCTGCCCCCAGGGCATTGTTAATAGAGCCACGTTTATTACCCAGTTTTCTTGTATTACTCTTAACTTCAATAAGGTACTATTATTCTAGTGCAGTATGTATTAGGTGGCTAATAGCATATGCTTTTTTTCAGCTAGTGGTCAACTACTTCTAACTTTCAGATTTATTCTTACAATTGGACCCAGAAAAGGGATTTATTTTTAGCTAATACTAAAAGCTGTGGAGTGTTGCTGCTTCCACCATTAGTAGAAAATGTGCTTTTTAGTTCTACTTTTCCAGTTGTTAGAATTCATGTATACTAGGTAGAGGTAAGAGGACCTGCCATGGCCCACCATGGATAACATTGAGCTTGTCCTCCTAGGAACCCAGTCCTTGGCCACATCTAAACCATATCTTCACAAGCTGAGCTAACTGGAGAGCATTCTGGAGCTGCCACTAGCTCCTTTATTAGATATTCCAGAAGACTGTGAATGCACTCTGCTAGGTGTTTTTGTTGGTTCATATATGTTAACATGACTAAATCCCAGCGGCACCCGGAATTTGTAGGAGAAAGGTACATTTCCCTTGAGCTCTGATATGCTCCCTATAGAGTGAAGGTCTTGGTGGAATAGAAATAAATTAGGCTTCTAATTAGTAAGCTGAGGTTCCCAGTACTTCAGCTTCTGTGAGGCTAAAGAATGCTGAAGTGAAGATCTGACATTTTTGGTTCTGTCTGGAATTTGGTGGTTGGTGTTCTGTTAACATTCCTCATACAGTCACAAGTCATGCCAGCTACCAATCTTCCCATGTCCTTCCCTTTCAACTCAGTGGTGTAACAGCACAGCCCTTGTACAGCTTTTTCCAAGAATTGGAACCGGCCGCACCTATCAAATGTGTGATGTGGGCAGCAAGCCTGAGACCAGAGCCGGAGGCCGGCTGCCTGGCCAGCTTTTTCTGGCCCCCTGGGAACTGGGATCCAAGAAGAAGCAGTGGGTGACCTCCCTGCCTGAATGTAGTCACCCGTTGCCACACGCTTCCCCGCGGGCTGCACGTTCTTTCACAGACCATTAGCTGCATGTGCTAGGATAATGTTGTCACTGTTCAGGCGATGTTTGCCGGCACCAACAGGAAATTAGTCCTTCCCTTGTTTACCTAAATGGCCATGCCAAGATCGAATGCTGTCCTTTGCCTAATGAAGGAGATGAAGGAGCAGAGAAGAGAGAAGGCAGAGGGGAAGAAGGAAGAAAGCACTTCTTTGTCTTCATAGAGGGTAGCTCAAGATCGTGTCTCTTTGTACTCCCTGAGGAGGGGGTGGCTCTCATGATGTGGAGAGGGGAGCGAGTGCTACTGTAAATCTGCCCCATCTGCTACCATTCATTTTGGTTTTGCAGCCCCAGTTATAAAAGTTTACATTCCTTGGACTTTTCTTCTTGCTGCCTCCCTTTCATCCCTTAACCTTTCCAACCCGTGTTTCAGCCCTGAGCCTGGGGAGGGAACGGGGAAAGCAGACTATAGGCATTATAATATCAAGAGAAATGTAGTGGGACTGTTGTGAGTAGTACGTGTACTGCACATATCCTAGTCACCAGCTCAGGAGGAGTGGAAAAGGTTAGACTTTGTGTGCTGGGAACAAAGAATCACAGCCAGTCTTGCCTTTGTATCTGTCCATAGTGAGCAACCTTTATTGGCATTAGGGTGTCAGACCTGTAAGAATCATCTCTTATATGTGTCTAATTTAGTCCATGCAAAGTTCACTCCAGAAACTTGGTTGAGACTTGAAATTTAGGCCAGTCCTGAGATGCACGGTAATCTTGAGGGAGACTGGATTGCTGCCAGGTGAATGGCATATATTTTTTCCCTTGGCAGAAGCCCTGGCAGGGGCTGGGGTCCATACTACTGCAGTAGTCTCTGCTTGGCCTTCTCTTGCTGCTCTGTAGGAAAGCCCTATCTGGCCACCTCTGCAAATCCTGCCCCTTCTCAAGCACCCAGTAACTGGTGGTGGTGGCCCATTGGGAGAAAAGGGGATGCCTGAGGCCTACACTTCCAGGATATTAGAAACATCCATATGTGCAGTAGGATAAAGGTAAAGGCACTAGAGCAGACTCCTAGAATGAGTGAGTTCTAAATGAACACAGACCAAATGAGGGACTGGATTCATCAATATCTCTGCCAGTTGTGACTTTGAGCTTCTAGCAGAGTTAATCCCACCTCCTGTATATTTTTGTCCTTTTGTCCTCTACTCCTCCAAGACATTTGCAAAGCACCATTTAAATGGGGGGCTAGGCAACAGTCCCATCTCTTAGGAACTGATCGTTCCTGAACCAGGAACGTCGGGGCAAAATCCAGGAAGGATTGGGTCTCCTTGTGGAAGAGGAACTCAGCTGAACAAAGCCTGGAGGCCACAGACCATAGACCACAGACCAAAGGCCCTTAAAAGATAGGCCCAGAGTCCTGAGGGAGCAGTACCATTTTGGTTTGGTGATCCTGCCATTAATAGGCTTCCTGAGCAGTTCTTGTTGCCCCTTAGCACTGGCCCCTCTCCCTCTGAGTTAGGGCTCTCTGAAGGGCATGGCTCCAATAAGCTGAGGTATCTGGTGTGTGGGCAGCAGCTGGAAGTTTGCAGTCGTGGCTTCAGATGAGATTGTTCCTGAGACGCTGCTCTTGCTCCAGGGAGAGCTCTTCATTAGCTCGGTAGGAATCCCCTGTGGACCAAAGGAGAATGGATAAGTAGCCAACCCTGCCATGCTCTCATCCCCTCCCTGACAACTGCACGCACACACACGGATACATTCTGCACCACTCACCCTTCATATTAGGTCTGTCATGGGCACAAATACCAATCCATTCTGTAGAAGTGACCCTGATGTGTAGTTGTAGTCTCAAGGACATCAGGAAGAAGAGGCATTGAGTGGAAAGGGTCCTGCTGGTTATTCTTTGCCCCCCACCCCATCCGATTTCATTCTCTACCCTTCTTTATTTTTTCTGTGCCCTAGAGAACTGACCCCTAGAAACGGCCTCACCCTGACTTCCTCATCCTCTGGTTTCTGATTGATTTAGGTCAGTGGGAAGCAATGGAAGGAGGGAGAGGTTGGGGTATTTCTCCCCTGGTCCTGTGGTGATAGTCTCTCCTATGCCTTGCTCCGGGCAGGTTCTCTTTCCAAAGTAGAGCTTCTGCTTGTTTCCAGGACACCCTGTGCCCCTTCATGCCGAAAGGCATTTACAGTTTCCCACTCCTGCTTATCCCCAGATGCCTCAACAACCCCTCATTTCCTTAGTCCTATTCACACCTCTATAAATAGTCCTTTGATTAAATAACTATTCTCACCTGGTACACCCTCTATTTTCTACAAGGGCCCCTACAGTGGTCTGAGGTGCACTGTTTTTCTTTCCTCCCTTACTGCCCTGGATCAGTGGTCTGAGGTGCACTGTTTTTCTTTCTTCCCTTACTGCCCTGGATCCCTTGCAGCCTGCCACTGGCATTATGGCGGCTCTCTCTATTGTGCAGCATTAGGTTCCAATTCCTGATATCCCTGATGTTTCTGTCTCATTTAATGGCAACAAAATCTACTCAAACAATTTCAAATCCTTGGACTAATTCCTTTTTGTTGTCTTTCACCAGTTGCTAGAGTTACCTTTTGAAAACATCAATCTGATCTTTGTGCCCCCTCTTGACTGAAATTGGTCAGTGGTTTCCAGAAAGCCCACAGGATAGTCATTCCTTTAGCAAGAACCATCATAACCCTCCCTGCAAAACACTTTACTGGGTTTGAAGTATATAGCCCCCCATTTAAAAAAAGACTTCTTTGAGGTTGAGATTTTCCTCAATCTTTTAGCTAGAAAGTGGTGGACTTGGATTTGGAACCCAGTGAAGCCTGAGGCCAAATCCTATGCTCTTTCTCCTTCCTTTCTTTCCTGACTTCTGCCTCTTCTTTGAAACCCCACTCAAATGTTTCCTCCGGGAAACCTTGCTATCCCTAGGTTGTTGCTTTCTATGTTTGCTCAGCATTAGTTCATATTGGTCTGGAGTACTCAGTAGTATTGGGGTTATCTATTTGCTTATCCAATTTGAGTTCCGCACTTTACTCCTATTTATTTTCCTAGTGCCTGGTACAGTATTCAGCACAAAAGTAGGTTTTAAATGTTTGTTCACTGAATAAAGCAGTCCTGCTGCACTCTACCCCATATGTGCAAAGTGTGGGTGTGAAGGCACACACCCCATAGCAAGTACAAGCATTCCATAACTTGAAGATAGAGGGATTTGCTACCTTTCTTTACAGACAAGTAGAGCAACGACCTCCATACTCTGCCCCCCACTGAATCATTGCTTCTTCCATGTTCCAATACAACCAATCCTGCAAATGTCCTGAGCCCTGTTCTCTGCTGCTGCCACCTTGTACGCAGACATCGCAACTGGAGATAGCAACACACAGCTGGCAGACTTCTACTTTTGCCTGTAGGCAGTCAACTTTGGACTGGCATGACTAGAAAGACCATATGAAAGGGTGGGGGGCAAACAACAGGACTGAGAAAGAGAAATCTGAACTTGGCTTGAAGTGAGTAGAAAAGACTAAGATAGATGAGAGACTGAGTTTACAATCCAAACAGCCTTAAGGACAAAGAGATGTAGAAGTAAGTGGTTACTGGGTGAGACTGCTCGTGTGACCAGTTGGGTTAGAAATTTGCCGATGAAGATGTACAGAGGGAATGCATCTGTCCTATCCCTGGCCTTCCACGTCCACATTCCAGCCATACTAGGGGGTACACGTAGTGTTTTCTGACTTGCCAAGCCCATACAGAGCTGGCCGCACAAGGGCTTGCAGTTACCTGTGTGGCAGTTGTGCAGCCAGACCCGGTGCCCGTCATACTTGCAGCGGCACCGCATCATGTTGTTAGAGAAATCGGACTCCGCCACCTCGTATTTGGGGTTCACAACCACCTGGAGTGAGACAAGGGGACAAGTGAAAGCAGGTGGTGTGGCTTTTCCATTGATAATGGCTGTAATCATCCTCTACGTTTCATGTAGTCTCACAAAGAATGTTTATATTCTTCACTTCGTTAAACCTTTTAATCACCCAGAGGGTAGGCATTAATTAACACTGTCCATTGAATCAAGAGTCAGACCTAGATCCTCTGGGTCTTCATTCAGTGTTCAAGTGCCACACCTGTTGGAGACCTTATTTGTGAAACTTCATTTGACCTCAGGGAGACCTGGAATATCTGCAGGAAATGGAATTCCTGTGGGGGATCCCCAAGCCCCCTTACCTGGAAAATATAATTCCCAGGGCCCACATCTGTGATATCCACCCACTGGCAATCAATGTCATGCCGATAGGTATCCCAGCAGCCGACAGTCACTCCTTGTTCCCCAAAGTTGGCACATGCATAGCGCTTCTGCAGTCCTGTAAGGAAGGGCACTGACGGTTACCAAAGGAGTGAATGGATGCTCAGGACCAAGCACTTCATGAAGCCCTTCACATTGAATCTTTACATGGGTCATACCCTTGAGTGCAATCAGGTGAGGGACCTGTGGGTCCTTTAGATAGCTTGCCTGAGAATCAGCTGGAATTCCTACTAACCATGAATCCAGCACTGTAGCAAGCCCCAACTGTGACAGAGACGACTTCTTGGACACTCCAGTGGCAATTTCTATTGGCTTGTACTGGCCTAGGAAGTATGGGTGGAAGGTTCCAGTCCTACATGCTAATAATTTGTCCATCTTTCCAACCCTTTGAGGAGCGAGCGTTTGCCATGCCATTCTTAAGGACTAGGAACTATGGGTATGCTAGTAGGAATCAGACGATCTGTGCCCTCAGAGAACTTAGCCAAAATGAAATAGGCCTGCAGCTATTATCCCAAATAGAAAGTACTAAGCATTTAGAAGTGGTACAAAGTATGCTAAGGTAGGCAGAGGCAGGGAGGCCCTCCACCTAAGATGTCAGAAGGTAAGAAACACCCCTCTGAATTGCCTCAAGCATGGACTTGCCAGGACAGAATTTGCAGGTGCCTGAGGCGGTTCTACCTGAGGGCCGAAGGGAAGCTCACCCTGCAGGGGCTGAGGAGGCTTTGCTGGCCCGTAACCACATACCTGCGGGGCAGTTTGTGTCCTCCAGGCAGAAGCTGGCCTTGTGCCCCTCTGCCACCTTGGAGCCATTGAGAGTGAGTAGGTCATAGTGGGTGAAGACCTCGATGCTGTGGTAGTGCCTGCAGGAGGGGAAGAGCTGTCAGCCTGGCAGCAACAGCAGAGGGTCCACTCTGGAGGTGTCAGCAGGGCAGATGGAGGCCGTCACGCTAGGTCCCATCATTACCCAGGCAGGGCAGTGCCTTCTCCCTCTCCAACCCAGGATTCATGTGACCCACAGTCTACTTTCCTGGCAGCCCCGCCAGGCGGCAAGGTGCAGCCGCCCCCACCACCTAGGGCAATAACCCAGGTGAGGAGGGAAAAGCACTGCCCTGGCAGCCTGCAGGGGGCGGGTGCCTGGCCGCCAGGCCTGATTGGAGGCAGAAGGAAGGGACACCTCTGGGAACCAGCCTCTGGGCTGAGCTGCTGAGGAGGGGTGCTTACTCTGCAGCCTGTGAGCCTGCGATCAAATTGCTACCATTGTCTCCCATCCAGGTCTAATGACAACCCTGTTCCTGCTCCAGGGGAAGGTGCTCATTATCTCAGTGAGGCCAAGTCTCAAAGTCACTGCCCCTTCCACTCAGTCTTCCCCACCCATGCTGTGTCCTGAAGGAAAAAAAACCACCATTTTCCCATTCTGCCTTTGTCACAGGCGTTGTCTCTCCTGTCTGGGCTGGAGACTCCTGATAGGAAAGAATGCCCAGTTTCCTTTTAGTACCAGCGTTCATGCTTTTCTTTGGGGGCCTTGCTCTGCTGCGGCAGGAACCAGCAAGCTTTTTTTACAGAGCCAGCATCCTGGGTAGAATGTCTATTCTGGGTTTCCAGGTTTCTAGGAGTCCCCACTTTATGTGGCTTTTAAAGACAAGGCCTAAGGTCCAACATAGAGAAAGTAATTGTCCAGTATCATTCTAACAAACCAGCTCCGCCCGCAATGACTGCCCCGTGCCGTTGCTGGGGAAACGCACCCTGTGAGCACCATCGACCACGGTGCACCTGGAACAGGCAAGGGAGTGACAGGGCAAACCGGTGCTCCTGGGATTCCCTTCCTGGCTCCCAGAGGCAAAGCCAGTAAGGCATGTAGGAGGGAAGGTTCTCACTAGGAGTGTGCACCCCTCCCAGGAAAGCGCCCAGGGTCAGGGAAGGACCAGATTGGTTTGATTCTGGGACTCTGCTTTTTGTCCCCGTAGAGCCAGGGCATGAGCAGGCACTAACCTGTGGCACTGGTGCCAAATCCAGCTGTGGCGACCTGTCTTGGGACGAAAGTCGGCCCGGCCCAGATTGTAGATCTGAGAGGAGAAGCGCAAGAGGCGCCGGTGCCCATAGGGCCAGTCCATGTGGTCAGCAGACTGGGAGAGGCAGTTCTCTTCATGGGCACAGTACAGCTGGCTGAGTGGGCGGTCCTCCAGGTAGGCCGTCTCCTGCACCAGCTGGGCATTCATCACCAGGTCTGGGGCGCCTGGGGCCACAGAAGACACAGGGCCCGTTTGCTCTCGGGCAAGGGGGGCAGGCTTGCCCGCAAACCAAACTCTTCTGGGGGACCTGCCAGAAGAGCAGGCTCTACCCAGAAGAGGAGGGTGGTGTAGGAGTCAGGAGCGGTGAGTTCTAGTCACCACTAGAACCGCTAGATAGGAATGAGCTATCGCCCTAACCTGGGGAGCAGCGACAGTGTCCCTGTTAGGCATGACGGCTTTGGAGTCAGGCTGCCTGGGTTCAAGTCTTGCTTAGTTTCTGGCCACACCTTTAACTAGCTCTGTGACTTGCTTCACCTTCTGCTTCTCATTTTCCTCATCACTAAGCTGGGGATCGTAATAATGCCAATAATGCCAATACCCGTATCGCGCTCAGGTCACTGTATGGCGAGCCTGTGGTTGATATAAGCTAGTATTTCATTTGTAAAATGCTCCTCAGCTTACACGTGCCTCTGTGTACCCTGGCTCATGCAGCCTCCTAAGCCCGCTCAGTTTCCTCAGCTCATCACACTCCCTGGGGCTCAGTTCCTTTAAGGTAGGGAGTGGAGGGGAGAGGACTGGCCAGGAGAGTCAGAAGAGATCATCTCTGAGCCTGCTCCTGAGCTCCACCATTCTGGTCCATTCTGCCGCAGTTCTCAGCCTGGGCCTCCCCCAGGGTTCCTGTTCTAACCCGACTGCTATGCTGGGTAAGCATGAGGCTGTCCTGTGAGCTCTCCTCTGAGGACGTTTCCGGTGCTTCCCTGTGCATAGAAGCCCCATGCTGGAAATGCCGCTCAGTAGATCTCCTGTTCCCTTCCTGTCACAGGGCCTCTCACCCATCTCGGAAGCCACAGGTCTCCCCGGCCACGTGCCAGTACAGAGATGTGGAGATCTTCAGCTGTTATCATGTGACATCCAGAGAGAAAAGTTGCCCATTCTCAAGGCCTGCTCTTGCAAAAGCAGGGTTACAGTTTAGATTTTTGGTAGCGGCATCACCTGGGTAAGAGCCTATGAGCTAAGGATGGTGAGATGGGACTACTGGTTTATTTCAGTGGGTGCGCATCGAGGGTGGCAGTGGGGCTTGGAATGCCTGGACCATCACCAATTGCTCCTGAGATCCCTGTGGTTATTCCTAGGCTGTACCCACTGGCAAACCCTAGAGTTTCTGAGGGAAGGAAGATTTTCCAGAGAGACCGAGAAGGAGAGAGGGTAAAGGAAAAAAAGGAATGAGAAAAATCACAGAAGAGAAATAGGGATGGTCACTCAGGTGGCAGGTCACCTGTCTGTGCTCAGCCATTGCAAAATGTCAAAAGCATTAGGGGGAGAGCTGCCATTCCAGGCAGTAGGACAGGACAGGGGTACAAGGTTCTCAGGAGGGGGAGAAACTGGGGAGCAGGCCCCCAACACGCTGTGAGCCTTGGTGCTGGGAAGGCCCACTGTGGTGCCACATCAGCCTGCTGGTGCGGGTGTGCTGCGAGGACCTAATGTTCTTTTAAGGTTCTCCTAATGACAGAGAGGCAGCCCTAAAGCTCACTGACAAAGATTAAGGATGTCTTGGCATGGAAGCTTGGCTGGGAAGAAGGTCAAGCGGCCACTTGGTTTGGTGCCAGCCTGCAGCCTTTGGACTGGATATAGTTATCTTGGCGTAGACCTGGTTGGCAGATGTCAAACAGATGCTGCTGCCCCAAGAATCTGGGTGTGTAGAGCAGACCAATGCCTCAAAACAATCCTGTCCTATAGCTTGCTGGGCAAATCCCACCGCTCAGGAAGAGGACACAGGGCAGAACCTTGGGCCCCTCATGCTCCTCATGGTTACATACATGTACAATTGCTTTCAAACTCCTTACTACTGACATCACAAAGAAATACATTTTATGCTGCAGCCTCGTGCACAGGTACATAATTTCCAGAAGAAAGGACTGCCCTTACTAAGTCTAACACATTTTCTTGTTTTCCATACTGTTTTTTTTTTCAACTACCTGTCACGACATGAAAATTAAAAACACTGTGGTGTATCCTCGAGTTTTCTCATATTCTCCTCTTTAGTCCCTGCAATAACTCTATGAGATGGGCAGGACAGGGTTGGATCCCCAGGTGAAGGGTGACTTGGTCACCCACAGCCGGTAAATGGCAGAGCCATTGCTCTGAGTCCAGCCTCCCTTCCACACCCCACCCTTCCAGGCTTGGAGCTGGGGCCAGCTCTCAGGCCCTCCCTGAAAATGGGACGTATGGGCTTGCCAAACTGGGGGGGCCCAGGCCGATCTGTCCCACCTGCACTGTGGGTGTTACTCACTGTCTGTGCAGGAAACTCCAGCTGAGAAGCGCCCCGCGCCATGGGAGCAGTGCACCGGCCCGTGCCTCTGACACTGCTGCAGGGCTAGCTCTGTGCCTGAGCAGCGCACGCCACTCATCACCACTTCTCCGGCCCCCGGCGTCCCCTGCCAGTACCAGGTGTCCTGAGAAAACAACCAGCAGCACCCAGTCAAGGCTGAGGGATGCTTTGGAGTCATCTCTTCTGATGTTTGAACCCCATCCGGCCACCCCCACCAGGCTATGTCCAGCCTCACTTGAAAATCTCAGCGACAGGAGAGTCCCTGCTACTTTGCATCCCTCCAAAATCAGATGTTTCTTCCCCCACTGGCCTTGCCCCCACCCTCAGCTGCTGAAGAGGAGGTCCTGCACTCTTGCTGCAGCCTCGGGTGGCCTGCCCTGTCTTTCCAGCTGTGTTTAGTATAGCCCTGGGTGGTCGGCTGTGCTCAGGATTGGGCCCAGTTTTCTAACGATGGTGGCGGAGATGAGGTTCCATCCATGATCACAGACTGTACCCCACTGGCGGTTCATGAAGTGGGGCTGGCATTGCCCTGCTGGCCAATGCAGGTCCAGCAGAGGATGTTTTGTCATTCCAGTCACACCATGGCCTCGTGATTCTTGTTCCTGGATCCTCCTTGAATTGATCCTCATTCCCCCTGGACAGCCACTAGTCTGGGCCACGCCAGCATCCTTTCTCAGCTGGGCTCCTGCGATATTATGTTTCCCATATTCACGTTCATCTCTACCCCAATAGCGAGCCAACCCGCACTGAAGAAATTTTGGAAAAATCTGCATTGCAGGCTTTGAACGGGGTGCCTACCTCTTCCTCCCTCCCTCACACATCAGACCACTCACCCTTGGCAGCCCCACTCAGGCTCCGGTCCCTGATTTACCCAACAGAGTCAAGCTTCCGTGGGCCACGGGGCCTCTGCATGGGCTGCTTCTCCCCACCCCACCTCACCTGGTGAGCTTCTTTCTAGTTATCCTTCCCACAGAAAAAAGCATGTGCCTGTCGTGCGAATGTTTTATTAGCGACTTCCTTCCTCACATCACTGTTCCATGAGGCAGGAGCTATGTCTCGTTCACCACCCTGTCCCCAGCTTCCAGCATTACGTCGGCTCACAGTTTCACTCAATAACTCATCACTAAGCAAATGAACAAACGGATGAACGAATGAAGGGTTGGTACTTTTGGTACAGAAAGTCTGGAAGCAAGGCAGGACTCACCTTGATTGCATGGTTGGCAAAGCCCAGGCCGAGCTGTCGGCAGGCCACCCTGGCTTCGGTGAGCCCCCAGTGGTCACTACAAACGGCCCCCCAGCGTCGGACTCCATTCACCTCCACCTGCACTTCCACCACACCTTCCTCAGGGCTGCGCCCACCGGCCAAGCGCACCTGCAGTGGTCAGAGGTGTGTGAGGAGCACGGTGCCCCCTGAGGGGAGGGCTCAGGACCGCTGGCCGGGAGACGTGCCCAGGTCAGCACGCTGTGCAGCCCTGGGCGCAACTCTCCCCGTCCCGGGACTGGCCTTCCTCTGTTACTCGACGACATTTTGCTAGCTAGTCTCTGCTGCCCCTGCCCACTAGAGAAATCCTACTCGGGGTGCCTGCACCTGGGTCTCCTGCTCTGGTACTTGTACTCCTCTAGCCTGAAATTCTACCATTAACGATGACTTGCCAATTGCAAAGGGCTTTCGTATCTATGGTCGCATTCAAGATAACCCTATGAGACAATTCACCCCAGTTGAAGGAAGAGAGAACCAAGCTTGGAGACATGGGTGACTTGCCCACTGTCCACATTATGTGTGACATGTGAACTCTGACCATCCCATGCAGCCTTGCCACTGACACTCCCCAGCACTGATGGCCCTGTGGTCCTAGCCACCTTGTGTCTCAGCCCCACAGGGCCCAGAGAGGGTATAGTGGGACAGTGCATCCACCCAAGAGTCCCCATCACCATGGGACATTTCTGAAAGCCAGAATCCGGCTGTGAGATGTGGGTCAGGCCAGGGGAGGCCTAGAAGAGAGGACATTCCAGACTGTCTCTGAGAACCTCTTCTCCACTGGCTTGATGTGGGGTCCTGGGGCTCTCTCAGGGCTTCCCAACACCCCCGTCCCCAGCCTGAGGCCATTCCCGAATCTGAGCTCACCTGATTCTGGAAGCCCATGTTAGGGACGTTGCACCTTACGGCAGCATCATTCTCATGTTGACAACCATTCTGGGACCCTTCCAGGGAGGGGCAGTCGCTGAGGGTCCGCTCATATCCCCTGCAGCGCACCTCACTCAGGTGGATGGGCCCCAGGCCTAGCAGAGAGAGGGAGAGGTGCCCTATAAGGCTCCACCTCTGTAATCTCACACCTCCACAGGTGGGGAGAATTTCCTGGGCCTTGGCATCAGAGCCACCTAGGGATGGAGAGTGGCACATCCGGGTCCCCACCCCCACCCCCCTGGGCCTCTTCACTTACCTTGGCCCAGCTGGGCCCCAAAGAGGGCCTCCCGAGCAGAGCCAAAACCCAGCTGACGACACACGATGGTGGCGGAGATGAGGTTCCATCCATGATCACAGACTGTACCCCACTGGCGGTTCATGAGCACCTCCACCCGGCCCTCACCCACCTGGGCCCCAGAACGGAGGCGTACCTTCAGCTCCTGCTGGTAGAAAAGTGGCTTCAGAGTGGGCTGAGGAGGAGGCAGCAGGCGCCGCCCAGCCGCTGGGGGAGCGTGGGCCGGGCCCCCTCTGGCTGGGCCAGCCAGTGCCGGTCGCACCTCTCGGGGCTCATAGCTATCACCTCGAATACTCCACTAGGCCGGTTTTCTAAGTACCACCACACCAGCCAGTGGTAACAAGGGAGCCTGAGGAGCTGGGTTCTTGGGCTTCACCACCCTGGCCCTGGTCCCTAGGGGGTCCCTTCCTCTCCTCCAGCCCTGGCTTCTTCCTGGCGCTCTGGGGCTGAACTAGATCAGTGCTTCCCCGAGGGATCCGGGAGACGATTTTAGAGCGGGGCAGCGCCCGGTGTGAATCGGGCTGACTCCTGACTCGCAGTGGGGAGGTGACTTCCGCGTTAACTCTTGTCCTGCCCTTCCTAGTTCCCCGGGGGGCGCCACCCCGCCGTGGGGCTGCCGCGTCCCAAGCAGCTCGCCTGCACTAGCTTGATGCTTTTTATAACAAAGCGCCAGTCTCAGGTTCAGTACCTTTGGCCTCAACCGGGTGTTAGCTACGATGTAATTACTGTTTTTATGGCTCCCTTCTATTCGTGGCCGGTGATGTCAGCTTTCCATTTATGGTCGGGTTATAAACGGTTCCTTTTAAATAAATTCCAAGTTTCTACCACGCTATGCTTTGTTCTCCTCCTCCCAGTCTACACCAATGCCTCCTCGATGGGGGTGACTCGTCCCCCCACTCCTGCCCATCCTGGAGCGCGCCTCCCTGCCAGTCCCTCCCACCTGCTCCCGCTGACACTGGCCGGACCCACCTCTGCCCGGGACTCCTTGCGCCCCGGCTTTGCCTTCCCGGGGCGGAAGCGGGGCCCGGGCACACAGCTGGCCACGGCGTGCATGCCGCCTGGGCAGGCCGGCCGCTGCTTGCCCCGTGCCGGTGCCACCTGCACCTGGCAGTTGGCCAGGTGGGGCTCTGTGCCCAGGCAGTTGACTCGGTGGATCCAGAAGGAATTCTTCTGTGTCAGGCTCTTCAGCCTGGAAGACAAGGGACACTAAAGGTGGGGAGGGGTTGAGGGAGCTCGGTGGTCAGGGAGGCAAGGGACATGCCCTCCCCTTTGTGCCACCCCCCTCTGCACCCTCCTCTCTGGATGCTGCTCCTCACCTAGACTTGGGGTCCTTCATCTTCAAATTCCAGACCTTCCTAGGTGGGAGAAAACGGTAGGGATAGAGTGGGTGCTGTCCGGCTGTAAACTCAGTCACATCATTCTCATGCCGAGCCTCACAGCAGCCCTGGCAGGGTGGTCTCCTTGCAGACACCCATGGTCTCCATTTCACAGGGAGAACTGGGGGCTCTTCTGTGCTGGACTGTCTACCCCAGCTCACCCTCTCCCCATGCAGATGAAGGGGAGACTTTAGGAAGTGCCCTGAGAAAAGGGACCCAGGGGAAAGTCCTCTGGGCACAGGTGAGAGCTGAAGGCCTTGCTGCTGGGGGCTGCCCACCCAGAGGCTATAATCAGGTCTGCCCTCCTCAGGGGCAGTGGGCGAGTCAGCCAGGCCCACAGGTGCAATTACCAAGCAGTCGGGAGTCAGGGGCCCACGTCCCAGTCATCCCCAGGGATGGAGCCACGTGGCTGGTCTTCAGGAACAGGCCCCTCCACATCAGAGCCACTAAACTGACTGGGGTGGGCAAGGGGAGACCACTCACACGTAGCATGGGGCCCTTCTCCCTTGATGAGAAACACACACAGTTTTCACTGGCACAGAGCTTGTACTGTTTAGAGGCTGATGCAATCTTGTGACAGTTGTCACATTTTTGATGGAGTATTTTTATGTCTCTCCCAAGTGCTGCCCCACCCCACGCCTTGCTCACATGCAAGGCAGTCGAAGCCTGGCTTGGATCAGAGTGGAGGAAATTCCCTGAGCACTGGCTGATGGAGGCCCGGGGGCCCCACTAGCCACCCACAGCCCATTATTGGCAGAGCTGAGACCAGAACTCAGGTCCTCTGTCCCTGGGGGGCACCACCAGAGGCATCTGTAGTCAAGTCCAGCTTTTTTTAATCTGGGACACGGTTTGTGTTCAGTTGTTCTCAGCTCTTTTCACGTGACTAGCAAGTACCTGTTTCTAGGTATTTCACAGGGTCTCCGAGTTCGTCCTCATTCTCCTCCTCATTATTCTGAGAGACCCACAACTCAGGCAGTCCCTTGGGCCTGTTTCCCCCCCAGTCCCAAACCCACCAAAAGTCCTGCCACAGACACCCCTGCCCATCTCACCACCCTGCCTGAACTCTGGAAGGACCCCTCCGTCACACGCATGCACCCTCACACATGTATCTCTCGAACACACATGTATGCTCACGCATGCAGGCACACACTTGGCCACTGCCCCACAACCCCACGCCCCCACCAAGGCCCTCCACCCAAGCATCCCCTCTACCTGTAGTACAGGCTGTTGACAGGTGCCTCACTGGGGAAGCCCAGCATCCCACACACCACCTTGCTGTTGTTTCTGGTCCAGTCCTGGTCACACACCTGCCGCCAGTGGCCCTCGTACTTCACCTCCACTGCTCCCTCCGTCACCAGGCTGTGCCGCTTGGCGCTGGCGAGTATGGGCTTGAGCCGCACCTCCTCCAGCCGCCGGCCCTGCAGGGTGCATGGTCACCATGACCCCCGAGATTCCTGTGCCCACTAGGCCTGCTGCACGCCTTCACATGGGAGAGCTGGGGCTCAGGAAACTTAGATTACCCCCGCCCCCCCTGCAGGCCCTCACTGGATGGGCAGGAAGCAGAGGCCCAGAGATGAGGGCATTTACCAAAGCCACACAGCAAGCAGGAGGCAGAGCCCTGGTGTGTCTGTGTTCCTCTCCTCAACTCCAGAGAGAAGCAGGCAGATCTGTGCCCTCCCTGGGATCAGGCTCAGGCCCTTTGGAGTTTGAGAGCCTTCCACTGGGCACAGAGGGACCTTCTTTATGCCACCCTGGGGAAAGCTGAGGCTGGGCACAGACCAACTGTTTGAGATGACCAGCAGGATCCTTGGCCCATGGGACCCTAGCTCTGCAGTGACTTGGACGATGAAGACCACCCCACCCTGGTCTGCTGCATTCGTGGGCCAGGGCTAGCTGTCCTCGGGCTGGGGCTGTCTAGAGGTGGAGAGTGAGAGCCAGAACTGGCCCTGCCTGCTCCTGTTGTTTGGCTTGGGCTGTTTTTAGCTCGAGGTTGGTTGTGCCGGGAAGAGGCAGCAATTGTGGCCGGGCCTTGTGGGTGAGGCAGCCCCTCACCCCACACTGCCTCCCTTATGGGAAGTGATCCCCTGCTACAAGTGGGGCCTCTGTCCATGCACCTGCTCCAGGCCACTGACAGGAGGCAGGGCCCTGGGGGATGTTTCTTAGCCTACTCTGTGCCCTTTATCTTCCGTCTTCTTCAGGTTCATCACCCAGGAGCCTCTTGGTCCATGACTCAACCCTTGGCTCAGGCCAAGGCCTGAACAGCCTCCTTACCTGGGGCCCAAGGGCATTGGAAACCCTCTCAGAAAGATAGCCACGCTGGCGCTGGGGGTGGCACACCACCCCGATGTCTTCTGAGTGGCTGCAGTCACTGACACCCCAGCCATTGGACATGCATTGGTCCAGAGAGCTCTCTGTGCCCACACAGCGCACGTTGTCCAGCCAGATGGGCCCTGTGGGCAGAGGAAGGGTGATGCTGAGGGAAAGAGAGGCAAGTCATGGGCTGTGCCTCCTCTACAAGACTCCAAACTTATCAACTGTCTTTTTCCAGAGCCTGAGTAGAAAGAGGGGTGAGGGAGAGAAGCTGTTTCTCCCTGGATTTTGGTATCTATAACCCTACCTACCACCTCCTCTTGGCAGTAGGTCCTGTAGAATCTGTTTTTGGAAAATGCCAGATACTAGATCTACCTGTACATCCATCATTCACTCAACAACATTTGCTGAGCACCTATTATGTGCCAGTCACTCTGTAAGAGCAGAGTGGGGTGGTGGTGGTGATGGTGGTGGCCTTGCTGCAAGCAAGAATGAGAGGGTCAGGGCAGAGGGTCACTTGTAGCTGGGGCGCTCAGGAAATGCCTCATAAAGGTCATTTGAGCTGGGTATGAAAGGATGGGCAGGAGGCTGTGGAAGCTTCAGTGAGCCCAGCCTCTGAGAGAAACCCATGATCATCTCCTTGTCATCACACTGGGGGGCACCAGGCACTCACCCTCCCCTTGGCCATACTTGGCACTGTGTGCCCAGGTCAAGGCTGTTTCAAAGCCCAGTTGGCGGCAGGCCACCATGGCCTCCTGGAGGGCGAAGTCATCGTCACACACAGTCCCCCACTGGCCCTGGTACAGCACCTCCAGGCGGCCCTCCTCTGGCCTGCTCTCTGGGCCCACCAGCCGCAGCTTCATGGTGCTCAGTGCCTGGAGCCTGCAAGGAGGGGCCTGGAGCAGCAGTAGGAGCAGCAGGAGCTGGGAGAGGGCTGCTGGTAGGGACCGCATCGTGGGGACTTCCAGCACAGTTGGGGCCGAAGCACCTGGGGAATGAGGAAACATGACAACGATCACCACCTCACCCCCTGACCTCAGCCTCTTCTGCTGGCAGAGACAAAAGACGGCAGGGTCCCTCCAAGTGTGTGCATGCACAGGTGTAGGTGTGCGTGGTGGCATTGACTGAGTCTGGGCTCTGGGATTAGTCAGTTGGTTTAAACCTACCATTCATTGTCCGTGTGACCTTGAGGAAGCTTAGGTTTGACCTTACTGAGTCTCAACTTCCTCATCTGTAAAATGGGGATAATAATCCTCATCTCAGCAGTATTAGTGTTAAAACATGGT
Source organism: Vulpes vulpes (assembly GCF_048418805.1). NCBI lineage: Eukaryota > Metazoa > Chordata > Mammalia > Carnivora > Canidae > Vulpes > Vulpes vulpes. Next base: position 88,821,133 of record NC_132794.1, read on the forward strand.
ATATAAAATGCTTAGCATCAGCCTACTGCACAGTTAGCACTCAATAAATAGCTAATCCTGATATAGTCTTATATCAAAAGGGGGAAAAGGGGTGGCCTACTCTCTGAGTCACAGGAGAGCCCCCCTAGTGCCCTCAGGTCCAGAACAGCTATCCCAGGGACATTGCTCTTGCCTTTTTTGCAATGTCCCCAGCACCCTGACCACCCTCACCATAGAAGGCACATGGAATGCTGGGGTGGATAAAGCCATTTGAGGGGGGTCTAAGCCTCTACCACTCATTTGCTATGTGGCTCAGGCAAGTCTCTTCAACTCTCCAGGTCCTAATTCCTTATTTCTAAAGTGAGGAAACTGAACCAAAAATTCTGGATCCAGCTCAGATAGTCTATGATATCCTCAGGCTCTGGCTCCATCTAGGTGTGTGATTCATTGATCCAACATTTTTGGAATACATGCTTCAGGCCAATTATTAGGCCAGGTGCCAGGACACAGAAGTGAATACATCAAATGCTACTCCCTGCTCTCATGAAGCTCAGAGAAGGGGAAGAAAGGAAGGATTTTAGAGGAGGGACACTTAACCTGGGCCTCGCTGGGTGAGTAAGAGTTCTCTTGGGTGGGCAAAGGGGGATTCCAGGTAGAGAGAATGGGATGGGTAAAGGAGGAGAGGGGGAAAGAGGTGAGTCTATGCAAGAGCAGCAAATATCCTCTCTTTCCCCTGGACTGTAGTAGTGGAGGCACGGGCAGGGGCCAATCAAGGGCCTTGTGCACCATGCACAGGGTTTACTCTTTATCCTATAGGATAGGATAAAGAGTACCTCCTATCCTATAGGAGGTAAGGGGTCATCGGGGGCTTTAGGCAGTGACCATACACCAGACAGAGGGCTCTTGTCTCCAGGAGGCTGTAATCACATGCACCTTGGGTCCTCAGAGGGGATGAGGTTAAGCGTTGGTCTTTTCCCCCTCGTACATTTGCAGCCTTGGCTCTGGGAACAGGATGGGGGAGAGTGTCATGGCCAGTGAGGGAGAGGGCTGCCAGAGCGTCTGCAGCCACCAATGCTGAAGCTCCTCTGGCACCAGGCCCTGCACCAGGAGTCGAGGCCCGCCTGGGACATGGTGGAGAAAGTTGAGTCCCTGACTTCCTGCTCCATGCCTGAGTCTTAAGAGAGCTCATTCTGGGGAGACACCCTCTTCCATGGCCAAAGCTGGCCCTGGGGGATTGCATAGCTGGTTAGTCTCCAGAGGGAGGGTCTCCCAGGGCCTCCTGCTATGCCCTTTCCCACAGACTGGTACTTGGCTGGGAGTCAGTCCTTACTCCTTCCTGCACACAGCCCCATTCCCTCTGGCCACCAATCCTCCCGCTTTGGTGAGCCCAGGGCTGGGTGGAGTGTGCTCCTAGAAGTACACTAGATGGCCTCAGAATGGGTGCTCCACAGGGACAGTGGCTCTGTGTCATGTCCCCAGTGCCCAGAATAGTGCCAGACAGGTACAGGGGTGCCCTGTAAATACTCAAGGTTGCATGGCTGCAAGGTGGCACTGCACGTACTTAAGGGTACAGACTGGGAGTCAGACTGCCTGGTCCACAACCCACTTCCAACAATGAGTTTCTGGGTAGCCTTGGGCAGGTGATTTCATAGCTCAGCGCCACCATTGAGCCTCTGTGAAATGGGGATAATAAATAGCACCTACCCCATAGGATTCTTGTGGAGCTTAGATGAACGGACGCATGCTGAGCTCGAGAAGAGCAGCTCTCCACTGAGTTAACCACTACTAACGGCAGCTGGAACAGCCACTCTTGCATAAAGAAGGAACGGAGGCTACATCCGAACTCAGCCACAAGTCCCCAGCACCCTTCTTTGTGACATCCTCCAGATTTGCCGCTTTTCCCTCTGAGCCAGGTTCTCCTCCTTCTCCTCCCTGGGGCCGAGTGCTGCCTTCCCCCATCCTCACCGCTAAGTCTTTTCCCATCGTGATCCCTCCTGCACTTCCTTTCCAGACTTAAACACTGTTTTCTTTATGTGACTCTCGGCTCTGGAGCCTGTGGGGGCTCCTGCCTGGCTGTCACTGTGAGCAGTGTGTTCTCTGCTGTCCGGATGTGCCATTCCCTGCTCTGTGCCCCCTGAAGGATGAGCTGGACAGCTGGGGACTGAGCCAAATCGAAGTCACTATTGGTAGGGACCTTCCCCAGATGACAAGAGAGGTAGGAAGGACTGGGTTCAGGGCCCTCCAGCTGTTAGGACCCAGTGGTCACATTGAGTCAGCCCTGAGAGATGACTCTGTGCCCCCGCCCTTGCCCCTGTCAGTCAGGATGCTCTTCGCTCTGCCACCAAATTGTTATGTGACTTGAGTCAGGGGCTTTCCTCTCTCTCAGACTCAGGTGCAACACCTATAAAATGAGGGGGTGGCCCTAGGGGTCCAGCTATCTATGACATGCTGTGATGGGCTGTAGGGTGGCCTGGACAGGTCTGCCGTATGGCCCGTGGCTGATGTCCCATAGGACCACAGAGCTCTCATTAGAGGCTGTGCATAGTCCTGGGCCTGCCTGGAGGCTGGGGTGGGCTTCCACTGCAGGACCCTGGGACCTGGCTGAGGACAGCTCCTTGCTGTGAGAGCTGCCCAAGGAGTGGATGGGCGGCAGCAGAAGTGGAGAGTCGATGTGGGGAGGCCTCTTCCCAGCCTGCCTGCCACTAAAGGGCCCTCTGTAGCTTCTGCTCACCCCACACTTGCCTTCCCACCATTCCCCAAATGTATCTGTCCATTCTCTCCTTCCACATCCCAAGCCTTTGCTCTCACTCCTCCTTCTATCTGGAGTACCCTTTCCCCCTGTCTCAGGTTGGTAAATTCCTACAGGTCTTCTAACACCGAGCTTAGATCTACCCTGCCACCAAGTCCTCCGGGGGTCCCACCTCTGTAGCACTTGGTGTTTGCTCGCTGTCTCCACATCCAGCCTCCACAGCGTCTCCCTGGAACTGTTCCACCAGTGCCCAGCATGGGCAAGCCCACTGGCTGAGAAGCCTCCCTTAGAGAAGGAAGCAGCCTCAAAAGTGGCAGTTCTCTTTCCAAGTGAAGGAGAAGGGGACAGGGTATGGAAGGAAGGTGGGGGAGGGGTTTTTAATAATAATACTTATTATAATACATTTAAAACTACTTACAGAGTACTTATCTCCACTTTATAGGTGAGAAGCTGAGGCCCAGAGGAGCTAGATAACCGGCCCAGCCAGGATTCAAAGCCAGGTAGCCCTGCTCTACAAGCCAGGCTCTGAGCCATGGGAGAGATGAACGCTGGAGGAGGAGGGGAAGGATGAAGGGAGAGGCAGGGGGATGAATGAAATTCCACCCTGTTGCTGGCTGATGGATGACCCAGCCATGGTGTGAGGGCACTGGGGCTGGTGCCAGCACTGAGTGCAACCAAGTGACAGATCCAGGACCCTGCCAGCTTGACGCAGAGAGTCACCTGTTCAGGTGCTACCAGGGGACTCTGGCACCTGGCCTGACCTGCCCGCCCCCCCTTGGGAGGGCTGGAAATGCCCGAGGGTATTCAGGAGAGAGCATGGGGGTGGGGGGTACTGCCCTCGTGGGCACCAGCCCCGGCATCAGCCCCTTCTTTCTAGCTCTTTGGGTGATGGGGTCCCTCCCTGGAACCACTAATTATGGTGACCTGAAATGGTGCCAGCAAGTGGCTCTGAGCCCTACCTGGCCGGGCACAGGACCTGTCCAGGTGGAAGCCCTCTGCCCACCCCTGTTCCTCTGCCACCCCACCCCCACCCCCCAGCATAATCAGCTCCGGTTTCTTTAGTTGGAGAGCCTGGCTCCACCCTGCCTCTTGGCCCCTCAAGTCCCAAGAGTGACATGTGAACCCACCTTGCCCTTGCCCTTGCCCTTGCCTCCTGCCTGGGTGGGAGCGCAGAGAAACGGTTACACGCAGCGTGTTCACAAACAAGACACGCAGGCTCCCCAGGCCAGGGCCGGCCACCCCGGGCGGGCCTTGGGCCAAGCTCCCTAATTTGGTCACTTCCACTGGAAGCAGGTTGGTGAGCGACCCGGAGGCGAGGCCAGCTGTCCGGGGACCCCAGCGCCCCCAGCCCGCCCCCCTGCCTTCAGGGCCCTGGGGAGAGACAGCAGTGAGGCGGACAGGACAGCGGGGAAGACCGGGCCGGCCGGCGGGGGCTCACCAGCGGGAGCGCGGACGGGCGGTGGCGGTGGCGCTGGCGCTGGCGGTGGCGGGGGCGCAGGGCCGGACGCCTGGGCGAGCAGCGCTGGCGGGCCTCCCGGGGCGCCCTGGGGCCCTTTTATCCCGCGGCGGCCCGCGGGCGCCCCCCACCCCGCCGCCCGCGGAGGAGGCCCCGCAGGCCCCGCCCCCGGGCGGACCCGGTCGAGGCGGGCGCCGGGCCGCGCTCGGCCCCCTCGGCCCTGCGCCCCCGCCCCCGCCGGCCGGTGCCCGTCCCGCCCCCCCCTCCCCCCGCGGGAGCCCTGGGGCCGCGGGGGCAGCCGTTTGCCAGGGCCCAGGGGAGCGGGGCGCGCTGGGCGGGGGCGCTGGGGCAGGACCGGAGTCCCGCGGGGGGCGGCGTCTGCCTGCGGTGCCCGCGGCCTCGGGGGTCCCGTCCCTCGCGCAGCGTCCGTCCTGCGAAGCCGAAGCCGGGGCCATGCCCACCCTCGCCCCCGGGGTCCTCCCATTCAGCGAGCCCCGGGAGGTGTCAGTGCCCAGCGCACGGTATGAGCGGGAGCGGGAGCGCCCCACGGTCACGGTCACGGTCACGGGGCCATCAGGCTCCCTTGGCGGCGGGGGCCAGAGGGCCGTGGGGGCTCGCTTCAAACCGGTCGAGGTCGGGATGGTGGTGCAGGTGCGCTGTTTGCGGCAACAGGCGGCCCTCGACGTTGCCCTGGTCCCTGGAAATGTATTGAGCACTTGGTGGGCGCGAGATCTCTGGTCTGCCCATTGCACAGTTGGGAACATTGAGCCCCAAGGGATGCGACTTGCTCCCCCGCTCCCCAAGTAATAAACCGTAAATGGATGAACTTAAATCCTTCTCTACAACTCCTTACGGAGTTGAATGAGGCAGACCTGGCCCTTGACAGGCCCATGGGGGGAGGGTATGCGTAGAGGGTGGGGTGGGGTGGGGGACTGTGTAATAAAACAAAAGTAGAAAACCTTGAAAGAGGGGAGACCCATCAGCGCAGCTGAACTCCTAGGCACCCGAATCCCAGCCCCATTCTACCAAATTCTTCCCCATAGTCCTGGTTCCTCCCAGGGCCTCGGTGTCCCCATCTGTAAAATGGATAGAGTTCCAGCCTTCCAGCTTCCTCCCTAGGTCCAGATCAGTACAGCCTGGTTCCTCCTCTTTCCCCAGCCTTGCCTGAATGTCCTTCCAAAGGCTCATTCATTCAGCAAATCTTTATTGATTTTCTCCTTGCTAGACAGGGTGCTGGAGTGCTAGACGCTGCGGGGGCGGGAGGGGGGTTTCCCAGTCTGGTGGCCGAGGCAGATGTGTAAGCAAACACTAGCACAAAGCACAAGGCAGAAGGTGATAAGGGCTAGCTAGGATGGCAAGGTGGACCTTTCTGACCCTTGGGTGATAGCCAGGTCACAGTGACCCGGCTGTGGGAGGACTACTGTCCACCCCTGGCCGCTCATGTCCCAGATGTCCCCCCAGTGCCCCCGCCCCGCCCCATCAGGGCCCAAAGCATTCCCTGCATGAATCAACAGGAAAGAATGCTCCCAGCCTTGGGTCAGTGGCAGCGCAGCAGCCTGGCCCCACCCCAGGGGACAATGAGGCAGCTGTGGGCTAGGGTGCCAGGTATGCCTCAGCCCCCTCCCCATTCCCAGCCACTTCTTATGCTGAGCCAGGAACAACACGGAGGGCCCGGAAAACCTGGGCTCCACCTGCTGCCAATCACCCACCCAGAACTAAAAATACCCCGGAGGCTAGCGGCTGGCCGGGCTAGAGCCCAGGGAATGAATGGATGTGTTGCCCGGAAGTCCGTTGACCTACAAGACTCTGGGCAGAGGCTGAGGCCAGGGAGCAGTGGAAGGAGGAATCTCCCGGGGGCAGAGGTGGGGGGTCACTGTAAGGCTCTTTCTTAGAAGTGAAGCTAGCTCAAGGACCCACGCGAAGCAGGCCCATTTATTCAATCTGCTGGCATATACTGAGCACTTGCCATACACCAAGCCCTGTGATAGAATCTGCGTTTAGAGTAAATAGAAGTTCCAGGGACCCCTAGAGTCGAGGAGGACACCGACCTGTATATCGAGAGGTCCTTGGCTCTGGCTGTGGCTGTGAGCGCAGGCACGAAGGAGGTAGCAGGCCGTCTCCATCAAGTCAGAGCTTATTGAGATGAACTGAACTGTCCCATTTGACCCCCACAGCAATCAAATTTAAGGGTGAGGAGATGGCCACTCAGCGGAGCAGTGGAGAAAATCCCACCACTAGTAAGACATAGGGCTGGGCTTCACACAAGGGGGGACACAAACAAGCCAGAAGTGATCCCTGTCCTCAAGGAGCCTGCAGGGTGGTGGGGGAGACAGACTCACAATCAGCCAACAGACAAGGCATTCATTCTCATCATCATCATAACAGCCAGCAGGTGTGGAGCAGTTGCTCTCTGTATCATCTCATGTAATCCTCTTAAAATCCCCATGGACAACACTGTCATCACTCTCCTTTACAGATGATGAAACTGGGGCACAGAGAGGTTAAGTGATTTGGTCAGAACCACACAGCCATTATCTGCAGAGAGTAGCAAGTGGTGAACTGAAGCATAGTTTGCTCTGTGCTCTGCGCTCCCCGTTACAGAGCAGGGGCGGGGAGTTTGGGGGTGCAGGTAGAGTCTGAGGATTGAAGGCTTCAAGAAAGAAGTGCCTTGAAGGATGGCTTGACCTGCTAGCTGTTATAATGATGACAATGCCTCATCTGTTGGCTGATTGTGGGTCTGTCTCTCCCACTACTCTGCAAATTCACTAAGTAGAGAGATGGGAAAGTGGGGTGGTCATGTATAGTGCTTGGAAGCCCTGGAGTGCTGGGCAGGTGTCGAGTTGTCCCATCTCTTTCCTCCAGTCCCCCAGGACCAGGGCATATGTATTACCATCTTGCCCACCCCTCCCATGGTGAGGAGCCGAGAGGTTGAAAAGTAGCTAAGACGAGTCTCTTTCCCATGGGGAAACCCACCTAAATCAGGGCCTGTGCTTTCCTTTCCAAATGGAAAGGCCAAGCTCTCCTGCAGAAAGCTGTGTCCCGGGATGTTGGTAGGGAGTGGGACAGGGACCTGGCTAGAGTACACGGTTCCAGGGCTGCTGGGCAAGCTTTCCTCTTCGATGGCCTCCAGGGCTCAGTCCAGACCCACCTCTTTTGAGACTCATTAGGGAGGCAACTGTACAGTTTAGGAATCGGGGGATCTGAGTTCTTGTTCTGACTGTCTGAACTGTGTGGCCAGGCAAGTCCTTTGGCCTAGCCCAGGGTAGGTACAGCCCCCTGCATCTTCTTGTCCTGCCTTTGTACGCCTGCCCTTTGACATCCAAGGGCCAAACTGCTCTCCTCTCTTCCTACATCCTGCCTGTTGCTGACTTCAGTGAGCAGATTGACTTGTCATGCCTTAGCTCTAGAATCCTCAGTGGCTCACTGTTGCCTGTAGGATACGGAGAATCCACTGCTGTTCCTCCTGTTCCCTGTCCTTCTTTCCACTTCTGACTTCATTTCTTCTATTCTATCTGTCCTTGAGGCCTCAGTCTGATCCCAGCTCCTCTACTAATTTGCCCATGAAAGCTTACATGAATGCTCTCAAAGTATCAGGTCCCAGAGGAGTCACAGAGCTAAAGCAGACACAATCGCTGCCCTCGGTTATGCACCAGCCTGATGGGAGCTGACTCACAGATGTGGCGGTGATGGGACAGTTGACTGGGATGACAGGTGGCAGGACTTAGGGAAGGGAACTGACTGGTTCCACGCAGGACAGGCTTTTCCTTTGCTGAGAGCTGTTTAACCAGCGTACAAGGCTTTTGTTCCAATGGGAGGGGTGGGAGCAGAGGGGATTTTGAGAAGTCTTGGGGTGGGGAGGCGAGGAGGTGGATCTAGCAGGGATGGACCGCCAGGGAGAGGCTGGCTTGGGAGATGGTTCCTGGGGAGAGAGAGAAATGAGCTGGCTACAGTATGGAGAGGACATTTTTGGGGAAGACAGAGCTGTTAAAGAGAAATTTTAGGAAGTTTTGTTTTGCAATATGCGATGTCAACTTCCCCCCTATTCTTCTGAAAGCTTCAGAAAACTTGCCCTCGAAGTGTTTGGAGTTGGACAGGCTCACCTCAACCTTGGCAGAGCCTGGCATGCGTCAGAGGGCCTCATGTCATACATCTAAGAGTTAAAAATCAAACCTAAGTCATTGTTAAATAAAACATGGTCTATCTTCCTGCCTTGACAAGTAACACCTTTGGAAAGACCTAGAAGACCAGATTTGAATCCAGAACTTTCTACTCCTTAGAGTTCTGTATGAAACATGTTATTATGGGAGGTATCTACCTCTGACCCTGAGCCCAATGTGACCCATCCCCTTCCTCTCCCACCTTCTGCTCCATCCCACACAGCGAGGGACCTTCTGCTGTGACAGGAACACGTGCACAGGAGGCTCTGTCCAGATCCCCCCAGCAGCTGCCCTTTGGCCGCCCTGGGCCCTGGGTGCACAGCCTGGAGGTGCAGTCTGCATTCGGGAGGAAGGGCTGGAAGCAGGCTTGGCTTCTTGGGCAAGGCACTCCTTGAGCTTCTTTTGGAGGTGGGATGGGGGCTCCAGTGGGCACATCCCCTTGGCCCTGTGAACTCTGTGCCCTGTGGGGGAGGGTGCAGTTGGCCAAGGGCCCCAGGGATGCCCTCTGATGCGTGGATGGCCAGAGCAGGGAGCAATGCCAAGGTCTGAAGATGGCCACCCAGGTGTATGGGTGGGGGGGCCAGGAGGCACCACATGGAGATGGGAATGTGGCTTACAGGTGGGGGAGAGGTGGGGAGCCGAGTCACTGGAGTGGTGTTTAGAGGCACTGTGGGCCAGGCAGCCCCAGAGCCAGGTAGGGCCTCACCTCACTTTGGCAGGTGGGGGGCACTGAAGCTTTTAGGAATTTTTTTTATCTTTGCTGGTGCTGTCTTGAGCCAGTATTTAACTCTTCACAGATTTATACCTTTGGTGGGGGGTGGGGGTGCTGGGAAGGGGTGTTCTGGAGGTAGATAGGGAGGATTTTAGTAACCCATAAGCTGCTGAAAGCCAGAGAACCTGACTTAAACTCCCCCATGTCCACCTCTGCCCCTGGGATCCCCAGCTCAAAGGCCTTGAGTTCCCACAGACGTTTGAACGTTCAGTTTGATTGGATACCAATAGCTTAACATGCGCCTCTGCCCTCAGCCTGTTCCAGCCCCCGCTCCCCCAGACACAAGCTCGCACCTCATTACCCTGCTTGTCACATTGAAGTCCTCGCCTGAGGACGGTCATCAACCAGCATTCTCCCCATCATCAGTTCCCCCCTCCCCGCCCTCCAGGGCCTCCCGCCGGGCTCACTCCCTTCCTTTCTCTCCCTGCCTCCCACTCTCAGTCACAGGCCCCTGCCCAAACTTCCCCTACCCAGGCCTCCTCTAGTCTCCTGAGAATATCTTCCATCCTCTCTTCCCCCTCAGTGCCACCTGCAAACCCCTACTCTCCCTGTCCCAGTAACTAACACTGGTGATGCTGGGACACACTTCTATTCAGGTAAATTAAATTCATAAGTTCTGGAGGAAATGAGACAGGATGAAGACTCAGTGCCACAGCCCAGAAGCCTCCCAGGCCCCCTCGGAAGCTCCCAGAAGTCTGTGCTGCCCTTCTCACCCGCCTATAATTGAACCCCTTTGTCCCCAGGCAACACCAGACAAGTTAAATTAAAAAACATTTCTTATTCCACGCTGCTCTCCTGGATTTTTAAAAAACAACAAATAAAGTAACTGCATTGCTTTTCCCAGTTTCTTGTGCTGGCTGAGGGCAGTAGGCCTCAGTGGGCTATCCTGGGAACCTTGAAGCCCATGCAACACCTCCCCTAGCCCAGGGTCTCACCTTCTCTTAGCCTCTTCAGGAATATTGTTAGCCAATTTGGGGGCAGAGCCAAACTGCAGGCCTAAGGGTTAGGGGCCACTCCTTGCCTCTGATCAACAGGGTCAACGTTTTTGAATGACCTCTGGGCTTAATTATGGCAGTCAGTGGGAAATACGAGTTCCGGGAACAGAGCTGTCAATTAAGGACATGTGACTAAAGCCAGTTCTGTATTCTCTTGCATCTGAGTTTGTTGATCTAGAACTTTGCAAATATTGTCAAGGTTCCTTGTGAGGAATTAGTTTTCTCGAAAGCTAGGACTGACAAGCTCCAAAGGGTTAATTTTCCTGTAACCAGTGCTCCACTTCCAGGAACCAGGAGGGGGCAGCAAGGAACTGCCTGGGTGGAGCACTCCCAGGACCTGGCCTGCCCCCAGAGGGTGGGGGTGGAAACCCGCAGGGACAGAGGTCAGGGTAAGTCCCTGGATGAAGCAGGGGCTGAGTCAAGACCAAGGCCAGAATCCTGAAGGTGAGGTGAGGAGCCATTGGCATTAAAAGCCACACCAGGAGTGAGGGTCGGGGGTGCAGGGAAGAAAGACAAGCCCCACCAGAAGGCAAGGCTGATTGATGGGCTGACTCAGATGACAGCAGACAGAGCAGGAGGCTGGCCTGGCAATCTCACACTTCAGCCCAGCAGTTCTTGGATTGTGGTCCCAGACCAGCCGCATCGGCATCCTCTGGGAACCCATTAGAAATGCCAGTTATCAGGCCTTACCTCCAGAAACTCTGGGGATGGGCCCTAGCATCTGTATTTTAACACATTCTCCAGATAATTCTTATGCCTGCTAACATTTGAGAACCAATTCTCTAGATAATACTCTTGGAAAATGTTTGCACTGACAGAGTCTAGAGCCTTTTTATGGATGCCTTTTTCCTTAGAGTCCCAGACATGCCTGGTGGGCTCAGCCCTCTTGGGGTCCTCTTGTGTTATAAGGAAGCTCCTCCAAATATGATGGGCCAAGTTTTGGGGGATCACAGTCTTCTACATCCCAGTTATTCTCAAATGGATTTACAATCCCTTCATGCCATATCTTCTGTCCTATGTAGAGTTCTACAAGGACCTCTGCATCCTTAAGGAACATTATCAAGGTGGTGGTGGAGGGATTCCTCACTATTGGGCCAGGAGTGGAAGTCAGGTCAACATCGAGATTCTGACAGGATCTTCCTGCGTGACAGGAATTTCACCATCTATTCAATACCACAAAATCTATGCCATTGTGAACATCAGCCTGAAGTCTGAGATCTTCCGGGAGACCAGTTGGCCAACAGGTGTCATTGATGCCCACCAGCTCTGGACAGGCAGAAGGGGCCCAGAGCTGGTTCCAAAGGCCTCTTCTTCCTGGAGCTGGTCCTGGCTTTCATAATTCACAGTACATCTTGAGTTGCAGGATAATTTTTCATCCTGGACCATTCTGGACATACCAGCAGCCCAAGAAGAGTTAAATAGATACAAGGTTGTTAATTTGTTCACAAAGGAAACTGCCCAGAAAGGACAAGAAAAGCTTCATTTCCTAGCCATTAACTGAAAACCACTTTTCTTAGGACAGCCTGACCTCTAAAGTGTGACTGAACTATCCAGAAAAAAATGTAGATAAACGATGTCTCCTTTTAGCATTGAGAGCTAGTAAACAAAGTAGGAGAAAAGGAATTCCACCAAGATATCAGCAGAAACTTAACTTCTTAGGGGAAATAATTTCCTCTCCTCATTAGCAATTAATGAGCATACGCTTCTGCCCACCAGCGCTCTGAATTACTGTCACTATGGTGAGGTGGTGTGACAGGAACTTGGTGCAGTGCCTTGTGCCTTTGGCAGGGATTTGTAAACCAGAGCTAAAGGGTGAATTCATCTCATTCAAGTCAAGGTGATATCTTGTCCTAAATATTGGGCAGGGATCCGTCATATTTGTACAGAGAACACTTTGCTACAATTGGTGGAGACACAAAGAGATAAAGACCCAGTTCCTACCCTCAGTGTAAGTCACCTAAGTCATGGATTATATTTATATCATTATACAAATTACATGAATTACATCAACCCGTGGAATCTGTGTAGATAAGATCATTCATTTACTTGTTCATTCCACAGATGTTTATTGAGCACCTACTATTTATGTAGCCACTTAAAGAAATCTAGAAAAGTAAATATAATCCAAGTTTCCCAGGCTCTTTGTGCTACTGGAGTCATACTAATGGGAAAGGTCACATTTTCTAGGTTCTTGTCTCTATTATTTAGGGAGCACTTCCAGCACCCTCTGCCCCTGCCTTCAACCAAATTCTCACCCAGTTCACATCTAGGAGTTTTCAGCAGATGGTCAACATGGACTCATAATTGAGGCTATAAACTAGGGTTAAATTGTAGTGTCTTCCTTAATCTTCTTTCCCAGCTTTGCACCCTCCCCTCCCCCACCGTTGATGTTCATTACCTGAGAAGCTTCTTGAAAAATTTTCAAGTACTCTTGGCTAGTGCTCACTGAGAAAAAAGCTGAGATCCAAGCCAGAGGGGCTAGCTCTTGATGCTTCTAAAGCGGCCACCTCTCATGGCATAGAACGGTGCCACCTTCCCTCCAAAGTGAGGAGAATGCCTTTCCCCACCCCAAGACACCCCCTCCCCATGGTTCCGTGCTGTGTCACCTGAAGTCTGGTCTGTTTCACTGGCCTACAGCCTACCTTTTCACCTATGTTGTTATAGCTTTATATTAAGTCTTATATCAATAGTATGAGTCCTCCAACTTTGTTCTTTTTCAAAATTGTTTTGTTTTATTCTAGTTACTTCGTCTTTCTATGTGCATTTTAGAATCAGCTTGTCTACCAAAGAGCCCACCAGAATTTTGATTGGAATTGCACTAAATTTCTACATTTGTTTGAGAAGTGATATTTTAAGATAACTGTGCCTTCTAATACACAAACACAATATGGTTTTCCATTTCTCATTGATTTCTTTAATTGATGATTTGTAATTTTTGACCTAAAGTTCTCAAATATGACATATATGTTGGATTTATGCCTAAGTATTTCACATTTTGCTAATATTATAATGGCACTTAAACATTTTAAATTTTCAATTGATCATCACTAGTAAATAAAAATACAATAATTTTTTACTCATTGACTTTGTGTCCTGAGAAGTTGCTAAACTCACTTCTGTAGTTTATATACTCCTTGGGATTTTCTTTTTTTTTTTTAAATTTTTTTATTTATTTATGATAGGCACACAGTGAGAGAGAGAGAGAGAGGCAGAGACACAGGCAGAGGGAGAAGCAGGCTCCATGCACCGGGAGCCTGATGTGGGATTCGATCCCGGGTCTCCAGGATCGCGCCCTGGGCCAAAGGCAGGCGCTAAACCGCTGCGCCACCCAGGGATCCCCTCCTTGGGATTTTCTTCATAGAAAAGTAAGTCATCTGTGAATAGGGACAGTTTTATTTCACCCTTTACAGTTTGGATGCTTTTGTTTCTTTTTCTTGTCCTATTGCATTTTATGGTACCCCCAATATTGGATATTTTTGTCTTGGATTGTTTCCAATATTAAGGGAAAAGCATTCAACCTTTCATCATTAAATAAGATGTTACCTGGAGGTCCAATTCACCTATGTTGTCAAAGTTATTTGTGTAGAGTTGTTCACAGTATTCTCTTATTATTCTTTTGATATCTGACAGGATGTATGTCTATAGGTGTTATATTCCCTGATTATTCCTGATATCGGTAATTTGTAATAAAAAATCTCTTTTTACTTGTCATTTTCTTGCTAGAAGATTATCAATTTTACTAGTCTTTTGAAAGAACCAACTTTTTGTTTCATCAATTTTCTCCATTGTTTTTCTGTTTTCAGTTTCTGCTCTTATCCATATTATTTCCTTCTTCTGATTTGTGTTTATCTTGTTCTTTTCCTAGTTTCTTGAGGTAGGAAATTAGATTTTTGATTTGAGGCTTTACTCTTTTCTAATATAAGCATCAATGCTATAAGTTTTCCTCTTAGCACTGCTTTAATTCTGTCTCACAAGTTTTGATATGTTATATTTTCATTTTCACTTAGGTCAGTGTATTTTTTGTTTGTTTGTTTCCCTTGAGACTTTGTGACCTATGAGTTAGTTAGAAGTGTGTTGTTCAGTTTTCCAAGTATTTGGTGATTTTCCAGTTTTATTTCTATTATTAGTTTCTATTTGATTCTATTATGGTCAGATAACACACTCTGTATGATTTAAATTTTTAAAAATTTGTTGAGGTTTGTTTTGTGGTCCAGGATATGATCTATCTTGGTATATGTTCCAGGGACACTTGAAAAGAATGTATATCCTGTTGTTATTGGGTACAGTATTTTATAAATGTCAGTGAGATTCTGTTGACTGATGGTGGTGTTGAATTTTATATCCTACTGATTTTCTGATTGTTCCATCAGTTGTCAAAAGAGAAATGTCGAAGTCAACAACTATAATTGTAGATTATAAAAATAATATTTTTTCTTTCGGTTTTTGTTTCACACATCTACAGCTCTGTTGTTTGTACACGCTTATTTAAGGATTCCTTTTTTGGGTGGATTGGTCCTTTTATTATTATATAACCCCTATCTCTGTTTCTGGTCATTATCTTTGTTCAACACTTATACTTTATCTGATATTAATATAGCCACCACTCCTGCCTTCTTTTTTTTTTTTTTTTTAGGTTTTATTAATTTATTCATGAGAGATAGAGAGGCAGAGACAGAAGGAGCAGCAGACTTCCCACTAAGCAGGGATCCCGATGTGGGACTCTATCCCAGGACCTTGGGATCATGACCCAAGCCAAAGGCGGATGCTCAACAGACTGAATCACCCAGGTGTCCCCTGCCTTCTTTTGGTTAATTCTTGAGTGGTATCTTTTTTTCCCTATCCTTTCCTTCCAACTGCCTATGTCATTATATTTGAAATGAGTTTCTTATAGACAGAATGTGGTTGGGTCATGTTTTTAAATCCACTCTATCAATCTCTACCTTTTAATTGGTGTATTTAGACCATTCCCATTTAATGCAATTAAGTACTTAAGTCTGTCATTTTGTTTTTTCTTTTCTGTTTGGTCTGGAATTTTTTTCATTTGTTTGTTTCTCCCTTTCTTTTCCCTGCCTTGCTGTGGGCTACTACAACATTTTTTTAGAATTCCATTTTGATTAATCTATAGTGGTTTTAAAAAAGATTTTATTTATTCATTTGAGAGACAGCAAGAGAGCTCAATCTGAGAGTAGGGGCAGAGGGAGAGGGAGAAGAGGCCAGACTCGGGGCTTGATGCCAGCATCCCAAGATCATGACCTGAGCAGAAGGCAGATGGCTTAACCAACTGAGTCACCCAGGCACCCCTAATCTATATGATGTTTTAGGGAATATCTCTTTGTGTACCATTTTTTAGTGATTGCTTTAGGTATTACATTAAACATATAATTTTTAAGTCTACTGTTATTACTATTTTCCCAGTAGCAACCTTATCTCCCTTTGTCTTTTTATCCTCTCCCAATTATAATATACTTGTCTTAAATATTCCCTTTACATAAATTTATAACCATACAAGTCAGTGTTAATAGATTTTGCTTCAACTGTCAAACATAGCTTAGAAAATCAAAAACAGAAGAAAGTAGGTATTTAGCCATCTTTTATTTTTCTGTTTTTCTTTCTTCCCTCCTGATATTTCAAAATGCTTTCTTTTGATCATTTCTCTCTGCTTTTTAGAGAATTGCTGGCCATTCTTTTAGGATAGACTTCCTAACAACAAATTCTTAGTTTTTTTTTTTTTTTCATCTGAGAAGGGCTTGATTACCCTTTCATTCATGAAGAATTTTTCTTGCTGGATATAAAATTCTGTCTTGACAGTTCTTTTCTTTCATTTCTTTTCTTTTTTGAAAATGTGTCATTTATTTTGGGCTTCCTTAGTTTCTGATGATGAATCCGTTGTCATTCAAACTGTTTTTCCCCTATAGGTAAGGACATTTTTCTTTCTCTGCTTTCAAGATTTTTCTGCCTTTGGTTTTCAGAAGTCTGACTATGATGTATCTCAGTATGAATTTGTTTGGGTTTATCCTGTTTGGAGTTTGTTCATCTTCTTGAATTTATAGGTTTACTCATTCTGCTAAATCTGGAACATTTTCAGCCATTACTTCTTCAATTGAAAATCTCAGTGAGTGAACTCAAGAACAAAATGGAGACGACAGAGGAAAGAATCCGTGGATTCAAGATAGAAAAATAGAAATGACCTAATCTGAACAACATAAAGAAAAATTGAATTAAAGAAAGAAGAAGAAGAGTTAATGAAGCCTCAGGGAACTGTAGGACAATAATGAAAGATCTAATATTCATCATTCATGTCATTGGAGTCCTAGAAGCAGAGGAAAATGAAGGCAGGATTGAAAAAATACTTGAAGAAGTAATGGCTGAAAATATTATTGTATTTTTCTGTTCTAAATTTTTTTTGGCTTTTCTTTATATTTTCTTTCTTTTTTTTTCCCTGAAGATTTCCTAACACACCTCCACTCAGTAGAGATGCAAGTCTCAGCTCCCTGCTCAACCTTCTGTTATTATACCACCCTGTGTCTGGCTGGGGATTAGGTATTTGTTACAGCCTGGTAAGGGTAGAAATCTGGACTCTTTACTTGGCTTTTGCTGATGTGGGTGCATGTGTGTGTTTCTCAGGTTGTGGGGGAATGGTGCCACAGTGAGGTTTTTTCTATGGTATTTCCTGAAGTAGAGCAGTCATTGTCTAAGTTTTCTGTCTAGATAGGCTTCCTGATCCTTTGGCTGAGAGAGTTGGCTTTTGCTGGGGCTTTTGTGGTCTGTGTCTGTTGGTGCTGCCAAGCTGTTGGCTTCTTCAGTAACAAGTCTGGGATATATGAGGCAAAAAGAAAACTCAAGGAACTCAATGTCATGTCATTCCTTGGTTTCCAAAGTCCCTAGCTGGCTTGCCTTCTTCTCTCTACTTTCTGGAGTCTTCTCACATTTAGGGCATTTATTTATCAACTCTTACTCTTTCTCCAATTGTGTCCTCAATTGTGGAGGTTACCTTTGGGGCATTAACCACCTTGTGGGGATGTGGCATGGTGCATAAGAAGCATCTGCTATATTACCATGCTGTGAATATGGAATCTAGGTGTATTGACAGCTAATCCTATAATCTTTGGCCTACGGTATATTCTGACCTATGGCATACTCCTAACCATTATGTCTAGGTTGCTCCTGACTGATTCTAACTTTGCTGGCCTCTTCATCAACCAGACTTCCCCCAGTGTTGACTGTCCCATCGGATTCAGACTGCTTTCTGATGGAGGGTAGGGGTAGGCAGGGCTGGATGCCATTCTTAGATACCAGCTATGGTACGTTGAATAGTGGCCCCAAATGCAATATGTCCAAGTTCTAACTCCCAGGATCTATGAAGGTGACCTTGTCTGGAAGAAGGGTCTTTGCAAATGCAATTTAGGACATAGAAATGAGATCATCTTAGATTTAGGGTGGCTCCCAAATCCAATGACTAATGTCTTTATAAAGGAAAGGAGAGGGAGAGTTGAGACACATGAACACAGGAAAAAAGACCACCTAAAAATGAAATTGGAGACTGGAGTTATATTGCTAGAAGTTAGGAAACTCCTGAAACTACCAGAAACTGGAAAAATTGAGAAAGGACTCTCCCCTGAAGCCTTCAGAGGGAGCATGGCCCTACCAACACCTTGATATCAGACCTCTGGTCTCCAGATTTTGAGGTAATACATTTCTGTTGTTTTAAGCCATGTTTTATAGTAATTTGTTGCGGCAACTGCAGGAAACCATAAGAGTAGCACAGATGGAAATTTTTGCTGTGAGAGGACCAAGCTCTGCAAAGATGGAGCAGCTGTCCCATTGCTGTTGTCACCTCTGATTGCTGGAAAGCAGCCATTCCACAGTTTGTTGACTTCATGACCCTCACCCCTGATATGACTGAACTTGGCCATACCTACAGTATTTGTACCCGTTCAATTTGGCCCTGACCTGCACGGTGCCTACACTCAGGATAGCCCTGGAGTGGCTTGTGTGCCCCCACCCTGCCCTCATAGAAGACACAGGATATGGCTTTTTATCCATCACACTTCAGATCTCTCCTAGTAGGACCCTTTGGGGTGACGTGGATAAGTTAGTTAGTGTGTGTTACCTAGAAACAATGGATACCAACTTTGGCTAATTTAAACAAAAACAAAAACAAAAAACAGAAAAAGAGAATTTATTGCAAGGATACAGGAAAAGCTGAATAATCCAGGCTGATAGCAGGCTAACAGTGCAGGGGACCTGGTTAGTAGCCAGAACTAAAGGACAGGGGATTCAAGTTTCTGCCAGTAAAGTGGCCTCAGGTCATATCCCATCAAGTTGAAATTCAACCAGTGAAGGTCTGACTGGGGCAGATGATGCTAAGGGATGAGGAGGTGGGGGTGAGAAGTAGGAAGTTTGGAAGTGGAACCAAGGCATCCCAGAATGGGAGGATTAATTCCTCAAAAGGAATGTTGAAGTGCTGGTACCACAAAGGGGAAAGGATTCTGGGCAGACAGAAACCCCAGCTGCCTAGGCAAGGGACAAAAGCTGGCTCACTGTTCCTCTTCTCCCCCTGATTCCCCATCCCCAATCTCTACTTCTTCCTGCTCGGTTCCTCAGAAGGAGGAGAGAGAAACCACAGATTTTTTTTTTAATAACTTCAGAGTATACCTCGAGTCAGTGATAAGCGATAATTAGACTGTGATTGTTCTATTTAAGCGCTTCAGTTAATCAATTTACAATCGCCTATGCTGTCTCCAAGTATTGATTATGGAGTCCTGCATCTTGGAAGTCTTAAAGTACCCTCCTGGGATGCTACCCCTGCCACTGTGATTCTCATAGGCACGTGAACACCCTGCGCTGAGCCGACCTTTCCATGTGGTTGCTTGAGATACTTTTTCATCTTAATTGTTTCTGAAGACAGGATAGAATAGCAGCTCCTTCTAGTGCTGATTTGAATCTAAGTGGGAAGGAGCTGCCCGGTTAATGGGCCATACGGCTGTTCCCAGGTGGGAAGGATGGGGTTGACTGCTCCAGATGCCCTCTCAGAGAAGATACGGTTACAGCCTAGAGATTGACCATGAACCCTTGTAAGGATGATAATTGAAGAGAGGTGACCCTGCGCAGACACCAAGCCATCTCATCCAACCCATAATCATCATAGCAAACAACAGGGGCTCAGGACTGGCCCCAGGGCCTCACTAAGCAGAAGGGCCTTAAGAAGGGTATAGGCAGAATGGAAAGGGGAGGAAGGGCTGGTCGAAGGCAAGGAGGCAAATTGCAGTGTTTTCAACTTGGCCACACCTGAAAAAACACTTGAGCCTCCATCCTACTCCAGACAGATTGCATCAGAATCTCTGTGGTGGCGGCGGTGGTGGTGGTGGTGGTGGTGGTGGTGGTGGTGGTGGCTATGGTGTTTCTGGGCATCTATATTTTTTAAGTTCCCAGGTGACATCTTATTAAAGTTAGGAATCACTGAGTTAGAGCAGAGTCATTGACCTGAGATCCATGGTGGGCTCTGGGAAGCATCTATGATGTCTCCCCCAAATGCAAAATTGTCTGTATATATGCTTTTCTAGGGGCAGGCACCCATTGCTTTCATCAGATTTGCAAAGTGGCCTGTGACCCTCCCAAGGACACAAAGCACAGAAATAAAGGGGATATATAGCCTGTGCCAGGGAGGAGGAGGGAGATTCAAGCTAAGGTGATTCTGCTGCTGGTGGTCAATTGTAGCACCTCCTGTCACAATCCTGCAAAGCTGCCCTCCTACCCTTAGCCAGGCTGCCGGCCACCAGCCCTGACAGGAACCTTCCCTGTCAGCTGTATATAAACAGCTGCAAAAAGAGAACAAATTTGGTGATGGACATAAAGTAAACTGGGATTCCCCTCAGACTCATCTCTCCCAAAATCAGGGCAGCAGGAACTGGTTCCAACACTGTTTAAGGCAGTGGTTCTAAAAGTGTGTTCCCCAGAGCAGCAGCTTCAACACTTTTTTGGTACTTACTAGAAGTACCAGTTATCAGGCTCCACCCCAGACCTTCTGAATCAGAAACTCTGGTGGGGCCGCCATTCCATCTGAGCAAAAGCCTGGGTACCCCAAGGTGGGAATACTGCCCTCAGGGAGTGAGGGCCTCCTCATTCATTGATGAATGCGTTCTGGGCTAGCCCAGTACCTGGGGGAGGCTGACCCAGCAGGCTGAGAGCCCGCAGATCCCACAGCTGAGAGAGGCTGAATCAGAGAACACAGACTCTGGGACCAGGACAGGTTTTATGTCCTGTTTCAGACATTCCGAGGCCTCGGCACAGCTAGTTCTAGCAGTCAGCTAGGAGTGTCATGTTGACTTGTGGAGAAAACGCAGCAAGCTCTACATCATGCAGGGAGCACGTGAAGGCAAGAAGGGGGTAGGCACCTGCATCCTTGTAGTCCACGCTCGCTGGCCGAGGAGCCTTGGATTAGGGCCTCTAATGTCCACAGCGCAGGGGCAACCACGGGCCTCAGGAGCTGACGATCCAGCTGGGCAGGGGAGGTGTGCAGGCTGCTGGCTGTAGCACTACTTAGAGCCAGGAACCCAACAGGAGGGGACATGTGCAAGTGTTTAGGGGGAGTGCGAAGGCTGGAGGGAGTAATGTGAGGGGGTCTTCTGGAAGAGGGAGCCGCGCGTAGGATGTGAGGAGCAGGTAGGTTATCCAGGGGGATGCACACTGGGTGGGAAGGCATCCCCCAACAATCTCCCGCATGGGACTGAGAGAGGGGAGACTCCGGGTGGGTTGGAACAGGTCAGTGGAAGGGCCCCATAAGGGGATAATGCTGGGAAGGTGAGGACCAGACGCTGCAGCCCATCCCACAGGCTTAGTAGGGGAATGGCACCATCAAATGGCCAGCTAGGAAGAGCAATGTGGTAGCACAAATGGGAGCACACCTGGGGGTTATTCCTGGTCTCAAGTGATAAGGACCCTCCATTAAGGCGTAGGCAAGTTAGTGAGAAAAGCTAATGTATGAGCTAAGTAAGGTCCTGGTTGTCGTTGGAAGATTTTCATTGAAGTGCTGCGCTCCTTGCCGGGAGCGATCCTCAGAGCCTTGGCTTCCTTCCTTTCCTAGACCTGCAAGTGCCCATCAATAGAAAGAGTATGAATGAACCCAAGGCTTGTGCAAAGAAACCTGGCTAGTGACCAGAAGGAGGGAGGGGGGCCACTTACACGTTCCTCAGCAGGAGAGTAACGAAATAGCCCGTGGCAGAGCCTTGTTATGCAATGTGAGGAGAGAGAGAGAGAGAGAGAGAGAGAGAGAGAATGAGGCAGCTCTGTAGGCACTGACATGAAGTGGTTGCCTGGCATTTTGAAAAGTGAAAAAAGCAAGTTCTATATCAATACGGTAGCATGATGCCATTTGTGTAAATGAGAAGAACTTCAAATGGTAGGTGGGCATGCAAATGCATTTTTAAAAAGGTCGAGAAAGATGCACCCCCAATGAATGACAGCAGTGGCCTGCAGGGAAGGCAGAGTAGTGACGGAATGGCCATGAGGAGGGCCCTCACACCCAGGTTTGCTGTCGAGGGGGCGGCAGTGGGGGTCTGTGTGGCCAGGAGTGGGGTGAGATGAGAGTGACCCCTGTGGAGGGATTCTCAAACACTGGTGTGCAGCGGAGTTGCCAAAGGGCGGGTTGAGATGCAGGTTCCTAGGCCCTGTCCCAGACACGGTGTAGTGGGCCTTCAGGGTGAGGCCCAGACTTCTGCATTCGACACCATTCTGACACCAGTGGTCCCTTGCAGCACTCCTGTGGCAACTCCATAAAACCACTTTCTTCCCTTAGCTGGGTGGTCAGGTGGCTGGGCCACGGGCCCCGCAGGGTGACTAGGCGGATCAGCTTCTTCTTCAGAAGTGGAGGAGGCCGGGGGCATGTGGTGGGGGGAGCCCTTTGGCTCTTCTGTGGGGTTAACACCATTCTTAACAACTGCCTCTCACTCACTCACTCACTCGTGAAGTTTGCTGCTGCTGTCTCCTCTAGGACCTTCATATATTAAGGGACAAAAGTAACCATGCAGATTTCCCTGGGTGGTTTTTAAAAGAGACCTGAACTCCCCAAATCATCCTTCCCAAATTCATTTGGAATTCAAAGCGAGTGGGGAAAATGGGCATTAATTAAATATTTAATTGATGTCCATTAAGTTTGGAATATTGGTTTTAGTTCAAATTTATGACATGGTTGTGTTTTTTATAGCTGCACATATATTGCATATAGGCCATTGGTTCCCTTCATGTAATAAAGTGTTCAGTATATTTATGCCCATTTTATAGGACTTGGAGCAGAGCTGGAGTATTGTAAGCGATTACAGAGACATACAGTATTTGCTTTTATGACGTTGTTGTTGGTATAAATTTGCTGTTAAGTCACCGCTGATCAGACCAGTAACCACCAATTACAACCCCGGGCCTCTGGGAAAATGTGGGCTGCTTTACAACAATCCATTTTATTATGCAGTTTTCAGGTACCTGTTGAGGCAAAATGGAGTCTGCTTGTACATTTACGAGTTGGAGGGGATCGAGCGTCCCCTCGCTGCATGTGGCCAAGACCAGGAAAAAACCTCCATGACTTAAAATATGAATTTGGAGATTGACTGTGGGCCTGAGAGGGTATGAGTGACAGATCTGCAGGCGGGATGAGGACCCAGGCTTCTCTGGCTCTCTGTACAGCTTCAGAAGCCCTTGACTTGACTCCTTCCACCTGTGAGGAGGAGCTTGAGAATTTCTGGTCTACAATCAACAAAACTGATGCTAACATCATTTCGGGTCCAGTGGAAAAAATGAGGCCAGCACTGGCCCTTTTTCCAGGGTAGACCTTGTTTCCAGGAAATCAGTTTTGCCTCACTTTAGATTTCCAGAATGCTCAAGTAGGACCTACTTTTTTTTAACCAACACCAGAACTGGGAGAAAGTTTTGGGAACTGAGGTCCAGCATCCTTCCTTGAATTTAAAAAACTATAAAGAACAACAGAGCAACAAACAAAATGACCTTTCCTGAAAACTTGGTGTGTACCAGGCCCATGATAAGGGCTTTACAGGTATTGGCTCATTTGATGCTTAGGGCAGCCCCATGATTGAGGCTGTTGTCACCCCCATTTACAGATGATGAAAGTGAAGCTGGTAAAGTTAAGGGGTTTGTCCCAGAAAGTGGCTCAGGGGACTATGGTCTTCTGATCATCTGCTCTGGGGACCTCTCTGCTGCTGAGTGGGGGAGTGGAGGCTTAGATTCCAAGAGTCCAAACCTAGAGAGGTGAGGAAGAGCTGAGGCATGGTGGTCCAGAGAGAAAGTTCAAATTTATTCACCACTTTTGCCAGAGTGGAGCTCTCTCCTCTGGATCAGATCTGTTCCTTGGCT
Organism: Vulpes vulpes; assembly: GCF_048418805.1. Taxonomy (NCBI): domain Eukaryota; kingdom Metazoa; phylum Chordata; class Mammalia; order Carnivora; family Canidae; genus Vulpes; species Vulpes vulpes. The sequence goes on from NC_132794.1 coordinate 88,844,600, forward strand.
CTTATGTCCAGGAATTGTTCTCACACCACCAGAGACTTGTCATCTGGGAAACACGGATTGCACATGGCTACAAAGTAACTTTTCCTCAATACCTCAAGAGGAGTTCTTTCCTCCAGGATGGCCTGCAGGTAGGCTACACTTGGGACCTAAGCCTTTAGTTAGACCTTCTTTGGATACTCACCACAATCGAAACACCCTTATCCAACCTGGAAGCATCAGTCCCAGTAAACCACGGTTCAGAAAAGCCAAGCAACCTGCCAACAGGCACACAGCTCAGTCCATGCTAAGACCCACTTCTCCTGTGACAAAGCCCAATCTCTCCCCACAGGTGTTCATGTTCCCAGGTCTACCTGAAGCCTCAGCTTGAAGTGTTCTCAACCTTACACACACCTGGTGCTTTGGGAGGAAGCTCACAATCACTCTGACTTGCCATATAATTCATTCCCGGACTTTGTTTTTATTTCTGTTCATTGGCAGGAGGTCAGCAGTTGCCGAGTTTTATGGTGAAAGGAGGGTATGTCTACGAGTCCTGGGGGCGATGGAACTGTCCCGTATCCTGACTGCCATGACGGGTATGTGAATCTATACATTTGTTACTGTACACCAAGAATGAAAGAAAAACTAGAAAGCAAAGGATCTTCCTCTGTTGGAACACATCAAACTCTGACAGTACCAGGAAGAGGGACTTCACGTGGAGGAGGGTGGTTCTGGGGCCCGTTCTGTGGATCTTCCCTTTAACTCTCCAAACTGGTAGGACAGCCCTGCTTCAGAATCCAGATGGGCAGTGGGTCTGTCTACAGCAGTGCTGCTCTCAGCTCTTGAAGAAGTGTCCACACCGCCAACTATCTGCCTCCTTTCTCCATGGAGTTGGGCTGGTGGGGACAGCAGGCTCCAGGGCTTTCTCTGGTCTCCTTTGGGACTGGCCAAGAGGCTCCAAAGCCCTGTTTCTTCTGGATGCTGAGGAGCAGCTGATGGCTGCGGGGGCAGAGGTGTGACGTCCATGCGGTTATTCCTTTGAGTTGCGCTCCACTTCCTAAGGTCCCAGAGGAAGAAAGCCTCCCTTCACTCCCATCCCCCGCATCATACACCCAGAGAGAACAATGTGTGGTCACTCCATCTGCTACTGGGGCAAGTCCCCCAGAAAGGAATTAGCCTGAATTGGCCAACTGAGCCAGGGCCCCGAGGCATGTGGACCTGAATGACCTGAAGGTACAGGGAAGAGACCCAGGGTGGTGACACAAGTGTTGGCACTGGCCTCCAGCCCTGTGCGGCCAGGACACATCACTGAACCTGAGCTCTGTGGAGGGCCACATCAGGAGGCATGAGGAGGAAAGACCAGGGTGGTGACTTTAACCAGTTTGTGGTTCCACGAGGGAAGTTCTCCGAGTGGCAGCTCATGGCATGAGCGACTGGCGAGGCCTTGGCACAGAGCCGAGCGGTCCCAGGCAGGACTGGGCTGCCAGCCTGGGCCGCCAGTACTTTTCCTCGCTTACTCATCAGACGAAAAAACAACTCCACCCACTTGCGGTGAATGCTGCCCTGCATTTTTCACCTTCGGGCTATCATTCCGAGGAAGAAATATCAGCCTAGGAGGAAAGTTTTGGCCAGGTTCAAAGGGAAGGGCTTGGGGAATGGAAAGTCCTTTGAAACCTTGCTTGGATGGTGACTGTCTGACCTAGATTTTCCCCTTTTCAGAAGTATGCTAGGAGCTCAAAGGGCCGGGTGTCATGTAGATATGGGTGTGACGGAGTCTGGGGAAAACATACCAACCAGAGCACAGCCGCAGCCCCGCTCAGAGAAACCTCAAGCCTGAGCGTCAGGCCAGACTCCAAAGGGCAGCCTGGCTGTGGGCGCCTCCCGTGGGGCCTCTGGGGCCGCCTGCAGAGGGTGAGGCCAGTGCCCACACATCGTCCTTGGCTGGGTCCTCTAGTGGGGCCAGCTCCTGTCTGAATGTGAGGCTCGTCTCCTTTTCACCATTTCTGGGGGGCCTCAATCCCTCAGATGAGGGTGATGAGGCTCAGGAGAGGATCCCAGGCAACACTGCTGTGAGGATGGGCAAGGGAGGCTGGAAGACAGGAGGGGGGACCAGCTCTGCTGGTGTAGAAATGGTGTAGACAGGCACCTCAGCATCAGCGTACCTGGGAGCAAGGCAACAGGGGTGCCAATCCCACCACTGCTCACACTCGGGAGGTGGGAGGAGGAGGCTGCGGTGCTGGTGGCAGGAGGTTGGGCCGAGTGGTAAAGCCTGGGGGGCTGTGGCACACAGGCTGTGGCATCACACCACAGCAAGCTTTAGCTGAGTTTTCACACTGCCCCCTCCGGGCCCCCTGAATTCTCCCCCACTGCCGTGGCCTCAAGGCTGCCAAACAGACGGCCCCATAGGGTCACCCGGCCCAAACCCATTCTTGTACATTCAACTCTGGTGCCCTGGCTGGGGAGGCTGGAAAGAGACAAGAAGGCAAGAGGAGGAAGGAACTGGCGCTTGCTCCTTCCTAATTTGTTTCTTGTTCCTGTCAGTCTCGCCCTAACAAAGGTCCTGCATCCCAGCAGCAGAAGTTGGTTCCAGTTTCTAGCCTTTCCGGCATGCTCCTAGAATCAGCCTCCCTGCACCTGCTCAGCTACATCAGCTGGGCAGCAGATGCCCGGCTGCCCGCTCCTCCACTGCAGCCCCGCTTCCAAGCGCGCACATTCTGGTGCCCCCCGCTCTTCCTGTGCTCCTGCCTGGGGGAGGGGGGGCTGCGTTTGTAGTTATTCACTCTCTTTCCCATCCAGTATGGCTTTAAGCAATTCTCTAGATTAAATTGTCCCTGATAAAATAACTGTTGTGGTTCCTGTTTCCCCACCACACATGGACACAGACCCCACAGCTACCAAGCCGACGGCACGAGGAAGTTGTAATTCAACACCTGCTCTTCATCCATCAAAGGCATGGGTGGCTGCCAGTGTCACCAGTCACCACACTGCCATGGGGCCATTCCAGCCCAGAGCAAAAAGCCCGATGCCCCGGTTGGCCTGTGTAACCTGATCATGTGCAGAGTTAGGGTTTCCCTTCTGCCACTAGAAGTAGTGATCCCTCTCTGTGGGGTTCCTTGAGATCTTCGGGGTGGGGCTTGTGTGGAGAAGCCCACAATGGGAGCGCTGGCCTGGCCTCAGGTCTCCTTAATGCTTTAGTCCCCTCTGCTCTCCAAATGGCCATGACGCCCCTCGGGGCTCCCACCTCCATGGCTCCTCCCAGGCTGCCACCATCTTCCCTCCTCCTAGTCAGTCGTTAGGGGTGGTCCCGTCAGTGTGGGAGATCTGAGCAACATCACCCAGTCTCAGAGCTGAAACAGAATCTAGAGACCCACTGCTCTGAGCAGACCCCTGGTCTGTCATTTTATTAATGGAGAAACCAAGACCCAGAGAGACTTGGCAGCTTGTCCAAGGTTGCACAGCTTGTTAGAGGCAAGTTTGCAGCTAAGGCCAAATTCTCTATTGCTGGAGAGCTCTGAGCTCTTCTCCTGAAATTTCCCCTGAAATTACTCAAGTCTACAGGCTTCTGTAGGCCAGCTGGGGTCAGCTTGTTTCTGCCCAGTATCCTTCTCTCCTAGACTTCCTGAGAAGTTAGTGTTTTCTGTCTAGTTCCCTGCTCCCTCTGATTTAGCCCTCCGTTTCCTCCGAGCTTCCCTGTCCTGTCAAGCTCTTCCGTATTCTCTGCTTCTGGTCCAGCTGCCCTCTCCCACCCAGCTCCAAAGCCTCTCTGCCCCTCTTAGCCAGCCTGGCGGCTCTCACTTTCCCATTACCAGCTGGCCCTTAGCAATTAGTCCTGACTGTTGGATTATGTAAACAGTGGCTCAATGTGGAGTATGGCCCTGTAATCACAGGCCAGTCCCTGCACCACTGTCCCATGGGCATTTGTGTAGCTGTCTTGTACTAAAACACTGTTCTTCTCTGATTGCGGGCTTGTGGGTAACATTCTTCTGAGGGCTCTTGGGAGGATGGAGCATCACCCCTTATGGTACAGAAGCAATCCTTCTGTTGATCAACCTGGCAATCCCCAAGGCATTGCACTCTGGCAAGCTTGCCAGTGCAGCAGACAAGAAAGCCATTCTTTTCTCTTTGAGGAGTGAAGCAGAGGCAGTTCACAGAAATCATATCTAAAGCCTTTACCCCCAGGCTTAGCATAATAGAACCTTAACTTACATTTTGCTAAGAGACTATTTACCCTGGTTCAGAGCTCTCAAGGCTGATGTAAATCCAAATCACCCAGGGAAGCTGTTTAAAAATAAGTTCCTCCGCATCTCCCCACCCCCAGCTTTCAGAACAGTCCCTGAGAGCAGAGTGTGTTTGTCGGGGGCAGGGTGGGTGGTCTAAGGAACTTCATATTTTAAAGTCTCTACATGATTCTGATGGTTGGCTAAATTGAGAAGCACTGCCTAGACAGGTAACAGAGGCTGCGGTGAGGCTGTTAGGACATGTTGGTAGGGAAAAGGATGCAGAGAAGGGTCCGAAGAGCATGGAGAATGAGGTCATACAGTTAAGCCCTTTGAGGCTGGACATATATTCTAGAACAGGCTATATGGAGACAGATTCTAGGTTCTGCTCTATATATGGCAGTCCTTCTTGGTCAAGAGTATCTTCTTCAGGGTCACATTATCTCTAACACACAGGCTGGGAAACCACTGGGCCCTGGTCACTCTAACCTCCTGCGCTCCCAGGCACATAGGATGGCAGGCCTCTGGGGCTTCTGAGCAAAGCCGATCGATGTCTTCAATGTTTCCTACCATGGCCCCACACAGTGAAAGTTATTGAATAGTGTTGGTAAGTCTCACTCTGACAAGACCATTAGCTTTTTATTCCCTGTGAGTCTGATGACAAGAAAAACACATTTTGAAAATATGTGACTGACACACCTTTGCCTCTATCACTTCCAAAATCCTATCTATTATCTATCTATCTATCTATCTATCTATCTATCTATCTATCTATCAAAAAATTTAGCAGCTTTTCTACATCAACCAGTACCTGAATGTGGTTTGCACTGGAAACCCAGGTGACCATTGTGGATGTGTGTCCACCCTGTCTCTCCTGGCAAGGACCAGTAGCCATGTTCCTGTTGGGTGACCTGCCCCAATCCTGGCTTGTTTTAATCAGGGGTCATTCCAAACAGACCCAATCTTATTTTCTCTTCCAATAAACAAGAATAAGAACTGAGAAAATGGAGCCAGTATCTATTTAGACCTATAAACTGAATACTCATGAACACTGGAGGCATTTTCTGCCAAGAACAGAGACAATTGCCCAGAGATGGAAGAAGGAGATACCAGAGAGGAACAGAGATGGGAGATGGTGAAGGATCCTGGTGACCTCACCACTCTCAGTTTACCACCCTACGAAGGTGTGGTACACTCAGACTCTTGGCTTCCATTAGATACCACCATGTCCTTGTAATGTAACCCTCCCTCCCCCCCCTTTTTTACATAAGTCCATGACCATTTTCTGTTGCTTGCAACCACTGAGCCCTAACTCGTGAACAGGGAATGAGGTCACCAGTCCAGGTTGCTAAAGCAGCCCAGGGGCAGCATTGAAGCTAATGAGCATAATAATGTCATGCATTTGTTATTGAGACCGGCTTTACGTCAGACACAGATAAGTATTTTATATTCACCAACTTTAAAAAATTTTATAGCCCCAAAAGGTAAATGCTGTTATCTAATTTTACAGAAAGAGAGTTGAAGCTCAAGGAGAAGAGATAGCTTTCTCAACTCACATAATGAGTGGTAGAACAGAGATTCAAACCCATGTCTCATTTGAAAATCTAACTTCTTTTCAACGACACCATGCTGCTTTCACACGTTGTGTAAGACTGCAGAGGATGCAGATACTGGCAGGCTGTTCATGTGAGGTGTACCTGGTATCTGGAGTATAAAAGCCAGGAAGGCAGAGGCTACAGCCCAGCTGATGGCCCGAGGGTCCAGTAGGTCGGACACTTTCAGGCAGAGGCCGTCCAGGACCCTGGAGAGCTCCCAAGGAGCAAGATGGACGAAACCCTTCTGCTTGGCAGCTCAGCCCCCACCCTGCACCTCTGGAAGCTGAAGGCTGTGCAGCGACATTCAGGGAAGGTTTCTTCCCTGTTATCTTAGGTCATCCTCCATATCTTCCTTCCCCCATCATAAGTTTTTCTCTGCATCAGCTTTTGGGAGAGAATGCTGACTTTGGGTGCCCATCTCTCCACATCCAAAATGTTGAAAATAAAAAAAATCTTTCAGGCTAGCCCACCTTTTCATAGATGAAATGATTGACAAATGTGAACTGTTAATCATCCAAGCTTCCTTTGGCAATGTAAAACCAAACTGGTTGTTTTGCATAATAAAAGGTTAAAATTATGAGCCATACAGAGAACAAATAAAGCTTGATCATTCAGGCTCAAAATTTGTGACTGAACATCCTTGCACTTGCTTTTCACATTTGCTCCATCGTCACATGTCTGCCCTCAACTATGGCTGTTTATTTTTAATCTATGTTTCCCAAAAATAGATATTAATAATTTTCTTGCAGCTTCTCTGGCAGCGCCCTCCGCATCAACCAGGAGCAACAATATTTCTTCGACCCTGTGCATTTGGGGTTTTCTTTGACACTGGAAATGGGTATTTTGCTTGGTATTTAAGTTGGCTCTTTGTGGGAAGCCCTGGCCAGTTCAAACTTCCTTAATAAGTTCTTCATGACTACATTTGCGATGACGTTAATGAAATCATTCTGAATATCAGTGGGCAGATAATGAGCCCAGAGGCAGTGACAAGGGTGAAGGCCCAGATGGATGGAGGGAGGGATGGTGGGGTGAGTGAGGAGAAGGGGGAGCAAAGCTTTCTGGTTCCTAAAGGAAGGTGGAAATAAATTTTAAACCCCCAGGGTCTTCTCTCTGTTTTCTTTTATGTGGAGAGATTCTGGTGAGGAGTATCCAGCAGTTTGATAGTTCTGTCTTCAGCCTGTGGAGGGGAATTATATCCAGGAGTCTATTCTCCACTGTCATGTTCTCCATCTAGAGAAGTTAGTTAGGATATCACTTTCCTTGCTTAGAGAAAGACCCTGGGAGTAGAGTCTCAATGCTCTCTGGACACATTTGGCTTTGTGCCCCATTTATTGCTCTCCCTACATTCTTCCACACTGGCTGGCACTCTACACCCTACCACTCCTTCAACACTGCCCACCTACACTGCTAGGAACAGCTCCCGGCCTCCTGCCCTACTATTCCTGTTCCAAGCAGATGTCAGCCTGAGCTCCTATCTCTACCCTGGGGCTGCTCTCCATTTCTTTGTCCTGGGGAAGGTGAAGGAGGCACTTAGGGCCTAGCAAAGGGCCCCTTCAATCTGCTCCCCGAGTTTGTGGGTCACCACAAGCTCTCCATCCTTGGCTGAGCCAGCTATTCAGAGAATGGAAAAGGAGAATCAAAGGCATGGACAGGGCCATTTGGGAAGGGTCTGAGATAGGAGGTGGTGCTGTGCCATCGCCCCAGGCCACCACCTACTGTTGTACAGGTGATGCATTGTACCACTCTAGCAGTTCCCTTCATGTTGTGCACATTGCAGATTTTTGTAAACGAATTACCATAGTTTCCCAGCAATCAGATATCTTGTGCTAGCAAAACCAAGATATCACAACAATTTTTTTAACATTGGAAGCAAAATGAGTTATGCAACGGGAACCTTTGTCTGCTTTGTACAAAGATGTGTGTAGACTTATGTGACCTTCTATTTGGAAGCCCCATAAATGTTGAGGTACTTTATGCATCATACATACAGTAAATCTCATTCTGTCAGTTGTATCTGGCCCAGGAACATGGAACTAAAGCAGTTTTCAAAACTTTGATTCAAGATGGAAGAGTGGGAACTAGTGACCAGGCTGCTCAGTTGATTGGTTGATCCTTAGCTGATCATCTATGGGCTGTGGTAGCTGTGAAATCCTTCAGCCTTAACCTCTCAGGAGCATGGGGAGAAGCAAGCATGAAAATGATGCACACATGCTTTGAAATCTGGGATGTGGTACTGTTTAAGAATTCTGACCTCATAATATACACAGGGCTAAAGCCAGGTCCAGATCACTCCCCATTTCTGCAAACAGCAGTTCCATTTCATCCTTCTAGACATTCCAGAGCTGTTGGAATAACAGTCCGCTCTTCAGAAGGGCTATTCAATCGCTATGGCCCTGCCTGGCCCCTCTGGCTCTTCCCGTAAGAAAACAAACAGGAAGGCAATGCTGGCAGTAAACAGAGTGGGACCAGGGACCAACCAGACAGCTGGAGAGGGGTGCTGGTGCAGCCAGATGTGGCTGTTACTCTAGGCAACAGATGACCTGGCTGAGCAGCCCAGGCAGTGAGTCCCCCAGGGAGGTCAATATGAGGCCAGGAGCTGTGGCTTTGCCTTATTCAGGGCTCAGAGACTGCCTTCCTCTCTGGCCTTAGCTCCCCAGCTGTTCACTGGAGAGGCAGCACGAAAGGATTTCTGTGGCCTGGCTGACTCTAATAGGGGCAGTTCTGAGCAGCTCACTTCCTGACATGGCCTGTAGGTACCAGGTAGGAGGATGGCTCACATGTGGGTTTGTATCCACATTGGCCCTGTCCCTAGAGCTCTCAGGCCACCCCCAGGCAGTTGGATTGGGAGAAAATGTGTTCCTCTCCCCATCCGGAGGTGGGGGGGGGGGTGTTTATGCATGTCTCAGCCCAGCACCTCGGCCCCAGCATCTCGACAGCTGGTCTCCCAGCTGGAGCACACAAAGGTGCCAGAGCAGCAGAACCACTCTTGCAATTGATTTTAGAGAGAGGCTTAGAGGTTATGGGGTTTTACTCCCCCCTGGAGAAGCTGTTCCCTGAAGCCAAATATCTCAGCTCAGGGGAGTACAAAGCTGACAAAAATAGATTTTAGCCAGGGCAGCAGAAATGAGAGGAGGGGCCAGGGGCTCAAACTCTCTTCATCTCCCTAAATCAGCACAGGCCATGTGGTCTACCTTGTGGGAGAGGATAGCTGGTTCCCGGAGGGAATCATTTCTTACCATTTCCTATGTCCTGAAATACCATTCGACAGCACCTGAACCAGTGTCCTCATTCAGGAAGTGACAGCAGGGAGAAGATGTTCATGTCAGGAGGAAGCTTCTATCATCACTTAAAAGAATGGGAGCTTGGTTGGCAAGCTAATCATACCTGGCCAGGAATAATAATAGTAATCGTGGTAATAATAGCAATAGTAGCTAACATTTTTTGAGTACTGGCTATATACTGTGAACTGCTAAATGTATTATTTCATTTAATCTTCTTGGCAAAGGGATAAGATAGTCACTATTAGCTTCATTTCCCAAACAGGAGACTGAAACTTGAAGAGAGTAACTTGCCTAAAGCCACCCAGCTGGTCCATAGCAATGCCAGGATTCAGACTCAGGCCTGTTCAACCATAAAGCCCACATGTTTAGCCATGGGGCAGTGTGGGAAGTAGATCTGCCTAGAAGCCTTGTGGATCCCAAGCTGCAAGGGACGAGAAGTTGACCAGCCAGGGGCTCTGGGGAGGAGGACACAGTGATAGACAAGTATTCAGACAGATGTCTGGCACTCGGGAGGATGTCTTGCCAGAATTACTGGGGGTATGGGTCTGGCAGATGGGCCTTGGCCACTCAGAGTCTGGAAACCCTGGGCAAGTGGTCTACATTTGGTGCCAGCAGGAAGGCAAAGCAGGTGAATCAAGAGGGAGAGGGTCATTCCTGGTGAGGGATGCCCGGAGAAAGAAGTCCCACTTCATACGAGGAAGTTCTTTTGAGCCTTCAGAAACTTCCACCAACCAGGCCTGCCCACTCAGCCTCCCTTGGGAGTTGGAGCTCCTTGGGTGATTCTGATTCAGATGCCCTGTTATGATACTTTGAAATACTCTAGCCCAGGAGAAGTAATGAGAACAGAGAGGCCCCAATCTCAGAGGACATGAGCTGCAGGGCAAGTAATCAAGTCTGGAGCTTAAGCAACAGGACAACAGGGCCAGCCACCAGGACAGAGACACTAGGTCTCCAGGAGGAAGCTGGAGGAAGCAGTCAGGTGAGTGAGGTCCTTAAATCCCTCCAATGGCGTTGGGTGGGGTAAAAGGTAGGATCTGGGCTTAAAGTGAGGGAGATGGGAGAGATCTTGTCATTCCCCAGCTTGAAACTTTATAGGGATTTTTCTACACCTGTAAGATAAACCCCAGCTCCTTCCACGGCTGTCAAGACAGCATGCTTGGGTCCTTGGCTATCTCTCAGGCTCCATCCCCTCCAGCCTCTTGTCCTTACTGTGCTGTATCCACATTGCTTTTCCTTCAGTTCCTCTAACATTCTGCTCCTCCACCTCTGAGCCTCTGAACACCCTGATCCCTTTGCCCCAATGAACTTCCTCTCATTGATGACTGCCTCCCTCTCTTCTGAAGGAAAATAAAGCTTGTCTTCTGAAGCCTTAGAAAGGCTTTGGACATCCTATGCGGTATGGATGCCTCACCCTCTACCCCCTGGTTATCTTCCATCTTGCTCCTTGTTGCTTTCCCTGGTGGCTCTCATCGATATTCATGATCTCTCACCCCCCACCCCCTCCCAGGGAAGCTGTCAGCTCCATAAAGTTCAGAGATATGTCCCCTGTACCTGTCACTTTGTCAATAGACGATTAGAATTTGGGGTAGTGGGAGATGTGAGGACACTACAGGGCTTAAGAAAAATCTGTCTGGAAACTTTCTAAATGTTTTCTTTAACACTAATTTAAACTTTAGTCAGAGGAAAGTAGGGAAAATTCACATCACCTGCTAGATTTATTGTCCAGGTCTGAAAGGGTAAGGTGGGGGAGAGGATGCAGGTTCTCAGTACTTAAAAAGGTAAAATAAATAAATACAACACCATCCATTGACAGGTTACCCTTCTTCAGGGCTTTGCTTTGAAGTGCCACCTCCATCAGGAAGCCCTTCCTGATCGCCACCCACTTTAGCCAGTCAGACCGGACTGCGCACTCCCCTGTATTTTTGCTCACCTTTGGTATGTCTCCTGTGGTGCTTATCACATTCCGCCTAGATGGTGCCACGGTTGTGCATGTCTTATAGGTGTGCGTGTCTGAACTCATCAAGATGCTTTTGGTTACAAACAACAGAACTCAGCACAAACTAGCTTAACCCATGACGAATTTATTGACTCATATAACCAGGAATAAAGAGGTATTTGCTGGCATCAGACAAGGCTGGATGGATCCAGGGCAACTGATTGGAACAGGCAACTGTTGGAATAGGCACCACCTCAAATGTCTCCAGTCCCTGTGCCAGAGAGAAAAGGAACTTTGGAAGATCTAGACACTCCCACTTCCTAACTCATTGGCCAGCAACTTTAACTACAGGGGCCCCACAAATACAAATCTGTCATGGGACCCAGAAAGAAAAAGACTGGAAAAATTTAGAGAGCCACACTAATGAATTTTTAAAAATCACTTATGTAATTTTTCTGTGGTATGTAAGAGATTAAATTTTAAATGTAATAATATAATTTAGATCAGGGTATTATTAAAGATTATAAAGTTTATTTTAATCACTCTTTAATTATATCCATAATGTTTAAAGATGAATTTGGGCACCTTTCCCATTGAATAAATGATAAATAATGTTTAATTTGCTTTAAGTAAATTATGCAAAAAGGTGATTTGTTGACAAAATTGTAATTTGATGTTTCATTTGGAGACCAAATATATTTTAAAATGCAAGTTGCAATTATAAGTTACAGCATCAAAAGCAGTTTTTTTTAGGACATTTTATTTGGAGTTATTGAAATTTTTGTGTTTTGAAAGATCAGCTTGTTTTTTTAGACATAAAGGGTTTTCTTCCATTGTATATCGAGACTAAAGAGAAAGCTTGAAACTGCTTTTTATAAGCACTTTTCAAAAACACACTACAAGAGCGGGTCATCTTTATTCTTAATAAATAAAAAAGCCAAATTGGCTATAATTGCCACTGTGTGTTTGCCCTTTTTTCGCAATCGTTTATGGAGTATCGGGAAAATTTTGAGAATTACTGTATTTTATGTTCATTAACTTGATATCATATTTCCATCTCAGTGTTCCTTAAGTTTCTTGTCTTAAACCAATGGTCCATACTGGGTGTAGATTAAACTGAGTATGACTAAACATAAAAAGAATTTAATACTGCCTGTTGGTAAAAACTACGAGGGTGGTTCTCGGTGGTCGGTTATGTGATGAGCCAGTGGGCTGGGGCCTGACTCACAGGCAAGCTTTCCCGATCTCAGCCGACTGGTGGGTGTGCTCTCCTGTCATGCCTTCGGAGCGCTCACACCATCCCATTTAGAAAGGTAAATATTTTGTTTTTGACTTAGACAAGAAATGGGAACATTGTATCATTGCGTTTAAGCTCTTAGATCTCTTGTTCTATCTTCATGAGTCCTTGGGCTTACAGTCAACCCTTGGGAAACGCCTACACCGGCTTCCACCAAACTGTAGGGCTGGGCAGCCCATCCTGGAACTCAATCACTGTGTGTTGCAGTCTCGAGGTGCCAGCCAGGTGTATTCCCCGCCAAGTAGATGCTTGATATTTGTAGATCGGAGGGAGCAAAGGGAAAAAGGAGGAAAAGACCATTGTTCCCTTCTTGAGTATATTCTGCTTCCCAGTTTACAAGGGGCAGACAGCGTTGCCCAGGTCCGCAGCAAGTTCACACAAGGATCAAGAAGTGCTGTTGGACAGAAAGATGCAGATGGGGCTGGGAAGAGAGGCCGACATCCCCCAGTAACCCATGTGTGAACGCCGGGCTGTGCCCTGCCCCCCCCCCCACACACACACAAAGAGCCGAGATAATGAAGATAGTACAAGTTCAGAGAAGGGCAGCAGAAGCCATCCTGAAGACATGACTTACAGGCGGAGAGTTTAATTGGTTTAGCCTAAAAAGCCCATTATGCTCTCTGGTGGCCATGGTGATGCTATAAATATCTGCAAGGTGACAACAGGAGAGGGGATGGAATCTGTCTGGCTGGGCACGGATGTTCAGGCCGAGACTTGGAGGAACGCAGAACCTGCCAAGGGTTTGATCCCACTCTAGGCGCTAGAAGGCTTTCTCAGAAAGAACCCTTTGTTCAAGCAAAAGCATACATAGGATCCTGTTACATGAAACAGACTGACAGCTGGGCCTCTCTGGTAGAAGTGGAGACGGTGCCCAGAGCCCCTCTCTGCCTCCCACCCTGGAGGCACCCACCCAGGCACCTCCTCCCCTCTGCCCCCTGGGGCTTTGTTGGGAAACCTCTATGCTGGGGACTCCGAAGCCTTCTTAGCTCCGGGAGAGGGCACACACCAAGAGAGGGGGTGGGATGCAGCTCAGAATGGGGTGGCTGGGTGGAGAGAGGTTTGGGATGGGATCCTGGTGGTTGTGGAACAGTCCCAGTTGAGCCGCTGAGGAACTGGGTTCCTGCCATGGTGAGCCGTCCTCGCTCACCGCTGCTACAGGCTCGGGGGCAGGAGCTGGTGGCAGCAGGGGGTGTGTGGGGGGTGCTCACGTGCCCGCCTGTGGGGTCTGGCAGGCTCCAGAGAGAGCTCAGCTGTCAGGAAGCACCTCAGGGTGTGCAGGCAGCAGGGTGTTAGGGGAGAGGTAAAGAGTGACAACCTATGGGCATGGGGCTCCCCAGACGAGGCAGGGTAGCAAGGATGAGGCCCCGGGGCCCAGAGTGGAGGTCTGAGCTGCAGTCCTAGATCCCTACAAGTCCGCTGCGTGAGCTGGGGGTGGTTGGGTACGACCTACCAGTGAGTGGTGGGGAGAGTGAGTTGTGGGCTCTCGGATCAGACAGCCTGGATGTGGAAGCCAGCTGGGAGGGCCTGGGAAAACCCCTGAACTTCTCCATGCCTTGGCTTCCTAGTCTGTGAAATGGGACAATAGCCTCATAGGCCTGTCATTGAGAGTTAAATCAAGTGTCCCCATGTAAAGAGCTTAGCAGAGCACCTGGGGCATCCAAATATTCACTCTATTTTTATTTGGTCAGTTAATTGGGTTCCAAGGTTCTTTGATGCTCAGTGCTAGGATAAGGGTTTTCTACAAGAAAAGGGATGGGACACAGAGAGACGAGCAGAGAAGGGACAGAGAAGAATGCTGCTATCTTTGAGCATTCCAGGGTGAGTGTAGGCCTCAAAGGCCATGACTTCTGTTCCCATATAAACCATCCACATATCCAGCCAATACACTTTTCTGGAGCAGCTGTCTACCACAGGCCAGGTAATGCTGAGGGTTGGGGCTGCCGGGATTCAGGCTTGGCCCCTGTCCTTGTGGAGCTTGTGGCTGACTGAAGCAGTGAGTGACTAAAGCCCAGAGTGGTCGGTGCTTTGACAGGGGGATGGATGGGGTGGAGAGGCACTGGACAGGGGTTCCTCACCTGGCCCTGGTGAGAGAGGACAGGAAGGGCTTGCAGAGCATGTGAGGTTTGGGTGGAGAGGTGATGGGCACGTGAGAGCCAGAGAAGGGCAGGGAGGGGATGGGGAAGAGAAGGAAGGGCTGGGGATGAGCATTCTAGGAAGAGCAGCACACATCCAGGAGCCTCAAGTCATTGGGGAGTATGAGAGACAGGCAGAGGTGTGGGCTAGACCTCTTGGGTCATGTTGAGCTGCCTGGTTTTTATCTTGGAGGCCATGGTGAGCCATGGACGTTAGACAGGGGAGTGACACGATCTTACTGGTGTTTTAGGAAGATCCTGTGATACTCTTTTGGGAAGGGATGGGAAGGGTGAGACTGTGGACAGGGTGCCATTGGAGTCACCCAGATGAGAAAGTGAGCAAGAGAGGACAGAACTGAGAGATGTCTAAGGGGTGATAGACTGGCCACAGGGGCCTGGGGAAAGGGAGAGGCCCCAGCTTCTAGCCTGGGTCGCCCATGGTCTTCCTGGAGACAGAGGTTGAGGGATGAGAGAATTGGGGCTGAGGATACAGTCCTTTCTTTTATGTTCTAGATGCGATGCTGGGACCTCTAACATTAGCTCTGCAAGAGTAGAGGCTGTACACCCCTCTCAGGGCCTGGAAGGGAGGCTGCCCTCAAAAGAACAAGCCACTGTGCTTCTGATCTGCTCACCAGCGCATCTGGTCCTTAAACTATGCAGTGCTGTTATCATCGCCCTGATTTTACAGATAGAGAAACTGAGGCCCATAGAAGCAAAGTGATTTGCTTCAGGTTGCAGGGTCTGTTCTAGTTCTCGGAGTCCATTCCAGTCCTGATCTCCTGATTCTCAGGGTGAGCAGCTCTCCTAGGAGCTGGTACAGGGTAATCTTGCCCAGGAGGGCCCAGGAGTGGCCCTTGGCTGGGGAACCCATAAATTCTCTAAAAATGTATGCAGAAAAGAATATGAAGGTGGCTTTTTTTTTCTGGGGGGAAAAAAAGGGTCCTTTTTTTTTTTTTTTTTTTTTTTTTTTTGAGTATAGTCGACATGTTACATTAGTTTCAGGTCTGTTGCTTTTATCTGATTCTCAAAGGGGTCTTGTGACTTCCCCTATTGAGGAGGTGACCCGGGGCGAGCTGTTTCTGTTTGCATGGTCTGGGGTGAGGGCAGGAGAGCTTGTGGTCCCCAGTTGTCACCAGGTAATAATAACATAATCTGATGACCTGTGGTCCACAAGTATGTATTAAGGTGAACTGAGAGGCCCCCTGCTGGAACCCAAAGGAGAGTGATAGGGGTGTGGTCTTCACCTGCCTCCCCCACTGCCACTCTGTGCATCCCTCAGGGTCGTCAGTGAAGGGGATCTAGCATTCTTCTCCTTAACCCTATAGTTTGGGGAGCAAAAGTGGGGAAGTGTAGGGGGAGAAGAGGAATGGACTAGACCCTGATTGCCCCAGGCAGCTCCCTGGACAAGCCTTTTTCTGGAGTCTGCACTCTGAGACTGTGTCCCATAGACTCTGGACTCAGTCTACCCTGAGGAAGTGGCCCATGCAGGGTTCTTAGGTCACAGGTGGGGACCCCAACCCTCACACCTGGAGGCACATTCCAACAGGTCCTAGCAGTCCGGGGTTGGGTGGGCAAGTTTCCTGGTGTTACTTGGGAAAGTGATAGGGGTGGGGCTGAGGGAAGAGGTTGAGGAATGTGGTTCAGCAGCAGAGAGAGCTTTAGGGAGGCTGTAGGGGAGTGACTCCAGTGGCTTTTCTTTCAGTAAAAGTGAGAGGGGCCCGCATCCTTGACCACATTCAAACCTCCATCTATGCACCTGTGTAAGACCAGTGCCTTAGGATCAATGAAGGCCTGTCCCCCCACGTTCTTTTGTGTGAACACCTCAATAACTTTGCTATTAACATCTCCTAGTTTGCCCAAGAGGAAATGAGGCTCAGAGAGGTCAGTTAACTCATCCAATCTCACACAGCCAGGAAGTGGTTCAGCTGGGAATCCAACCCAGGTTTGTCCGATATAGTCCAGTGTTCATCATGGCATTTGCCCCAAGGGGCAGTGTTAACCTTGCCCCTCCCTCAATCTCTCTTTCCCATACCCACCGCATGCCACCCCATCACACGGACTCAGAACTCCTGCCAGCCAGCCTGCAGGGCCCCTAGGGGCTCCTCCTGCCAGTAGGGCCAGCTCCGCACTGCAGAGGCTGCAGGGCCCATTACCAGCGCTCTCCTGCCCTCTTATGGCCGCCCCTGAACCAGCGTCTGCTACAAGACGCCCTGGGGCCTCTGGGGCCTAGGAGTCCAGCCTAGAAAAGTCAGGGCTTGGGCAGGCTCTGCGGGGCTTTCCAGTGACCCGGGCAAGGATCTCCTGGGTCCTGGCTCCTAAGGAGACACAGAGGGCTCAAATCCACCCTCAGAGAGGGAGCCTAGGAGTTTCTTCTTCAAGGGAACACCACCACCCCCTTCGGGGCAATTCGTGGACCGTCTTTATACCAGGGAACAGAGACAGTGGCACACCCTGTACAGAAACACAGCTCTCTGCTACCTGGAAACCAAAGAAAACACCCAGTGATGGGGAAGCACTTCTATGCTCTGGTTTCTCTGTGTCAATCCTCTCAGTCTCCCCCTTGGTGCTCTGGGCTTCATTAAATCTCTGGACCTGGCCACCTCCAGATCCCTGTTCTGTCAGTCCCTTTACCTGTAAATGCTGGTTCCTGCCACCAGCACCTCCAGTCTCACCTGGGAAATCTTACCTTCCTTGTGCTCCCCTAGCATGGACACCTGTGCCCTCTCTCCTCCACTTACAAGATGCAATTAATTCATGTTGAAATCAGCCTAAAAGCCCACCACCCACACCTAGGAGTGTAACCCCTCAGCTGTAGCCATGGTGCACCTGGCATTTTGCTCTTGGTTTTTTCATCATTATACAATCATTTTCTTTTGTTGCTACCTAATGCTTCTAACAGTATTTAGTGGCTGATGATTCATCATTTCCATTCATTGACCAGGTAGTAACTGACACCTCCCTCGAAAACAGATCATTTCTCTTTATTTGCCTCTTTCCCTCTCCCCAGTGTGGCCTCCAAGTCTTCATCTCCCTAATTGTGAAATGAAGATACTCTTTCACAAACCACTGGGCTATGTGAGGACTCGATGATGTATAGCACTCGGTGCCACAGTCAGCTCGTAGTATGTGCTCAGTAAAGGTCACTTTTATTTAAAGAAAGAAGGGAACATAGCCAGGTTGTAGGAGTGCTGGGCTGAAAGTCAGCAAAATCTCCAGGGAGGAGGTCACAGGCTTGCTGTCCCCGAAGGGTGGCACTGCGTTTTTTGCAGGATCCAGAGAGAAGAGCCTCCTTACACTGGGCAGCCCATGTGACACACTGGATGCCTTGGGCATGTCAGGGCTTTTCCCAAGAAATAGCATCAAAACAGCTTCTCTTTGAATGGCAAGATGCTCTACAGTTTACAAATTCTTTTCATTTTGCTCTAGCTCATTTGATGTTTATAATAACATTCTGAGGAGGTAGGCATCGTGATTCCCATTTTATAGGCAAGGAAAATGAGGCTTGAAGACACTAGCATATCCCAAATCATACAACTACTATGTGGCCGAGTGGGGACCCTGGGGCAGATGTGTCTGTCCCTCTTTGCTGGCCCCGAGCAGCTGACTGCTCAGCCTCAGCTTAAGTGCTCTGAGAGGGAAGCTGAATTTGGTGATGCGGCTTATGAATTATTTGCTAAAACCTCAGACCAACTACCAGGCATTCTGTGGTTTTGACTAAGTGTAAATGCCTTCCCTCCAGCAAAGGACCTCTGAAGCTGGGCTAGCTCAGCCCGGAACTCGCTTCTGGGGCTCTGGGGGATGTACAGCTTCACCATTTGTGAGCCCTTTCTTGGCATTCATACTAATTGTCAGTTAAAGGTTTGCATTTCCCTCTGCGAGGGTCTTGCCCAAGCTCTTAGGCTACACCTGTCTGCAGATACACCTGTCTCTGTAACTTACTCAGATTTTTGGAAGTGTGACAAAGGAAGGTGCTAATGTTGAAAAAGGGCCTGCTGTGTGCCAGCTCTGTCACTTCCATTCTCTGGTTAAATCCCCAAGGTGAGCCTAGGCAGGAACCACATTCAGGTTTCCAATGAGAAAAGGCCCTGCTCAAAGCCACCCACTAGGGAAGGGAGGTGCTGGCTTGTGAACTCTTATGGCCAATTGCTTTTCTCTTGTATTTGAGGGTAAGAGCTAGGTATCCCAGAGAAGAGTTCACAGAAGCTACTAGCATCCTGGGCAGGAATTTAAGCTACATTTAATTGAGGCTAAAGTAGAAACTGCTCCAAGTGTTCAGGAACACTTGGGAGCATTAAAATCTGTTGCTAGAATTCCAAGGACAAAGACCTTGCAAAGCTGCTGACAAACAGCTTTAGAATTAAAGGGGCTTTAGAATTCAATTAAAGTCAACACACTTTTATTGCTGTCTACTGCAAGACAGGTGTTGTGCCAGGTGCCTTAGGGAAGCCACGACAAAGAAGGTGGGCTTTGCCTTTACAGAGTTCTCAGGATGGGGACAGGGCATTTCTGGAATGGCCTCAAAGTGTGGCTCTGTGCCACGTGCCACGTGGTGATGGTTGTCCAACATGTTTGGAAAGCACTGTGTTCTGGGTCCTTCTCTTGTAGCTCATCTCCAATAGCATTTTCAAAGGCTTGAGGAGGAAAGACACTCATTTAACTTTCCTTAGTCCAGAGTTTCTCAAACTTATTTGACAATGGCACCCTCCCCACCTTCCAATGCCTTCTTGTCCCTGGTGGATTATTTAATCCATGGAATATCCCATGGAGAACATGTTGAGACACAGTGGTCTGGCGGCAGCTCCACAGTGGGGCTAGGGGGGTAATGAACTCATTCTCTTCGTTTAGAATAAAATAGAAGGATCTCTGTTTGGGATGACTGGCATTTCTCACTCTTTGCTCTCTTCCATTGAAGATGTATCTGCTGATACTTGGGTTGAGATTTGACTGCTTTCTTATAGGGGTGTCTTTTGAAATGGAGGGATTATTCAGGCCTTTGAGACTTTTAGCCAAAGGGATCCCTTGGGTCAGCAAATGAGTGTTTGGGAAACATGAGTATGGTCACAGCCTTCATAACATATGCAAAAGCACAATTTCCAGCAGGGGATTGACACAGCCTGCATTTTAATAGGGAGAAGATACTGGAAAACAACAGAGGAGGGGCCATTTGCCTCCAGCTTGAGGGGGGTTGTCAACAGGGCCCTGCTTTAATCTGTACTAAGGTCATCCTGCCCCAGGCCAGATGTCAGGCATTTATTTGCAGGATGAAAATGGGTGGGCAACTGTTTCCAGCATGTCAACATCCAAGCCTCGGCCTTATAACAGTGGCCTCTTCTCAGAGGTGACATGTAGCAAAGCTGTTTACCCAGCAGAGCCAGGGCAAAGAAGTGACTTGGATCCCCAGGGCTGTAACAAAATTGAATATCTCCATGGGTGTGGTGACATTTTTTTCCTCGGTTGGGAAATAGCCTGGCACGGTGATTAAGAGCATGCTCTCCAGTGTCATAAGGCTTGGCCCTGCCTTGGGCCTGTCACATGTTCTTTCTGAGCCTTGAGTTCTGTCAAACAGGGATAATCCTTACTTTGGAATGTCTAGCACTCAGTGAAATTTGAAGGCCTCCTGGGGTCTACCATTATGATTGGATCCTCAAAAGGAGAGGCTACATGTGAGAACACTTTATAAACTGTGTAAAGCATGGTACAAATAGAAAGGGCTATAGCCAAACTCTACTGAGTGCTCACAATTTGCCAGAGTCTGTTTTAAATGAATTACCTGCAATATCTCATTTAAGCCTCTACCCTAAGAGATTGGATACTATGATCCCCCCCCCAACACACACACTTTACAGATGAGGAAACTGAGACCCAGAGAGGCTGAGTACCTAGGGAATGGTTACATGTAGTGGAACTGGGGTTTCCACCTTGGTCTCTCTCTACAGAGCTCCAGACCTGAGTTCCTGAATCTTTGCTCAGGCAGAAGTGTTCTCTGGAGGGTGTGTGTGTGGGTGTGTGTGTTGGGGGGGGGGGGGGCTTTGAATATTCTGAGATAGGGCACAGGGTTCTAAGGGTTTCAGATTCTTTTCTGGAGTCTTTGATGTCAGGTGCTGCAGCGTGAGGAGTAGGGACTGAGGCCTTCTCACGCTAGTACTTGTAGGAGGTGATGCTTCCCTGTATCTGGCGATGAGGTGGGAGTCATAAAAATGCTGCCCCTGCTGCTGGCATGATATTACTAGTCACAGGGACATTTGTCTGTCCCTTTGCTTCATTTCATCCTCACAGCTGTGAAGGAGGGCAAGTGAACACCTCCTTTATGGCTGGAGAAACTGAGACATACAGGCAAATCATGAAGTGGCATCAGGAAGCTTCAGAGCTGAGACTCCAAGCCAGGACATCTGGCTCTAGAGCCTGTGCATTTAACCACCCTTCTGTGTAATGCTGTGTTTCAGACCCACTGCAGGGCCAGAGGGGAAAGACTAGGACAGACCTGGCTAGGCCCTTTACATACTACTATTTTATTAATCCCCATAATTACAAGTCTTACCATCCTGTGTTTACAGATGAAGAAATGTGGTCTTTGAGGGCTGAGACTTCTCTGAGGCCACCCTACTGGGCAGGAGCACCAGGTCTGTCTGCTCCAAAGGCCATCTTGTCCCCCTACAGCTTGGTCGCCCTTAGGAGCCCTCTGCTTTCTGAGACTCCAATTCCTGGAAAGATCCAGGCACACTATGTCCTTCTCAGTGGGCATCCCTGAGGCCAGGCCTCTACTTTATGCTTCTTTCCTCAGCAGCCTAGACAGGGACAGGTGGCATACAGAGGGAGCCGTGAAAGGGGAAATGTGAGGATGAGGTGAACCAAATCACTTGTCTTACACCTGTGAGAGCCACACCCACAAAGGTCTCAGCAGACAATTTTGGTTTTATCTCGTTTTCCGGATTTTCATGGTGCTGAACCATGAGCAGCTCTTCCCCCTTGGAATCACATTGCAGCAACACAGAGGTCACCAGGCCAAGGTCCTTGGGTGGGAGGCCTGGTTGGAAGGGCCAGGTTGTGGTCTCCATGCTGGGAAGAGCTGATGGGGTGGAGGCTGCTGAGCATGTGCAAAGCAGGGAGGCAGAGAGAAGGCATCTGGTTTTCCATTTGCTCCTTTCACAGCATTTTATTACATGTTAACTGTGTGATAGGCACTGTGGTTCGTGCTGGAGGTAAGACAGAAACTCTGGAGTTGGTCGGACCAGATCCAAACTCCAACTCTGTCCCTGGGCCATGTCACCTCCCTGCGTATCAGCATCCTCATCTTTAAAATGAAGCCCGTGGCAGCGGCCAACTCGCTGGGCTCTAATGAGGATTAGCTGAGGTCATGTATATTAAATGCTTAGAACAGTGCAAGGTGCATAGTAAGAGCTGAATAAATGGTGGCTATTAGTGCTATTATTATCTCTGTCCTTGGGAGTTCACAGTCTGGTGAGACACAAGACATTAAAAAAAAAAAAAAGTTTTCTAACGACTTGGCCAGGAAATGATGCTGAGGTACGCCCAGGAGTGGTGTCAGAAGATCCTGCTCACTGCTCTCTGTACAACGTACTCAGGTCATGTTCTGTGCTTGGAGCTAGAGCTGGGTCTGTGTACCAGCACTCCCTCTGCCTTGATCCTGCAGGGTGTGAGGGGTCCAGGCCAGGAGCCTTTACCACCTTGCTCCCATTCTGTGGCACCTTCTGAAAGGAGAAAGAACTGTGTTGGGATTGGAAAAAGCCGTTGAGGCTTCTTTACCATTCTGCACTGCAGATAAGAGACAATGAGATGGAAAATCCAAATGGCCAAAATGAATATATAAGAGCAAGAAGTTTAACAGCCTGATGACAAGCAGCACATGAAAGGATTATCCTCTGGCAGATGATAAGTATTTTGGAGGCAACAAAGCAGAAAGGGATTAGTGGGGTGAAGTTGGGGACCCTCACTGGCCTCGTGGAATTCCTCTGGAGGTGGGGGTCTGTCTAAACTTGGCAGGGGCTTCATCTTTCCATTTTCCTGCACCCAGAAGAATCAGCCAGAGGTGGAACTCTGTTATCAAGTGTCACCTGCTTCATTATATTAACAGTCTTAAGGATAATATTTCCCCAGAGGCAGAGGGGATGAGACTTTCCAGTGGCCCCAGAAATTCTCAGCTTTAATCAGGCTGTGATAATCTTACTTTCTGGTCCTAATTGTAGAAAATAAACTACTTCAATTGTTTTCTTTACTATTGTCAACGTTGTACCCAAAAAACCATCTCTGGGAGCGAGCTCTAAAAAGATAAAATAAAAAAGAATTTATCATTTTGGAGTAAGCCAGTCTATATGGAAAATCTACTTCCTTCTAGGTCAGGTGTACTGGTCTTAGGATGAGATGGGAGTGAAGCTGAGTGCAATTCTTAGGTCCACCTGTTGGTGGGACTGTTCATTCCCTGGGGTGGCTACTAAAGCATTCAGGCATGATCTAGATCCTACAATAACCTAAGCCAAGACTGTGGGCAAGAGTGGGATGGGGAAGGGCAAAGGGAACCCGCAGAGGAGGGATATATAGCTGGGCTAGCATCATCCTTGCTGATAAGATTTTTCACTAGAGTGATCCTATCTTGGGTGTAGTGGGTTGAGCAGTGTCCCCTCCAACCACCCCCGCCAAGATATGTCCATGTCTTAATCCCCAGAATTTATGAATGTGACATTATTTGGAAAAAGATTCTTTGTAGTTGTGATCACATTAAGGATCTTGAGGTGAGATCACCCCGGATTATCTGGGTGGACCCTTATAAGAGACAGAAAACAGTACGACCATATGAAAGCAGAGGCAGAGGTTGGAGTCAAGCAACCACAAGCCAAAGAACACTTGGAGCCACCAGAAGCAAGGAATCTTTCCTATAGCCTATGAAGGAGTGCAGCCCCGCTTGATTTTGACCCAGTGATACTGATTTTGGACTTCTGGCCTCCAGAACTACACAAAAATAAATTTCTGTCATTTTCAGAGCCCAAGTTTGTGGCCATCTGTTCTGGCAGCCCTAGGAAACTGATATGAGGGGTACAGAACTAAGTGGTGAAAACCCTGGTGGAAGACTGGAATGCATGAAGACTGTGGTTCTCATAAAGAGCACAGGGTGGGGCTGTTGCCAGAAGGAAGGGAACACAAATCAAGAGCCTCTTAACCTCTTCCTCGGGCGGCAGGCGCTCTGGCCACAGGTGACATCATCCTGGGTTATCTGGGTGGGGCCTCTCCTGGGTGACATGGATTGTCAGATGGTGACTTCCTGCTTCTCCATCCTTCTGGTTTTACCCATCTAGTTTGTCATGGTCACAAGGGATAGACTGGCCCAGGTGACGTAAGGTGGTGTGAGAACATGAGAGAACAGAGATCAGCCTCGGAGGGCGTTGGCTGCGGGTCTTAGCAGCTGAAGGGCCTGGGGATAGTGTCGGGAGCGGGGGCTGCCCTAGTCCCTGGGGCGTTGTGGACAACGGAGCACCTTGTCTAGGCAGCTGGAAGAGGCTTTCTGACCCTCATGGACTGGATTCCTGCTCGCACCTGCTCAGTCTGCTCACCCCCACTCTCGAGTTCTTTCTTAAGGCTTTGGTACCTATTGTTCCTTGACCACTGGGCCGCCTCGGAAGAAAACAGCATGAAAGAACAAGCAATAAACACACCAAAGAGAAACTGTGCATACAGCCAATCTCAGCTTGGCAGCTTATTTTTTTTCTTTTAGGACACGTGTGTTTGTGGTCACGATATTATATTGCACACATTAATATAGTCATATTTTCTGCTAGTAAAATTGTTCCTGGCTCACATAATGGGATTAAATATATCAGTATTTCATGGTGTTCCGCAAAAAGCCCTTAACTTCCAGGTGCTCAGCCACATGGACAAGTTTGAGAACCACTGATCTATAATAAAGGGTAAAATCATTGAACACGTAAGTAAGGAGGATGTTTGAAAGAAGCCATCTGTCACTAATTCATCAGTATTTGGGGAGGTGGAAACTGTAACAGGTACAGGCAAACTGATAAATGTAAGGCATTTAAAATTTTCAAGCAGTATCTCATTAGACTCCATGTCTAATAGAGTTGATAGAAAACACTCTTGAAGACCTTTTTGGCCTTCGAGTGAAACCAGAAAATCAGCTTCATTTCATTAGCCAAACATAACCTCATTACTTCCTGGCCACACTTTGATTCATCTGTCTACACCTGTCCATGCAAAAGGATGCTGTCTGTGTCCAGGCCGCATCACAGATATTGGCCCTAGGCTCCAGAGTCCATACCTGGCACTTCTCAATCAGTTGCCTTGGGAAACACCCTCTGGAGGAAGGGCCTATCCTGGGATCAGGGCCACCATCTCCCTGGCCTAAATTGCATCCTACTGAGCTATCCAATAAAACCTGGAAAAAGGACCCAGTGTCCCTGTGGAGTCTCTGCAGGAATTTATAGGGAGTTCTGCAAAGACCAGGAAGCTGATTGGCCTCTTGCTGGAAAACATTGCCTACCTCTGAACTCAGCAATGAGCTTGCTACAGTGGAAATGGGATGCTTCTTGGCTACTGGATACCCCCAAATCAGAGGCAGTTCAGAGAAGTTTCCAGAAGATCAAGGGGGTGATGGTTTGGGAGAAGAATACAGAGAAATAAAAAGAATAACTCGACCATACAAATAACAATAAAATCCTTTTGAGAATAATATGAGACAAGGTTGAGAAGGAAGAAAATAGTTAAGAGGGAGCAAGTAAACAAGGAATATACTCTGGACCTGGAAGAAATGACTTTAAATCAGACAAAAAAAAAAAAATACTTCCTTATAAAATGGAGTTTCTTACAAGCAAGATATGCAGAAAAGATAGCTAGATAAAAAAAAAAAAAAAAAAGATTTAGCAAAATCCCTCTCTGATGGATCCACGGTAGGCTCTTGAAGAAAATTATGATTTTGGAGGCATGGTCATAATTTATTCAGCCTTTACCATGTGTCAGGCTCTATGCTGGGCCCAAAGGAAACAGCATGCCGAAGGCAGACACTGTCTGCCCTTTAAGAAATGAATTCTCAGGTGGGAATCCAGAAAGAAAGGTGGTAATTACAGCTATAAAGATGGATGATGGGAAAGATCCTGATGGGAACCCCAGCACCTGAACAAAGGAAGGGCACTTCTCTGGCCCAAGAGAGAGGGGATGGGAGGGGTGAAGCAGCCCCTGGAACCCTGACTCATGGAGCCCTGGGTAGCTTTTCTCACACAGAGCGGGAGCCTGCTCCCTGGAAAGGGGGATCTCAGGAGCACAAATGGTTTTGAAAGTGTTTTAATGCCTGGATCCATCTATAATGCACTTGCAGCAGCTCCAGAGGCTCAGACAACAGGCAACGTGATGGAGTCTACCCTGTTATAAATATTTGATCTTCTAAAACGGTATTACCGTAAATATTATTTGCTGCCCTGAAAAGCTTCAAGCTCATAGTTTTAATTTCCCACATTAGGAGTCTAATGAAGAGGATTTCAAAATGCCCCCTCTCTGGGGACAGAGTTTACTGGCAGGTTCCCTGCTAGGTCCTGGGGGAAGATTCAATTCAGATCGAGTGATGCCTGTTCTCAGCACCAGAGATGGGCAAGCAGGAGTGAGAAACGCAGCAGGTGTAGATGAACCAGTCCATGCTGGGGGGCCTGAGGAGATCCCCTTTCTGAGGATCCTGGGGAAAGTCGGGGAGGCTGCACTTCACCGAGGTCCCAGAGAGGTGGTAAGGCATTGCTGCATGGGTCTGGAGCCCACTCTGCTTCTGATTTGCTGGGTGGCCTCAGGTGAGGAGAGCAGTTGCCTCACTTGGAAAATGCACCCTACCTTTAGAGTGACTTCTTGGGAGAAGATCGGTATGCAGCACGGTGCTCTGCTCGTACTAAGTACTCGGGACATGCTGGCTCAGGACACACATGAGCACAGGTTAGCTCCTCCAAGAGTCCATGCTGCTACTGCTAATTGACACCCTGTGACCTCAGGCTAGATCCAGCTCCCTCAGCATGGCCTACAAGGTCCTCCATGAGCTCATCTTCTCCTCTTCTCCATCCTGACCTCCTACTGTTGGTACAGGCCCCAGGCCCCAGCCAGTCAGCTTGCAGTTGCCCTTCATGGCCACATGGCCACATGGTCATCGCATCCTCCTTCACCTTCCTCTCCTGCTCTCTCTCAGCCTCTTTGACCTGGCTAAGCCCTTGGGTTGTCATGCTTTATCTGTTCTTGCCTCTTCTGCAAAGCCTCCCGGACACTGGGGCACACCTGCTACTCTCCCCTGGGCTCCCCCAGACCCTGTCCTGATGACAGGAGCTTTCTAACTGCCTACTTGTCCACACAGCCATGAGCATCTGGCAAGGATGGAGGCTTGTTCTTCTTTCCATCTCCAGGACTTGGCAGAGTGCTTGGTTCGTGGTGTTCAGTGAATGTTTGTTGAACAGATGAGTGAATTATGCAGAGATTTACAATTTCTAAAGGACTTTCATCTTGATGTACTATTTCAAAGTCCCTGGGAGCATTATGAGGCTCAGCGAGGTTAGGTGACTTGTCCAGAGTCATTCAGCAAGTTTGCAGCATGAAGTAGCATGGCTCATCTCTACCCTGGGCCCCAGTGCAATTCCGAGTGATTACAGAGTATTCCAGGGTCTGAGCCATCTCAGGCTGGGTCAGAGCATCTCTTTCTGGCTCTGGCTGATTAAGAGTTGAAGGCTTCTTCAGGAACGTGAGTCCTGGGCCTTTTGCCTTCCAGGTCATGGTGGAGTGAGAGGGGAACCCCTCCCACCGTGGAGAGGGGTTCTTCCTGGGGCTGGAAGCTCCCAAGAGCCCCCAGAGTCACTGTAGCCTATAATAGCACCCTTGAACTTCCTAGGCATCCTCTTTCAAGTGCTTACAGCCCCACCTACAGAAGAGGAAACTGAGGCACATCAATGTTCTGTCACCTGCTCAAGGTCATACTAGCTCAAGCTAGTATGTGGCAGGACTTGGCAAGGGAACCTGAGCACTTAGCTACTGCTCATTTCCCTGGGTCTTTGACACAGAGATCATGCCAGGGGCTAAAACAAATCTAGCCCCCAGGATGGCTGGTGCTGATGATTTAAAGGGCCCAACAGTGCTTAATCTTCCTGCCGGGCTCCCTCATTTTAGTAAATGTTGAGATTTAAGAGCTCATAAAACTGAGCTATAACAGTACCCTGCCAAGAGCACTTTCTATCCCAGGCTGCGCCCAGCCCGGCGGTCCTTGCCTTGTCCCAAGTCACCCTGTGAGAGCTCTACAGCCGACTTCACTGCCAGGCTCCTTGAGTCCTCAAGAGGCCCATCAGGTTGTTTATGTCCTTGCCAGGGCTAGATTGACATGCGCTGTGGCAAGGTGCACAGCAACTGACTGAATTCATAAATTGTTCAGCATGTTGGCAGCAGCGGCAGCAAGCAATGCTGGGTGGGCATCAGGGTTTGGCCTGGTCACAAGAGCAAGTGGCTGTGAATAAAGCATCTGCACAGGGATCATTTTCCTGTGGTCACAGCAAGATAGAAACTACTCGTGCCCATGGAAGCAACTCTGGCTATGGGCAGCCCTCCTTTGAATTTGCCTCAATGGTGGTTTTCTTCACACTGGAACCCTCTTTTAAAGTCTAGGGCTTATGTCACCAACGTGCACATTCTCCAGCCATGCCTCCAACACTGAGCATGGTCCTATCCTATAGTCAATATACAAGCAGTGTGAATGGATAGAAGTATGGGTGGAAGGATGGATGGATGGATGGATGGATGCAAGAATGGATTGAAGGTGAGAAGCAAGGAAGCAAGGAAGGGGTAAATTGATTATTAAAATGGCCCCAATTCTTCATGCCTCTCTCAATGACCTTTTGCAATGTAACTTCTGAACTCCTCACATGAAGAGGTGAAGGTTCCCCCACCTTCACCCCTTAAATTTGGGGTGGCCTTGTGACTTGCTTTTGGCCAGTGGAATACAGTGGAAGTGACAGTGACCAGGTCCACGCCAAGGTCTCAAGACATCTTGTGCACTTCTGCTTTTTCTTTAGAACCCTGTTGAGTGGCCAAGTGAATAAGCAGGAGCTAGCTTGATGCATGATGAGAGACTCATGACCTGGTCACCCCATCACCCCAGGCTGCAGGTGGCCAATTGCCAGACATGCATGTGAGGGGACGCCAGCCGACCCACCAGTTGATCACAGATGCAAGATGGAGCCAGTCGGGGCCAGCCAAGCCTGCTGACCCACAGGCTCATGAGCAATAATAAATGCTTGATGTGTTGAAGCCATTTAGCCACGGACTGGTTGGCTGTGCAGTGATAGCTGATCAGGCGCAGACACCGGGGAAATGAACCCCTTTGCATTCAGAATTGTCCCCACTTCTCTTTTTACTTCCCTGTTTAGTCCTATGCCCTCATCTCCTGTCATGGCCTGGCCACAGAACCTTCAACCCCATGTTGGGACTTTTTTCTTCTAAGTCTGTGTCTAAGATGCTGGACAAGCCACTGCAGTTAAATTCAACTGACAACCTTCATGGAGCACCTGCTGTATGAACGGCATCATTCTGGCCACCGTAGGGGGAGAAAAAACAGCCTATGGTTCCTGCCTTCCATAGGCATTTGGTCGCCCTGGCAACATTCACAATAGGTGATATGTTTAAAGCACCTGGCACTATACAAAGGGCTTTCATATATATCACACATTTGAGCTTGCGGCTTGGGTGTAACGCGGCAGGTGAGATGCAGAAATAGCTATTACTGAGCACCTACTGCATACGCAGCACGTGGTGGAGGCTGGGGAAGGAGAAATCAATGATGTAGGGTCACTGTAAAGATGCCTGCTTCTCTAAGTGTCAGAGTGATTGAGGCCACCCCCTAGATGCATGTGGCCCTGCTTAGTTGAGGAAAGGGTGATGCGGAGCCAAAGGCTGCAAGGAATAAATGTGTATAGTTACACTTTTAGGTTAAAGAATCGATTTTGCAAATGCAGGTTAGGGGAGCCATGGCTGAGTATCAGTCCTGGTGAGCAAGACCTGAAGAGGTTTCAACTGTCAAAGCTACAACTGAAAAGTCACTTCAAATTTCAGGTTACAGAACAAATCTGAATTCCTTGTGGTATCAGGGTGAAGGGGCGTGAGAGCCACAGGGCTGGTCAGGCCATATCTAGGTGGAGGCGTTCCAGGCCAGGCTGTACATTGTGAGGAGTATATGACAGCTGGTGTGTCGGCCCCAGGGTGTGGTCACAGGAAGTGGCTGAGATGGAGAAACTGGGCCTGGAATACTTGAGGGAATTTAGGCTTTTTAGCCTGGCAAAGAGAGGACAAAGGAAAGATGGGAGGGTGGAATCAAACGTTTGAAAAGCCTGTTGTATTTAAAAGGTCCAGTTTTTTTTTTCAACATTGTCCAAGAAGATTCAGGTCAAGGAATTGTAAAAGGATAGATTTTAGTTCAACTTAAGAAGTAACTATCTGACATCTTGAGCCACCCAGCAACGAACAAGCTCTCTCTCTCTGCGGCATTCTCTTCTGGAAACGGGACTTGTGGGCATGGCAAGAGTCTGGGTTCAGTAACTCCTGAGGTTCCTTTCAGCTCTGAGTTCCTGAGACAGCTCCTCCAAAGCGGCTGCTAAGCCCCCAGGGTTCTGTAACTTTCTGTGTAAAGGCAGCTACAAGGAAGGTTAACGTGGAAGAAGGCTTCCATCAGCCCGTTGGTGTCTGGTGGCTGCTGAGAACATTTGAGAACTGGTCTGTGCCAGGAGAATGTACATTAGCCTTCTTAGAGGGACCTGTATAAATAGTTTATCTATATAAAGGTTCATATGTACATACTATAAAAACATTTCCTGTAATTTATGGAACTATAGGGCATCTACAGAAATGTGATGGGTAATTTACAATTCTGCTCTGCAGAAGTGGGAGCAAGAGCCTAGGCCCTTCTTTTCATTAGGACAAGTGGCTTGTCTCTCCCAATTAAAGGGTACAAGAAAATGTGAAGCCACAGAGTCAAGAGGAGGGAGCTGAAGAGGAAGGCAGACAAGGGAGGGAACTAACCAGACACACTGAGCAAGAGGAGTGGTCAGGATAACAGTGCTGCCTTCAGCTGGGTGAAGGGACGCGAAGGGTGCGTGGTTCCCCGGCTTCTGGCATGCTGTTTTGGGACAATGATGTTGTTGATGATACTAGCAATAACAGTTAGCATTCACTGAGCACTTACTATATGCCAGGGAGTTTGAGTTTATAAACATTATCTCATTTAAACCTCACAGCAATCCAATGCAGTAAGTGCTCCTGTTGCTTCTACCTTATAGAAGAGCAATTAAAGCACAGAGAGCTGAAGCAACGAACTCAAGGTCACACAGCCAGGGAGTGACAGGGCTTGCATTTGAACCTAGATCATCTGACCAGAGCCTGCACTGTCAGCCTCCTCTGAGTCCCATCATGTCTGTCTGTCTCTGTAGCGCTGATGGAGGGCCATCTGTCTGTCTGTCAGTCATCTGCAGTCCCAAGAGTGTGATGGCATCAAGAAACATTTCAAGAGCGCTGAGCGATCCCACCACCTCTAGATATTGATTCCTCCTCCGGAATGAGACAGGCAAGAAGGATGAGTTCTGCTTGGTGGCATAAATTAGCTCTGTGCCCTTGGGGTTTTGTCTCACCGTGCAGCCTCCTTGCCATTCAGGTGGCGGCCTGCCTGCAGCAGAGCTTTGCCTTTAGAGCGATTCACAGGCAGCACGTGGCAAATGCCAGGACAGCAGCTTCCATGTTGAGCCTGGACAAACGGCAGAGCAGAGCAGAGGGCAATGCAATTTACAAGGAATCTTAGCAACCAGGCAACGGGCAATAAACCAGAAAATCGCCTAGGAAACTCAGCAGAGCATGGGCTAAACGAATTGCAGGATTTGTGAGCCAATTTACACCTGTCAGGGGTGCGGTGAGGGAGGCACCGGACGGCTCCGAAAGCCAGAGGACCGCGAGGCTGTCACCTCCCGCAGACCTGTCGAAGGACAGTGGGGACATGCATTCTCAGCTGAGAGACAGGTGGGTGGTGGCCTCTGGGGACCTTTCTGAGTGGATCTCAGGACTCTCTCTGAGAGGAATCGGGGGTACATAAGATCACTGTGGGCAGGTGTGGGGGTAAAGAGGTGAATGGAGTTACACGGGAATCGATAAATGATAGATGAAGCTTTCTTAACCACAAATAGAGCCCACCTTTGGTCTCCACTCCAAGGGCTTAGTCTCCTAGGAAGTAAACTTCGTCTCTTGGATGAGACACCTCACTGTGAGATGGGAAGCAGAGTCGTGAGGGCGTGGAAAATAAGCGGAAGGGGAGGAGCCCCTTCTCTCCAGGATGACATTGGCACGTGTCTGCTCGGAAACATATTCCCATCCCAAGAGACTTCTGGGGGGAGCAATTTCAACTGTCCCTGGGGCCTGTGGAGTGGGGAAGGGACAGGTTTTCATGATATAAATCTACACACAATATAAATCTACACACCTAAACAAAAGATCTGGATGAGTGTCTAGAGGAAAATGTGTAGCTTCTATCATGCAGGGCCCAGAGGGTGTCTGGTTTGTGATAGTCTGGCACATTCAAGTCTCAGCTGGATGAATTAGCGCACTAACAGTAATGTGCCAGATGCAGAATTAGGATTAAGGGATGCAATCTCAAACTGAATTAAAGACAAAGGCTTATAATAAGCCTTACTAAGGGACACCTGGGTAGCTTGGTGGTTGAACATATGCCTTTGGCTCAGGTCATGATCCAAGGCTCCTGGGATCAAGTCCCTCATCCAGCTCCCCAAAGGGAGCCTGCTTCCCCCTCTGCCTGGTCTCTGCCTCTGTCTGTGTCTCTCTCATGAATAAATAAATAAAAATCTAAAAAAAAAAAAGCCTTACTAAGAGGACCTCCATGCTGCTCTGGCAATGTAATTCTTGCTGATGCTGCTTGGGATCCTGCAGTATAAATAAATGGGCCTCAGTTTCCCCCTCTGTAACCAAAGTTCTCCAGGGCCCTATCCAGCTCTGCCTTGCTATAGTTCTTTAGTGTGGGGCAGTAGTGAAGGCTTTGGCATGGACTTGGAAAAGCAAGTGTGATCCTTTGCACAAGCCACATGGAGCTCCTCTCTGAAGTTCTGGAAAACCTTCCCAATGATCCATCATTCCCTTGCCCCTGGGTTCACCAGCAGCACCTCCCACTCCCCAAAGGCCTTGGTGAGCAGGACACAGCAAAGAGGTCCTATGCAGGATCTACACAGGCTCCTGTCACAATTTCCATCTAGAAGGCCACTTGCAGGGCAGAGGGGTTGGAGTGTGGGGAGGGAGCAATGGTGAGATGCCAGCTCCCCATCCCAGGACATGGCCCTTCACCCAGGCAATTCATTGCGTGAATGCAGCAATTCACACAATTTAGGCAGCTAAGAGGGTGACTCTGCAATAGCACATGGGTGGGCTTGAGTTCCCCTTCCCCATGGCCAGGGCATTTGGGCAACTTACTTTCCTTTGAGGGCATCTGTCTACTCCCATGCACAGCAAACGTAATAATGACACCTGCCACGTAAATCTGAGGAGTGTCTGAACTAGCACATGAAGGCGCTTACGTCAGGGCCCAACCTATTGTTGGCATGCACTCGGGAGCACTTAACTATTTGCAGTGTCAAGGACCCAAATTCCAGGGACAGAGATGCATACATTCTATAGCTTCCTAGTTAGAGATTCTAACCATGGGACAAGCAGAAGATTCAGGACTCTGACCTCAGCTGGGATGCTTGGGGCAGGTTGGGACTGCACACAGGAGTGACGTCGAATTTCCAGGGGACCTGGGGATCAACTGAATGGTCTGCAGAATCAAGGCCAAAGGATTAATGTCAAGAAAAGAACCAGATCTTCCCAGAAGGATCCATCACAGAGTGCGTTGATCAGCTTTTGCTGTGTAACAAACTATGATAGCATCTCAGTGGCTTACACAACAAGTGCTTCATTTGCTCCCATATTTACAAGTACCTGGGGAAGCTCTGCTTTGTATGGACCCCAGGCTGAAGAAACAGCAGTTTTCTCAAAGCTCTTCTAGTGGCCATGGCAAAAGCACAAGGAACAAGTGGAAGCCTGACAGGCCTCTTAAGACCTTGGTTCAACTGGCACACTGGCACTTCTGCCCCTATTCTATTGGCTAAAGCAAGCCACAGGGACAAGCGTGAAGTCAAGGAATGGGGAAATGCACTTGCCCATGTTGAGGCCAGAGTAAGGGTATATTTGCAGGGAAGAGGTGAAGAATTGTGGTCTCTAATTTAATCTACCACATAAAGAGTGGACCCTAAAAGGGGGAAGCAGGTTTAGGTGATAAAGAGATCACCAAGGTGACATACACCAAAGTGAGAAACACACACACCAGAGAAAGTCCATGGTGCAGCATCAGGGGAAAGGAGATGTTAAGTGACAGTACGAGGTCAGGCAGAAACAGTAGTGTTCCCTTCCATGGGTCCCAGGGCACTGCCAAGAAGCCCTTCTGCATTTTGTTTTATCAGTCACCAAATGGCCTAGCACAAAAGTGGCTTGGCTACCATCCTTACAGGGAAATAAACCTACTGTCACAACAGTAAGAAGTATATTTGATCAGAGAGGCTTACCAGGACTTCAGTTCTGTGAGAAAATAACTAAGCGACACTAATATATTAGAATTTATTCCTAAAAAATCCAATTCTTCTCATTCAGGCCTAATGTACCCAACTGCATCTTATAATAGCTCTGAGTGCAGTTGCCTGGAAATGCCAGGAAAGAACTTGGAGTTAATGAAAGGGATTATTAATTACTAAGGCAGATATGACCTTCAAGAGATGACCTATGGGTCAAGATTGTTGTTTATTTCTTTATGACTGGTATTCCTACCAACTTTCAAACAAATTTGAAATGACTGACAATTAAAAATATAGGCCCAGGACAACGAGATTAGGGATGAAATATCCAGAGTCACATGGATGAAGGGAGGAAATGATTAAAGCAGAAACCTAGCAGAAGATAGTTATTGCAATTGTGCATTAAATTGAGCTAAAGCAAAAGGGGAGATATGATGAGTTATTGGATGAAAGGAAGTAGAGCCATTTGTCAGGAGAGGAAAACTTTTCCCTGGCACTCAATGTGAGCACAAATTTATCACGAGGATCTCAGTATAAGGACACAGAGGCACATAATACATGCTCTCTTCAAAGACCTCTGCAGGAAATGCAGAAACATTCTTCAAATGGTCGTTCATTACATGAACCCTGGATAAAAGCTGAGGTCTTAAGGATGAACCCTTCTAGACTTCATGCAGCCCCAGCTAATGGCTTGTCAACTGTTGTTGTAGAGGCAGGCCTAGGTAGGCATTTTTAGAAGACTAGGGTTAAAGCCAGAGGTCAAAGTCTTGGGGGAGATGTGTGGCTTTCCCCCTGGTAGCCAGGCTGAGAAAGTACTACCCCACTGACGCCGTCTTGCCCTTTCCCCCTGAAAGCACAAGGTAATGTCCTAAGTGGAGGAAAGGGAAGCAAGTCCTTGGTAAAGGACATAATATAACAGACCACAACATGGAATGAAACCAGTGTTCTTTCATTTACATGAACAAAACGTACATGCAAAGATGAATGACTGGAAGGAAATCTGCTGGAATGTTCATGGTACTAACTATTGGGTGGTAGAGATTTGGAGGATTATTTTGTTCATAATTTGCTTCACTTCCCAAATCTTCTGGACTTAGCTGGTGTAACTTCTGGAAATAGAGAAGAAAGAGAAAGAAATCTTGCTTTTCTGAATCCTGATTCTGGAGGTCTGTGTGGTGGAGGGGAATCGCCGGCAACAGCCCATGTTTGTTTGAACAGGTGCTTTTCCAAGCAAGTGGGTGTCTACACTTTTAGGACTACGCCATGCTCTTCATTCCTGTTTCTGCTTCGCTTACCAGTTACTAAACCTGACCTTACTTCTCCGAGTTGTATAAATAAGTCACATGCATTAATTTCACAACAGGGAAAGAAGATGATGGAAGATACTGGCAGCTTCCACCTACTGCAAGTAAGAACGTGTTATTTGTATAACATGTTATACTGGACAACTTCTCGGGCAGGAAACTGGCGTCCTATGGCAAAAGTTTTAAAAATGTGCATACTCTGGCTACACTCATTTTGCCTGTGGGAAATTATTCTAAGGAAATAATCACGGCTGCATGTGAAGACTGATAATGCCATAAAAGTATTCCCTACAGCATTATCTATGTCGTACAGTGTGGAAACAACCTAAATATTCACCATTAGAGATGTAGTTAAAAAACACATTGCATTCCTAAGGAACATAGTACAACTATCACAAAGAATGGCTCGGAAGGATTCTTATTGACAAGGAATGATGCTTTGCAGTTGTCTGTTCAATGAAGAATGGAGGTTGCAAAAGATCAGGCATGGGACCATTCTAGTTTTGGAAAAAGGAAAAATGTATTTATCGGTAGGATTATAGGCTATTTTGCTTTCTTTCCTCTATCCCTGTTTTGGGCTTATCTGTATTTACTAGAATACTATGTATGTCTTTGGTAATGAAAAAAAAAGGAGGAAGAAGTACTTTTAAAAAGCAGTATTATTTTATAGTTCTGTATTTTGGAGGCAAACGAGAGGCATCTCCCGAGTGTCAGGATGCTCTTTAGGAAGCACATTTGGAACAAGCTCCCTGACTTCAGGAGAGTAAGTTGGTTCTGAATAGAATCAGAGCATCTTCAGGCCATTTGTCTGTACTGTCCTTTCCTCTCTGTCCCCCCGGGTTTGAAGCAACTCTTGTGAGAGCCTGAAACCCCTGAGGGTCCATCCATCTCTCCTCCCTCTCCCATCCCAGCTGATGTGATGGTGAAGGATTGGCTACGAGAGGATCATGAGGCCTGTCCTGACAGAGCAGCTTCTCGGCCATCTCCCTACCTCGTGACAAATGATGGGAGGACAGACCAAAACCAATTGCTGGCCCTGACGTCGGGCTGGTTTTTAAAAGATAAAACATTCTTCTCCAGATAAACCAGCCTCTAAGAGACAAGGACCCCAAAGCGCTGCCCCTGGGTCTTGTGTATACACTCCTTGAGATTTACTTGGCTTTTTGCTATTAAGCTCAGCCCTCTGAAAATTCATCTCAGTCCAATTTCTTACCGTGTTGCTCTTCTTTGCAGACAGGCTGCGACAGATGAACATTTTTCCTCTTGGTCTCCCTAGCTTATAAGCCATGAGAAGTGAAGGGAAATGTCTTCAAGGGAAAAGTATAAATCTGAGCATGTCAGAAGTGTGGCCTGGACTTTGTGCTGTGAGATGAAGGGATGTCTGGTTGAAATAAAGACAGAAAAAATGTCATTCAGGTGAAGACAAGAAATCACAGCCTACAGGACTCCTGGGCTTGGAGAGATGCAAATGAAGCTGGCAAAGTGCTTTGGTGTCAGTTGAGATGGTTCTCAAAGTATGGCCTAGGGATCAAGGTGGCCCTTGAAGTTTTTCCAAGTTTCACAGAAAGTAAGGAGACAGGTGTTTATTGAGGGTCCTAAATGCAGGACTCTTGACCTATGATATCTCCTCAAGCCTCACCACAACTGTAGGAAGTAGCTGTTCTTATCCACACCCTACAGGCCAAGGGACCAAAGCACAGAAGGATTGAGTAATTTGCCTGAAGACACACAACTGGAAAGTGGAGGAGTCTGAATTCGACCAGCCACATCTGACTCCCAAGCATGGGCTCCTTAGGCTTTGCCAGGCTACCTTCTTCAGTGTCAATATTTGTAACAGGACTGGAGTAAGTGAAAATATTATGGACAACGATTTTGCCTCGGCATTGATCAACTTCAACTGTTGCCAGAGGCACTTACTTTTAAAATTTAAATGCTTTCTATTTCTGGTGTGAATCGATTGTTTGCTTTTGAGAAACAAAGGGTTTACTTCATACCGTCTTACCAAAGCAGGACCAGTTTCTTGTTTATTCTCTTGAGAGATTTAAAAATGTATTTTATTTTACTTTTTTTTTTTAGTTGTTGTTTTGTTCTGATTTTGTTTGTTTTGTTTTTGCAGCGGTCAGCAGAAGAGGGGGATGTACTAGCTTCACTGAAGTAGATAATGGCTAGAATGTTTAAGAGGCTCTGCTCAGCACAGTGAAGAAACACTTCTTGCTTTTTATCAAGAGACTGGGGGCATGGATAGATATTTTAAAAATTGGTTGATTTTTAAACAAATTTTTATAATTTGAAGTACTTTTGTACTTACAGAAACATTGCAAGAAGAATGCCAAGAACTTCCTTTAGGTACCTACTCTATATACATTATATACCTGGATACATCTGCTTCCTTTCTTATATCTTATATCTTATATCAACCCAGATTCCCCATGTGTTAAAGTGATAATGCATTTGCTCCACTACCGTCTCTTGTCTCCATGGATCTACCCATTATCATTATTCTTTTCCTGAGCTATTTGAGGACAAGATGCAGACATGATCCCTCATACTTCTAAATACTTTAGCGTGTACTTCCCTAAATCAAGGGCACCCTCCTCTGTGGCAGTCACAAATCCTGAGAATCAGGAAATACTGCTGTGACGGGCCAGCCCATTCATAGATCTCATCCAGAATTTGCCAGCTCTTCCCACAATGTTTCCTTCTCTCATCTGGTTCAAGACCAATCCAAGACCACATGCTGCTCCTGGTTATCACATTGATTTGTTTTCAGTGTGGGACAGTTCCTCAGTTTTTTCCTCTCTTTCTTGATCTTGACCATTTATGGAGTAAAGATCTCTCATTGGGGTTTTCCAGTGTTTCCTCATGCTAAGCTCAGGCCATAACTTTAAATTGGGAAAGAACAGAAATGAGGTTGGGGTGCATTTTGTCAGGGGTCTCATGGTCAACTCTTCACACCGCTGTGATGGATCCATACTCATCCATCTGGTCAAGGTGCTGTCTGCCAGACTTCTCTACTGCCGACTTATTGCTTTCCCCTCTGTGATTGACAAGTATTTTCCAACTACAAAATATAGTTGGGGAGATATTCTAAGACTATGCAGATATCTTATTCCTTAGCCGACCTCCACCTGTCTCAATATTAGTTCGTACCTTTATCAACAACCTCTACGATGGTTGCCAAACAGCAATAATTGATTGCTATTATTCCTTCTACATTTGTTTATTGATATCTTAAGGTAAAGAAGAGCTACGTCTTCTGATTGACTTGCCTGCTACCTAACTCTGTCTGTCATCTCTCTGTCCCTGTCTCTGTCTCTGTCTCTCTCTGTCTGACAACAGGTTTACACCAAAACTTCCAACTATAGCCCATCACTTCAGGATTCTCCCTTTCTCTGTTCCCTATTTGAAAATGCATTCTCCAGCAATGAGCAACTTAGTTCCAATCAGCCTCAATATATTTACTTCTCTACTCACTCCCCCTTATGTCTTCATCTCCCAACAAGGCCGGCAGCCTCTGAATTTCCAGCCTTGCCTCCACCATCTCCGCCCATAGCAGCTTCCTGGGCCATGGGCCTGCACCACCTCCTTTGCCGGGCTGCCTCTCAGCCCCTGGCCGTAACTGCCACCTCCAAGGGAAAGAAAGAGAAGGAAGAGGAAGAAGAGGAATTTGAGGACTTGGTCATTTTCTTCAGGGTCTTTCCCTGTAGGTTGCTTCCCATTCTGGGGCTACCTTTATTGAGAATCTCCCTCAAAGGCTATGCTAAAAAGAGTTGCATTTTTAAAAATTTTTTTTTAAATTTTTTATTTATTTATGATAGTCACAGAGAGAGAGAGAGAGAGGCAGAGACACAGGCGGAGGGAGAAGCAGGCTCCATGCACCGGGAGCCTGATGTGGGATTCGATCCCGGGTCTCCAGGATCGTGCCCTGGGCCAAAGGCAGGTGCCAAACCGCTGCGCCACCCAGGGATCCCAAGAGTTGCATTTTTAAACCAATGGAGTCCCTTCCCCTACATTCTTCCAAATGATTGGATGGGAGATAGGCAAGGCATTGGATGGCCAACAATTGGTGAGATCCCTTCTATCCAGGATCTGAGCTGAAGGTAGCAGTGACTCCAGGCAAAGTACTGAAGTCCTGTGCTGAATGGGACAGAGTCTGTCCTCAGATAGCACTTCAGACAGGGCACACAGATGGACAGGCCAGCAGAGAAGGCCATTCTGCAGACAATGGAAGCATGGAACACAGGAATAGTCCAGCTTGAGTGGGGCCCAAAGCTTATGCAGCTTTAAAAATATACTCTTTAAAAAAAAGAATATGGATATGAGTAGATAACTCTGTGACCTCTAGATGCCCCTCGCTCCTTCCATAACTGTTTTACTTGAATTAGCCCAAGTGGCTTTCTGTTTCTCGGACCAAGAAGCCAGAACTCGGAGTATTAAGGCACTGATAACGAGCAAACGCTAGCCGTTTTTTGTTTCCTTCAATTTTGAAGGCAAACACATTTCAACATTTTGTCCCTGAGAAATGTTCCTCTTAACTAGACCACTGAATTGACAGATAAGGTTTGGGATTTTGCAGCAGTAAATAAAGAAGATTCAGAAGTTATAGTTTTGGCATTGCTATCCTAGATTTTTAGTCTGGTTCACAAAGATGCTGCTAAATCAAGTCTGAGTGTCCTTCAGGATTGCCATTGATTCAAGATTACAGGGGATGCTTTACATCCAGTTCCAAATAGCTTCAGAGTTCAAATCAAATAAAAGTTTACAGACTCACTAGCAAAAGATACTTTTGGAAGTGGAAAATTAATCTGTTTTGCAGGGGGCAGTGGATGCCAGATGAGAAATGAGCTGCTAATTAGGGCAGCTACTGAGGTTTAGAGGACTTGCCAACATGGGACAGTGGACTCCAGTGGGGGTCACTCCTGCCATTCCCACCTCCGTGTCCTTGCCAACAGAGGCCAGTGTCCTGTAGTGGGGATTCCTCTGCCCGCTCTTGTCATCTCTGTGACAGTTCAAGAGTTGTAAGCAGGATTTGGGAGACCTTGTAGGAGGGGAATTGCAACTGCAAGGGAATTGACATTGTTGGTCAAAAAGGAGAAAAACCACCTACAGCTAGAGTGGGAAGGGCCTTTTCCATCATGAAGTCAATCCTGGCTCAAGTTCTAGCTTGCCTTCACTAACTAAGCAAGTTACTTAGCTTTCTTGGACATCAGGCCCCTCCTCTGTAACACGGGTACAAAATGAATGCCTAAAGCTCTTTGTAAGTGGCACAGGAATGATCAGCCGCAGCTAACAATTATACTTTACTCATATTATTTCATTTAATGCTTACATAAATCATATGACGGACCATATGACATAAAATGACTATTTTTAGTCCCATTTCACAGATGAGAGAAATGAGGCACAGAGAGGTTAGATGTCTTGCTCGGTGTCATTTAACTAATGACTTGTTATTTTTATTGTACCTGAAGGAATTGGTGTGAGGAAGACTGAAACGACTTTCTCAAGGTCATGGCATTAGTCTGATGAAGGGATACTTTTTTGGTTTTAGGGAGAAGTTAGCAGCAGGTTCTTTTCCTACCAACTGGGGAAAACTGAGACTAGAACATTTGCAGGCTTATGAGATGTGGGTACAACAAGCCCAAGACCCAGCAAGAGAGAAAGAAAAGCTCCTTACCCCTCCTCCAGGCAGGATGGAGCACTGGGATATGAAGAAGAGCTAAGAGCTCTAAGATTCTGGTTCTTTCTCCTCTAGTAGGAAAAGGAACAGCCTTTCCATCTGGGTGGCTCAGAAATTTGCATCAACAGCATGTTCATGTAGATAGCCTGTTGCCTTGGCTGCCCAAAGAGGTGGCCATGAAGGACTCTCAACAAGGGATCCCATTGACCCACTCATTCTTTCAAAGTATGGAGTGGCTGGGGTGCCTGGGTGGCTTAGTTGGTTAAATGTCTGCCCTCAGCTCGGGTCATATCCCAGGGTCCTGGGATTGAGTCAGGCTCCCTGCTCAGTGGGGGAATCTG
This sequence comes from Vulpes vulpes, assembly GCF_048418805.1. Classification (NCBI taxonomy): domain Eukaryota; kingdom Metazoa; phylum Chordata; class Mammalia; order Carnivora; family Canidae; genus Vulpes; species Vulpes vulpes. The sequence goes on from NC_132794.1 coordinate 88,885,978, forward strand.
CCTCTGCCCCTCTCCTTGCTCATGCTCTGTCACTTTCTCTCCCTCTCTCTCTCTCAAATAAGTAAATAAATAAATAATCTTTAAAAACCCACACCTCATTAAAAGTATGGAGTGGAAAGTTAAATGCACTTTTATGTTTCAAATATAGTGACTCCTACTTTCAAATTGCCACATTATAGCTGAATGACATCAGTCAGCTTTTTATTTAAGACTTACAGGCTTTGACCAATTTTAGAAACAATTTGGTGAAAACCACCCCCCTCCCAAAAAGGGGAAAGTCTTATTATAAAGAGATGTTGCTTGAGGGGTGTTCAGGCCCTCAAAAGGATGTTTGCTTGGGGACCCTCCCAACTCAGTCACTTGGCTGTTTAGTGACAAAGCCAGGACTAAATATTTCTTTGGACATAAGAGATTAGACCATGAAGCCATTTTGACATGGGTACAATTCCAGCTCTACCACTTACACACTGGAGGAATTTGAGCAAACTCCTCATTATGTCTACACGTGCCTTTCCTCCCAAGACTGTTATGAGGATTAAATGAGATAATGCACATCAAGGTTGGCATGGGCTATGCATGGTGCTGAAGATGAGCTATAGTCTGATGTTCTTCCTATGGCTCAAGAGTAATGAACAGCACTGCCTATCCAGTTCTTTTGGAGTTGTCTTATTTTCCCCACCTTTTTTTGAAGTATAACCAATGTACAATAAACTGTACATACTTCGAGGGTGCAATCTGATGAACTCTGACGTATGTATCTGCTCATGAAATCATCACCACGATCAAGATAATGAACCTGTCCATTGCCCCAAAAAGTTTCCTTATACCTTTTTATAATCCCTATCCTCCTCTCTCCTTGTCCCCCAGCAAATGAAGGTCTGCTTTCTATCACTATAGATTAGTTGCATTTTCTAGAATTGTTATAAGTGGAATCCTTCCCTATGCGTCTATTTTGTCTGGCTTCTTTTATTCAGCGTAATTATTTTGAGATATCCTATCTGTTATTGATTTGTTTTGGGGGGATGTTCTTTTCTCTCACACATAGTGGGCAAAGTATTTTCTAGGGAGAGACACAAGCCCGTGGAATGCTTCTTCAAAGTCTTGGCTGGGTTTACCCGGCATAGACTTGCAGTGGCCTAGGATTTCTACCACTTTGCATTTTGATTACTCAGATGTTCCCTGTGTCCTAGTAGCAGGCACATACAGATGGTTCCAAAGCAGTAGGACTGAAAGGGCTCAAACCATGCCTGTTCACATGACATGTGCCCAGACCCCATTTGCAATGGTTCAGAGGTCTGAGGTGTGGCAGGTTGAAAACCACTGATCTGAAGTAATGCCACTAATTTCCAAAAGTCACTCAGGCAATGAGCACTAAAGTGAAGGAAAAGGAATTCAGGCAGCACCTAGTGGAAGGAATCACATTTTGTAGAAAAAAATGGGATGTTCTATGGTGTCTGAAATACATTGTAAGACATTAAGACATTTGTGTACCATCATGAATGTGGCACCTACAGGTTTTGTGACCACACGTGAAAATAAGTCTGCTCTCTTACTTCCACATTCTAAACAGGAGTGACCAGAGGGCCGCCGTGTGTTGTGTGCTCCAGGAAATAAACAAGAGTGGTGTCAAGACCTGCCTCCACCTGCGATTCTAGAAAACCACACTCAAGAGGGCACTGAAATCAATATCAAAAATGAGACATTCCAGTTTACCGCAAAGAGCTATTTTTGCTTATTCCAAATTGCTCTGTTTCTCTAAGTAGCTATTTTCGGGGCAAAGCCAGCCTCTTCCTTGACTATGTATAGGGACGACTCAGCAGCTTAAAAACAAGTGGGAAGAGAAAAGAAATCTGCAAATAGGCTTACACCCCAGGAATAAATCTGGGGCAATTCAAAAGGTGGCATGAGTTGGTTATTTTCCCAAATATCCGGCCTTGGGTTGGAAATCGTCAGGAGCTAAATATACGTGCACGTTGGAGGGTCACTTTGTAGTAAGTGCTCAGTGTTTAGAAATAGAGATTTGAAAGGAAAAGTTTCCTCTGCAGCTAGCAGACGCAGCTCCCTATGCTATCGTTTTCTTTGCTATCCAGGGACGGTGTTTAGATGGCAGGTGAGGGAAGCTTAGATGTATTTTTAAAGCTCTTTGGTTTTCTGACTGTTGCCAAGGAGAAGGTAGACAAAAGTGGAGCACCGGAAAAGGAAGATCACCTCAAGCGTTGGTTCAGTGAGTCACTGAACAATTATTTACTGGTTCTACCTACCCAAAATACATTGCATCTGCCCACTTGACTTTACCTCCCTGCACCATGTTTGCCCAGGCGGCCAGTATTTTTTCACCTCGATTTAGTGGACTTCCTGTTTTTGCTCCTGGCTCCTCCCTGCAGCTAAACAGAGTTTTTTTATTTTTATTTTATTTTATTTTTTTTAAAACAGTTTTTTAAAAGTGGAAATCATACCCCTGATGAATGGAAATGCATAATAAAAGGTCTGGATGTACCTGCCAAATTATTCATGCCAGGTATCGTAGGGGAAGAGGTGAAGGGAGACCTGAATGTCTTGACTATATGGTTTGAATTTTATACAGGGAGCTGTATTTCTTTCATAATTGCAAAAGGATCTCAAATGATTAATTTGGTCCCTACGCTAGAAGCTCTTAATCTTGCATTAGATTCCCAGACATTGAAAATTTGAGAAATTATGCTTGCTCATTATGGCCCCAAGAGGCAGAAGCCATAATCATGGATTGGAAGTCATTTTGGAAATGAACTTTGAGATAGAGCGTGCTAATCAGCACAGCATCCCCTCCACCTGCTGGTCAGCCAGCACAGGTAATGGTGACCAGGGCTGATTTTTGAGCTGAGGCTGGGTGCCCTCTCTGGAAGTGGTGTCAGGGACTTCAGTGTCACAGGTCTCTGCAGTTCTGTGACTTCCTGTGATGCCCCAGAAGGCACATTTTCTGGAGCCTGACCGCTGAGGCGGGGGAGTCTCCTAGGGGCTTTGCCTCAGTCGGCTTTCTTTCATTTCTATCTCCAACCTCAATCGGTTAAGTACATCCCTAGAAGCTTTGAGTTAATCTCTGAGTTCCACATGCCATGAAGTTCTGGACAATGGTCCTTCTGAAAAAAAAAGAAAGAAAGAAAGAAAGAAAGAAAGAAAGAAAGAAAGAAAGAAAGAAAGAAACACATAGGATGCACATAGAGACACATTCGTCAAATAAAAAGAGGAAAAATCTCCTGGAAATGGGACCAAAGGAGAAGCAAACAGCACGAGTTTTCCCAGCTCAGCTTTGTCTTCACCCCTGGCAGCCACCTCCCTGGGGACTGTGCTTGGGCGTGTGCCTGCCTGCAGCTGCCCCCCTGGGTGGCCTCCTCATTCCCTCAGGCACAGCGCTGCTTCTTGATGTAGCTCATTGTTTGGTTTCTGGAATAGAAGTCATACTGCTGTCCAGAGGGATGACATATCCTTTGAGATGTCATTATTCTTATTTTGGAATAAATAGAGATATTAGTCTGATTGGACACGGGCTTTATGGAGCCTACCTTGTTCCCTGTAGTCTCTCCGACATTTACAAATTGGTTGAACCATGTTTTTATTTTTTCCACCACCTCAAGGCCATACCATTTTTCTTTTTAATATACAGACCATGCCTCACGCAGAGTAAGTGCTCAATAAATATTTGTGGAATTGATTTTCCTGTTCAGAGATGTGGCAAAAAGACCCTCTTGGTTTATGTGCCTGATTCTTTTGTGCGGTATCTTTGAACTCCTTTCTCGCAGATGCCGGTCACGCCGTCTTACACCAGAGTAAGTCGAGGTCTGAGCTGAGTGTTGCCTGGATTAATGAAAACAAATGCAACCCAAGGCTGAAGATGGTTTGTGGTGGGGAAGGGAGTCCAGCAGTGGTAAGAGGAGCATAAGTCCAGTCCTCCATGGGGGCAGGGGATGAATATGAGCCACAGGCTGGGATCAAGGTAGGAGTTCAAGAGATGAGGAACAGATGAAGGAGTGGAGAACAGAGCCAGATGTTGTGGCAGGTTCAAGACCAGACAAGGAAAAAAAAAAAAGACCAGACAAGGAACCAGGAGAACGTCTGGGTCAGACGGCCCAGTTTCCGTGCTGGTCCCAAGCTGCACGTCACCTCCGACAACTCACCTAATTCCACCCATGGAGTCGTACCCTCGCCAGTCAAACGAGGTGGCATGTGGTCCCCATGAGGATTTTATGAGGGTGCTCATCTAAGTGAAACACTATAAGCTGGGAATGTGATGCTGAGAGCAGGAGAATTAGCAAGATTTGGAAACCTCGAGTGTCTTTGAAGAATTCTTTACTAGTATGCCTCTGCCTTCTCATTCGTCTTATAGTTTTGTCAGGGGAATCCTGTGTGTCTGAGTTTGGAAGGATCTTGGGGTTTATTTGACCCATTCCTGTCACGTTTCAGACTAGGAAAAATGCACTCAGATTCAGTCACACGTGCCTAACTGTAGAACAAATCAAATACCATCGAACCAATCACAGGTTGTCTGAATCCAGCTCTTCTGATTTAAATTTTTATTTTGTTCTTTACTCTCCTAGCTTACATTTTACTTTCAATACACATGTCATTCTAAGGACAACTCATGCTGCTCACCATAGAAACTGAGTTCTAATTGTTCAGTGGGGCAGAGTTGCTCACTCAGCGGCGCCCAGGCCCTATTGTCTTCCGAAAAGTATGAATTACCTTTGATTCTCTGTGGTGATGGGCAGGCTGTTTCGGAAATGATGACCCTCTGTGGAGTCAGGATCCCACTGCCAAGACAGGTAGAAAAAGATGTAAAGCCTCTGGTCTCCTGTGTTCAGCATCATTACACTCCCTCTTTCCCAAGTTAGGGTTTCCTTCCATCCTGTCTCGTTTCTTGAGCAGAGCCCACTTCCTGCCACCCCTGTTCTATCTGATGTCTTTTTTTTTTTAAGATTTTATTTATTTATTCATGAGAGACACAGAGGGAGGCAGAGACATAGGCAGAGGGAGAAGCAGGTTCCCTGTGGGGAGCCCGATGTGGGACTCGATCCCAGGACCCCCGGATCATGACCTGAACCAAAGGCAGACACTCAACAGTTGAGTCACCCTATCTGATGTCTTTGACAGAGCCCTGCACCATCTCAGTGCCCAGTGCCCACCAGATTCCCTGTTTGGGCCCTGGTCCAGCTGCCAACGACACCTTGCAAGCATGAGGGATTGATATGGGTCCATATGCAGGTGGACCTCAGAGAGGTTACACAGCAGAATGGTTAAAGAACCAATCAGAGGGTGAACAAAACATGTCCTATGTGGGTTTTGTGGGTTTTGTTTTTGTTTTTTGTTTTAGACTGAAAGGCTAGCAATGAGAAATCTGGAGAAAGATGGGTGCGTTGTGTTCTGAGTTGTCCCCTCTTAGTGGGTGGAAGGAGGAGGGAAAGCTGAGCTAAGCGTCCTCGCTAAGGCGGAGACTCAGCAAGGGAGCCAGAAGCATTTTTTGTCACCTCATTTAGCAGACTGCCAAACGCAGCCGCCTCCTCAATTGTTAGGAGACGTTTCATTCTGCTCGTCCATCCCCGCAGCCCTCACAGCTCAGTTGCCTCCCTGCAGCTGTGCAGAGTGACCCGCTCGGGGCTCCTGGGCTGCCCCTGAGTCCTGGCTGTGGAATGAGTGGCCAGTTGACCTCCCCAGATGTCTCACCCTGTGCTTCCTGACTCAGACAGCTGCCTCCCTGCTCTGTGATGATGTCCCTTCCTCCCAGCAAGCCTCTTCCCTGGTTCCCCACATCAAGATCCTCCCTATGAAGGCTGATGATGATGGGGAGATACAAGATATATCAAAAGCATCAAATAAACATATGAATGCATACATTTGACAAAAACTGGCATGCAATACTGCTCATGCCCGAATTAGAGCTGGCTTGGGAAACCCTCACTGGCTGTGTTGCTGCAAAAATAAGTCTCAGTTTTCTCATTTGCAAAATGGGCTTCATGATCAAAATAATGTCCATCCTGGGGGCATCTGGGTGGCTAAGTCGGTTAAGCATTTGCCTTTGACTCAGGTCATGATCTTGGGGCCCTGGGATTGAGCTCCACATCAAGCCCAACCTTGAGAGCCCCATGTGAGCCCCAAGTCCTAGAGTCCTGTCTGGGGCCCCCTGCTCAGCGGGAAGTCTGCTTGTCCCTCTCCCTCTGCACATTCCCCCGACTCATGCTGTCTCTCTTTCTCTCAAATAAATAAATAAAATCTTAAAATAATGCCCATCGTGTTTACCAGATTCTTCCGACGATCAAAAAGCATAAAGCTCTATGAAACCTATACAACAAAACAAACCCTGTACTTGCACACAAGATTATTTGTTCCATAATTAGCTAAGAGCCTTGTTCAAAATAAGTGCTCACTAGATTTGCAAACTATAGTTTGATTGTAAGAGAAAATATTATTTTATGGCATTTCCTACCTGACATTCTTATTTGTTTGCCTGTCTCCTCCATTATGCTCAAAGCTCTAGGAGAGTGGGGATTCTGACTGTCTTACTCAGCTGTCATCCTGATGCCTTGGGTGGTCTTGGCACATAGATAATGTTCACTAAGTAGTTTTTGAGTGTATGAATGGCAGCTTCCTGGCTCAGAAGGAAGTGATGGAGGGAGTAGTTAAAATAAGCTTAATTCTGGTGAATACATATTGATTTATGAATTCTAGAACTTGCTGCTTGATGTAGAAATAAAACATATTTTAAGAACTGGCCAGTTCATCTCAGAGATGGAGATATGGGCAGAAACACTGGGCATGAAGAACAGTTAAGGGAACCATAAATTTCAAGCAGAGAGAAAAGATTTGTTTTAAATGTCTTCTAAAGGGCTGACTCCATTTGTGCTGCTCCAGAAGGTAGAACCAGGATGTGCAGGTAGTGTCAGTTAAAGATATTTGAAAAAAGGCTGGTTTAGGAAGTGGGACATATTCAAGAAGAGGTTGAATGAATTTGTGGCATTAGTGTTGTAGGTGAATGAGTTACCATGATACTAGATGAGATAGAAGATGGCCTCCCTGGTCCCATTTATTTCTGCCTATAGGGCTCTTGAGGCAAAGATCAAAATCAATAAATGATAAAAATAATAGAGAAAAGGGAAAGAAGGGGGGAAGAGGGGACCTCTGCTATTTTGCTTGTTTGAGAATCCTTCTATCCAAAATCCCAGGTCCCTCTTGGAAAACCTCAGACACCACCCACACCCTTCTCAAGAGTAACCTATGGTTCACACGCCCTTTCTCCAGCCAGACGTATGCATCTCACTGGGACACGTGGCCTGGGTCTAGCCCTCAACCCCAGTAGCCCCAGTTCTTTGCACCCCTCTCATCAGACCCACCCAGGTGCAGCTCTCCTTTAAGGAGAACAGGTGTAAGCAAGATAACTATTTGCTTCATGCTGAGCTGGATACAGGGCCTTTTGGGGGCATGCCTTCAACCTACTCATGCCAAGTTGGAACTGGTAGCTGTCTGTTGTGAATTGTGCCCCCCCACCCTATTCATAATGCAAAGCCCTAACTCCCAGTTGGCTGTATTTGGAGATGGGACCTCTAAGGATGTGGCTGAGGTTAAATGAAGTCATGGAGTGGGGCTCTGATCCAGTAGGATTACAGTGCCCTTATAAGAAGAGACACCAGAGTGTGCTCTCTCTCTCTCTCTCTCTTGCTTTCTCTCTTCCCTTCTCCCCCGTCCTGTTCTCTCTGTCTCTGTCTCTGTGGTATGAGGGCACAGCAGGAAGGTAGTGATCTGCAAGCTAGGAAGAGAGCCTCCACCAGAAACTGAATGGGCTAGTACCTTGATATTTCATTCCCCACTTTCCAGAACTACAAGGAAACAAATTTCTGTTGTTTAAGCCATTCAGTCTATGATGTTTTGTGATAGCAGACCAAGTGAATTAATACATCTTTTCAGAGGTTAAGTAACTTCAAGAAAGAGGGATGACATGAACCTCTGTCCTGCTACTTCCTAACTGAGGGGCCTTGGGCACATTTTTTTATTCTCTCTGAGCCTTACTGTAGTCATTGGTGAAAGGTAGATCCCAACACCTGTAGCAGAGGAGTACTATGAGGATTGAGGAGTCTGATGCAGGGTATCTGAGACACAGCAAAACTTTACTTTAGAAGATGTTAGATTTGAAAGAAGACACTCTTAAGAATATCTCTTGGTGTATCACATGGAAGCAAAAAAACAACAGCCATAATATAAACCACCTGCCCCCAGCAAGCCTACCTCCTCTGGTCTTTGAACTTGAGGTTCCCACTGGTTTATCAATTGCCTCTTGGATCGGTGGAGGAGTGTTCATCCTCTATCAACATCAGCCTCTCCTAGGTCTCTGATATTCCCATCTAAGAACTCCTTCTCACGTTCTTCTCCATAGAATTTCTGGGTCACAGCTAAGTGAATCAGCCAATCTGCCAGAACATTTAAGTTCTGCCCTCCTGGGACCTGCGGACGTAGGTAACAATTCCATGTGCAGAATTTCCAAGTAATGATCATGGCCCTGGGGCCATAATTCATTCCCTGAGGCTGCCCCCCATCCCCGTGGCTGAAGGACAGCTGGGGTTAGCCCACTGAAGAGCCAACCTACCCGCTTGTCCCATGAGGGTTGGCAGCTTGCTAGATCCAATCAGAGGCAAGAAGAGATTTATAGCCTTTCTCAAAGCACCCTGACCGGCAATGTCAATTCCAGACAAACGGCAGGAGAGGGTACTTGGTGCCAAATTACAGGCCTTGCTTCTGAAGAGCAGCTGCCCTGAGTGTTCACCTTGAACACTTCTCAGCGTGCCGTCTCCTCAGCGTGCACATCTGGACTCGCAACTAAGCAAGAACTATACATTTTTCTTGCTGTTGAAGTATGGCTCCCCGGGGACCCAGCGGGTCTGGCCAACACAGATACTTCCCGCATCCTGACCTCAAACAAGCCCACATTCTACAGGATGACAGAAGGAAAGCTTCCAAGTGCGCAAGCTGCTGTCAACTAAGAATTCAGGCATCCTTGCTTCGTGCTGAGAGGAGGCTCTTAAACATATCACTGCCTGGTCTGAACTTGGTGGAGAAGGAAGTAGAAAATGTGATTAACATGTAACTATAAAATGTTGCAGCCATAAAAAAAAAAAAAAAAAGAAGGGGGGAGGGAAAGAGGCTACGTGTAAGTAATGGCTGCGTGAATGGCCCCATCAAGCCACTTCCAAAAGCACCACCTTACTGAGCAGCAGTGATCGCGCTTGCCAAGTGGAAACAGCCTTAAGGTATTTCAAAATGAGTGACTTTCTGCCAACAGCCGCCCTGAGTGACTACACAGAGACTCACCAGAGTCCGCTTGCTAGAGGCTCAGACATCCTCGCGTTAGACTTGACAAAACAGAACGCATCTTGCAGGAAAAATGATGGGGGCTGACTCGTTCTCAACTACGCTGTCACGATCAGGCGTGTTATGTTGCAACTCGTTTCTTTCAGAGGTGAAGAAATTATGCCGGAAGAAGAAAGAAGCAAAACATATTGGAGATTTCTCTGTAACACTCGTCATCATCATCCCCCTTTGTAGTTTGAAGCGACTGCCTGAGTGAGAGGGAAAAATTGTTGCAGGAGAAACAGAGACCACACAGTGACCGCCTCAGTGCTTGCTCCACGGAGGAACTCACACACGAGGAGGCATCCCCGAGGGGCTCCGGGATGGCAAATGGCCTGGGAAGTTTATGTTCTAGAAAAGGGAGTTTCATCGTAGATGTGCTAAGGAAAGATGGAAGCGGACAGCCTGGGGACGGTGGAGTAAATCCATGAGTCTACATGTGATGTGAATCCCGGAGTCCATATGTGATGACTCTACGAGTCCACACTAGCCAATATACATGAATCCATTAGTCTGTGCATGATGAGTTAAAACAAATCACTTTTCATGGGTTGGGAGGGTCTTGCTTCCGGCACAGCTCACAGTCCGTGGTGTTCTCTTGGTTTTGTATGGTTAGAAGCAGTAGGAGTGAAACACAGCATCCAGTTTTGATATCTCTAGAGCAAATGATGCTGCAAGTGGAAAGATCTTTTACAGAATGGAGTATGAATGAAGTGGGAATTGAGGCAAATAGCCCAGAGCCTGCTCTGAACAACATCACTACTGTGGTGGTGAGGAAAAGACTGAGATTTGCAGGACAACCTGTATCCCTAGCCCCTTGCCTGACCACATGTTCCAGGTGCTTCGGCTCTTCCATCGCCCCCCAGAGATCTTTGGCAATATCCTTCCAGCCCCGATGCCGCATGGCTCACCCTTCTTCTGTATAAGCCTCTGCCTCACACCTCTGCTTAGGCTTGTCCTTCCTCGCTAAGGGGAGAAAACATTCTTCTTGCTCAATTTTGTGTTCTTATGAATCCATTCTCCCATTTAGGGTTGGCTTCTCCTTAAATTATGTTGTTTTTCTATTTTCTGCCACAAACTGTCCACACTAAATGTTTGCTGACTCTCACCTGAAGAGTATCAAGTTCTGGTGATGAAATCAGACAAGGCAGATGCTGGGATGATGTTCTCCTCAGTCTCTGTGTTCCAAATGTAAAGCCCAGCCTTATCCTCAACAGATACAGGCCAAAGGGGGGGCTCCTGACCCATGCCCTGGGGCAGCACAACACAGTTAGTTACGCCACAGAGACCTGAAGATCCCGGCTTGAGTTCTTTCTCTCTGTCACTACCTGTGAGAGACTCAGTCAGAAACATATTCATGTTGGGCTTCAGACTTAATTATTACAATTAATAATTCAAGAGGCAATTATAGACTCTCGCTGGGTATGTAGGGTATTATAGGAAGTAAAGGTGATCCTACTTAGCATAGCACCTAAAACATTGGTAGGACCCTATAAAAAGGGAAGCTGTATTTTTCATAACCATAGACATACGTTGCCCCAGTGTCGGTTTCCTGGTTCTGAGATTGGGCTATAATTACGGAAGAATTTGGGGAAACTGGGTAAGGGTCTGTGCTATCTTTTGAAATGAAGATCTGCAAAATGAAGTTTTCTATATTTTTGTACTATTTTGCAACTTCCTTGGGAATCTGAATTATTTCAAGATAAAAAATACCAAGCCAGAAAGGTAAAAAAGAGATAGGGTGGGAATAGCTACGAATAGGGTTTTATTATTTATTTGTTTGTTTGTTTTATTTTTTCCCAGCTCTCCTGAGGTATAATTGACAAATACAATTGTAAGATAATTGAAGTGTACAATGTGATGATTTGGTATGCATATGCATTATGAAAGGATCTCCCTGTCAAGTTAATTAACACATCCATCACTTCACAAAGTTTCCTTTTTTCTTCTTTTTTTTTTCCCCAGTGAGAATCAGATTCTGAGATTTAATTTCCTGAACTACCCTGCTCTATGATTCCAGAGCTCTGTTTGCTGACCCTGATCTTTCTTTTTTGCTGGTGAGCACCATGACCCTTGGTTTAGGGCACAAGGCTGTCTCTCAGAGTTTTGCCTTCATCCTGCAGGGTAACGGCAACACTCCTACAGGCAGCTCCCCCACCCCTGCCCCATGCCCACAAGACACACACTCCATGTGTTATGATTTCTCAGGGAGGTTCCCAGACCAGAGGAAAGGCTACACAGGGAGAATCCCATGCTGGAAGGACGATCTCACCATGTAAACAGGACTCTCCCCAGTCCCACAGAGGGTAGCACAGAGGGCCTCAGAGGGCAGCATGTGTAGATAGTAGGTATTGCTGAGCGTTGAATGTTCGGGTCACCCCCAAGTGCATATGTTGAAACCTAATCCCCAGTGTAATGATATTTGGACCTGGAGCCTTTGGGAGGTGGTTAGGTCATGAGGAGCCTCCATGAACGGAATCAGTGCCCTTATAAAAGAGACTCCTGGAGATCTCCCCTCCCCGTCCATCATGTGATGATACAGTGAAAAGATGGCCTTTTATGCACCAGGAAGCGGGTCCTCACTGGCCACTGAATCTTGATGTTGGACTTCCCAGCCTCCAGATTGGTGAGGGATTAATGTTTGTTGCTTAAGCCACCCACTCTGTGGTAATTTGTTCTAGCAGCTCGAGTAAACTAAGGCAGGTGTTGGTGGTGGTGGCCACAGGCTTTGGATCATGGGCACAGGCCAAGCTGTGAGTACAAGCCCAGATGAAAGTCCTGTCTCTGAGGACACGGTAGCTCAGACCAGGGGATTCTGTTACAGCAAGGATGAGAAAACGTCCCACGCCTGTTCCAATGAAGAAGGAAAGCATCAATTATGAAGAATTTAAAACGTTGATTAAAACATTGATAGGTCCCCATTGAATTTAAAGTTGATAAGGTGTTAAGAGCTGGGGCTAAAGTCCAGAAATTGAAGGCAATCGGGAGGACTGTATGAGCCCAGGAGGGGAGAGGGGGTAGACAGGCAGGGGCGAGGTTATTGAGGACGTTCGTTTGCGAGTCACACCTGGTATAAAGTGTTTTAAAATGTTCAGAAAGGAACAGATAAACTCTGGACAACTTATAAAATGCAGGGGTTGATGCATTCAGCAGAGAAGACAGCTCCAGATTTGGAGACGGGGTGGGGATGTGGGAGAGCTGCCAGACGAGGCCCGCAGGAGGGGGACAAGCCTATGGAGGGGCTCTCACCTCCATTTTTTTGCTCTCCTTGTCTCCCACAAAGCAGAAGAGGCCTGGAGCCTAGAAACTTGGACAAAGAAGGGCGGATACCACCCAGCCTTTGTAGGAGTCGCAATTCTCCCCCGGGATGGTTGCTGAGCACCCGCAGAAACACCCACACGGTGCTTGGGGGGGGGGCACGGAACGATGCTTTTGGAATTCAGTTTGAGAAATCCGCACACGTCCACAGCTAGGTCCTCCCGGAATAAGATCGTATCTCACACTCCGGCTGCTGCTGATCGCAGCTAATGAGGGGAAAGGAGCAAACTCGGTCAAGATGAGAGACTCCTAACTCTGGGAAACGAACAAGGGGTGGTGGAAAGGGAGGTGGGCGGCGGTGGGGGTGACTGGGTGACGGGCGCCAAGGGGGGCACTTGATGGGATGAGCACTGGGTGTTATGCTATATGTTGGCAAAATGAACACCAATAAAAAATAAATTTAAAAAAATGCAGGCACCCCGATGGCTCACGTGGCACAGCAGCCCGGGAGAGTCTCTGAGCCTGTTTCCCCAGCTGTGAAATAGGCCTGGGGTAGCTGGGAGGGTCAGCTGGGGCCGGAATGGGCTGGGATAACCCTGCCGCCTCCCAGGCCAGTTCATGGATGAAGGAGCCAAGCTGGCCCGCAGGGCGTGTTCCCGGGGAGGAGGGGGCAGCAGAGCTCTGGGGGCCTGGGACTGCGGTCGAGGAGTTAAAATCGCAGCAAAGGGAAGAGCTGAACCGCACCCAGGATGCGCTCCGGACAGAACAGCTCCGGGAGACTCAGGAAGTGCCCACAAACAGCTTCAAAGAGCAAAGTGGGGAAAATGGGAAGTATGCACATCTGCGATTAAAGCAGAAACGAAAGAACAAATAGCGAGAATTAAGGTTCAGCAGACAAGCGGGGAGGGGGAAAGGCCTGTGCTCTCCCCGCGGGCGGCTTCCTTCGTCGCCCGGCGGGAGCTTTGAAGGCCCACCCTGGGCAAGTCCCAGCCCCGCCGTCACTAATGAGATAATGAGAGGGTGGTAAGAGCAATTTCCAGATCTGTCAGAGAATGTGGGCGGGCCTGAGGCTGGAACACAGCTTGGGGGTCCCCCATAAGATGCTACCGACAGAAGGGGAAGTAGGGGATTTTAGAATCAGAAACCTTGCCCAGGGACACAGGAGCCCCGGAGAGGAAGGACCATCTCTGGAACTTTCTCCTGGCAGCTGCTGCCTCAGCATCCAAAGGGAGGGGAGCTGGAGAGAGAGCCAAGGCTGGCCAGGCCCACACTCATCCCCTGGGGCCGGCACCCTCTCCTGCTCCCCCCACAGCCGGGAAGTCACTTCTCACTCCATACTGTGTCACACCTGCACGTCCCTGCACGCCCCTGCACGCCCGTACCAGGGCTGCCATTGGGGCAGCCATGGCTAACGGAAGGGACTCAGGCACAGGCACGATCTGCAGGGAACAGGGGAGCCTCCTCCTCCTCCTCCTCCTCCTCCTCCTCCTCTTCCTCCTCCTAGAGGCCCAGGGCTTCTAAGCATGTCAGACTCAGCTTCTGATCCCAGCACCACTCCCTGCTCAAGGAGTTTCCTTGGAAAGGGACTTGATCACCTTGCCATGTCTCCCCAACTCTCAGAGGGGAATGACCTGCCTCAGAGGATGACAGGGAAGGTCACCGGAGACAACGGGTGCCCAGGGTTATACCTCAGTACCCTCAGTACTGCACTCAAGACAGCCCTCCCTTCCCAGAGGAGGAAGGGAAGCCAAGGTGCCTGGAAGGTCAAATAGAGTCTTAGTTTGCAGCCGCTCAGACTGCACCTGACACCGGTATTTAGACATCGATGCAGGCTCAGAAAAGTCAAGGGGTTTCTCCCTTGGCCCTCTCCCATCTTTCCAAGCCCAGGGGTTTCTTTTAGAAAATGGGAAAGGCTAAACCTCTGAAAAGAAATATCAAGCTCCAGGCTGATGCCGTGGAGGGCCAGTGGGGGCTTAGCCCCTGGGGTTGGCCTTCTGACTTTGTCGTTGGCCCTGTCTGCTCTTGACTGAGCCCCACATTCTCTCCTACAAGGTCCACTGGCTTTCCTGGCTTTGGCCACTCTGTCTGCCCTAGACTCAGTATTTGCCCACGTCTTCTGGTTGCCTGCCCCCTTCTGAACTCGTTCCTCTGTAGTATCCCGCTTTCGCAGTTCCAGAAGGCTTGAGTCTCAGCTATGTGTCCAACGCGCAAAGTCCCCGACCTCCCTCAGCTGAGAGATTGCACTAATGTACACAGAGGGGTGAATGAAGCCTCACTCTGGAATATACCTGCAGCCCAGGAGCGGAGAAGGTGTGAGAGATGGAGGGTGGCAGGTGGCATGCGGTGGTGGGTGTGCAGGCAGCAGGCTTGCAGGCTGACACACAGGTTCAGTAGCAGCAGGGTGAATGAACCCTTGTCCAAGAGGACTCCCTCCTCACCCTGCAGACACATTTTCCCCAGGCTGTTCGGGGAAAGAATGAAGCGCTAGATGTGGGACTCACATGAGCTCTCTTGGCAGCTTCACCTTTTAGCTGAGATCAAGGGCAGAGTCCCTGTGGGCTGAGGCGGTGCCGGCCACCAGACTGGGCCAAGTCCCCGTTCCGCCCCTACCACCTTGGGGCAAGACTCCTCACCTAACAAATGTGACCAAGACCTGCTAGCAATGAGCTCAGCATTTTATTTCCTCTGCTCTGACATATAGTATTGGAGCTGTGAGATCCCATTAGTTCTCCCCTGACCCTGGGGCTTTAAATTTTCCACTGAATTCATTTTAACCAACATTTATTGGCTTTGCAAAGCTCTGGGCTCAGCGTAGAAAAGAAAATGGTGAAATGGCCCTGGGGAAGCTCCTGGCATGACAGGAACGAACCTGTAAGCCCAGGCTTCCAGTACAGGGCGGGACACTTGACTGGTGAGCAAGCAGCCTTCTGGAGGGGGCAGGGGCCAGGACAGGGAGTGTGCTGCTGATCAGGGACAGCTCCAGAGGAGGGGAGATTTGATAGGGGCCTTCTTAGGAAAGGGTCTTCAGACAGAGGGGACCTCAGGAGTAGAGGTCAAGAGGAGCGAGTATGGGCAAAGCCTGTGGCAGGTGGTAGAGAGAGGCTGGAGAGGTGGCTGAGGCCAGATCACAAAGGGCATTGGCAAATATACTTGAACCCGAGGGCCAGAAGTGAAAAGGGCATCATAGGGGTCTGTGATCTCCCAAACTGTATGGAAGTATCTGAGTGTGCATGCATTTTTCCAGTGGAGACTAGATATTTCATCTTGAGTCTCAATGAGATCCATCACTGCTAATACAGACCCTGGGGACCCATCAGAACATTGCTTCCATTTGAAAATATTATTAATTATAGAAGTTTTCCAAACATTCCCATAGTAGAGGGAACAATGTAAGGGACTCTGTCCCACCTTCAACAATGCCCAGCTGGTGGCTGTACCTCCACCTCTGCCCACCTTCCTGAATTAATTCGACATGAATCTCAGACATCACATGGTTTCGATTGTAAACATTTAGTATGTGTCTCTAAACAGTAGAGACTCTTAAAGAAAATAAGCCATGACCACAATACCCTTAAGTCATCGAAAATGTCTAACAATATTTCCTTCATATCATCAAGTATCCAGTCAGGTGTTCACATTTCTCCCCACCCCCTTCCTTTTATTTACCAGTTTACTTAATTAATATAAAATTTGTAGATTGCTTGTTAAAGTCCTTGAATTCATAGGCTCCCCTTTCATCTCTCTTTCCCGCCCCCCCCCCTTGCAAACTTTTGTGGAAGAAACCTGGTCATATGTCCTGTAGAGTCTACCATAATCTGGATTTTGTGGGCTGCGAGCCTACGGTGTCATGAAACATAAACATGTACCTCTATCTGTGTGCTTCCTGTAAATTGGGAATTAGAGCTAGAGATGGTATCAGATGTAGGTTCAATTCTTTCCGCGGTTTTTTGTTTTTGTTTTTGTTTTTCTTTTCCGAAACTACTTCAGGAGGTTCGGGATGCCTGTTTGTCTCCTTTCCTGCCACCTGTGAGATTTTAAGCTGGGAAGAGAAGTGCTAGGCATTTCAGAGAGGTCTCCTGTGGAGTGCAGCCTGGGCAGAGATAGGGGGACTGGAGGCAGGGAGGCCAGTTAGGAGTCTCCTAAACCAGCCGATGCCATTCCAGCCTCACAGATCATCTCCTACAAACAAGCGGGCCTTTGTGTTTGCATTTAGGCAGCCTGCTGGAGCTGCTGGCTTGTTTTTGTGACCTGGAGGGACTTGAGAGCCACCTGAAGGCCACGAAGCAACTAAATACAGCAAAATAAATGAGCCACTTTTATGGCTATGTTTGCTTTCTCTGTGTCTGCCTGAAGTTTGTGAGGTGAATTAGATTTCCAGTGTGTTGCCCCTCCCCAGAAACATAAAATCCCCAGGGTTTAGGAGGTGGGATGGAAGTGACTGGAGCAAAAGGGGAACCCCCTGCCTGTGTGGTTTGGTGTGTGTGCTTTAAAGGAGAAAAACAGCAGCTGGTTTTTAATGGCAAATGCTTAAACAGTGAAAAAGCCCCAGATTGCAATATCTCATCTTTCCAAAAAGGTACAAGGAACTTAATGTTTGAAAGTGGTTTTAAATTTCTATGGGGGCCAAAAATATTCTGTTGTCTGGAGGCCCACCAGTTAGTCTCTGACTCTCTTTGAAATGCAGGAGAGCAAGGGAGAAGGAGGAGAGGGGCAGGGAGGGAAGGAGGGAGAGAGAAGGGAGGGAGGGAGGAGGGAGAGAAGCATGTCACACCTCCTTTTGGAATGGAAACACATAACAGATTCCAGTAATGTAATTTTTGAATGTAACTAGGCTTATTTTCTGATAGTCTTGAGTCATAAAACCAGACATTAATTTTAGAAAACATTTTGATTCCAAGATGTAATAAAATCATATTGGATGCTGTGAAACATTTTAAAGTGTGCTTTTAAAGGGGAACACACACACAAAAAAAATAAAGGGGAACACACTTTGGATAACTATTAAGGAGTTCAGCTATTCAGAATAAATTATAAAATGCAAATAAAAATTTACTTCGATAATATTTTGAATTTTGGCACCACACCTTAGAGTTCTGTTTTTGCAACAAGAATGGCAGCTTAACAGAGCAGACCCCACATGGCCTGGCACCCACCCTGGCACCCATTCCCCAAATCCTGCAGTTCAAGCTACTGCAAACTGATGCTTATGGCTCCTCAGTGTCCATTTCTGAGTGTTTTAAGGAGGCTGATTTTAAGGATAACCAGGTTGGGGACGCCTGGGTGGCTTGGTTGTTTAAGCATCTGCCTCTGGCTCAGGTCATAATCCTGGGGTTCTGGGATCAAGCCGCTCATCAGGCTCCCTGCTCAGTGGGGAACCTGCTTCTCCCTCTCCCTCTGCCTGCTGCTCTGCCTACGTGCTCTCTCTCTCTCTCTCTCTTTCTGTCAAATAAATAAATAAAATTTTAAAAAAATGACCATGTTGTGCATGGAGAGAGCAGAGAAGTAGGAGGGGCCCAGCCCTGATGTGCCCACCCAGGTGTTTTTTGGACAGTGGTTGGGGAGGGGAAAGGAAAGACTCTAAAGTCTGATGAACCAAGGTTTTAGAACTTGACTACCCCTTCCTGGCTAGGTGACCTTCGACATGGCACTTAACCTCTCCTTAGGTTTTTTTTTTTTTTAATCAATAAATAGGTATAAAAATCTCCTTTTTCTAATATCCAGAGTTTTTCATTACAGCCCAAAAGTGGAAACAACCCAAATGTCTATTGATTGATAAATAGGCAAATAAGATGTGGTATATCTATATAATGGAATGTTATTCAGCAATCAAAAGGAACCAAGTCCTGTTATGCTACCACAGGATGATCTTTGAAAATGTTACACCAAGTGAAAGAAGCCAATCACAAAAGAACACAGATTGCATGATAGCATTTATATGGAACGTCCAGAACAGGCAAACGCACATGGCAGAAAGTAGATAACTGGTTATCTAAAGCTGAGGGGTTCCGGGAGAAACGGGGAGGGACTGCTCATGGTTATGGGGTTATGAGGTGATGAAATGTCTTAAAATTGATTGTGGTGATGGTTGCACAATTCTGTGAATATATAACAAATATTCACTTACCATTCACCCAAGTACTTACCAGCCAGCTTTAAAAATAAAATATTACAAAGAATATTACTCTTGCTTGCCCAGTGTAGCCCCCTCTCTCCTCTCAATAGTAATTCTGAATTTTATGTTAATCATTCCCTTACTTTTCTTTCCATCCATTGTTTTCTGAGGTTTCTACCTGTTTGTTTGTTTGTTTGTTTTAATGACCAGCATGTTTGCAGCAGGGATGATTCTAGACCAGACTAACCAACTCCTCAGACAAGGAAAATATCTGTCTTCATCCTCCCATGACTACCCTAACTAACAGGGATCCTGGGTGCCATGGCTATATCTTAAAACAAATTGGTTTAGTCCATTAGTCATGGCTATCAAAGATAATCAAAGGGATTTTATTTTATTTATTTATTTTTTTAATAAATTAATTTTTATTGGTGTTCAATTTACCAACATACAGAATAACACCCAGTGCTCATCCCGTCAAGTGTCCCCCTCAGTTTAAATATCATCTAGGCCAGAGGTGGTAAATAGACATATGCTCATGCAGACATCACTAATCAATCATGGCATTCTTTCACACTGTTCTGTCTGGATCCAAAGCCAAAAAGTTTGTTTGTTGTTAAATTATAGCCATTCCTCATAGTCTAACTCAAGCCTTCTCTTCCAAAGATCTGTACAAAACAATTCAACTCCCACTCATTTCTGCACTTATTGCTCTGAACATACTTTCCTGGATCCGGTTGGCATGAAGCAGGGGCCTTAGCCTGCTCTTATATTCCTTTGAGAGCCTAGCCTAACCATGGGTATATAGTTGGTGCTTCATTAGTACCCACTCATTGACTGATCTGCTGAGATTATGTTCAGCCAAGCCTTGAGGTTGATTTGAAAGCCAAAGGTCAACCGCTCCAGGCCCATGCAATTGGAAGAGACTCTAATTCATTCACAGTATCCATAGTTTTATCCTAAAAGCCATTTACTATGATCTACTTGGCCCTTTATTTCCCAAATATTCCCGATTTTCTCAGACTGACTTTATGGCCCACTTGCCTGCTCTTGGCCTACCTTGCCCCATCAGCACTGGCATGGCCACTGTGACTGGGATGCATGCCCTGAACCTGCCTCTGGCTAGGGCTGTCCTGTCTGCCCTGGGCAGCTGCCTCTCTTGGCCCAGCCTGATTTTTGGGGGTTGGGCCCCTTCTGAGTTTGCCTGGCAAACTGGACATCGGGGCACTTTCCTCTCCGTGGTCCATTTAGTTGTTTAGAAAGTGAATTTAGCTTAATTTCCCGGAAGTTTTTTTCTCAAAACTTTAATTTTTGCCATGATTTTTAGGCCTCTGAGAAGCAAATCTGATGCAAGACAGCTGGATAAAAATTCAAATATGAAGTCAATCATCTTGTTGTTTCAACAAATTCTAACATGAGATAAAGCTGTGGGACCAATAAGAGACTGGCCCTAAAACACTGTGCATTTGAGGGATCAATGGTAATTTGAAGTAAATGCTCTAAAGACTTTCGTTTCTGCCAGCTGAAGCTGGCAGCTGGTGATTGGGCCACCTCTGTCCCCACCCGGTGGTCTCTCCTCCTCCATGGGGCTAGCACAGGCTTGGTCACAGAGTGGCAGGGTTCCGGGAGCAACAGGGGGCAAGGCCCACTATGCAGGCACTTTTCAAATCTCTATGTCACATTTACTAACATCTTATTGGCCAAGGAGAGTTGCATGGCCACATCCAGAATGAGAGTGAGAGGGAGTGGAGTCAGGGAGCAAACTATAGTTGTTACTACCATCCACCAAACACAGGAAGGGAACTAACATTTATTAGGCATCTCCTGTATGCCACAGATTGTGCCAGATGCTTTTCTCTTGATTTTATTTAACCATCATAGCTCTCTGAAGCCCTAGCAGCCTGATTTGGGGACAAGGAAGTATCACTCAGAAACTCTAAGTCACTTGCCCACATAGTTAGCAAATGATGGAGCACCGAACCAAACTTGGGGAGCCGGGCAGCTGGCTGGAAGCTGCCCCTCTGAGAGAAACATACACTTACAGTGAGAACACGCAGGACACAACACAAGTCTACCTGAATCCAACATCTCAGTGGAGCAGCCAGGTAAATCCTGCTCCTTACCTAAGAGGACTAGCTCCTTACCTCAGTGACTAGCATCTGTCTCTGGGCAGACACTAGTCACTTAGCAATGACATCCACCGGTGCACATGGTCCTCCTTCCCTCATGACTGGAGATGAGGAGACAAAGGAGGGAGAAGGGAAGCAATGTGTTCTTTGGGACCAGCGTCGTGGGGCTGAGGGCCTCAGCAATGGGGGCATCTGAAGAATAGCTCTTCTTTCTTGCCCTGTTCAATGTCAGGCTTTGCCTTCTGAGGGTTCACTGTTCACCCAGAATGCCACATTTTCACACAGAGTTTTAATAATTTTGAAAGTGCTGGGGGGTAAAGACATGATTTGAGATGGGCCACGCATGTGGCCACATTCAGATAGTTCTCACCTGCTAGAACATCTCAGAAAGCCTAGTGATGTGGCCCAGGCTGTAGCGCTCACTTGGGCACATGCATCTGACCAGTAACAGATCAGGGGACAAAAGACAAGTTGGTGGGGCCATGCCACTGGAACTTCTGCCCTTCTGGCCTGAGAGGCTCTGGCTCTGAAGGCTGTTGGAAGCTGCATGGGGCTGAGTCAATAGTTCATTATCATCTAAGACCAAAAAAAGAAAATATTTTTAAAATACTTCTTACAAGTTCAATGGAAAGGAGCTCAGATGGAAGAAGGCAGTGAAGAGCATAGAGCACGATGGTGCTGGCAGAGCCAAGTCCAATGCAGCCTGGGGCTCCGTCTCCACCTGAGTCGGGCCCTGACCTTTCAGCTGCCTGCTGCCTTTCTGAAGGCTAATTACTGCCCAGGGACCAATAGGTCACGCACAGAGGCCCACACATAGCCCTGGCGACCCCTCTTTCCCCACACGGCGTGAGGTGGGAGACAAATGCACAACAGGAAAAGGATGTCCGGCCCCAAACACAGCACCTGACTCAGAGCCAGCCCGACGTTCCCTACACCCACCCTCACCGTGTTCTCACACTCAGTGTCCTCTTTGTCCCCGCGTGAAAAAGGGCGGTTGTCTTACTTGGTGTCCAGGGTGCCAGCATGTTTACTCTTCTCCATAGAGAATATTTCTGGGCCTGCCCTCTTTTTCTTACAAAGTATCTGGGACAAAGCTCCCCTTAGAGATCAAGGCAGGATTGTGGGTCCTGCTCTAGGGAAGAAGACGGATCTTCTTCCCCCAGGATAAACAGCTTTACCCTCAGCTTTTATGAATTCCTTCCTTATTCTTACTTATCTTAGAAGCTATTTTTAATGGACCTGATGTCTCATGATCTATTGACAAAAGCACCACTGAAACTGTCCTGTGCGCCTGTAACTCACTGTTAACTGGCTGGTAGGTCAAAGTCTTGGCAGAGACTAGATTCAAACTCAATTCATGACTTTGATTCTAGGGCTCTTTCTTTTATACAATTCTGCTTCCCCCACAAAGGAGATAGGAGAGAATGGGGGCATGGGGAGTGGAAGGGAGATGGCGATTATCAACCCTTCTCTGGGTGCAAGCCACAGAGACTGGTTCTAACTACTTTTGGTGGGAAAGGTTTTTATTGGAGGGCCAACAGATGGCTCAGAATCCAGTGGGATGTAGGAGAGCCACGGTTCCGAAAGGACAAGAACCAGAGTGATCTAGTGTCTGAGCCTCCTTGGGGTCCTGCCCCTGGAATAGATTTGCTTTCCTTGCTTCTCTTTCACTCTGCAATTGTCCAAGTCCCAGGAAAGAGCCTGATTGGTTGTCCTGGGACCTCGTGTGTACCTGTAAGCCAGGGAGACAAGCCCAGAGATGGCACACTTGGGGAAGAGACATCTAACTCAAGATGCTATTAGCAAATGAAGAAGAAATGGATGCAGAGTGCCCAAACAGCAGATGACTACTGTACTAGAACATTCTAGGTATTGGGAACTAAGATTCTGGCCACCCCAAACCGAGTTAGGGCTAGGTCAGGGCCCTGCAGTTTGAGTCTTACTCATGCTATTGGGATGGCCACAATCTCCTGCTCTCTAGCAGAGATGGGCTGGGCTCTCACATCCTCCAAACCTGGCTACTGGGAAGGAGCATATCTCCTTCTCTGCAAAAAAACTTACAAGATTCAATTGTAAGGTTGAAGACCAATCAATAACTTATAACTGGCTGTGTAGACCACGTATTAGAGTGGTCTTTACAGTCAAGCAACTTGAGCTGGGAGTCTTAGTGCCCTTCACCAGTTATGAGATGCTGAGAAAAGGTCCACCTATTCTCTGTGCCTCAGTTCGTTCTGCTCTAAAATGGGGGTAAAATAAAGTGTACTTTGTCTCCACTGTTGTTCCATCAAATGAACCAAAAATTGTCAGAAGTTTGTAAACTGTGAGCTATATACACCTATGAGGAGGCGTTGTTATAATTTTCATTATTATCAAGTGAGGCCAGGCTGCTTGGGGTAAGTGGCTGATGCCCAGAACAGCAGCTACAAACCACAGTACGGGAGTGGAGGCTTGAGGGAGGCAGATGAGAGTCTGGAGGATGCAGTCATGTGACCTTTCAAGTTGCTCCCAACTTCAAGCATTGCCAAGAGCTAAGGCTCTCCGCTACATTCTGACACACACCCCAAGGCCAAACGGCCTCCAGGTGGGGTGGTAACTTCCACCAGCATTTTTACAGCTCTGGTTTAAGCTCCGTCTCCTTTCCTGAGAACCCAAATGCTAACCTCCTCCTGGTAATCAGGCTCCTGAGGCTGAGCACCAACAAAGGTGGGGTCCCTCCAAACTTCCCGTCTTTGCCTTCTCGGGTTGGCATCGCACAAGGATGGGACCCGATGAAACGCTCCCTCTTCTGTCGCCTGCCTGTGTCTTGTTGGCTGTCCTTCCTGCAGCTGCGCTCCACGATGGGCATTTCAGTCGCCGCTGCCGCCGCTAATAGCCCCACCTCCCCTGCCCCCGGAGGACACCAATTCCTCTCCTCGCTCACAGGCCCACTTGAAGCCATCTGCGTGCACTCCAGGGCGTGCGCCACCTGACATCTTGATGTTCACAACCATCCAAATCCTCCGGAACCTCACTGTTTACGCTGTTTACACCCCCGGAGCTTGAAACAGAAATCCCTCTCTTCTCTTTATTCTAAGTGTTACCTACAGATTCCAGGGAGCATGGGCTTGCCCAATATGGGCCTAGTCTTACAGCAGCCCTTTGCTAATTTCTCACTGTCTTCCTCATCCTTGTCCCTTAGTGGTTATTCCGGACCTTCTCTTCTTAAAACGCTATTCCCACTCATCTGTGTATTATTGCTTATTTATTTCCTGGAGGCATTCTGAGGTCACGGACTGATTTTGTGCTGCGCTGCCAGCACGCAGCACAGTGTGTGCTCGGCCCCAAGTGCTCAGCACACGCTGGAGAGGTGAATGATGGCCCACGAGCACAGGGCCCTGAGGGCTGCAGGCCCATGTAGTAACCCCCCCCCCCCCCCCCAACTCAGCTTTATTAAAGCAACATTCTGGAAAAGATTCTGTTAGCCTGGTCTCCTTTCTTTGGTACCTGCAAACTTGTTTGCCAGTCACTCAGGGGGGACCCTCCAGTACAGATTTATAATTATAAAGGTATCCAGTAAGATTTTTAGTGTAGAATTTCTAAAGACAACAAAAGAATTGTTTGAGGCTGTCTGAACCTACACTATGGAATGAGAATTATAGACAGTTTACTGTAAAGTAAACTTAAGTATAATTAATTATATGCTGTGAACTACAGATACACAGCGGGCTTCTGCTACTAATTTCCGATCACTCCTCACCAAGGATTGGTGAAAATCCTCAGCCCAGGGTGGTTAAGGAAGTGTTTCCATTTTTCACCTGGTTTGGATTTATCAACTCTGTGCCTCTGATCCTCTTATTCAGCTTCTAGGCTGTTCCTGCCCCACACTGGTGGGTCCTGGGAGACTCTCTTCCTTCTACCATGATTTCTCAGGTCAAGATCTGTGTGATTGCAGACTTTATGTTCTGTTTATGATATTACACAGTTCAGATTTTAAATTAAAAAGGTAAAAGCGGAGAGATATGTGTAGGGTTCACAGAATACCAGCGCTAGAAGAGGCACTAAACATGATCAGGTCCTGGCATGACATAGTTTTCGGTCTCCAGCACCACGCCAATCAGTGCTGTGGCCAGGCATTGCCGAAAGAATGTAGTGACCATTTGGTGATTTGGCCACAGGAAAGGAATGAGGAATGATGTGACATATGCCGCATATTTGCCTCCTTGCAGAAAGACAAGGATGTCACATGAGTGAAAGGAGGGCAGGATTCAAGCTGAAAATATCATTGGTATTTTAGGAAAATGGAGACCTGGGAGCAAAAATTGTGTTCATTTACTCAATTTCAATTGATATTCAAAATCACTTTCAGTCCCACAAGGCCAGTAGCAAAGTGAAAAACAGTAGCATGAGTGCTTGGTTACAAGCTGGCTGGCATGGGGCAAAAGAAGCTTAAATTCAAATGTTGGACAAAGAGGTGCAACTCAGCTGATCATCTTGTGAGCATTGGCAGGAGCAGGGGGGCGGGAGTCCACCAGCCTTCTCTTCCCTTGGACCAGGTGCAGCCAACGTTATGGGCCAGACAACACTTAAAAGCATCTTGGCTCTAAATTGATTTTTGCAAATTCTCTCACAACTTTAGCAGAAGGGAAAGTTGCCATTCCATGAGGGCAAATCAAACTGGATGGAGGTTCATTAAAAATGCAGGTAAATGAAAGTTTATATACCCGATGTGACTGTTCTGCACCTATTGGATATTATGACTATTATGAATGGGAGGATTTAGAACACCATGGGAAAGTGCTTGTTATGACTTTAAGTGAAACCACAGTTTTATAAACACAGAACGATCCCAACTAGGAAAAAAAAGTGCTTCACTGGAAAAAGTTCTCTTTATTCCTTGCTAGAGTAAGAAAGTGTTAATGTTCTGTATTACGTATTTTTATGTTATTAAGCTCTTGGTGTTTTCAGCTATCAAACATCAGAATTGTAACGGTATTTGTGGTCAAGAGCTGTAATCAGGGGAGAATTTTTATTTGGTTAGCTTTATTACATCATTCCTGCTTGTTTAATGTAGCAATATTAGAAGAGAAATAAAAGTTAAGGGTGGCCCAGCGGTATAGCGTCGTCTTCAGCCCAGGGCCTGATCCTGGGGACCCAGGATCGGGTCCCGCGTCGGGCTCCCTACATGGAGCCTGCTTCTCCCCCTGCCTGTGTCTCTGCCTCTCTCTCTCTCTCTGTCATGAGTAAATAAAGAAAATCTTTAAAAAAATTATTAGAAATAAAAGCTAAATAAAATAAAAACATTCATACTTCTACCTCGGATAAATAACATTTTGGTGCTTTCTTCCCAGATATCTTGATATACAAATAGACATGTAAGTACCTTTATTTTATAAAATTAGGATCAAACTCTGCATCTGGTGAATATTTCTAGCTATCAACTTTCCATGGGATGGTGCCTTCCCATGGAAGTTTATGGGTTAACTCTGGGTAGAATTTTACAGGCAGAGTAGTTTGTAACCCAACCGACTCTATATGTTGCATTGAGAAGATGTTAGACATAAAAGCAAGATAGTGTGCAAACTTCTCAGTTTCTGAAGTGGCAGCTGTCCCTCGGTAATCTGATGAGCTCTTTGCTTTTGTCCTAGAACAAACAGCGAAGGGCAGGACGGCTCATCGAATCTCTTGCCCTTGCCAAATGGTGTGTGGACAGGAAAATGTCAAGTGGTCACGCTGGAAGCATGTGGCCAAGCACAGCACCCTCACGGAGAAGGGGAAGGGTGCCCACCAGGGTTCCCCCACCCTCCTGGTACCCAGATACAGGCCCTGACATCATGCCACTCTCTCTGATTGAGATGTGTGCCCACCCAGCGGGAGAAGGCCCCAAAGCTCACTAATGCTGCTAGAGCAGATAGGAAATTCACAAAAAAGAGGCTGATGAAGAACTGCCTCATCTTTTGATCCCAACCAGCTGCTAGGAGAGGTGTCAGAGGGAAGATACCCAGGCCCTGGAGGCTGGGAGCTACTTTGGGGTCCTGTGTTAGTTTCCAGGCTGCTGTCACAAAGTACTACAAACTAGGTGGCTGAAAACAACAGAAATTTATTCTCTTGTGGCCTAGAGGCTCAAAGTTTGAAATCAAAGTGTCAGTAGGGCCAGGTGCACTCAGAAGCTTCTAGGGGAGGATACTTCCAGGATTTTTTCCTAACTCTAGTAGACCTAGGCATTTCTTGGCTTGTGGCTGTTGGATTCAGAGCTCCACCTCCCTCTTGCATCTGTATCTTCTTAGAGCACAGTCACATGTGTGTGTGTGTGTGCGTGTGTGTGCCCACTTAGGTGCATGCATGTGTGCTTGCACGTTTGTGTGCCTGTGTGCTTATGTGTGTACATGCATGTGTGTGAATTTTCCTCTTCTAGGAAAGGAAGGAGGGCTGTCATATTGGATTAGGGCCCACCCTAATGACCTCCTCTTAGCTTGATGTGTCTGCAAAGACCCTCTATCCCAGTGAGGTCGCAGTCGCTGATAGTGGGGTTAGAACTTCAAGCATATCTTCGTGGCCAACTGAATTCATCCTTTCACTATTTCAGATACATCTAGAGGGACAACCAAAGAGGACAGATTCAGTATCTAAAAATCTGCCTTCCTGACACAGCTCTATAGCATGAAGAAGATCTTTGTGGTATCTCTCTGACGTTAGAGCTTTGGAAAAGTCATTTAACTTGTCTGGGCCTTGTTTTTCTCATTTATGAAGTGAGCTAAAGCAGCAACTTTCATGGTGTTGCCTGTGCTATCCTGGTAGGAATTAAATGTCATTGTGATGATGATGAACTGACCCCAAAATGCAAGTCTCTTCTGTGGTTTCTCCAGATGACTCGCGGACACGTTTCATGGCCTTTCCTCCTCACATGCAATTAAAGGCTATTTGCCAGTAACCCACAAAAATTTGGTATTCATAAACTAAAATTAGTGTTCACACAGTTTACTGAGGATTCAATTTGTTTTTCCTCCTCTACTTTACATGCGCAGAATTTCTCCGATTTTTGGAAGGATTCTTTTTACTTGGTGTTTTAGCAGTTGTTATGTTGTGGTTTTCAGTTGTTGTTATTCAGACTCTTTATTTATAAATTACTATTGGGTTGTGCCCTCATTATCCATTTTAGGCCATGACAGGTTTTTGTTTGTCCTGAGTGGGTATTTTTGGCCTATGTAATTGTCCACTATCTGGACATTATATAGAAATGAATTGCAGCTCAGTAAGCAATGGCTCATAGATCCCTATTGCTAAGGGAGAGATGGACTTAATCCCGTACAGTTTACTTGTATGGTAGAGTGACCAGTCATGCCAGTTTGCCCAGGACAGAGAGTTTAGCCGGCATGCAGAACTTTCAATGCTAAAACCAAGAAAATCTGGGCAAGCTGGCCCGATTGGTCACCCTATTATTTATGGAACCTTAATTGGTGGCTTGCTTCCCTGTTTTTCTGGATTTGTGCTATTCTAATAACTTTCATCTTACACTCAAGGTTAGCAGAATAAAATTAGTAGGGTTATTTCTGAGACCAGAGGGCATTCATTTATAATCAAGTGGATAATGTCAGGTTCTTCTCTTTTAAGATACACAGGAAGTGAGTCACAAATATTGAATATTCAACAGGTTCAGTACCACAAATTCATCTGGTTCCTCTGCATTCTCATCTTCTTCCCCTATACCTCAGCCCCTTAATTTACCAAACTCAGAGGAGATATAGAATAGGTAGGGTGTTGGTGGTCTTTGGCCCCATACAAATGGTTCCGTAAAGGGCTGATGGTAATGCCCTCCCCGCTGTTGCCAAGTCTACAAGTCCATTTGACTTGGCTTAATGTTCTAAACAAATGGAGAGAAAGAATCACAGCTTCAGGAAGCATCTCTGGAGGTCCTTACTGAGAATTACCTAAAGGGTAGTTAATTCTCCCCACCTTAAGATTTTGGCATTGATATAATCTTCTTTGGTGTCTAGTATGGATCCTCTTATTTGGTTCCACTGTTTCATGGGAAGGTCAAAGAGGGGGAAAGAGAGCTGCCATTTATTTACACGTTCATCTTCAGCATGTCACAACTAGAATTAGAGGCTTTTTGCTTTTGACTTAGTATAATTTAGACCCTCACAACAACTGCATGAAGTATGACTGACCCTACTTTGGAGCCAACGCTGAAATTCCAGTCCAGCCTGCCCTTTCCTGGCTTAGTTCAAACCCTGGCCTCCCCACCACATCCCATAGCCTCTGAGGTCCCCCAAACCCAAGTACTCCACTCACCTGAACAGAGGTCTCTGTCAAATTGTGAAAAGGCAGAAGCCTTAAAAAGACCAAACAAGGAATCAAGAGGTTGACAATTTAAAAAGAAAACCAACACGTTCTCAGCCTGGAATGGAAACTCCAGGGGTCCATCTGTAGAACTCATTGCCCCCAATCCTGGGGCATTGCCCCCAATGACCCCTCCCCCACTGCTCGGCTTGCATCTGGGGCTCTGTTGACTCATGGGGCATCGCAGCCACCATGAACTGTAGCCGAACCATCAACAGCAGGCAGTTCACATCTCATCTTTTTTTTTTTTTTTTTAAACTTGGAATGTCTTTTCTAACACAAACATTTTTCTGCCTTACTTCTCTAGAGGAGTTGTCCTTAAAAGCGGGTAGGTGACCGTGTTGTGACCGAATTCCTGCTCAGCCATAAGGTTTTTCTGTCCCCTGGCAGGGGACAGACACTCAGCATTCCAGACAGGGTTAGTGGTGGGGCTGCTATTTATTTAACTGCTAATCCCACTTATGTGAAATTAATTTACTCTACTATTATAACTCACCCTGCTTCCTGTCCTGGCGGGCTCCTATAATTTACACCTGACTGCTCCATTATGCCCCTGCCTCCTGGACTAAGGGCTGGGAGCTGGGTCTTGGGGTGACTCACATTAGGAGGTCGTTTATACAGAAGAGAGGTTTTCTCATTATAGACTGAGGAGAGTTACTGTAAAAGCAGTGGTGTTGGGTTTTTTTTTTTTCCCCTCTTAATAACCAGTTTCCCTTTAGGCCATCCCTTCAAGGAAGTTTGTTTACTATTATTAACCTTCTTCCCAATTCCAAATATGGGCTCCAGTTTATACAGTGAGCAGATTTCCACCTTCTCCAGGGGGAAACCCAGCCCCTGGATCCTGTCCTGATCCTTGATGAAATATAGGTCAGCTACACAGTCCTAGAGCAGGTGCTCACGGCACAGTTGTCCAGACTACTCTTGGAATGAAAGGCTCTAGGGGTTGTTACATTTACAAGGTTTTACAAACATCTCTAATGAAAAAGTGGAGGCTGCCAACTGGATCTCCCCAAATTCAGGCCCCACAGCCAGAGTCTGTCTTGTAGCAGGGGTGACCAAAGAGCCTTTGGCATTGAGGCTGCTGGTGACAGGGTTTTCTATGGAGACCAGAAGAAGCCCCATAGCCTTCCTACTGACACCCAGCTCCTGGCCAGGGCACACAGCTGGGTGTGATGGTCTGAAAAACTGGTTCCTGGAGACAACATCCCATTCTAGCTCACTTTACCTCTGAAGAGCTCATTTGAGTGCTTTGGGAGAGAGCCAAGAGAGGGGATGAGGGCAGCCCAAAAGCTTGCCTCGGATGGTCTCTGCCAACACTGTGAATGTGGCCACTTAGACAAGTTAAGGGATTGGCCATCCTTAACTTGTGTAAAATCTTCTGGGGTAGTATCTTCTCAGACAAACTCCATGTTGCTTGTAGAACAAAGCCCACCTTCAGCCAGACATGATGTTCCTTCCCCTTGAGCCTTTTGTCCCACCTATTTCCCATCACTGTTTTTCACAAATCCTCTTCCCAGCCAACTGTGTGTTCCTGAGTTTGTTTATATGGTTTCTCCAGTGGAAATCCAGCCCTCTCTATCTTCCCATTCTCACCCCTATGCCTTTGCCACACCCCTACGCCTGGAGGAAGCAGGATGCCGTCTTCATCCTTTTTACTCAAAGAATCTTTTCTTCTCAATGAAGTCTAGGGCAAAATCACTCTGGCTCAAGTCTGTCTGCTGGAGGAAATACTCTCTGACCCTACCTATTCACTGGCAGCTGTCTCCCTATCACATGTCACTGGTGTGCTCTGTGCGGTCACATGGCCCTAAGATGTTAGTGACCCTTTATATGCATGTTTTTTTGTCTCCCCCCGCTAGAGTTTAGATGCCTTGAGACTAGGGATCATGGCTTCACGTTCGTGTACAGCCCTACACATAAATCAGTAAACGATTAGTGCGCCTTGATTATGATATAACCAGTTGTCTACTTGTTGGATCCAGTTGTCTACTTGTTCTTGCTTAATGCATGGCCTTTGATGTGAGAAAGACCTCAGTCCAAATCTTGACTGTATTAACTCTCAGCTTTGTGACCTTAGGTAAGCTGTTTAACGTCATTGGCTCATTTTCCTCAATTATGAACACACACAGCTAGTGTTGTGGCTTTAAGTGAAGTAATGCAGGTGAAATACATGGATGGTCTAGTACCTGACATAGAATTGGGACCCAATAAAAAGCAGTGGTTAATATTTTCTGGCTTTTTGGGGGGCTGGTGTCCAGCTACTTCTGTTACAGTAAGACACAACAAATTCCAAATTAATGGAGACATTGGTTAGGGGAGGCATCCTAGAGTGAATGTTGAAGTGAGTTTAGAAATCTAACAAGGAAAGAAATCAGAGGTTAACTCAATTCTATTCCTACCAAGTTTTCAACAGCTTGCGGATGGACTAGCTTTTAGCTAATACTCCAGATATTGTAGAGCTCTTCCCGGAGGCAGGTGAAGATTGACTGTGCCTGATTCTGAAAACCTGTACTTGTCACCTGACCTTGAACGTAACAAACAGCCCCTGAGGAAGGGAGTTCCAATTACAGTCATGGAGTCGGAGGAACTCTTTCAAGGCAGATTGATTTATTGGACCAGAAATACAGCTCAACAGCCCACACAACGATTCTGTCTTTGGCAAACTGCCCTGACTGCTTCTTTCTCTCTCGCCCTGACATATTGATCTGTGTGTGTGAGTTGGTGTAGTTTAGTATGTTTGTGTGTGTGTGTGTGTGTGTGTGTGTGTGTGTGTGTGTGCTGCTATCTCAAAATGGAAGCTCTTAACTTGGGGGCCTTCTTTCTGAGGGAGCTCTAAACCAGAAACCAAAGGAAATCTTGCTCCAGTTCTTCATACAGTAGCTTTAATTTTATTCCTTTGCTTCAGCTGGGCACAGAATGTTCCAGAGTATCTCTCATTCTGTCTAAACACTTTGCTTTTGAGTATGGCAACATGTCATTTTATAAGGAAGAAAGAAAACCAGTCTTTGTTGTGTGCCTCTTGCCATGCAAAATATCATGCTCCCCATTAGTCAGAAGAAACTGAGACTCAGAAGAGTAAAGAAATGTATACCCAAGGTCAAATGTCAGTAGAGTCAGAATCCAAACCCAGGTGTGTCTGATTGTTGACTTCAGTAATGGCCAACACCAGCTTTGCCCCACTGAGAGACTTCCATATCACAGGGTTATTTTAAATGGAAAAATTTTGAAATCTAGGGCCACAAATTAAATTTATTTCATCAGATACATTTTGTACCCAGATCTGGCTGTTTGGCCTCTCTTGAATTATCTGTTGCTGTGTAACAAATTACTGAAAACTTAAAACAACCCTCATGTATTAACTCACAGTTTTTATAGGTCAGGACTCCAGGCAGGTTTAGCTAGATCCTCTGCTTATGGTCTCATGGGGCTGCAATCCAGGTGTTGGCCAGGGCTACACTGTCATCTGGAGACTCAACTGGGGAAGGGCCCATTTCCCTGCTCACATGGCTGTTGGCAGCATTCAGTTGCTTCAGACTGTAGGACTGAGGACTTCAGGCTTTTTTGCTGGCTGTTGGCTGGAGGTTGCTCTTAGCACCTAGAGACCACATCAGGGACTTGCCATGTGGGGATTCCCAATGTGGCCCCTTCTTCCTCACAGCCTGCCAGGGAGAGATAGCTTCCTGCCAGATGGCACTATTACCTTTTGTGACACAGTCACATACATCTCATCACCATTGTCATATTCTATTGGTTAGAAACAAGTCACAGGTTCTACCCACACTCAAAGGGAGGGATTACACCAGTCCACGAACAGCAGGAAGCAGAGATCATAGGTGGGGGCACCTTGAGGGTCTGTCCAGCACATCCTTCCTGTCCTTTCCCCTCTTTTTTTTTTCCTTTTTACCCTCCTCTTCATTTCCCATCCTAGTATAGACTCAGAGTTAGGTCTTTGCCATTAAGTAAGAGCTTTATGGTAATGAGGCTAATAAGTAATACCATTTTGTGCCAGGCACCAAGCTAGTTTTCTTTTTAACTTTCTCTTCAAGTATAACATACATACAGAACACTGCAACATCCTAAATGCAGAGCTCCATGAATTTTTTGGAGAGTGAACACAGGCATGTAACCAGGCATGTAACCATTACATAAATCAAACAGCAGAATATTACCAGCATCCCAGAGACCCCCTCAGTCTTGCTTCCAGTCCCTAACACCCTTGAAGGTGAATCTCTAACAGCAAAGGTTACTTTTTACTTGTTTTTTGAAAATTTTATAAGTAGACTCCAACAGCTGTATTATTTTGTGTCTGGTTTTCTTAACATGGTATTGTGGCATACGTAGTTCTAGGTTGTTCAGTTCTCATCGCTGAATAGGATTCCATTGTGTGGATATACTACAATTTACTTATCCATTCTACTGTTGATGGGCATGTGGCTAGTTTCTAGTTTGGAGGTGTTACAAATAGTGCTGCTATGAGTGGCTTAGTATGTGTCTTTAGTGAACACACATAAGCACTTCTGCTGGATATATGCCTAGGACTGGATTGGTGGGTTGTAGGGCATACATATTTTGGTGAGCTAGGTTTATATATAGAATTCTCACATCCCCTGTGTGAGGAAGGCATCTTCAGCCCCTTATGCATGGCAGTGTTTGAGCCAGACCTACACTTCCTGCAGAGGTCCTGGAAGATCAAACACGAGGAAAGGCCAACTGGCACAGTGGAGAATGTGTAGGTCTGGCTCCAGTGCTTTTTCACTATTGACAACGCTTTATTACTTTTTCTTAAGAGACCCATTGTTTTGGAAGATTTCTGCATACCAAGCTACTAAGCAAATGTTGGCTCAGTATCATTTAATTCATCTTCCATTTCTCTTATTAGTCAAGAACATATCTAACGAGCGACATAGCTGCTGATCCGACATCCTGCCTAGCAGAACTGATGTAATTTCAGATAAAACCAAAGAAAGTCCAGGTTTGGGTTCACCTCTTAGTCTTCTTACAAGAACACAGGGTTTCTATTAGGCTGTTGAAACATTTACAATATGCTGCCCTTTCCCTTGATGATATTAAGGGAACTTTAAGTGAGGAAAATCCTCACCCTCCCACTAAGAGAAACTAAGACCCTGACCATGTCTGAAATCCTTAGGTTTATGATCAATAAACATGCATCAATGCACAAGTAATTCACACCATTTAGACCAGGTCTGGATCAACACTTTAAACAAAGTTTCAAAGCCCCATCCATTTACTTTGGGCTTGTTCTTAAGCTAAGATAGACTGTATAAAGGTAGTAAGGAACATTTTCCAAACTGCCACCGAGTGGGGAGATAGACTTCAGGCTATTGCTGACATTTGGGTGTATTTGGTTCTTTCTCACTTGTCTCTCTGGTTCTGTTCTTCTTCATCTCTCTCTGCCAGTCTCTCTGTGTCTCTGTGTGATATACATGTCATTACATCATACAGATAGCTCTAATACATATACATACATATTAGGTATACCCATCACATGCAATTATTATTTTTTTTTCACTTGCGATTATTATGATTCTTTTAACTCATTCTCTATTTGGGGACATTTAAGCTGTTTTCAATATTTTGCCATTGCAAGTCACACAGCATGTATACACTTCTACCTAAATTCTTGCAGACATCCCTGATATTTTCCTTAGGCTAAGTGACAAGATGTTGAGCAGCCCACCAAATGGGGTGACTTTTGGACGTTAGTTTTTGTGTCTCACCAAATACAAATTTATGCCACTGCCAACAACATACGAGAACATCTTCTCTGCCCACTTTGGCAATTTTCTATTACAATAATTTTTTCTCAGTTTTATAGGTGAAATGTGATAATTTAGTTTCAACTGCATTTCATTGATTCCTGGTGAGGTAAAATATTTGTTCAGATTTGCTGAGTTTCTCCACACTTCCATTTCATATTCCTTTTTATTTCACGTTTTCTCATTCCCCTACAGAATGCTGCCCTGTACTTGGGCAAGTCTCATCTCTGCTTTTGTTATGGAGGTGATAGCAGTGTCTCGCAGAAAAGTCAGCATTGTCAAATACTTTGCAAACAGAACATGTGTCAGAAAAATGCACCTTCCCAAGGCCCACAGGTGGTTCGGCCAGCCACATCTGTCATTTCCTCCAATGAGGACGCCCCAATTCCTCTCAGGGCTATAAACCTCTCTTGTCACCCGGACTCTGGACACCACCCAGGGGCCATCAGAGCAGGAGGGGCCGGCCACGTTTCCTAATGACTTAACCAGGTGAGGTTCACGTGCACTTTGGGTTTTTACACAATTGTGCCTCAGAGGAAGTGCTCCCTGCTGTTCTGGGGAAATGGGCAACTGTAAATCAGGTAACAATATGGCACTGACTTATTTATCCTTGTAAGAGTTTTACATTCTGAAGGCAACAAGGGAGCCATTGCCCGATCCACGGCCAATGTGCAGTCAGCACTTAGGGAAGCTCAGTCCCCCTTGCTCAGCCGGAGGGCCTGGGCACCCCGTAGTGCCCAGCCTGATCCATCGATCGCATACCTTGGCCTGGGCCAAGTGTTATCATCCACAGACATGAGGCAGAGACAGGAAGTCACCAAACAGTGGGAAACTTTCCCTCTCTGTGCTAAGAGTGCTCTTTCACTCCTTCCACTTGTCCTCTGAGTTCCTCCGCGAGGGAATGTTTGCCTGGATGGCAGCTGCACCCTGGCAGGCATCATGGCGAGTCATTCACGTGGAAGTAGACGCAATAAATGAGTAGCTTCCTGGCCTTTGGCTGGTGCTAATTAGCAATCAAGGTCAAAGCTGAACTCAATGTTCCATAATAAATTATGGTATATCCTTACAAGAGAATATTAGGCAGCTGTTTAAAATAATGTTTTCAATGAATTTCAATGACAGCAAGATG
Organism: Vulpes vulpes; assembly: GCF_048418805.1. NCBI lineage: Eukaryota > Metazoa > Chordata > Mammalia > Carnivora > Canidae > Vulpes > Vulpes vulpes. The sequence goes on from NC_132794.1 coordinate 88,922,065, forward strand.
CTCATGACATGAATTGAAATAGAGATGTAAAACCCACAGACAGAATATAGAATATGATCCAAATTATCTAAAAGACTATTTGGAAATTGTGTAAATGGTAATGGTGATTTCTCTGCAGGCAAGATTATGTTTGTATTTTATGTTCTGTCTTATTATATTTAAATTTCTCCCTACATTCCTACAAGCTTTTGTGACATTTATTCACCAATCCCTACCCACCACGACCACCAGTCATTGACATTTTGAAACACCAGATCAGACGTGATGTGCCTCAGGGCTCCAGGGATCTGGTGGGTTCCTATTTGTGATTCAGTTCTGCTCTTGTTACGCCAGTGTTGGGAATGGGGGTTGCTGAGACCAGGGGAGATGTAAACAAGGCAACTGACTTTGCAGAGTATGAAGACTGTGTCTCACTAGAGATTTCAACCAGCACTTGCCGTCAACTCCACACTCCTCTTCCTCCCTCCCTTCCTTTTTCCCTGTCTTCCAAATGTTTTCCCTCTTTGGGCCCTGGAAAGAAGCAGTAAATCTCAGAATCCAGACCAGAACCAAATTTGCAACAAGCTCAGAAGGTCACTTGTGCCAGCGCTGACCAGGAACCTTAGTCTGGCAGCCATTCTAATGGAAAAAGCTTAGTAGACTCAAAGATCACTCTGTTCTGTCCTAGTCATGCTGCTTCTAGCAGGCTGGTGTCAGTTCTGGGTGCCAAGTTAAAAAAAGAATATTGGAGAGATTGCCTTCTGCAGAGCACAAAAATGGTATTAGCAGCCAGACCACCACCATGTACTGAATGTTTATGGTGTGCCAGATGCTGGACCAAAGCATGACCTATTGTTTTATTTGATCTTTAAACAACTCCTTTACAAATGAAACACTGGAGTTAAGCAAGATTGAGTAATGAGACGGCTCTATCTTAATCTGTATAAATTTTCCAAGGTAGGGGAGAGAAGAGATGCCCCAGAACTCTCTGCTTCCCCTGCTGATGAGGCCCTCTGGACCACAGCCTTGGCTGCTGGATTTGGGGAAGCAGGCTAGGAGAGCTGCATTACATATGGGGTATCTATATGAATCTTTCTGATCAAGAGTGATGGCCCAGCTCACTTTAAAATAACACAGGTTTACACCTAAAGGTTTCAGTGATGTGACAGGTGTAGCTTGTGGAAGGTAGGAGGTTGAATGCTCTCGAATCAGGAATGTGAGCTCCCAGGTGGCCCTCCAGCTGCATCCACTTTGCCCTTACCCTTGACTATTATTGCCTGACTGGTGGTTTTTATGGCTTGAGATGCCAAACTTCATTCAGACCCCTGGCCCTAATGGATGGCTTTTGGCTCACTGGGGAATTGGGTCTTTTCTTACAGTTTGCCAGGAATGTGACCGCAGTAGATTAGGCCTCCCCAGGACAGTCCCCAGTCTAGTTGGTAGTGGGGCCCAGCAGTGAGTAGGGGTGCTCGCATTAAAGACTGCTACTGGTCAAATGGACTGTTTGGAGCCAAGGTGAGAAGGCTGAGTATCCTAGACAAGCTTATCTCACCTATTATTACATAGTAATATGCACTAATACATAGAAAAAGCTACCATATAGGAAAAAAAAAGCAAAATCTATTAATGCATAGAAAATATATAGAAAAAAACACAGACTATCTATACAAAACACTGTTTTTAATAAAACAAAACCAATTCATCCAAGTCATGGGTGCAAGGTTAACAAGTATCAAATGTAACCTGTATGGTTCTTCTAAAACAGTGGCTTGAGCACGAGGGCTTGTCTGCCTCCAGCCATATCCTGGGAAGCTGACCCAAAGGGGACTTAAAATCTCCAGGATGGATTCTTATTCCTGGGTCAGAGTTGGCTCAGGGTCACATGCTCTTGAGGTCTCTGAAGACAACGTGAGCTGCATTGCGTCCAGGGGCTCCCATGACGCCTCCTCCTGGAAGGGAACTGCCCATGAATCTAAGCTGTGCTCACAACCCTCCCCAGGGAGCAGACAGGGCCAGGGCTGATGGAGAAGTCAGCAACGAAGCAGAGCATGGGTGCCTGCAGGGTGGTGCTTGGACCATGGGCATCAGAAGCCCCTGGGATGACCATTGAGACAATTTCTGAGCTCGCCCCCAGGCTTCTTCCCTCAGAGCTCTGGGCAGGGGGCCCGGGGCACAGTCCAAGCAAGTGCTCCCCTCAGTCTGGAAGTCAAGGTGCTAGATGGCGAAACTCAACTGTGAAACTAAAGCACCAGACTCAGGGTTTGAGGGAGAAGCTGTGGAAGTACAGACCTCTCTGGGACGTGTCCACAGGGAACGGCAGCCTTGGCGAGGTCAGTTAGGCTTGGAATAGATGCCAGGAAGAATTTTTAAATTGAGAAATGTAACATTATACCAACTCTTACTGGTCTAAAATCTGGAGCGGGGATTCAGGGACGTAGGTCCCTCTGAGCCCAGAGTTGGCATTTGGAGAGCCGCCTCTGGGACCTATTCTCAGACCTGGCGAGGGGGAGGTGTGAGCTCCCCCAGGGTGGAGGGGGCGGCCAGCTGGCAGAGGACCCCGCTGCTCTGCTCCTTCCCCGCATGCTCAGAAGCCAGAATGTGGGGGATGGCCCGTTCTCCTGGGAGTTCCCTGCTCCCCTCCCTCTCTCCCCACCTCCCTCACTGCTGGGCCCAGCCCTCCCCACAGCTGCACCTGGGAAGGGGCCCTGGGCACTCACCCGGGTGGGTGCCGCTTCCACAGAGGTACAAGCCCTGGAGAGGACAGCGGTAGCCGGAGTGCAGGGGCGTGGGGCGGGCGAAGTAGAGCTGGTCCAGGGTCATGGCACAGTGGAAGATGTTCTGCGGGAGGCAGGGCCGCAGTGGTTAACATAGGAGTGCCAGGGTCTTACCGCCTCTGTGCATTCCTTCCCCTCCCCCTCTCCCAGGAAGGTTCTTCTTCCAGCATGTTTTCTTGCACTCTTAAGAAGCAGGAAAGGGAGAGGAAGAGAGAGAACAGGTACATGTCCTTGGGTGGGGAAGAGAATTTTCCAGAGGCAGTTTTCAGGAAAAAGGAAAGGTGAGGAAAACCTTCAGAGTGTGAGGAAAAGGGAGATTTTGAGGATTTTGCCGAGGACAATAAATCCTCTTCACTGTGGTTGAAAAATGGAGGATTTGACTTATCTTGGCAGCCAGCTCACATTTCCTTGGCCAAGACACCCACTCGAGCCTGGGCCCCGAGGTGGGGATTGGGGGGGAGGGTCCATGCCCTAGCAGAGTCACAGGAGATGGCAGGAGGCAAGGTGCAAGGGACTCGAGGTGGGTTCTGCTCCCCTGGCCTGGGTCTGAGCAGCCAGAAAGTGGGGGACAAGGGCCAGGGGGAAGGTCAGACTTATGATGTAGGTCTGGACAAGGAGACCAACACCTCCTGGACATCACCACAGGGACAACCTTCCAGCTAACCCTCTCAGGGTGTCCCAAGCTGAGCTGCTCTCTCCCGCCTTCCCCACCTCAGTGTGCAGCTTCCCACCTGGGCTGGAGGGACTCTTCCCTTCACCTCTGCCCTGACCTCTGCTTGCACCTTGTACCGAGACCTCTCAGTTTTGCCTGCCCCACCTTCCCATATCCCCCACTCCGTTCCCTCCCCACTGCCTGGTCTCTTGCCCTCTATTTCGGGGCTAGCGCTGTCCAATAAAAACATCACATGAGCCACATATGCAATTTTTATTTTCTAGGAGCTACATTAAAATTTAAAAAGAAACTGGTGAAATGAACGTCAATAATGTATAAAATAATATTTTATTTAACCTAATAGATCTGAAATGCTATCATTTTAACATGCAATCAATATAGAAATTATTAATGAGATGTGGTTACATTTTTTTTTTTTTCATCCTAAGCCTCTGCCGGCTGGGGGGCATTTTGCACATGCAGTTTGGCCTCATCCCACTGAAGCCACCAAGAGCCACATGAAGCTGATGCCAGGTGTATGAGCCTGGCCTCCTAACTGGTCCCTCTGCCTCCAGTCTCAGTGAGGTTTTGATAAATCAGAGAGGCAAGTCCAAGGACATGCTGCCTTAAGAGGGGAGCTCCCTCTGAAGAAAGCCAGCTGGGAGAGGTAGCAATGCATGTCCAGACAGGGGTGCCACAGCCCTGGTGACCCGCTCAGCAGGCACCAGCTCTCCTATCTGATCTCATTCCTCCGTGCTCCCTAGGTCAGACCACTTTTCTGTCCCCTCTCTACCGTTGTCTCTGCACCATGCTCCCTTCCTGGTACAGGCTGAGTGTGGAGGGGCAAGAGAATGCCAGGGGGGCATTCCAAGGGGTTGGGGTCGCAGGGAGAAGGATGTGATGAGGAACCCCTGGTCTTATACTCACGCCTCCGGGAAGCCCAAAGATTCTCTCTAAATCAGGTGGTGTGAGGATGTCCCTGCCCACCACGGAGCCCTTGAAGCCAGGGGCGTAGGCCTCGATGCAGTCGGACACTGTGCACCAAACAGTGGAAAAACAAGATGCCGTGAGGAAGATGAGGAGGTGCTCTGATTGTACAACTTGGCAAACACAAAAATTCATTAAACTACACACTTAAAATCTATTTATTTTACCAAATGTAAATCATATCTCAATAAGCAATACATAAAAACAGTCTATGGGCAAGTAAATAATTCATCACAAAGGCCTATGGGTCCACCCTCTTTCCCACCTGCTCACCCCAACCCTAAATACAGTTACTTGTATTCCATGAATATGCAGAGCTTTCTGCACCTTGTTGTTTTGCTCAAGTTGTTTCTTTGCTTAGAATGCCCACTGCTGCCTGGCCAACTCCTCTTCATCCTTTAAAACCCAGCTCAAATGTCCCTTCCTTTGGAAAGCTCTCCTTGTCTCTCTGGCAAATGGCTTCCTCCTTTGGTTCACGTAGTATGCTGTATCGTAAGATCCCCCAAATCCCAACTGGACAGTGAGCAGCTTAAGGACAGGAACTGTGCCTTTTAGGCTTTCTTAGCCCAGTGCCTGGCCCCAGCAGGCATTCGCTGTGCTGACCTAGGTTCCGTGGGGGTACTTCTCTCCCTCTGGCACAGGACTTAACCAGCCTTAATCCTGAATAGGGCACTCAGGAGGGAGGGGCCCACGGGGTGGGGGAGCGTGGCCAGCTGTCACTGTGGAGACAGGACAGTCTGTCCTCTTTACCTTTGTCTGCATAAGCGTTTCTCTCCTGCTCATCCCACACCTTGCCTCTGGCCAGCGAGTAGGGAGTGTACTGAGTGAAGAGGGAGACCACATGGCAGCCGGGGGGAGCCAGGGTGGGGTCCAGCGAGGAAGGGATGCAGAGCTCAATCATAGGCCTGCACGGGGGAGGAGAGAGGGTTGGGTGTCAGGGGATGGGAGCCCCTCCAAAGTGACAGGGGCAAAATGAAGGAAGGCCTAAGGTGAAATGATGGGGTGTCTGGGAGGCTGTGGCAGTTGCTCGCCTGGTGGATGGTACTACCCTAAAGGAGCTCCCAGCCCCTCGACACACCCTTTGTTGCCATTGCCGCAGGATCTCAGGTCCCACTTAGCCTCCCTCTAAATGCATGCCTGTCCCCATAACCCCCACCACAGCCTGTACTCTGACAGGTCTCAGGGCCCAGCAGACAGCACACATGAGGGAAGGGGCCAGGCCCAGGGCAGCAGGAGCTCAGGTGGCCAAATGTCAACCCAGGCTGCCCCTATCTGCCTACCTTTCCCGGAGCAGCCTGGGCAACACAGAGCTGCTGAGGCTGCAGCTACCCTACAGAACCCCAATCTGTTTCCTACCCTTCCCCTGCTTACAATGCTCTGTCCGCTTGGAGCACATTTTCCCTCTAATCTCTAAATATGAGCACCTTCAAGGCCACATGAAATGCCCTTTCTCCCTGCATCCCTCACTTGCAATGTACCCTCTGAACTTGGATGTTCTGCAGGCATCTCTAAAGCAACTTGTCCAAACCCGAATGCCTAAAGCCTGCTCCTCCACCCCCCCCACACACCAGGTTCCCCTTTATTATAAAGACAAACACCATCTTCCGGTGGCACCTCTTTTGCTCACACCCCACTTCCTGTCCAATAGCAAATGCTGCCAGCTTCATCTTAAAATACCCAGTATCTGGCCACTTCTCGTCACTTCCACCATCCCGACCCTGGTCCAGGCCACCATCTTCTGATCCTTGGATTCTACAATAGTAACCAATCGCAACAAGTGCCTTTTTTTTTTTTTTTTGTTTCCAAACAGTGGCCAGAGTGGTCTTTCCAAAATCTAAGTTAGGCTTAGCACAGACTTTCCAGGAGTAAAAGCCAGGAGTGGCTGACAGGGCCCAGCTGCAGCTCTGAGGACCCCCTGCCACAACTCCCCCCTCCCAGGTTCTTTCTCCAGCCTCTCTGGCTATATCCCTGTACCTGCAACACAGCAGCTCACTCGTACCCTAGGGCCTTTGCACCTGACTTCTCTTCTGCCTGGATGTTCTTCCTCAGAAATTTATAAGGCCTGTATTCTCACTTCCCTTGGGTCTCAGCTCAAACACCTTGCTGTCAGAGATGCCTTTCTTTCCTGACCTTCTTATAAAGACTAGTGAACCATCACCCCGATCTATCTTTCTCCGTACTATCAGTGCATGTTTTTTCATTGTCTTGCCTTCTACCATAGAAGGTCTACCATGAACGGAGGGCAGGACATGTGACTTTGCTTGCTGCTCTGTGCCCAGATCCCTGTACTAAGCCTGAGGGACTAAGCCCCACAGAGTAGCGGCTCCAAAATATTTATAAATAAAGAATGGACATTGCCTTCTACCCTTCTCCCAGGCACACATCCTCTTCACCTCGTGCTATAAATGTCTGTGTGCCTGCCCTGTGGTAAGCTTTGTGTCTGTTTCATGCCCCTGCCCGACCCCCAAATCCCCTAACCCATACTCAATAAAGAGGCCCACACAGAACAGATTTTCAACAAGCTTTGGTGGACAATTGACAGCATGGAGAGATACTTGCTTCTGAAACACCCCTGCCTGTTCCCAGAAGGAGGTACAGCTGGGATGGGAGGTAGGAGATGTTTTTAGAAGCTTTGCACAAAGGCGGCTTATCAGAGACAGAATATAGAGCAGGGGCATCGGAGTGCCCTCTGATGGGCTGCTGAGTCAGAGAAACCCTTTTTCTTCCAGAAAGCATTTCCTTCAATTCCTCCCAAATGCCAGGGATGTTCTCTCTGTAATTCTTTGACCCCTCTGCTAATCTGTGACACTTGGCTGCACTGTGCCCTATTCTTTACTCCTTACCTGCACTGACGCACAGATTTATCATCTGGGATGTACTTCCTATCCTCAGAACTTAAGTGTGGATTTAGGCAAATCTAAGACACTGAAGGCTTAACACCAGGAGGAAGAGGCCATCTTTCCTGTGTCTAGACAGTTACCCCTTCCCCTCAAGCCCAAGTATGTAAGAGTGTCTCGGGGGGGGGGGGTGCAAACCCTAGGGCCCACCCACCTGTGGGAAGGCAGGCCATCCATGGCATCTTCAAAAGCCTGGTGGAGGAGGAGTGTGTCTTCACAGTTCAGGTGGATGGAGCACTGGTGATGGGGCAGTGGCTGGCCCCCTGGAGCATTGGGGGCCGCCAGGAAGTCAGGCAGCCTGTCGACAGCCACTGAGGGAGCAAAGAGGAGGGTGAGGGCCCAAAGGCCCTCAGCCTCCAGGATCCTCCTTCTCTACCTATCACCCTGCTCACTCAAGTGGTGGATTAGAAAGAAAAAGTATGGTGGGGGTGGGTGGGCGCCCTTACGGAGTTTCTCCCAAACTGGGAGATTTCTCACTCAGATAATGTCAAAAGAGATAGCTCTGCAATGTGTGTGCCTCTTACCATTGATCTTGGTAACAGGTGACTTGGTGTCTAGCCCGGAGATTCTCTCCACGAACTCCTTAGGAAGCCATTCCTGGAAGAAGTTTCCATGAAAAGGCCTGGGAATGGTGGAGGCCTGAAGGGGCCTGCCTTCTTCTTTTGTTCAGGATGGTCCTTCAATCCCTACTGCCAGAATCCTTTCCACTCTTCAGAGCTCAGCCAAAGCACCCCCTCTGTGAAGCCCTCCTGGATCCCCTCCAGCTCATCACTAACCATTTTTTTCCTTTGAACTCTGCCAGAGCAAATGTAAATGGCCCAGACCAACTCTTACTTTGGCTATGGCCAGTGGACTGAAGGCCCCTTTTCTCCTCTGGTCTGTAAACTCTTGGAGATCTTGATTATCTCAGAATTGTCTTGACAAGATACTTTTGAACTGATGTTTGTTGAATTTTCTTAGTGGAATCACTAGGAAAAAAATGGTGCCTTGTCCCCCAGAACAGTTCGAAGAATGTTTGGGAGCTCCATACACATATCGTATCTTTTGGTGACATGGAAGGTATGAATGGTTGTAAAAACTGCCCCTAATCCTCATCCCTCCCTGTATGCACACACCTTCATAACATCCTCTCACAGTGGCTCTGGGCTTGGGACAGGGGAACGTTAGCAAGTAGGATGCAAAAAGAATCCCAAAAACCACCTGCCTAAGTGAGTTTGCTCACTTTTGCCCTTGCCAGACCCTGAAAACATGCCTGGACTTATCATACCTCAGGATGAAAGACACACAGAGCAGAGCTAGTCAGCCTGTTCATTCCAGCAGAAACTGTCTTGGTCTAGCCACGGCCAGCCAACCTGGGCACATGAGCGAGGCCAGCCACGAAGAGCAGGGCCCACTAGTTGACCCACAGCTGATGGAAGGTGCACGAGCAAGCCCAGGTCAGCTGAACTCAGCCAAGTTCCACTGAATTCTCCAGTTCAGTATTTCTTATTAAATGCCCAGATGCTGTGTGGTTGTTTCATATGGCATCGATATGGCCATAGATAATTGACACAGATGGTGGAATTAGAGTTGGTTAGAGCAAGAGATCAGGGTAGTAGGATAACTCTGGATTAAAAGTCAGACCTGGGTTCTAGCTCTGGCTCTGCTAATTGCCAGCTGCATGGCCTAGGTCACCTCATTCCCTTGGACCTTTCTCCCCACCAGTGAGGCTTCTTCCCTGTCTGCTACCTGCCTGTTAGAAAAGGGAGAGGACTGGCCTCCCCCAGTGCAGAGACCTGGCACTTGCACCTCCCATCCCCATGTAGTCCTGGGGCCCCTGACCAACACTCCTCCCCACTGCCCCCTGCCGTCTTGGCAGACATCTTGCCTCCAGCCCCCAGGCCTCACCTGTGGTGTCAGCTTCAGGAAGGTGACCTGTGGGGATGCGTTGGACAGCACCACTTTGCTCCTCACCTCCGAGCCATCTTGCAGCACAACTCCTTGGACACGTCCTTCACTGCTCACCAGCACTTTAGCCACTGCCTAGAGCTCACTGGAGTGAGGCCCTGGGAACTCCCCTCCACCCACCCACCCACGATGGAAAATACAGGTTGGATCTTGGGGGATTTCTACTGTCTGGGCTGCTCCTGGGGCTCACAGCTTCCCCAGCCTGAATCCACCTGCTGGGCTCTGTGACAATGTGGCAAAGCCTCAGCCCACCTGCTCCCATGCAGCGGCTAACTCTAATGGGGGCTAGGGGCCAGAGTGCTCAAAGGGGGGTGGTCAGAAGAACTGGGACCTGGTTGACAGATGCTCAGCCATTAACAGGCTCCATAAACTTAGCCTCTTGATTCCAAAGCCCCATTTTGTGCATCAGTAAAATGAGGAAACTTTCGAATTTGACATTTTGTTCTACACTGGGATCCTTGCAAATAGTCAGGGTAAGGGGTATATGTGGGGGGAGGTCACTCACCTTTTCAGTGAAGATGCTTGCTCCATGTGCGGTGGCTGAGCTTGTGATGGCATCAGAGAGAGCACCCATGCCACCCTGGACATAGCCCCAGGCCCCCTGCATCCCCTCCAGACCCCCCATCACGTGATGTAGCAGCACATACCTGAGGACAGATCACTGGGATCACTGGTTGGAGGTGGGATTTAACGTCCCTAGAGTTCTAAGCACAAACAGTCCTTTCTTTCTGGTACCTTTAGCCTCTCCTGCCCCCATACTGCCTTTCCCGTCAGCCTTTAAATGGGCTCTAGGCCCCTGTGAGGGCTTTTTGCCCCATGCCCTACATTCTCTCCCCGTGCAAACATGCCTGCAGGCAGAGCTTAAACACCAACTGAGGTGGCGAGGCCCAAACCCGCAGTTCTAACTCTCTCCTGAGTGCCAGCTACCCCAGATATCCCCCATTTGAGTGTGTTTTTGGCAGGCGGCTTAAACCCATTTCTTTCCCCATTCCCCAATCTGTTTTCCCTTTGTTCTCCCCATCCTACTGATGGCAGCTTCTGTTTCCCATAGAAAGCTGAGGCCCAGTCTCGACTCGCAGCAGTGCCTCCTCCATGCATCAACCCTGCCTCCCAAAGAACTTTTCAATTCTGGCTCCCTGAGGCCTCTTCCCTGGTCCAGGACTCTCCTCCCTTCCTTAAACTTCTGCAGTGGCGTCCTCCTAGTTGGACCACCTCCTCCCACTCTTTCTTCCCTGAAGACCTGGAGCCCGATTGCAAAACCCAGCCAAGTACTGTCAATTCTCTTCTTTGATGCCTTTGCCAGCTCAGCATTGCTCTCAGGGTCATAGCTAGTCTTTGGAAATGGCCCCAGGGCTCTAGCCTCATCCCTCACCATGCTCCCCCTCACAGCCCACATTCCTGCCAAAGTAAACCTCCACATGATCCATGTTTAGCCCCCAGCGTTTGCACATGCTGTTCCTGCAGCCTGGAAGCCCCTTCCTCCCTTGTGTCTACTTAGCTAATTCTTCTTGTCCTGAGAATCTCATATTAAACATCTCTTCCTCATGGAGGTCTCCTCTGATCCTGAACAGCATTACTTTCCTGCTCTACTCCCTTCCCAACCCTCACAGAACTCCACTATTGTCACTTGCTCTGTGTCTACCTCTCCTATGAGGATCTCAGCGCCATTCTCACAATCTAGCCCTGGACCTGGCACAGGTAAGGGTTCCATCAATATTCACTGGAGGAATTAATGGTGAAACAAATTACTTAAAGGCCCACTTCACAAACTGGGCAGTAGCTATGACTCTCGGAGAGCCACAGAAAAAAGGACAGGAGGCCCCAGTGGAAGATCCAAATTGGCTGGTGGATCATAGAGTTGGCCAAGATATGGCAACCACTGCCAACGCTTCCCTCGCCCCTTTTCCATGGCCCTTGGGAATTTGGAACTGGCTTAATGTGTGCTGAAAAACCACTTCCAAGGGTGGTTCTCATCCTTTGAGAGAAAAGCCATGTTGACAGCTTCTAACTGCATCTTCTGATGCACTGGAAATGGACCAACACTTGGCATCATCCTCTATCCCCACACCCACATACACACACGCACCCCTTCCATTCCTGCTCCTACAAGGGGTTTGGTAGTCGTACCACAGGAACAGACTTCACTGTGTCTGGCTGCCCCTTCTTGGATTGGGCTGTCAACACACGCCCTCACAAGGGGAAAGGCGGTGTCCCTTATGAAGGTGTCTGTGCGTGCATGTCCTAGAGCCCAGAGAAAGGATCTGTGGCAGATGGAGGGGGCAATGGAATTTTGTGGGAGGAGAAGAGATAGAAAGAGGAGAGAAAGATAAGAGGGAGAGAGAGAGAAAAAGGAGGAAGACAAGTAGGAGAAAGAGAGCAGAAAGCTGTTCATGTTGAGATATCACAGTGGGAGAGAGGCTTTTCTCCCTGAAGCAGTAGGGAGTAGTGACTGAGAAGGAGGATTTTGGAGGGTCAGCTGGAAATCAGCTCTGCCACCACTAGCTGTGTGACTTTGGGCAAGACCTGCCCCTTCTCTGAACCGTGGCTCTCAGATGTTGCTTTGAGGATCTGATGGGTGCTTGGCTTCGTGCCTGGCTCACTGGGAGAGCTTGGTGAGCAACAGCCGTCAGCACTCTCATTGGGGGATTCACTCCACTCCCAATGCACCCCACCCCTGCACTCACCCACTCCCCGGAGTGTGGGGACTTGTCATGGCTCCAATCACAGCATCCGTGGCCAAAGTGGCTTTTAGAGGCTCAGACTCAAACCACTGATCCAGCACCTGGGACAGCGAAACAGCAGCGAGCAAGGCATAGACGCTTTGGCGGGGAGAGGCCCCCTCACTTGTGGGGTCCAGACTGAGGCTGGGGAGCCCCTCACCTTTATAATTGGAGCTGTGAGGACCTGGTAATACTGGGGCAGCTGGGCTCCCAGTATGCGACCTAAAAGAGGAGACGCATAAAACAAAATGAGTCAGGCAAGACGTAGCCATTCCAATCTTCGATAACTGTTTCTATTTCTTTATCTGTAAAATGGGAGTCATATGTCATATCCCCAAGAGCTCCTGTAAGGATTAAATGGCATATTATAGCATTTGCAAGCTCATGGGCACTGAATAAATTTTGGTTGTTGGAATAATTTTTGGAAAAATGTTAACTTGTACCTTATTCCCTTACTCTGAACTCTGGAAGGCCCATCCCCCAGGAGGTGGCCTGGTTGGCTAGTCCACTGCCCTGATGCTGATTCACACTATCTCAGAAAAGAACTGGGCAGTGAGGACATCCCTGAGGACATGGATAGTGATCTCTAGCTATTGGAGTCCCAGTGCCTGGCTTAGTGTCTAGCATATAGCACTTGCTTAATAAATTTTTTGCATAAGCTTCTTGGACTGGTCATCTCAGAGGCAATATCTACTTTTGGCATTTGTGGTAGATGCTGCTGGCTCTGATCCTTCACCCCTCCCCATATCCACACACTTTTTCCATGCAACTCTGCAGTGCCTCCCACTGTAGCTGGGTTGACCTGCCCTGTTCCTTGATTCAGGGCTCGCCCACATGATTTGCTTTGGCCAATGGAATCTTTACAGATGGGATGCAAATAGTCCCTTGAAGCCGGCCTGCACATCGGTGCTTGCCCTCTATGCTTCTGCCATTGACAGAAGAAGGCCATGCCTAGACCAGCCTGCTGCTTCCAGGAGGAGGATGGGAAGCACCTGGAACAAAGCTAGTCTGACTGATGTGCCCCAGCTGTAAACACACGTGTGAGGCCAGACCAGACTGAACTGTGCAGACACGTGAGAAATAGATGTTTATTTTTACACGCTACTTGGGTTTTGTAGTTGTCTGTTATGCAGCAGTTTTGAATGAGTACCAACTCATCAGCACTTTTCCAGAATACAGAAGCTGACTTGGTTTTCAAAACCTGGAGGAATGGTAGAAAAAAGTAGCATGCTTGGTGAAATGTCCTTTCCCATACCTGTGGCAAACGTCACTAATTCATCATAGAGTTTGTTCTTGCTGAGCCCAAATCTAGCATCCTTCCTGGAAGGATGCTTCACTCTCTTGGCCACTCTTTCTTGTTCTAGCCATGACTATGGTGACAAGACTTCACCAAGCAGGCTTCAATCAGCTTTGCATGATAAAACCCGACAGCATCTCACCTCAGATCTGTGAGATGAACCTTTTCATTTCTTCTCTGAGGCATGCCTGGCACCATGACAGGACACCATGGTGGGTCAACCCACTTGACACCCATGGGTGCACAGCCCAGAAGTTAATGCCCCAGGTGGGAGTTAAGCCCCATGGGGCAATTTCTGACCAGCAGGGGACAGAACCTGATGTATAAACATTTCCTCTTTTTCTCTTGGGAGTGGTCCTCACGTGCACTTCATAGCACTACTCAGGTGGCCCTCCCAGGACCAGCACCTGTCACCTGCAGTGGTGGCCAGCACAGTAGCACACCGTGGGACTGACTCTCTCTCTTTCCAGTTTCACTACTCCTTTCTTTGGGGCCACCCTTCAAGATGAACTCCTGCACACAAGCCTTCGTCTCAGGTTCTACTTTTAGGGTAGCCAGGCTAATACCCACTCACTAGAGTGCTCCGGGCAATCCCTATTTGTGGATGGCAGCTGGCAGGCTTATGAAGGTTCAAGCTCATGTTCTATCATCCAGAAAATGGGTTCAGCTCCTTGAAGGTCACTCATCATGCCCCGATGCCTGCACTTGGGACTCACCTGCCTGCAGCAGGGGTTTGAGTGTGGAGAGCGACTGGAGCCTTTGCCACAGGGAACCCCTCTGGAAGGCCTCCATGTCCACGGGGGCTGCATCCAGCAGAGGATCTATGGCTAAAGCCAACCGATTCATGAATGCCTCATATTTGGGAAAGGCCTGGAACAGAGAGCTCTGAGTCAAGGCCCTGTTGCTTAGAATCCCACAAGCATATCACCCCCACACTCTGTCCTCCAGGCTGCCCTCACGTGGCCTGCTGCTCCTACTGGAGCCTTTGTGGCTTCTCAGGCCTCACACCCAGCCTGGGCCCAGTTTGGCTGTGGTAAATTACTCCCAGATCCAGGTCTGTGAGCTGTTGTCAGCACTAGGGGTGGTTAGAGAGATCCTGAGCAGATGAGCCACCAGGATGGTGGTAGGGACAAGGGCTTATGCCGGCCAAGACCAGTTGTCAGCCACAGAAAACTGGCAAGTATTCTAGGGTGTGGTCTCTGTGATAAACCATAAAACCACTTTAAAGTTTTTTCTCTCTGTGTCGTCTTTCCATATATTATTGGTAAAAGTAACATCTCTTCCCCTGTATTCCAGCATGATGACTGTTTTTTCCTGGTCTGCAAATCTCCTCTGTCCTCTTGACATAAGCAGAAACAGAAGCCCACATCCCTTTGCCCCACAAGTGCAAGTAACAGAATCTATTTCTTTCTCTCTCTCTTTTTTTTTCCAGAATCCATTTCAACAGTGTGGTTAGGACACCCACCTTTTCTTCACTGGGTGGGTGACAGGAGCAGGGATGGATGCCTGTGCCACCGGGGGCCCTACCTCAATCCTCAGCCCCCAGCTTTCAATTTTTGGTTCATTTATACTCATGAATATATCTGTGGAATTTTAATAAGATTACATAAAGAAAAGTTCTGCATTGAAGTATGTTTGAGAAGTCTTGATAAAAACGACCTCAAGCAGCTTTCTCTACATACAGTAGGCCTTCAATGTGACAATGTGAGAAGACAAAGCCAGAAATGGGTTTCCTTATTTTCCACAACAGGATGTGGCCCCTGCCTTCTCCTCCTGTGGTCACTAGCATGCAAGGTCACAGCTACTCTCCTCGGCCCGGGGATGTGGCCTGGTCCTGAATCCTCTCTGGTGCATCTGAGATGGTCAGGGTTTGGAGGGGAGGGTAGAGGCTCTAGTCCCCCACCAGCTGCACAGAAAAGAAGCACTTTAAAAAAGCAAGCTCCCAAGGTGGTTCTGGTCAGCAGCCAGGTTTAGAAGCCACTGGTTGAAGAGACATACTGTGTGTCCGAGGTTCTCTTGGCTTTACCCAACACTAGGTTACAAAAAGCAATTAACCTAGGTCTTCACATTGATTGTATTAACCTAGGTCTTCTTAAGAAAATGTCCTCGCTGAGATATGGGTTCATGCTGTGCCTTCAGCTTGTACCTAGGCCTGGTACAAAAGTATGTCCATGCAAAGAATCTGTATTTGCAAAATCGGTCACACCAGGCCTGTAACACTCTTCAGTGGTCCATGTACACAAGGTCACCCAACAAATTCCTGATACTTCAATCCCGAGGAAAAAATGTGCCTTCTCCATCAGACATATGTACTTCTTTCTATCAGACCTGCATGCCATCATGGACAATTTCTTGCCTTGAGCTGCCAGGGGATTGATGCCAAATCAAATGAATATTTATTACAACTCTCCTGTCCTAAATAACTGATCCAGTTCATTCTATCCTTAATTGTCTCTGATCCTCCCTTCATCCTTCTTTATGGCTTCCATGGGCTTTAATATTGATAACCACCTGGAATTCTTTCCAAAAGCAGGAGAGATGGAAAACACATACAGTGTAAGTACACACCAGTGGATTCCCTTTTGAAATACAGCTGGTGGAGACTGCCTGAACAGTGACCTCATACTGAACACACAGGCTTGAGAGGCTCCATTGTCTACCCATCTTTTTAAAAAGATTGTATTTATTTATTTGAGAGAGAGAGAGACAGAGCATGAGTGGAGGGGGAGAGGCAGAGGGAGAAGCAGACTCCCTGCTGAGCAGGGAGCCTGATTGGGGGCTTAGTCCCAGGACCCTGATATCATTACTTGAGCTGAATGCAGCCACTTAACACACTGGGCCACCCAGATGCCCCCAGTGTCTGCCACCAGTTTTAATCACTATTCTCCATCCCCTTCTCTTCAAAGTACCTAAGATCATGGCTAGCACAGACTGGAGCTTTCCTAGGGCAGGTGGGACAACCCGTCCAAGCTCTCATGGTCTTTGGACAACATGTTCTGGGATAACTCCAACCAGGCCCAATTCCTTTCAAGAGCCACCTACAGGCTGATGAGGGAGGAAGAGATCTGTTGCCAGTCCCTTTTCCTACCTGGGCATCCTTCCGTGAAAACTGGGCAATCTGCTTCTGGTTTTCCGCCATGTCTGTGCCCAGAAGAAGGGACCTGGGCACCTTGCTCCCCATGCTCTCTTCCAGCATTGGGGTGAAGGAGTAGGGGTTTCGAAGATGAAGCCTCAGCCCGTGTTTCTACAGAACACACATAGCATAGCATTTTAAGGGGTCTGTTGACACTTCTCTGATTGTGTTTGTAGCCATTTAGGTACCTGCATACAGTTCCCCAAGGCAGTGGTGCTGCTTCTTATTTTTTAATGTAAGTGTATAAAAAGCATTCTTGCCTAGGCATCCTTTGGCAGGCTATATCATACCACACTACACCACACCATGCTATGCCATGCCATACCACACCACACTATGCCACGTTACACCATGCCACACCACACTACACTACATCACATTACACCATACCATACCATGCTACCCTGTGCCAAGGACTGTACTGGGATTTATAATGATCACCTTACAGCAACTGTAAGTATACTATCCTCATTGTACAAATACAACAACAGAGTCTCAGAGCCGGGAAATAATTTGTCCAAGGTCACCTTGGGAGGTGGATCTAGGTTTCGAAACCACATCCCTGTGACTCCAAAGCTCTGGCTCTCAGCACTAGTCTATAACTGCTCCCACTTCAGAAATAAATAATTAAAATGTAGAAAGACACAATAAAGTAATGGTTATGTGAAAATCCATACTTATAAGGTAGATAAATTATTCACATCAAAAAATTTTATTTACTTTGCAGACTCATTTACTCCAGGGTCACTTTAAATGGAAGTTCCCTCGATGTATTTAAAATATGATTCGATTTACAAATATTTGACTGGCAAACAGAACTTTCCAAGAGTACATCTACTTCTTCAACAGAAGTACAGATAAAACAAAAAGGGGCCTGGGTTATCCTCACAAATAAGACTTACTGTTCCCACTAGAGACATCTTTTTTTTCTGAAACCTCTCTATTGAGGTATGATCGACATACCAAAAGCTGTGTAGATTTAATGTGTTTAACCTGATGAATCTGGCATCTAGAGACTTCTTTCCCAGACACATGGCCAGCTCCCTGCCCTCTGTGACTGCTCTGCTCGCATATCACCTGAGCAGCAAGGCTTCCCTTACCACCCAGCACTTCCCGCCCCCTCGGCCTGCTTTCTTTGTCTCTGAAGCACTCACTGCCACCTGGTTAACTGCATGCTTAGTCTTCCTGTCTCTCTCAGGTAGAATGTCCGTTCTGTGAGCGCAGGGGCACAGTCCCTTTGCTCAGCGCTATTATCTCCAGCACCTAGATGTACTGCAGTTAATATGCATTCTGTTGATTGAATAAATGAATGCCATGTTGCAAACCGGGTACATGTCCAGAGACAAACAAGATCTGTGAGTAGAAGTTCTAGAAAACACAAGGAAACAAAAAGAGCCCTCTCCAACAATTACAACCAAAATTTCCCCAAGTCAGAGATATTCCAGATGGCGGGATCACTATGGGTGGAGCATGCTGTGGAGGTGAATCCAAACATTGGTAGGGGTTTGGGCTGGGAGACCTCCAGGATCCTTTCTTACACTAAGACGTGGAAATGTCTTTGATCCAAGCGTTGGTTTCTCTCAGGTTAGTAAACTCTTACTCACCCAAGAAGTATCCTTGGTTCCTCTTTCTTCTTTCCTCTCATCCCATCCGTCACCAGTCTCACTGACCAGCCTCCAGAAGTTGTGTGCGCTCCTCTCTATCACCACTGCCCCTCAGCCCAAGTCGCCATCTTGTAAACCACCGCAGCTGCTGCCTCACTGGTCTCCTTGAGACCACAGCTGCTTCTACCACATTCCACACCACCCAACAGGTGGACTGACCTGTTTGTGAAGTCACAAACTCCATCCCTCTACTTCCTCTGCCCCTGGCACTCAGGATAAAATGAAGTCTTCCCTTTGCAGCCTACAAGGTCCTGTCTTGGCTGGCCCTAGTCCCTCTCCCACACCTCTACTGTCCCTCTGCCCATCCCTTACCTACTTTCTTCCACCTTGGACCTGTCCATCTCTACTTCCCTCTGATGGAAACACTCTGCTAAGGTGACCACAAGGCTGGTAACTTCTTAGCACTTGCGTGTCAGCTCAAATGTCACCTCCTCAGGAAAGTTGTCCTCGGTCAGTCTAAGCTAGATCTCTGGTCCCTATCATATTGCCTTGTCTTTCTTTCTTCAGGTAACACATTCCTCTATCCGAAGTCCTCTTACTAAAAGCAGAAGCCTGGCCTCCCTCCCTCACCATGGTATCCCCACAGGCTTCTCCCAGTGTGGGACACAGGGCAGGGACTCAGAAGCAATTACTGAATGAATGAATCAATACTCCACCCGAATAAGGGACCCATGAGTTGTTCAAGTATAACTAATTGAATATGAATAATTTTTTGTATGATTCCAGGACTTTCTTATAAATGGAACCTTTGTCATTCTTGATGGTTTTAATCATGTGGTGTCAGAATAAGAAGAGGGATGTTAAATCACCATTAGATTTGTTAAGATCATGCAGTTCTCCTCTTATAAAAATAAAACTCTTCCTCTGATTCCCACATGAGAGTTCTCAGCATGCACAGCCACTCTGGGTGCAAACTGCTAGGAGGGGACAAGGTGCATATGAGGGACCGGGGGTAAGGGAGATGTGAAAGGTGTGGTGCCCAGGCCCCACTGCAGTCCTGTAGAATCAGCCTTTGGTTCAAGGTTCCTTAGGGTCCCATTCATTTCCCAGGCTGTTCTGATAGACCTGAGAGTTTGAGAGCCTTGCCTTAGGTTTCTGGAAGCAAAGCAGGAGCATAATGATCTGGTTGGGACCCAGAAGATTATTAGTGAGAGTGGGGAGGGAGGACAAAGGGTTGCCACCTGTGTGTGGTCAAGGCTGGCCCAGGGAGAGCTGGACAAGGTGGCTGCTGACTGATGGAGGAGGAGAGATCCCACCAGCGTGGAACTCTGCCAGCCCAGCCTGGATTCCAGCACTTAGTGTGCTGGGGCCACTGCTAAGCAAACCTATTATCTAGCAGACAGAACCAGGGGGTGATCCCATCTGATGCTTTTGTTGGCAGCTGGAAACGGAGGCCCAGAAGACAGACCTTTGGAGGCCCCATGTGGGTAGGGGTACCATCCCCCAGCTAACTGGGGACAGGCCCGTAGTGGCTAGGTCTGAGGGGCAACAGCCAGCCCCGGGTGCCTAGGGAGCTGCTCTGTCTCTCTGGAACCTCAGTTTCTCAACTGCCACACGGAAGTAATAATGCTGGCTGACAACTACAGGGGACTGACCATGCCCAGACGCTGCCCTGATGGTTAGCAAACATATTAATCACAACAACAGCCTTATGAGGTGGGTACTACTCCCATCCCCATCTTGCAGATGAGGCACCGCGAGGCAGCTGATAAGACCGTCAAGCAAGGATTCAAGATGAGCCCGTTGGGTCCCAGAGCCTGTCAGCTCGGCCCTGTCCTCTGCCCAGGTGGGCTGCGTGGACAGCTTCTGTGTGTGACCTCATCCTGGGCAAACTACAATGCGCCAGAATGTGTAAGGCTGAGCAGGACTGTGGTCACAATGCCCGTGGCAGCACACGGTAACTCCAGGACAAGGAGCAGAAGGCAGTGGACCTGGTTCAGGCTGTTATTTCATAGTGTGTGAACTTAACCTCCCAGAACCATGGTTCTGTTGTCAGAAAACGGGAACATTAACTAGTCTCACAGGTGAAGACCAATGGATAGAGCTTTAGAGCTTGTAGTCCAAGTGGTGACACTGGTAAAAGAACTGTTCTTTACTGTTGTTTGGAAATAGAACATTCCCAGAAAGAGTTCAGCTGCCCTCCTATAGATGCCAACCGGCTCATCAGTGTCTTGTTAAATAAGACGCTCCATATGCCATGTGGGATGGTTAGTTCTGTGTAGCATGAAGCAGGACTGTTTCCTCCCTCCATCTGAGCACCATGCTCCTATTAATGCAGCCCAGGGTCAAAGGCCAAGTCATATACTCAATTCAGTGGGGGCAGGGGGGAGGTCCTAGTTAAAGGAATCCAATAACAAACCATTTTCAAATAAGAAAACTTTTTTTAAAAAAATAAAGATAATATTTACATGAAAATTTCTATTCTGTGATCCTGAGTTTTCGTCAGATTTTTCAAAAGGAAGGTCTACCCACAGCCCTCACGTCCAGCCACGTCTGCCACTATGTGTCACTGGCACGTCTGCAAGTTGCCTTCAGCGATAGTTTGGTATGGACTGAAGGCCAGAGATGCTTTCCCAGACTTTGGCTAGACCTTATCAGTTTCCGCCTGGCTGGTGGCTCATTCACTCTCTCTCTCTGTCTCTGTCTCTCTCTCTCAGTAGGCAACAGTGGTTGAACGTCTTATTAATTTTAAACTTTCAATTTAGAGCAAAGTTAATACTAAAATGCTCACAGCTTCAAGCAACATAAATTAATCAGAGAAAGACAATTCTATGATCTCACTCATATGTGGAATTTAAGAAACAAAACAGAGGATCATAGAGGAAGGGAGGGAAAAATAAAACAAGATGAAATCAGAGAGACAAACCATTAGAGACTTAATCATAGGAAACAAACTGAGGGTCACTGGAGGGGAGGAAGGGAGGGAGTAACTGGGTGACGGGCATTAAGGAGGGCAGGTGATGTAATGAGCACTGGGCGTTATGGAAGACTGAGGAATCACTGACCTCTGCCTCTGAAACTAATAACACTCTATATGTTAATTAATTGAATATAAATAAAATGAAATTAAAAATAAAAATAATAAAATGCAAAAAAAGTGCTCACAGCTTCTTATACAGATGACACATAGGACCCTTTTTTCTGAGTGGAGGTGGCAGAGGCACCAAGCAGGGAGAAGCTAGGTGGGCTCTGGGAATGTGGTCACCAAGCTTATAGAAGAGGCAGAGGGGGTGACAGGAATCTGAAAGGATGGGCAGAGTTGGACCACGGGACCCCCGCAAAGCAGCCCAGGGGTCAGAGGAGGTGAAAGTCCCTGGGGTCCAACTTTCTGCTCAGGCCGCCACCTAAGGTATTAGGACCTAAGGTTTGATGAAGGCAGAAATCAGGCTTTTGTCAGAGGCCCAAGGGTTAGGCAGGTGCCCAGCGAGGGCCAGACAAGACGCCAGAAAGTGACGGGGCCAGGCAGAACTGGAACCCCAGTCCCCAGCAAGGCACCAGCTGGTGTTGCATGCGGGAATGTGAGCCTCGCGTTGACAAGGCTTGTTCTTCAAAAGATGTCCAGTTTCCCATTTTAAAGACCCTAGGTAGACTACATAAAACTCATCTGTGGGAATGCACCGAGGAGAGGATGTGGGATAGACAAACCCTTGGATGGAAGAGAGTCTCCAGGTGCAGGAACCACGTGGGTGCAAAATAGGGAGTCTTCCCCCAGGTCAGGAAGCTGGGACTGCCCCCGCCACCCCCCTGGACCACGGATGCTCTACCTTCAGTTCCAGGTCGGTGTAAATCTGTGGCCTCAGCAGGCTGAGGAGGTAGGATGCTCGGGAGAACTTAAACCCTGAAACAGAATCCGATGAAGACAGTCACCAGCGGTCACCAGCAGTCGCCCTCTGCCACCCTCACACCACCTGTCAGGGCTCACCTGGGATGATCTCCTCTGTGACAGCTGCACCCCCTGTCACAGGACGTCTCTCGAAGACTGCTGTGTTCACCCCCAATCTCTGCAGGTACGCGGCCTGGGGGTTGGGCACACGGGGCCCTCCTTTCATCCCTGGGACCGATCTGCCAGCTCAGGGTCCTTGCTACGGGGTTAGCATGCTGCCCCTTGGCTCACGCTGTTCCTGCCTCTGGGAAGGCCATCCCCCTTGCCTCCTCTGTAAATTCCCACTTTCCTGGACTGCTCCTGCCCCTCCACGTCCCAGCAGAAGCTGACCTTCCCTCCTGTGTGGCCTGGGTGGCTGTGTGAAGTCATACTGCACCCTGCCCAGCCCTGCCTGGTGTGCCCATCTCTTCCAGGTGGGGGTGAGCCTCATGCCTCCCCAAGCACCAGGGGGCAGCACGTGAGCTTGGCCTGTGAGCGCTGAACCAGCTGGCCCAGGTTCTGCTGCTCTTCCTCTTTCTGGCAGGCAGCCTCAGTTCCTGAACCGTCTGGCCTCCATCCCCTTGTGTACCAACACCGGGCTCATGATGGCAACACCGGTTAGGCCTGCTTCTCGGGGCTGCTGGGAGGATTCACTCAGCTGCCCCCTGAATGGGACTTGCTGTCCCCAGAACACAGGACTTGCTTCATAGATGAAGCTATGATGACAGCTTCCTTTGGGGGGTGAAAGATACTGCAGGGGTTTTTTTGAATTTTCCCCTAGCACTTCATGGGAAGTCAAGAAGTATGTGTTGAATCGAACTGGCCCTGGGTCTACAGACCTGCCATGCTGGTCCCCCCACTACCACCCCCACCAGGGTAACAACAGAGATGGCGATGCTCAGAAGCCATGCTCCTTTTACAAGCTCACTTGGCAGACACTGTGAGTGAATCACCCTGTTTAATGCATCTCACAACCCTTGAGGTGGGTGCTGTGGTTCTCCCTGTCTCACAGATGAGGAAACAGAGGCCCAGGGAGGTTAACAGCTTGCCTCAGGCTCACCGAGCTCATGAGTACAGGTGTTGGGAATGGAACCCAGTGGTCTGGGCATGATGACTGATGCTCCTGACCCAACCCAGAGAGAGGGAAAAAACAGCAGCCCTGGCACTGGGAAGTGGCCTGGCCCTCTGAGGAACACCGTGTTGTTCTCCCATCAATGCAAACGGCCTCACGGAATGACTGCCTCAGACGAGGATAGTCTGAGACCATGGTAAAACAGGACAGAGCAAGGCCACTTCATAATTTTGTCTGAGTACAAAAACAAGGGCTCTGAGTCACCCACAAAATACTCCCTGCCTCCTGGCTCAGCCAGAGTTAAGTGGCTGCTACTTCCTCACCAGTTAACCCTCCTCTTACTGGGACCCCTCCCAAATAAGATTTATCGAGATGCCCAGTTACAGGGGGGTTTCCTGCTTTCTGATGGTATCCAACCTAGAGCAAAACTCTGCTTCCCTAGACTGTCCCCCAAATCATCCAACCAGAGCTCACATCCTAGAGCAGGTTTTTCCTAACCTCGCTTCCTGAGCATCCTCGAGGTCCTCCAAGGTGTGCACTGTTCGCCCTCCCTGCCTCCCAACCCCCGCCCAGCCCACTGCCAGTCATTGTCTGCCTCCTGCCTCCTGCCTCCTGAACTTCAGGCTGTTCCCCTGGGGGGTCGGGGTCTGTGGCTGAAGGGCACTGACACCAGCCTCCTTTGGGATGGGGACCTCCAGTAATAAGAGTCCCCATCTGTGAGGCTTTGGGTGGCAGGTCCTTGGAGCACATCGTCTGTTCGCCTCACAGCAGCTCTGTGAGAGGGGGTGTTTTGTTCTCATCTCACCCTGGCTCAGGAGCCTAAAGTGACTCACACATAGAAAGTGGCAGAGCTGGGGGACGAACCCATGTTTATATTAACATAAAATCAATGTTTTAAATTACTGATCAGTTGAGTTACATGATGCTCCCCATAAAATGTTCAGGTAAAACTATCATGTCAGGGAGAGAAGCAAGATTTAACACACGTCTCAGAGCCTGCCTTCCCCGACCTTGCCGACTCCTCCTGTTATTGATATTCTAGAGCCGCCACTGCCTCAGGGAAATGTTCCATGTTTGTTTTGTGAACACTGTCTAGCACATACTATGGCCTCATAGGGGTAGGGACCAGAGTTTGAGAAGCACAGCCTTAGGGTAACCCTGCCTGGCTCAGCTTTGGACGTAGGAGCCCGTGGTGTTGGAGGCAGGGCCCTCCCTCCGATAGACTGGCTTCGTGGTCGTCTCTGGGGTACACCTGGGGCTGTGTAGCTGCTGGGTGCTTCAGGTTGGCACATGGTCTGGACCTAGCTGGGGGCATGGGGGCCCCAACCAGCCCCAGATTCCCAGGCTCTAACACATGTCCCCGGCTTTGCCAGTTACATACTTTCCCACCTCTTGATCATCTTGCTTCTGAAAGCCCCCTGACTCTCCCAAAGTCACGGGGAAATGCACATAGAGTAAGAAAAAGAGAGGAAAGGGAGCTCCTGCTCTCCTCCTTGACTACTGCTGATCCCCATTTGATAGCGACGGGTCAGCGCCAGGGAGAGGAGACGAGCCGCCTCCCCGTCTCTCTTGGGGCTGCACCCTGCCCACTTCCTCCCATTCTGGCTAACACCACATATCCAGGGGCCAGTGAAGCGGGACAGAGGGGAAGGTACTCACAGCCACCAGCCCGTTGTGTCCTGCAATGAGACAAGGCAGAGGAGGAAAGCACCAGTGGTCAATGAGCAGACACACTCCTTGGGGAATATGTCACCCATCCCTGTCCCCATGCCCCTGAAGATCCTGGGGAGGTATCAGAAAGTTGGGCATGGGACTCCCCACCTATACCTGGATGTTGCAACAGCATCTAGCTTGATGCCATAAAACACCTGGTCTCTAGGGATTCAGAAAACCCTGTTCCTGCTCCAGCTTGAAAAAAGTCCTGTCACCCTGCCCTGGCCTGTGGTTCCATCTGGAGTGAGGGGTGAGGAGAAATCCACAATCATCAGACAAAGCTATCCATCCCATGAAGCATTGCTGGGCTTCCATAGCTTGGGGACGAGCAAGTGGCTGGGGGAGGGAGCATCACAGTTTACTTGGTGGGAACAGAAGGGAAGCATGGCTGGAAGGCTGGTGCTGGACCTCCTTGTCTGGCATGAAATCACCATCCAGGTGCATGCTGGGCATGTGGACAGCTGCTGACAAACACGGCTTGTTCTCCCCAAATGTGGTGCACGTTAGCACCCAGAAGGCTTTAGTCACATGGTTTTGTCTTTGTCAATCACCAATGTTCTCCAAATAAAATAGGAACAATTCAAAATGAAGTAATTAAACACATACAGCTTCAACGTGTGCTAACGGAGTGCCAGCTGATTGGGTGAATTTATCTATCTTCTATATTAAGTTTCTTGTCAAAAATCTCAGGATTTTTGCCCCTGGGTTAGGTGCCCTAAATTCAGCTTGGGATTCCCTATTCCACACCAGGTCTACTGCTAGTAAGTGCTTCTCCTGCTTTGAGAAGCTTCAGGATCACCTGAGAACTCCTATGAACAATGATTCATAACCCCTCCCTGGAGTCTGCTCAGCAGCGGGCAGGCAGGGACCTGGGATGGATTTCTCCCAAGCCCCCAGGTGATTCGGATGCAGGTGGTCAAGCATGGCCAGTGGGCTGGGAGTGTCTCCTCTGGCCTCACTCTCAGGATACAATGCAGCTGCTTGTGGAGAATCCCTTGTTGGGAAGAGGACAGGCCCTGGTTGTTTTCAGGTAGTGGGGACAGGTCTTGTCTGGAACACTTGGCACGTGTTTCTCCTTGGTGACAGAAGGTCACTCTGAGTCTTCAAAGATGTCAGCAGAAGACTATGTTCTCTGAGCACCAATCTGAACCCAGTGTTCGCTCAAATAAAATGTTCAGCCATTAATTTGACAAACATCCATAAATAGGAGGCAGCAATGACCCACATGACGGATTTCTTCATGGCTGAGCTGACTTTGTTTTATATTTTCCACATAGAGACACCCAGAATTTTAGAGGTCACTGAGCCAACATCTCTTCCATTAAAAGAATCTCTGAAATAGAGTTCTTCAACCCTCTTTGACCATGAGCCACAGGAAGAAGTGTGTTTTACACTATGACCTGGCACACATCCCACATATAAATGTATTTCACAGAAATGAAAGTTTCATGAACTCATATTAACTCACCATGCAATAAGCATATGATGATATATTTGATTATATTTCATTTAAAAAGACTGGTTGATCTACTATTTTTATATACTTTTGAAAAGTTTCTTAATTAAGGTTTAAAAGCTTTGCTGGATGGGATTCATGAGTGGGTTGCAGCCCGCAGTTTGGAAAGGCCTGGTCTCAAATATATACATTAAATTAAAGGCCAACTGTCCCAGGCTCAACCTGGCTCCTGCTATTTACAGGATGTGGCCCTCAGAGAGTCATTCTGGCCAGCCTCGAACTTCATGCTTCTTGCAGTGATGGAGCAAGAATAACCAATAATATATGTAAAGCACCTGACTCTCAGCAGACCCACGATAAATGGTAACTATTTGTTTCTTAAATAGTGCTGATCATAAATCTTGAAAAACTAATAAAGGCTTCCTGGCAACTGGGTCCAGTTCAACCATCACACCTGAGCCCACAGATGCACATGTAGATCTCAAATGACAAAGGTCAATATTCCAACAACCCACGCCCCTCATCCCTCCACCACTCCATCCCCACTCCTGCCGGAGCCCTCTTGGGGCTTCTGGCGATCTCTCCTTTTCCCCTGTGGGGGTCTTAAGCTGCAGGTTCTGATCATCTCCAGCCTCACTCCAGAGATCCTTACAGCCAGGCATGTGGGGATCCCAAGAGAAGCTGCTCTGAACCTGGCTTCTCAAGTGGGGCCTGCAGCCACCTGCATTAGACCCACTCCAAATTCTGGTTGGATGTGCCGACTTTCCCTGAATCCTAATTCCTGGGCTAGGGCCCAGAAACTTCATTTTAACAAGCTTCTTGGGTCATTCTTAGGCATGGTCAAGTGACTAATCAGGGTCATCTTCATGGTGGCTCTCAGAAAATGCCACTGTTCCTTACTTGGTCCCCAAATGCCCTTAATGGGCTTCCCTTAATGCTTAGCAATTAAACTACATCAAGGAAAAACACCTGAGACTCAGACACGTGTGGGCATCACCCAGGCCCCTGGTGACCCAGAGTCAACCCTCCCTTCCAGGAGACAGCAGGGATGCGCTGTCACCAAGGGGAGAAAAGCAGGGGCGGTGGTGGGGAGCTTCCATTTACTGAGCCCAATCAGCGAGGTGTGGAGATGGCATCCCTCCACCCTGGCCAGGAGGTTTGTGACTGTCGTCTAACGCAGCCATTAATAAATTTAGAGTCTATAAACTTACAGTGAAATAAATAAATTGCATTAAAAACAAAGGTAATAAATACTCAAAACTTGTCACTTCCTCATCGTTTTTCCACAATTTACAATGACCTATGCTCTTGCGGTTCTTTACCTCCGAGCACCTGTCAGGGCCTGTGCCTCTCTCCCTAGTGCACGTGCAGCCACCCCACGCTGGCAACTTGATAAAGGCCACAGCTCGCACGAAGGGCACCACGGAAGGCAGCGAATAGTACACCTCAGGGCTTGATGGTATTACTTTGTTGACGGTTCGATATAAGAAAGCGATGGATAAAATGCTAACGATGCAGATGAAACCTGACAATACGCTGTCTGCAGCTGTTTTGCGGCAAACTGCACAAAACCTGGAGAGAATATTCTCCTAGGATGGGAGAAACACAATCTGAGCACAGTTTCTCCCATCACTGAAGGAGCGAAGTTCAGACATGACTCTGTTACCTCACCTCAGTTCTACGCTTTAAAATCCATGCAAACAGCAAATCATGTTCCCGTCAGAGCTAGCCTTATTGGTCAACAGTAACCACAGGTTTGCTGCCAAGTTTAGCAAAAAATCACAGAAATCTGGGGAGAGCCAACTGGCTACCCGGAATTTAGCCAAATAGGATTATGTGTCTTATTTGTAAAATTGTGTGCTACACTTCTTTTGTTTCAGTATTTATCATAAGCCTATGTATATATGTTTGCACACATTTTTCCCTGGAGGGGTGACTGTGGAACATTTACTGGCCACAACTGCTCTTAGAGCACACAAAAATGAAAGGTGGCAGAAAAGAACGCAGCTTTAAAACCGTGATGAGCATCTTCTTTCAATCCTGCCATTGTCTGCCTGAGCCCAGTGAGAGAGAATGCCAGAAGTTGAAATTCGGGCCCCTTCAGAAGTGTCAATGGAAGGCTCTAAGCAGAAAACCCCGTCCAGGGCCTGCGGCCTCCCACAATCACGTGGTGGAATCGGACGCTGTGCCGCCAGGGGGTCAGCAAAGTGCAGCAGGTCCCTGCGTGCCCCAGATATGCAGGACAACGGGGGCTGTCACCCTCCACAGGAATGCAGTAGGATCCCTGTGACTCGGTTCTATTTTTTCCTAGCTCCCCTTTAAGGAACCTTCCAGTTTCCTCTGCGGGGGTGGGTCTCAGTTGTGGTGACCAGAACTCAGAGCACTTGGGGTGGCTGGATCTCATGGGTCTTTCTAACCCTACCATATGCTTTCCAAGAATGTGGTGGCAACTAGCTAATTCTGCAGGGGATACACGGAAACTCCTGAGCTCACCTATTCCTCCCTGGTCATTCTAGAACGGAAGACCCAAGCCTAGGGCAGGCAAGAATCTGCCCCAGACCACACAACAAGGTGATGGCCGAGCCAGCCCCACAAATACCACCCCCAGCCCCCCAGGCTCTGAGCAGGGCTGCCCTCCCCCTCAGCCCTGGCACAGCTCCTGTACCTGCTCCTATCACCACGGCATCGTACTGAGGCTTTAGGCGTCCCCTGGCTTCCCAGTGAGCTCGTCTCCAAGGGGGGCAGGGAGAGGCGGCCAAGGCCCTGCCGAGACCTAGGCCATTCGCAGCCATTTCTGCCCAGTCCGAGGCCAGGAATTTGCTTACAATCAGCTTTTTGTGCTGCCCAGGCAGGGGGAGGGGCAGGGAGCAAACCGGAAGAGAGGAGGAGCTGCAGGCCAGCTGCCGAACTTGGCTTTGGGCCCTAAGCCGAGGACATGCAGCTCCCAGAGTCCACCTAGGGCAGAGTCTCGGGAGTCGCCTGCTCACCAGAGGTGCTGTCACCTCCAGGCCAGAGAGCAGCCACTGTGCTGGCAACTCCAGGGCTCCCACGTGCTGGGTGCTGGGCTGTCCACAGTCCCCACCTCTCACGGAGGCCCCAGAACTCGCATTTCATTTCACGGAAGAGGGGCACTGAGGCTGGGAGAAGGGTTGGGGGAGGTCATGCCGCCAGGGGGTGTGTCGGTGGGGTTCCCTCCCAGGCACTGTCCTGCTTCTCACTAAGGAGCTTAGTGTCCAAGCTGTGCTGGGGGTGACTCCCGAGGAGACACCTCCAGAAGCTGCTCTAGCTCCCCGTCCCTCTGCCTGCAGGACAGTGAGCGGCTCGACCGACACCCCTAGGGTCGCCATGACTGACCAGGGCCTCAGCAAATCTATAGGGAGGGCCACACATGTCGCCGCGGCCCCTGGTGAGCGAGCGCGCTCTCTCAGACACCGAAGCACCTTGCACTCAGCAGGCCACTGCAGGGAGCTTGCAAGGGCTTGGGGTTTGCCTTTTTCTTTTGAAGGCTTGGACATCCCTCATCTGTCTCTTGGCACCTTTCCCACTTCCCCAGAATCCTCGAGGAGTAAAGATCACATCTGCGAATATCTTGAGCTCACACACTTTCTTGCTATTCTTTGGCCTGCGATGAATTAGGAGCTCCTTTGTTCTCTGCCCATTAGCTTGCAGGCCATTCCTTCTGTTGTAGGGAAAAAAGCACCCACGAGTTGAGTTTCTGTACTGCTGTGACATCTGTCCATGTTCTAGAGACCTGCTGTTAGAAATGCATCTTAACATAGGGAGAGTATGCAGAGAAGGCGCATCTAGCAGGAGGGCCTTCTGAAGATCTTTCTACTCACAACTCAGACACCCCTCCCCACGCCAGGTTCACGCTGTGTGAATCTATGCTGGAATCTGATGCAGGATGTTCACCTGTGCCACAATATAGAAAAATTCAGGGGATTGGCTCAACTAGACATGTCACATCATGCTGCTGCTACAAATTAAGGAAAAATATTAGGTGACAGGAGTGGGTACCCTAAGCAGCAGTGGGCTTCTAGACCTTACTTTTCCCCCTTTCTGCTCTTCTGTGTTTTTCACAATTGATGTTTTAAATTTCCATTTGTGAAGTCAAGATATCGAGGAGGAATGCAGTCCCAGTCACCCCAGGTGACACTGTTCCTCACTGCCACCTGAGGATGTTAGCGTGGGGTGTGTTCTAGCTCTTTCAGTACCTTTGCCTCTTCTTTGCCCCCACCAGCTGTTTCCTTAACAGAAGAGTCTTTGAGTGAATTTTGGCTCAAGCCTGAAGACACAAAGGCCTGGCCGCTCTCAGCAAGTCAGAAACACTGCTTGGGTGCCTCCTTCTGCCACGGCACTTCTCTCGGGTAGGCTTGGTGCTCTCTTGTCCTGGGGTGGGAGCTTCTAGGTTATAGGAGAGGGGCTGTACCCCTTGGGCAGTGGTTTTCAACCCAGGCACATGGGAACCAGCTGAGAAGTTTTTAAAAACTCATGGGTTCACTTATACAGGGAATTTAAGAAAGGGATTATAAGCGGAAAGGAGAGAAAACAAGTGGGAAAAATTAGAGAGGGTGACAAAACATGAGAGACTCCTAACTCTGGGAAACAAGGGGTAGTGGAAGGGGAGGGGGGCAGGGAAGATGGGGTGACTGGGTGACAGGCACTGAGGTGGGCACTTGACGGGTGGGCACTGGGTTTTATATTATATGTTGGCAAATCGAAATCCAATAAAAATATACATATAAAAAACTAAATAAATAAAATTAAAAACAAAACAAAGAAACTAAAAACAAACAAACAAACAAACCCATGCCTTGGATCCCTACGACTAAGTGACAGGAATCTCTGAGGTGGAGCTGGGGCAGGAGTCAAGACAGAGCAGGGTCTGAAGGGGCCAGGACTTCCAGGCACCACAAAGGGCCCTAGAGCCCAGGCACGTTTGGCTTGAACAACAATAACCACAACCAGCATTTATTTAGCACTTGCTGTGTGTCGGGCAGTCCTCACAACCACCCTAAGAGGTGGGTGCCATCCCTCTAAACGTGGGCAAACAGGTTTGGAGTGTAGGAAACCTGCCCAGACTGCAGAGAGGAAGTGGCACAGATGGAATTCCCACCCAGCCAAGGCAGCACCTTTCATTTGGAGAGGAATGTGTTCCTGAGGGCGCTCTTTCTCTACTCTATGAGAAGCATAAAGGAGGTATCTTCAGGCACCTGCAGGCACTGGGGACTTCCTGTCTCCCGGTGATAAATGGAGAGGCAGCTCTGAAAGCAGCTGAATCCGTTCTAACCTCACAGCCACCATTGTTTTATGGAGACCCAGGGAACTCCACCTTGGCCTCCCTCCTTCCCCAAAGAGGATTTGGGGGTTTGGTACCTGAAAGGGAGACCAGTCTAGGTGATTTCTTTAAGAGACCTGGGGGGAGGGTTGTCCTATTCCTAGGTGGCTGCTATGCGTGGGTACCAGGGCTGGGCACAGACTGCACCAGGGCAGTGCGCCCTGGCCTAGAGCAAGGGGATACGGGAGGTCTCCCACAGGCGCCGGGCCAGCTCGCTGGCCTGCTGCACTAGCACATCCGTGGGGATGACAGACAGGTGGAGGGCCAGCAGCTCATGGCACTTGACAGCCTCAGCGGGGTGGCCCTTGCTATAGTAGCGAAGGAGCTTCCTGGAAAAAGAGGGGGGGGCAGGATTCAGGAACGCAGTCAGAGCAGCCCAGCACCTGGCCAGCAAAGCCCTCCCATCCCTTGTGGACCTAACTGCATGAGGCTCAGCCCTGGGCTGAATGGTCCACCCCTCTGGGCTCCCACTCCACATGGGGTCTGGCAGTGTCCAGGCTGAGGGATGCCACAGAGCCAGCAGGGAAGCCTGAGGGCCCCACCACACATACTGATAGGTGCTGCCAAGAGTGAGGCAACCAGAGATGGGCAGAAACCCAGGTGTGTTCCCCCACGCACCCCTCTCTCACTGAACACGGGGCTGGGAAGGAAGGAGCTTCCACTGAGGGCTTCTTGGGAGGTACTCCCAAAGGAGGAGCTGCTCCCCTATGGGGGACAGGCACTTAGCTGGGCACCCACTGTTCCCAGCAGCCTTGTGCATCAGGGTCACCTGTAGTAGTCTCCTCCCAGCACGCCGATGGAGGCCGAGTCATCTGAGAGGACAGGAACCTCTATTATCTGGAGTTTGTACCCCTGAGGAAGAGGAAGAAGGTCGTAAATGGGGAGGTGATGGTATGGCGGAAAGAATACGAGCAGGAGTCAGACACCAAGTTCAAGCCTGGCTCAGCCCCGCCTGGTGAATGCTTGCTGCTTGAACCTCTTTTTACTTCGTTCTCTCATCTCTGAAGTGGGAATAACAGTAAGCTCCCAGTGAACACTGGAGGTGATGCATATAAAGTTCTGCATGTCCTGCCTGGTACACATGTGGTAGCTCACATCTATCAGTGCACGGACCTAGACCAGTGACAAGTACAAGCTCAGGAGGGCTGCCGGGAGGGTGACGCTGGGAGGTTTCATGCAGGGTCTCCAAGGGCAAGGCATTGTCAAAAGGCCCAAGTCTTTGCTTTGAAAGCCATTGAAATACCCAGGGTACAAAAAGGAGGAGAATGGAATTAAGATTTGCAGGGCAGTCCCCTGACTATTTCGGGCTCAGTCATGTGGGTTCCTCTCCACACTCGCATGGGCACTCTGGGGCCCGCCCTGCAGGCAAGGAGGTGCACTCAGTGTGCTGAGTGGCTGCCCAAGACAGCACAGGTGCCAGTCTCCACAGCTGGCTCTGCCCCCACAGCCCTCCATTGGTCTATCACTCCATCAGGGCCAGTCATGCACACAAGGCCCTGCCACCACCTAGAAGCTCAGGTAAAGGTTGTACACACATCCTGGGCACGGAGTGCAGACGGGAGCCTGCGGGCCAGGAGACCTGAGCCTGGGGTCTGGCCTCATCATTTATGACCCCAGTGGCCATGGCCAAGGCATCTGATGTCAAGGCATCAGTGTTTCTATCTATACAATGGGGCCAGTGTTACCTGCCCCAACCACGGCACAGGCTGGGAGGCTGGGAGAGAGCCCGTAAGCACCTGCACTCTGGAAGATGCTGGCTATCGCCCTCAGGGCAGAGTGAAGGCGGGTTGCTGCCAGGAGCAGGAGAGGGCAGGGCCTGGTGGGTGCTGGCGGGAACTTGAGGGGCAGAAGCAACGCAGAGAGCCGGAACACTGACTTAGTGACAAGTGAGGAGAAAACAGAGAAACAGGAAATGGAAGAGAGGGAGAGAGAGAAACAGCCAGTGAGTTCCCATGACCTATGCTTACACTGTAGTATGAGGTCTAGAGACAAGAACCGGGCCAGGAGGCCATACTGTCATCTTCACCTTGGCAGGCTGCCTAACTGCTTTGAATATCAGTTTATCTGCCTCTACAATGGGAACGACAACGTGCCATGCTCCCTAAGTGTGGCTGATGACATGGAAGCACACACTAGCGGCCTTTCTCACGGGGTCTGTGTCCATCTGCTCGTGGGTGACCTGGGCTCTGCCTTGGATGACAGCACGAGTTTTCAGAGAGCTGCTAGAAGAGTCACAAAGCAGACATGACAGTGGGACCTCTGATGTCTGGGGCCCAATGGCCACGCTTCCCTGTCAGCTCTGCCAGGGACAAGAAGAGGTGAAGAGACAGAAGACTGAACACAGCGCAGAAGGGAGGGACCTCAGAGCGAGCAGACAGGAAAGCACTTCGGGACTGTCCTGCTCCAGGACCTGGCCATACCCACCATCTCGTTCTCGAACCACAGGAAGTAGGAGAAGCAGAAGTCCCCCTCCCGGAACAGCAGCGTGGTGTAGCCCTTCTGCAGGTATCTGCGTGCCAGCCGGATCAGAGACCAGACCTGGGGGCGGGGAGAGAGAGTGCTAGTGGCCTTCCTAGGCCTCACCAGGGCCTGCGGGGTCGGCCCTCTCCCCACAGCAGGCCCCGGGCTCAGGCTCTCGCCTCTGTAAGAACAGCGCCCAGAGGAGGAGCTCTCAGAAGGCCAGGGGCTGCTTCTGCTCACCCGTTTTCTTAGTGCCAGGGCATGGCCTGGATCAGAGTGGGAGCTCAAAAAGAAATCATTATTGGATGGGTGGGCGGACTACCCTCCACCATTACCATGACAATAAAATATACGTAGAAACACCTCAAGTGACTTTTACTATGCAGAGAAGCCATAAATTAGTAAACTTATCATTCAGCCCAGAAAATAGCCAAGGACACCGTTAGTTAACACAAGGGGAGGTAAGTGTGTGGTCACCTGGAAACCCCTCCTGCTGTCCAGGGCCACCCACTCACCCAGTCCCCTCCAGGGCCAGGTGTCTCTGCTATAGGTTCTATGCCAGGGAGGTGCTGTCAAGTGTTTGGACACACAGAGTACCCTGAGCCAGGCCTGTCCTCTGCTCCAGGGGTAAAGTCCCAACTAGGGCTCACCAAGAGGTCCAACACAAACACAGTAACCAAGGGACAATATGCCTTATATCCCCTGGGTGATAGTCTCTGGCCTAATCCAAGGACTTTCTGATGCTGCCTGTGACCTGCCCGAGGGAGGACAGGCAGAGACAGCCTGACTCCTCCATTTCCTGGGGCTGGAAAAGCTCAGGGGAAGGCATGCATGATTCACGGCAAGCCTGACTACAGCATAATGTCTAATTACATCTGCAAACAAATACATGGATTTGCTGTATTTTCAAGAAAGCAATTTGACAACCTGTATCAATAACCTTAAAAACATTCCTCCCATTTGACTTAGTAATTCCATTTCTGGGAATCCATATTGAGAAAATAATCAGAGACGAGGACAAAGATGGATGCACAAAGGTGTGTCCTGCAGAATTATTTATGACCGCGAGAGCCTGGAAACAATCTAACTGTTCAACATTGGGGAAATGGCTAAGGAAATTATGTTACATCCACATGATGGACTATTGTGGACTTGTTAAGAATCCTGTTTATAAAGAATTAATGACATGAGGAAATGCATCAGATAGAGAGTGAAAAAGTGGGTAAACACAACTGCATCTACGGAATGATCTGTGATAATGACCAACGGCAACAAACTACACAGAAAAATGCAAAGAAATGCAGTCAGAGAACCCCAACGACCTCCAGAAAGATGGCTGGAGAGGCTGATACCAGGGAATGCTCCATGAATTCCGTCTATCTTTGTGCCACATACCACGCTAAGTATTTAACAAATGGCATCTGAGGTGTCTGTAATCATTGCCACTTGAGGACATCAATGGTATCACTAGCCTCCTTTACAGATAAGCACATGGCCACTCAGACTAAGTACAGCCCCAGGCCACATGGCCAGGAAAAGACAGGGCTGGACTGCCTTCTGTCACTCTCTTGATTTTAACCATTAGTGTATACTTTATCGAGACAAATCTAAGTCTATGCTATACCACCTACGACACATACTAATATATAAACATGCACATACTAGTTTGCCATGAGTCCATTAAAGAGAATACAAGAACCCTCAGAGAATGATTCTTTAGTACAAACCACCTGGTGTTAAATCCCATATTCGAACTGATTGACCTGGGGTCTCTTCTTTCCATTTGAGTTAATTCAACAAATACTTCCTGGGACTTATTTATGCCAGGCACAGAGTTAGGTCCTGGCTATTTCCCCCTCTGACCTTATTGCCCAGACGAGCTCATTCAGGTACATTAGAATATACCCAGGAAGGCCCCATGTGGCCCTGGGTGCCAGGACCCTAGAGAGAGGAGGACCAGCTGCTATCCTTAGGAGCCTGTGGACCAGCTGGGTGCAGACGCTGACAGAAGAGTACAGTAAGGGTTAAGGCAGGTGTGCTCCAGGCTTCACAAAGGTCCCAAGGCTGGGAGGCATCAGCCCTTCCTGGACAGGGGTCAGGCTGGCAGGTCTCATCTGACGGGGGAGAGGGGGTGAAGGGTACCCGGGCCAGGTGATGGTTACCTTGGTTCTGACGAAGGCGGCCAGAGGGCCCCTGCCCAACTCTGATGAAATCCTCTTACTGTTGCTGAGGGAAGGGGCCACCATCTGGCCAGTTGTACGGTCCACGTAGATAAAATGCACCAAGCCTGGGAAGTCTTCTAGGTAGGTGAAGGTTGAGTTAAGGTGCTCAAAAAGCTAGGGAAAGGGGGGGGGGGGTGCTACTCCAGCCTCCACCTAGGCTTCCGGCATGGCTCAGCAGCGGAGTCCAGAGGCCAGGCCTGCCATATACCCCCTTCTCCCCACAGCTGCCATGTCAGCCCCCCCCAAGGATCCCTGTCTTCCGGGAGCGTTTCACCTCTGAACCCTCCAACCCTGTGAAATGCTACGATGCACATACAGCGGATCCCTTGACATTAGCCCATCTAATCCGGGGATTCTCGACCCAACAGGAATAGTGTATGCTCATACTTTATCATTTTCATGAGAGAGGAGTTGAAATCACATACACGGTGAGGCCGGCGTAGAGCAGAGCTACCTAGCTAATGCACGAGCCTGGCTGACTGCCTAACCCACACCCCTCGGCGTGGTTTTATTCATGTCTCCACACTTCACCTTGTGAAGCTAGACGGTTCCTACTAGACAGGGAAGAGCCAACAAACATGGCAGGGTGGTGGCTGGTGGCTGAAGAGGGCCTCTGTCATCCCTTTCACATGCATTCTGAGGTCTTACTATAGGAAAAGCTGCTTTATGTGAAGTTCTAGGAGAAATCAGTATCTGATAAACTTAGTATTCCATAATAAAAGGGCCAAATAGGTCTTGGACAAGGTTTTTTAAACAGGGATAAGCATATTTGGTGCAGGCCTTCTCAGAGCCTTCATGTTCCACTGTGTACTGTAACTTCTAAGGAGGGCATGGCCTGCCTACCTACCTGACCCCAGGACTCCTGTCCGTCCTGGAACACCTGTTACCACTTTGCTGGCTGGACGTCAACATCAACAATTGCCAAAGCTTTTATGACGTAACCATGGGACAGCAGGGATTTGTGAAATTTCCGTCTTGGAGCCTTCCTACGTACAAGCCACCCATGACGATATTTCCTATTCTCCTTTGGAGTAAAGGAGCTGAGGCAGTGGAGTACACCCGCTCTTTCCCAGAAGCCCGCAGTCCTACCGAGCAGGCAGGTGAGGGGATGTGAGGGGCTCGGCGTGAGGATATGACACCATGGTGACGTTCCTCCTACTCTTCACCAACAAGAATTCCCTCCAATCCATCAGCTTTTCTCTGCCGAGGAAGCGGGGAGGCGGGTTGTGGTGCGGTGTCCCCCGCCCCCCCCCCCCCCCCCCCCGCCACTCTGGCTCCCCAGGGCCCCACCCGCACTTACTGCATGGTGGCCTGGACCTGGTGCTGCAGCTGCTGGGGCAGGTGCGGGCCCCCCCGGCCGGGAGCCGTGGTCAGGAAGCTGAGCCGGTAGATGGCACAAAGCTGCCGCTTCACCTTCGCACACGCCTGGAGCAGCCTGGTGCCCGGAGAGGGGAGCATGACCACAGGAAGAGCCCGGAGGGTGGGCCATCCGCATGCGAGCGGAGGACACACACTCAGGGCCGCACTCATCCCATGGGCGCCCCTGTTCCAGACCAGTGACAGACGCAGCTGCTGAAGCACACCCTTGTCCTCAGAGGGACAGGAAGGAGCCCGTCCTCCCCTGGTTTCCCCCAATGTGGTTGAAGCTCCTGGAATCTCACCCCATCCCATGGTTTATGCAGAAATGAGGGGAGGTGTACCCTTCAGGGCTGAAGCTGGGTGGGAACTTGGCCTCTGCTCCACCTGCAGCCCTTCTAACTCCCAGTCTCCCTCCAGCATCTGCGGCCCAGATGGACTCCTCTCTCTGGGAAGCCCCTCCTTCCTGAGCATCCTCCTCTCCCTCTTGGCCTGGAGGAAACTGCCCCTCTGTCCAGATGACTCTCCCCATCCTCAGAGCCGACCACTCACTCCCAGGACGATCCAGGTTCGCTTCTGGAGAAAGCCTTGCTCTTGAACTCCAGCCAGGTGCTCTGTAGAATGAGGGACAGGGTGGCTTCCTGACGATGGCCCCACAGTGATGTCAGCGGAGCCCCTTGTGACGTTGGGCTCTAAGAGGGACCCACACCCCCCGACTGCTTCAAATATTTAGGCTCAACACACAGTCGAAAGCTGGCTTTCTGGCAGCTTTCTGGCAGCTTTCTGGGGTACCCCCCCCCCCAGTTCCCTGCATCTCACCATACCCACCATTCTCTTCCGTCAGCAGGCATCCTTTAAAGAGCAGTGTCCATGTAGCAAGCACTGGGCTCACTGCCTTGCTGGACTAATGCTGTCAGAGGGACATCCCAAAGAGGTGCGGCCATGGGGTAGGCACTGGGGTGCTAAGGTGGGGCCCTGGCAAGCTCCTTAAAGGGGGACCTTGCATTCTACCCCCAGTGTTCACTGTGGTGGCCTGGCGCACCAGAGACGCTGGGAGCACTCCTCAGAGCAGCATCTAGGTCTGAGTCTGAGCTTCACTCACTTGCTCAGTCTCCTCCAATCCTTCTCATTTTCAGATGCACATGTATGGCAACCACAGTGAATCTTGGGTCCTCAGACAGACCCAAGCACGACCAGCTGCTTCCCCTGGGTGATCTACCCCTCCCAAACTCCTTC
Organism: Vulpes vulpes; assembly: GCF_048418805.1. NCBI lineage: Eukaryota > Metazoa > Chordata > Mammalia > Carnivora > Canidae > Vulpes > Vulpes vulpes. The sequence continues at coordinate 88,960,830 of NC_132794.1, forward strand.
CAGGCTCCCCACAGAGACTATGTGTTTCTACTGTTTATGCCTCACCAGGCCGCATCTCTGACCTGGACTCTGGGCCCCTGAGGTGGGGTGTTGGCTGTGTCCTGCACTTGTGTGTGAGCTGCCAGACTGTGAGGGGTGCCGGACCCCGGCCGCTGGCCCTCACTGAGTAATCTGAGCCCTGGTTTCCTCACATAAAATACAGGAATTAGAATTCATATCCTGCGAAACTCACACCAACATGCTCTGAAAATACTGAGTTTCTGTTATCATTTCATGATGAGGGTCACAGGCCTACAGTGGGGCAGCAGCAGGAACCAGAGCTTCGGCCCCTCACCCAGCATGGACAGAACAGACCCCCCCTCCCCCAGCCCTGCCTCCTCTCCTGGAGGCCGGCATATTCGGAAATCAGATCTTACCTGAATCTCTTGCCCACCACGATTCTTGACAAACTTGTCCATCCTCTGACGCAGGTCTCCCATGAGAGGGTGGGAGCGCAGGGTGTTCCCGGCCTCCTGCCCCTCCTTCAGCTTCTTCTCCAGGAGAGAAAACCCCTCCAGCAGCTGGTATAGAACAAGAGCCAGGGGGGTGCTGGGGCCCTAGGGGAAGAAGTACAGGGCAGGAAGAACAGGGGTACCTTGTGGGAAGGTGTCAGGGCTGGGGCATGGCTGAGGTTGATGGGGGTTGCTCCCACCTTGGTCAGGAGCACCATGTTGATGCCTGGCCACAAGGGCAGGCAGTACACAGTGTGGGGCACCATGGGGCAGTGGTTCTCTTTCACGTTGGCATCCAGGAAAATCCTTCTGGGGCGGGAAGCGACTGGGGAGTGAGGGACCAGTGTCCGGAGGCTGTCTTCAGTGATCTGTGGAGAAGAGCTGCCGCTGGGAGGGCTGGGGTGGGGGAGCTGCTGGGCCTCTGCCTCATGTGCCCACCCACGGTTGCCCATTCATGGTCTCCCTGTGAACCAAGGGGGTAGACACTTTAGCTCCAAGAAAATCCAGTTCTTAAATCCCTGCGCTGTTGTGATGGCCCTGCTGTTCGTCTCATCTCTTGAACCCTTCCACCTGGAGTCAGGACTGGATGGCAAGCAGGGCCCACGGAGAACAGAACTGGGGAAGGTGGTAGAAAAGAGGATAAAGGGGCAGAAAAGGTCAGGGCTGGGGGCAGCTCCCTCCCAGGCCTTCACTGAGACCAAAGCATTCCAATAACAGGGTCATTCTACACAACCTCATAGCATCCGGACCGCAGGTCCCATGGGGAAAACTGAGGCGTAGAAGGACTAAATGAGCAAGACTCCAGCCTTACTAAATAAGAAAGGCTTTAGTGGGAAAAAGTAGAGAATTCAATCACCAGAGATGCCCCAAGACCTTGTCCATCGGGGAGGTGTCACAGTCTTAGTTGTAACAGCCAAAAGCTGGCAACAATGTACTAGTTGCTATGCAGATTTGCTAAATCAGTAATAGAGGCATGTGATGGACTCTTAAAGTCAGTGCGGAATAAATGGAAAAATGCTTAAGGAAATGTAATGAAGTACATTAGGATTCAAATTTGGTAAAAGAGGAAAAATATATACACCATATGTGTCAGTACACACACACACACACGTATATGTACCTATATGTATATAAAATCAAAGGGAAGACCAGAAAGAAACACCCAAAGATCTTAATAGTACATCTGAGGGAAGGACTGAGCATTATTTTTATTCCTTTTCCAAACTTTTATACTCCCCAGTTTTTCTACAGCAAATATGTTTATTTCCTCATTTGAAAAAATCATTAAAAATCAAAGTGGATGTTTAGTCTCAACAATAGTGAGGAGGGTGAGATCTCTCAGGAGATGAGGCCACCCTTCGTCCACTACCTGCCTGGCCCTGGCCCCTGGCACGAGCTCTGTCCCCATGCTGACCAGCCCTGAGGTGACAGGAGGAGGGCCAGACTCGTGCGGAGTCCTGGGGAAGAGACACCTCAGAGCCCCCTGTGCTCAGGGTACCCTCCCTTTCCTGGGAGAAACTCACCTGGACCTGAGGAGCATCAGTTGGGGGGGTGCCTTCATCCAGCCAGACGGTGCTACCTACAGGACACAAGAAATAAGGTAACATAGATAATGAAAACGTGAAATAACAGCCCAGTGGCATGTCAGAATGGGGGGGAGGGGCAGAGGACCTGGCAGGTACAAGGGTACCAAGTGGGGGCTGGAGCAGTACTGCGCTGCTCATCTCATCTGACCCCAGGCCAGCAGTGCAGGTGCACTGTACAGTCTCATAGCTAAAGTGGCCTGGGGAAGAGTTGCTCCCCCCAGGGCCTGCTGTTGGGTGCAGGCTCCTGAGGATGGCAGGGAGGAGGTGAGGCATGTTCTCCTCAGCCCCTCCTTGGCCCCCCGAACCCCCTCCTTGATTCCACCCTCTCACTCCTTCAGGTTTCTCCCTGTCTACCAAAGGGCCTCTTCCCCAGGAGGCAGCACACTTATTCAATCAGCAAACTTTTACTGAGCACCTACTATGCCCAGAATTGAGCACATCTCTCTTCCCAGTAGAGCTCACAAAAGCTTACTGAACCTACTACGTATTTGAAATATTACATGTTTGTAATAATACTCTTCTCCCTTATATTTCATTGCAAATAACTACCATTTATAATCATATTTCTCTTGGGAAGCCTGTTTCTACGTTTTGAACACCTGATTTACAAATGAATGAGTACAACTTAAAGCCTTTTGTAAGCGGTGAGTTCCAGGCACTGTGAAATGGCATTATTTACAGCTCTGAGGCATAAAAACTAACCGGAGAAAGAGGCCAGGAGGAGGACTGTGATGAATGAGGGAAGGGAGTAGTAAGAAGAAAAAGGAGCCTTGGTGATCACCACAGAGTGGTGTTTTTTGATGTGTTCTGGGCTCCTGGAGAGCTTACAGACTCGAGGGTAGCTACAGAACCCAGCCCTGGAGAGATGTGCAAGCCCACAGGAGTTGATGCACAATCTCAGAGGTCCCTGGTTCCAGGATCCTGGTAGCCCATCCAAAGACTCAAAGTTAAGAACATCTAACCTGCTGGTTTTCAACTGTGGCTGCACATGAGAGCTTTTAAAAATCTGGATGCTAGGCCATGTCCCAGACCAATTAAATTTGAATCTCTGGCACAGGCAAGCCCAGTTTCAGTGGTTTTTAAAGATCCCTAGGTGAGAACATGGGGGAGGGCTGGCAGGGCTGAGAACCACTATCTAACCTACATCTGTGCAGTGCTGGGTCCTACTCTGAGGCTCACAAGCCACACGGGGCAAGTTTCTAGAAGTATTCACATCTGGGTCCCAGCCCTCAGACTATAGCTTAACCGGTTTGGCTGAAGTGGCCTGGGTGATTCTAATATGCAGCCAGGGTTGAGAACCAGTGGTTTAAGGACACCACAGAGCAAATTCATTTCAAAACTTAGTCCCCAGAGGGTGCCTGGGTGGCTTAGTGGTTGAGCATTTGCCTTTGGCTCAGGTTGTAGTCCTGGGGTCCTGGGATTGAGTCCTGCATCGGGTTCCCCACAGGGAACTTGCTTCTCTATCTGTGTCTCTTCCCCTCTTTCTGTCTCTCATGAATAAACAACTTTTAAAAATCTTAAAAAAAAAAAAACACCTAAACTAAAAACAAAACTCAGTCCCTGAGAAATGTCTTCCGAAACCCTGGCCTTCTTCTATTAGGTCACACAAACGATACAATCATTCCTTCTTCCCAAGAACTTCAGAGAGGCTACAACAGGACAGATTTTGGCTTTTTTCTCGGCAATGTTATCTATTGTTTTGTTAGCAACATTTTGAATATTTTGTATCTCTTTTTATTGTTCACTCACCCACATAATCTGGAAAAACAGGTATATAAATTGAATATTTGTATTCAATTATACTTGAAAGTCATTATAAACTTGAAAACAAACTATTATTACTTACTTTTAGTTTCTTATTGATTACCCCCAAAAAACCAGAGAATACACCTAGGGGAGATGAATTTTTAAATGAAATCAGCTTGTCACACAGCTTTAGGTCTCATTTGAGTGGCTGCACTTTCATTCACACTGGAGCTGGCAGGGTGGGCAGAAGGGGACCTACAGGCGGCATCCTGTGCTCTAGGAATCTGGGTGTCTGTGCCTGGGCCCCCTCCTGTTCCTGCCTAGGCCTCACCTGAACTCTGCTCCCCAGGAGAAGGAGCTGGTGTGAAGTACTCCTCAGGGAGGGAGAAGCTGTCAGTCTCCTGGGAGGGAGAAGAGCGCACCTTGAGCTGAGGGCCGGGAGAGCCTCTCCTAATGGGCTCAACCTTGGGCTCCTCTCCCCTCCACATGGTGGGCACAGAGCACACACAGTTGTTGCCGAACTCCTCCTGGGCTGGGCTGTGGAACCAGGGCTCCAGGTCTGCTGCACAGGGATGCTCTGGCTGGACCGGGGCTTCCGTGGAGAAGGCTGCCATGGGCAAGGGAGACCCAGTTAGAGCTCCTTTGAATGGCTCCTCCCTTCCATCCCTTCTCCCCACGGAGGAGCTCTATAACCCCTGTGCCTCCCACTGTCACCATGCAGCCCTGGGTGGGCATCCTCACTTTCCACAGATGTTTCCATTCCAGGTGGCCTAGTCTTTCTCAAGAACCACCAAAATTCCCCAAATTCCAACACACTGGCAACCAAACCACCACCAATAATGGGGCCAATGTTGGCGATGGTTGGCTAGCACCTACAAGCACCCCAGGCATTGGTTGGGCCCTAGTTAAACTGTGCCCTTTACTCCTCCAAACAACCTTTATCCCATTGCACAGATAAGGGAATCAAAGCTTAGAGAGGGAAGTACTCTGAAAATCTGTACTTTTCACTGATTAAATCTCATACATTCTAGAATCTGTTGCATCTGAAAACAACGGGAAGTCTAGGCCAACCACATGCCCAGAACTGTGATGCAGAAATACAGCCTCCCCAGCAACCTGCCAGACTGGGTTTCAGAGCTGCCCATGGAGCCAGCCCCAGACCTGAGGGTCATCATCGTCCACTGTGCTCTCACTGGGGTAGAGATCCTGGACCAGGAGAATGAGGGCGAGGAGGTCGGCTGGGCGCAGGGGGCTGGCATTGTGGCTGCAGAGAGAATGTACAGCTGTCAACACCCAGGGTAGGCAGGCTGAGGGAATCTGGAGCATCACCCCTGCTCTCGGAATTTATGAACGTGTTGGCTAGCTTCATCTTTCTTGGAGAAAGGCAAGGTACAAATAAAATTAACTAGTTCATTAATTTTTAAAATAAAACTTGGTGTGTGAAAGAAAAAAAAATCTGGACCAATGTGAAAGCACTGGGGACCAGTGGGGAAGTTCTAAGATTCAGATTTGGAGACAGCGTTCCAGGAAGACCTAATTCAGAGAAGAGAAAGAGCAGAGAGTGTCAAGAACTGAAGAGTTAAATAAGTTGCAGGGAAGAGACGGGTCCCGAAGGTCTTCTTGGCTGGGGAAGTGGTGCTTTCCAGGCAGAGGGAATAAGGGGTAGGAGTCTGGGCCACCCCGCCTGCCAGGACCAGAGCTCACCTGGAGTAGAAGGCCAGCAGCTTGGAGTGCACGAGCAGGAAGGCATGCAGGGCCTCCTCGCCGGCCCTCTCGGGGCTGGAGTTGACAGCCTGGATGACGTGCCGCTCCAGGGCTTCTATGCACAGCTCACAGAGCTGTGGGTGAATCAGCCGCTCCACAGCCTGGCGGGCAGGGAAAGGAAGCCAGGTCACCTGCCACCCTCCCCTGTGCCAGGTCCTGGGTGCTGGGTATATTCGCTTGGTTCATGCTGAATGGATGCTATTTGCCAGACACTTGGGAACAGGGTGACTTGGGGCAGCCTTCCTGGGGCTTATGGTCTGGTCACTAGACTTTACTGGGTGAGACAGACAATATGCAAAAAACACCTGGTATGGAATAGCGCCTGCTTGGGTAGGTGTCCAAGGAAAATGTCCTTGAGGAAGTGACCTCTAAACTGATATCTAAAGAACAGGAAATCCTGTCAGAGAGAGTGGAGGGGGAGAATGCTGCAGGCCGAGAAAAGAGCATATGCAAAGGCCCTGAGGTAGGAAGAGAGTTTGGAGCAGTACTTTCCAACTGATATATAAGGCAAGCCCTATGTATAACTTAAAATTTGCTAGTAACTACATTTAAAAAGTAAAAAGAAATAGGTGAAGTTAATTTTAATAATTTATTTACTCAATGTATCTAAAATCTTATCACCTCAACATATATTATAAAAGCATTATCAATGGAATGTTTTACACTCCTTTTCTATACTAAGTCATCAAAATCCAGTATATATTCTACATGGATGATGTAACTCAATTTGGACAAACTATATTTCAAATGTTCAATAGCCAGATGTAGCTAAATATCCAAATTGGACAGAATTAATGTCAAGTACTCCTGAAATGCAAAGAAGTCCTGGGTGGCCAGTACACAATGAGCAAGGGCTGAGGGACATGAGATGATGGTGGGGTGAGTCCTGCAGCAGCAGCTTATTATACAGGGCCTGGTAGGTTCTGGATTTTATTCTAAGTGCATTAGGCCATCTCTTACAAGAAGCTTTTCTAGATGTCTCAGAAAGAGCTGACCATGCCATCCTTTGTGCCACTGTAGATATGGATGGGAAACCCAATGTGGCAGCGCCCAGCATGCTTTATTGTATTTTCAGGTGTATTTGTATGGCTGATTTCCTCTCAAGGGCATGGATTGTGTCTTTATTCATCTCTGTTCCCAGGGCCTGGCACACCTCTTAGCATACAGTAGGTACTATACATTTATCAGAGGAGTGAGTGGGGCGTGAAAATGAATCCTTCAGATTTATTTTCCAGTTCACTTATTCTCTTTCTAGTTATGTCTCATCTACTATTTAACCCATCCCTTGAGGTTTTTAACAATTATGTTTTTATTTCTAAAATATCTACATAAGTTCTCCTCTAGTTTTTACATGTTTAAATATTTCAAAGTTATTTTATATTCTGTACCTAATAATTCCAGTATCTCAAGCTCCCTGGGATCTAAATCTATTGCTGACTGATTTTCCTCTCACTTGTGGTGGCTCATGTCCTTGTGCATCTGTTAATTGTGAGCTCATATTTATTTGCTCCGGACCTGTCCTCTAAAGTAGTAGCTTTCAAAGTGCAGTTCCTGCACCAGCATACCAGCTTCACTAGCAAAGTTGTCAGAAATGCAAATTTTAGGGTGTCTGGGTGGCTTAGTCAGTTGGGCTGCTGCCTTCGGCTCAGGTCATGATCCCAGGGTCCTGGGATTTGAGCCCCGCATCAGGTTCCCTCTTCAGTGGGGAGGCTGCTTCTCCCTCTTCCCCTGGCTTGTGCTCTCTCTCTCTCAAATAAACAAATAAAATCTTTTAAAAAAGATCCTCATACCACCCCACTACGAGAAAAGTGAGGCCTGGCAACCTTTACCTAACAAGACTAGATGATTCGGATGTACAGTAAGGGTGAGAACCACCACTCTGGAGAAAATCCGTGTTTGTCTACACAGGGAGCCAGGGAATGGTAGGTCTGGGCTTGATGCAGGGAGTCTCAGGCTCAGCTCCCCCCACAGCTGAGGACCAAAATTAGTGTTCTGGTTACAATCAGATGTTGTAATGGTGTGTTATCACCATCTGCACTCAGGCAATCTTGCCTTCAGTGTTGCTTAGTTTTCACTACTTTTCCACACTAGTTTCAGCTCAATATAATTTTGGGGCGGGGAGGTCAGAATTGAGGGTTATCTTCAGAATTTCTGTAATTTACTGTGAGCCCAAAATTGCACTTAAAAGCCTATTTTACCTAGGATCTCACTGTTTTATCATAGGGAACACAGCAGAGCATCTAACCTACCAGGTGGCCACAAAGGGCAACCTTTGAAATGCAACAGTTTGGTGGTCTGCCTATGACAAGGCACTCACAATAGGGGTGTGCGAGTCAAAACATGGCCCAAAAGTTCCTGAGCCCTCCGACCTGACTCTCCTGGGCCCTGAGCACTCCCACACCCTGCAGTCACCTCCACAGCGAAGCACTGCTCCTGCTCCCGCAGGCGGCCATAGGTCCACAGCAGGCTCTGGAAATGCTCCCACACTTGGACACGCTGCTCCAGGTCTGGGGGACGCAGCCTGGGGGCAGAGTAAAGAAGACCCTGAGAAAGCTGCTTGTCCTCACCTTCAACCACAGGAGCATAGCTCTCTTTGGGGCTGGGCGAGCTCCTGTGACGTGGGCAAAGGAGCGGCAGAGGCCGCCAAGCACGGAAGGGCATGGAGCGGGATGCTTGAACAGACCATTTCACTTCTCCGGCTGCCCCTGCCCCCCCCAGACCTACAATATGAAGCCAGGTAGAAAGACCCAGGAAGGAGCCAGGGACAGGGAGTAGGTGAACAGCTTCACAGAGGCCAGGCACACATAGCACGGCCTCGAGAAGGTGCTTAGCATAGGACTCAGAGGGGACCACAGGAGGACTTACTCCTTCCGGATGAGCTGGCCATCCACGGTGACCAGCCCAAAGTGGACCTCAAACAGGTACTTGAGCACGCACAGCTTCTGCCGCAGGTCCCCCTCACCCTCACTGTGGTCTCCATTAATGGCAATGAACAGGCATTCTCCAAACTGTAAGCAGAGGGGTGTCAGCTAGCCCCAGGGACCCTGCACCGGTCCTGATCCTTGGGGATGGCGAGGGGAGCCTTAGAGCCCCAGGGGTTCAGGGAAGGAGTGGCTTTTGCCTTCTAAAGGAGTCTAAAATTTGAGGTAAGGGAGAGGTGTGTGGACAGCCCATGGAGCATAGGGAAGAGGGACATGGGCTTGGGCTACACACTCACCAGGTGAAGAACGTACAGAGAGCTGCCGTTTTCTGTGGAGAAGCAGGTGTACGTATCTGAGAGCTTCTCCAGCATAGTCATGGAGGAGATGATAACTGGAGCCAGGAGGGTGCTGAGCTGGTCCTCCAGGGCAGGAAGCTGCAGGATGGGAAGGAAAGAACGCTGCTCACAGTGCCAGACCCCAGCGACAGAGGAATGGACAGGACCCAGGCCTCCCCAGCGAGGGTCTTCACAGTTTTAGACCTGCCTGGAAGGCACCACGGTCCTGACAGAGAAGAGGGCAAGAGGACACTGCCCCCTACACCATAAGTGGCAGTTAGAAAAGGCTGGGAAGGCTCAGCCAGATTCCTGTGCCCTTCTATCTCTGAATCTAGAAAGAAACAGTAAGGACTGAGGCCACCTCTCCACACTGGAATGTCTGGGGGGCATTTAATGGAGAATAGACGAACTCTAAGGAAGTTCTCTATGTGTCCCAAAGTCCATGCTTTTTGTTGGAGTTAAGTCTACTTTGGGGGAACATATCCTAAAAAAAATGAGCAGGGATAGGGCAAAGACCCACATACAATGATGTTCACTACAGTATAATTTACAGCAGCAAGCAGCTGTAAAAAACAGAAATGCCCAGCACCCAGTGCTCACCTAAATGATGGAAGGATATATAGCCATCTAAAATATTGGAGTGTTTTGATGACATGGGAAATTCCTGATACTATGTTAAAAAAAAAAGTTGTGAATGGTCTGTATTTAAAAATGCATAAAAAAACAAAGTATTGAAAAAAAAATTAAGAAAGTCAATGCTACGCTGTTAGTTATTCCTTCTAGCAGAGAGAGTATGAGGGACCACCCCTCCTTGTTATGCTTCTGGACTGTCCTGATCTCCCTAACAAGCCAACCTTCCCTTGTACAAGCTCTTCTTCCAACTGTTCTCTCTGCCCCCCAAAATAAGGAACACAACAAACAAAACCAAGAGAAACTGGACAAATCTGTTGAAAAATCTGGGAATACAACTGGCATAAAGCCAGCAGAATGGTCACCACTCAAACCTGCCTCACTGCAAGGGGAAGACCGGGGATAGCTGACCTTCCCCATGTCACCTTGGGAGTCTTGACTGAAATACAGAGAAAGCCAAATCCTGAGCTTGCGAAATCTGGAAGGAGAGAAGGAAGACCCTGCCTTGAAAAGAAAAACAGGCAGCCTGCTGGGGCAATGGCAGCATTTACCACAGAAACTCCATCAGCAGCACAGTAGTGCGAATTTCCTTCCAACCTTCTCAGTGCTCAGGAACTGATTGGCAACCGAGCTGGGTCCTGCTGCTCCGGGGTCTGCTTGGCAAGGTTTAGCAGTGGTTCCTGTCCCCCACCTGGGTCTCAGCTCTGCTGGCCTCTCTCCTGTGTTTATGGGCACCCGGGTCACCGTCTATCATCCCTTCCCAGCCCTAAGTTCTGCGAGAGCAGGCTCGTGTTGCTATTTCACTGATTCACCCCCGGAAGGCTGGTACACAGTATGTTCTCAATTAACATGCATTGAATGAATATCCCTCCACATAGGCAAACATTTGTTGAATTATTCATGCACCACAATTTTCTTGAGCTGTCATGAATGAATTTGGTTAACAGAAAGTCACTTAAAAAATCTAGATTGTGTACAGCAACTCCATTTTTAAAGTAGTTGCTTTTTCTGCAGGTGTAGCAAGAATTTTTTTAAAAGGCTAGGGAAGATGAAAATATTTGGCGTAGATGGAGTGTAAAGGAATAACTATTACTTGGAATTATAAAGTGGTACATTATCTCTGAATGGCTTTTGAATCAATGTTTCTATTTATAGGAAATTATCCTAAGGAAATAATGGGATGTGGGATCAAATTCAAGCATAAATGTTCCCTACAGCAATAGTTTTAGCAAACTAGAAGCAATATACACGTCTAGTATGGGAAACACGGTCAGATAAATGATACATTTATTTGTACACTGGAATATAATGCTTCCATTAAGATTTATGTTTTTGAGAATATGTAACAAAAAGGAATACTGCTTTTGATATAATGGCAAGTGGGAAAAACAGGAAATAAAACTGTAAATGTGGTATGATCCCAACTACGCATAAAAGATAAATACCCAAAGGAAATATGTAGAAGAGCTAATGGCTCTGGTACTAGAATTATGGGTCATTTAAAAACGATTTCTCTGTATTTCCAAATTTCTTACAATTAATTCATGTTATTTATAGAATCAGAAAAAAAAGAAACGTTAGGTACATAAAAAATAAAATTTTGAAGGCATTTTTTTCTTTACATTAGTCATTTAGGAACTGAAAAATCAGGAATTTTTTCCTTTACAAGATTTTTAATAATGAGGAAGATAAACACTATCACATAACTTGTTTTTGTTTTATTCATTCATTCACCTATATATTAAGTGACTTTATGTCAATATTATGACAGGTTCTGGAGATACAGAGGTCTGCTGATAGTTTGCTTCTTCAATTGACTTGATTAAAATAGTTTAAGAACGAAAATATTTAAAAATTCTTTAAAAAACTCTAAGTATCAGGGCGCCTGGGTGGCTCAGTTGGTTAAGCATCAGACTCTTGATTTTGGCTCAGGTTGTGATCTCAGGGTCCTGGGATCGAGCCCCACATCTAACTCAACACTCAGTAGGGGAGTCTGAGATTCTTTCTGTCTCCCTCTGCCCACTCATACTTTCTCTCTCTATGATAAATAATCTTTAAAAAATGTATGTATTGACTGCTAAAAATAAAAGAACCTAAGATACAGACTTGTTTTTTAGCTTAAATAAAACCACTAAAATGTCACGATCTCTGATATCTTTATTCCTAAAGTCTGTGACAAGAATATTGGTGATGTTGAGGTGGATTAACCTGCTGAAGCGGAACTGGCTCAGCTGGTGATTAAGCCCAGCAGAGCGAGAAGGGGACTGGCAGGCCACCAGTCTGTGCTGCTGCAGAAATGTGAGAACTCTCTCTGCTGCTTTCCCTGCAAAAATTTTTAATCCAAAATTCATCTGGAAAAAATTTCCAAAATACAATACTCCTTTAAAATGTAGAATAGAAATTATAAGTGAAAATTACAACTATCTCTGAGCTGAAATATTTCAAAGCTACCCTGGACATCTACATACAAAACATAAATTTTAATCCATACTTTACATCATATATAAAAATTCAAAATGGATCATTAGATCTAATATAAAAGCTACAAAGATAAAACTTCCAGAAGACAATACATGGAAAACTCTGTGATCTTGTGTTGGGCAAAGATTTCTCAGATATGACACCAAAGGTGTGATTCCCTAAAAGCAAAACATGGATTCACAGGAGTTATCAAAATGAAAAACTTCTGCTTTTCACAAAATACAGGTTAATGGATGTGAAGATAAAACACAGACTGGAAGAAAATATTCGCAAAACACTTACCTAATAAAGGACTTGCTCCAAACTACATATGTAACACTCTCAAAACTCAGTAAGAACAGTAAGAAATAACCTACCCAATAAAAAGATGGGTGAAATTTGAACCGACTGCAATTAAAAAAGATAGAGGGCAAATAAGCTCGTGAAATGATGTCAAAATCATCAGCCAATAGGACATGAAAATTAAGGCAATGAGATTCCAAGAGACACCTGTTAGAACGGCTAAAATTAAAAAGACCACAGCCCAAGTGTTAGGGAGGGAACGGAAGAAGTGGAATTCTCATACACGAGTAGCGGGCTTTCATATGATACAACCCCTCTGGCAAAATCTGGCCGTTTCTCACAAAGTTTAACATATACCTACACGATCTAGCCATTCTATCCTAGGTATTTATTCAAGAAAAGTGAAAGGCGATGTCCACATAAAGACCTGAGAGTGAATGTTCACACTTGCTTTATTCGGAAGAGTCAAACGCTGAACACAGTTACCACCAACAGGTACATGGACACACAGTGGTGTGCCTACACAACAGACTGCCTCCCCTCAGCAACGAGAAGGAATAACTACTGATACGTGCTATAACGTGGATAAATCTCAAAATTATGCTGCGAGAAAGAAGCCAGACCAAAACCAAACCCAAACCTTGTGTATATAATGTGTGATTTCGTTTACATAAAAGCCTAAGAAATACAAACTCCTCTGTTATGATAGAAAGCAGATTGGTAGCTGCTCAGATTGGGGGAGGTGAGGGAGGGGTCACAGGTTTTGGGACGAAAATATGTTTATTTTATTGACTGTGACAGAATCACAGGTGTGTGTGTCAAATTGTACCCTTTGAGAATGTTGAGAATGTTCAGTGTACAGTATGTCAGTTATACCTTAACAAACTTTTCAGGTAAAGAAAGTTAAGGACACCAAATGTCCCTGTTGTGTGATTAAAATTCTACCTCCTTCTCCTGCTCTCATCTAGCCTGATGAGCCCTGGTGGAGTAGGGGTGAGGTCACTAAGTTGAGAGCATCAAGGGGCCAACCTCAGAGGATGAGCAGCTGGGTGTGCAGGACTCTGGGCCACAGGCACCACCGTCTCAGTTCCTCGGGGTGGGCGGGCAGATTCTCCCACTTCCTGCTAGTTCTGTGCTCTTCCCTCCCTACCCTGCACTCACCTCTTCGTCCTCATTCTCCGACTGCCCAAACTTCAGCCGCAGACTCGCCTCAAACTCCTCATCTGTCCAATAGAAGAGGACCTCTGCACCTTCTGTGGCCACCAAGACGCACTTCATCTGGCAGGAAGAAGCAAGGCCAAGGTCACCTCCCAGCCCCTTCACCCATAAGCTCAGCCTGCCCCTGCAATCACCTACTGAGCCCTCACTGGGCACCAGGCACCACGACAGGGGCCTTCCTGCTGTTATTCTGTCATACGCTCCCAGGCCCCTGAGGAGGCAGGAATCTTGAGTTACTCCCACTTCCTGGTGCAAGACTTAGCACAGCTTGGAGTAGCAGAGCCACTGGGATCTAAATCCGGGCCTAAGGCTGGGGCTCTTGCTTCCGCATCTTCCAGCACTTCTCACCAGAGTGTCAGGCTCTTCATGGGCCTACCTGCACCAAATAGACAGAAGGACCCCGCTCCTGATCTGGACATGGAATCAACTGCACAGGAGAGGCAGCGAGTATCGTGTGTGGCTCAGAGCGGTCAGCACCTGGTCTAGAATGGAGGGAGGCCAAGGCACCTCCCTCTGGACACTTCAGAAATGTCTTCCTCCTTGAGGAAGTTCCAACCCCCCCCCCCCCCCCAGTGGTGGGTTCAGTGTGACGGAACTTCATTCCCAAGCTCCTTCTGCTCTGGGTGGAAACAGAGGCTGCCTAACCTTGTCCACAGTTCACTCACATCTGTTTAACTGCGGCTTCCTCTGCTGCATCCACCAGGATCGTGGCCCTCCCAAACCACTTTCCCCACCACCCACACCTTCTGTGCTACATGTTTTAATGCCTGATTATACAAAATGTGTTTCATTATTCATCAATGGGGAGACTCTTAATCCAGAGCTTCCCACACCGTGCCTTTCACTCCTGGTGTGCAGCAAGACATTGATCTTCTCAACTCCTGGGACAGCCCACCCAAGCCAGGGGAGGCCAGGGTTCTCAGGCCAGCTACTTGCAGCTGAGAAAACCCCAGGCAGGGGCTTCACGTCTTCTGTCCCTCAGTGTGCCACACAGATGAGATCACATTGTGCGTGTGCTGAGACGTGACGATGACCAGAAAACTCTGCTCTGCCCCCTGAATGGACGTCCAGTTTCAATAGGATCATTGTATCTTGAGGTTTCAGTCTCAGTTATCCTCTTCAGGATCCTTGATAGGTCCAGCCAGCTTAGTGGCACTTAGTGAATTCCTCCCAAATCTCCAGTTGGTTTATCAACTCTAATTAGCTCAGAGCACCTGGCCTCAGGGTGGTTCCTTCACAGTGGAAAAGAATGCAGCCTATTCCCCTGGAATTGCTAAACACAAGGCAGAGACTGGGAGAACAACGGAGTGTGAAGTCAAGGTTGCTGGCTGAGGGCAGGTGGACCAGGAAGAGGTGGCTCTGGGACACCCAGGTGAGTGTGACAAAGCGGGGGAGGAAAAGAGGGGGGGCTACAGGGGCCAGCCTGATGGGGAAGGAGTGTGTGTGCTGGGCAATGGTGGGCTACAGAATGGAGGCTGTGGTCAGCAGCAACACCCCCTGGAGGCTGGGAAGGGTGTGAGGAGTGACATGCTGGGCACAGGTGGGTGAGGTTAAGGATCCTGGTGGGAGGTAATTAGGGCCCACTTCTTGTCAGAGGCCAGTAGAGGAAGGGGCCGATTTAAGAGATGTAGCTTAGAGTCCTAGGTCTTGGTGAGGGCCTGGATGCAGGGAAGGAGAAAATAGGCAAGGTGACATCAGGAGGCAGAGCTGCCGCAGGGGTTGGGGAGGACAGGGCTCTGCAGAGCCAGGGTAGGCTCAGTCCACTGCCTGCCTCTTGCCCTGCCCATGTACCACTCATTCCCCCAGACCAGCCCCGGAGTGGGTGGCGCATGCCTGGGTTCTGCCCCCAGGCCAGGCAGGATCATCTACCTTGAGATGAACAGCAGAGCCTCCAGACAGCCAGTTTCAGAAAGGGCTGCAGTAGACAGATTCGATGACCAGCTCATGGAGGGCGGCACAGCATCCAGGGTCCTGCAAATGCCTAAAACAGAGAGGTCATGAGGACAAGCTGAGCCTCTCATCTGACTGCTGATCATCTCTGGGAGGACAAGCTGGCGAAGGGCTCAGTGGTCAAACGTCTCTCTAGAACACACACCCCACAGCCAGGAGGCGCCTGCCTGGTGCCCTGTATCCCACCCACCCTGCCTTCCCACAACACACAACACACACCAGGCCAGCACAGTCTTTTGGACACAGCAGGGGCCCACAAACATTAATTTCCACCTCCTGTTTCCTTCCGGGCACTCATTTTACCGTGGGTCACTCAGAACCATGGTGTGGTCAGCAACCTTGCCCTAAGCAGCCCTAAGGATCTTGCTAGGAGAGACTGGAAACGGCGCAGCACATCCCAGCCCCATAGGGAAGCCCTCCTGGGAGGAGGAGGTGGAATCCTGGGACCATGAAATACCCCAAATAAAAGGCGTGGGAGACCCGGGTCTAGTTTCGGCTCGGCCGAGGCACTGAGACCTCTGAGTCTCCAACCCCTGCCCCACCTCCTAGGGCTACGGCGGAAGAGTAACCGGGCGGGAAGCAAACTCTTTCTTACGCAGAAGCGGGCTTATTTTCCGTTCTTACTTTCCAGCTGCCCTTTGTCAAATAACAGGGTGAACCACGCCGGCTCCAGAATCATTTACATTTTGAGGATCAAAGGCAGGAACAACATGAAGCTGTAACCTAATTAGGAAACCAAACGTAGTAAGTAAGAGGCAAGAAAGGGTAGTTCGGGGCTCTGCATCTTTTGCAGCATGAGACCTGCGGCATCGCCCGCGGGACCAGCCCTGATGACTTATTCCCAGAAAAAGGGAAATGCTTTTCCGCGGACACGAGGCCCCACTGTTTGATTCCCAAGGGCCGCTGCCAAGCGCACCTCGCCCGCGTCCCTTTGCGCCTTCCCCGCTCTCCTCTCCGTCCCGCTCTACGCAGGCGGCGCCGGGCCCGCTGGGGAGGCCCAGCCCCCCCGTCAGCGCCTCCCCAGCCGGCGGGCCCGCAGCCGCGGCGTCAGGCCGCTCCGCCCGGCCAGGCCCCCGCCTCGCCCCGGCCCCGCCCCGGCCCCGCCCGCGGGGCGCCCCGCACCCCACGAAGCTCACGGCGACCGCGCGGAGGGCCCGGCGGGGGGCGCCCGCCACACTCCGCGGCCGAGGAGACGCAGGGTCCGGAGAAGCGGCGGGCCCCTGGCCGGGCGGGCGGACGTGCAGCCCGGGCGGGGCCGGCGCCCGCTTCCGGGAGGCCGCGGGGTCCCAGGGGGCGCCCAGGAGCCCGGCCGCCCACGGAGGGGCCGCGGGGGGCGGCGCGCGGACGGAGGGCGGGGACCGCGTACCGGCTCACGCCCGGCCGTGCGGGCGCGCTTCCGGGTGTGGTCACGTGACCGCCCGCGGCCCCGCCCCGCCCCGCCCCGCCCCGCCGCGGGAGGGGCTGGGAGCGGAGGGCGGTTCCGCGGGTTCGAGCCTGGCCCGCGCCGCCACTCCCTTGAACCCTGGCGGCCGCGCGATCCGGGGTTGCTCCCGTTCCGGGCCCGCAGGCCCCCTGTCGTCCAGCAGCGCGCGGAGCCCTGCGGCGTCGGGGGCCGCTGCCCGCCCGGCCAGGGCACCTGCGCGCGCGCCCCTGGGCTTACCCCCGCTGGCTCGTAGCGCACGCGGTTCCCCGCCTAGGCCCCGGGGACCTGTCCGCCTTCACCCCGCTGGCACAGCGGGGCGAGCAAGGCCCAGAAAGAAGAAATCATTCGCAGAGGGCCCGAGTTGGGGTCGGAGCCCAGGCCTCCGGGCTCCCGCCCGCCCCTTCGCACCCTCCGGCCTTCCGAGCGAGGGCTGCCCCCGCCGCGGTCCCCGCGCCCCGCGGAGAAGACCGCCCGCGCCGCCGGGACTAATGATGAAAGCTCCCAGCCCGTCTGGGAGGCCAGGGGCACCGTAGGGGCTTGGCTTAGAGCCCGTGTTTTCGGTATAAATTGTGTACACGGAGCGGCTGAAGTGAGGGTTGCTGCTGAAGATCCCTGGAAGGGAGCAAATCCCCTCCCGACCCCCCCCCCCCGTGCCTCGGGGCTCCCTGGGGGCGCTGGGCGCAGCCCGGCGGGGGAGGAGTCGTGGGCCGCGGCCAGGCCCAGCGGTGCCCATCCCGGAAGGCCGCGGCCGGGACTAACGCCTGCACCGCGGGCAGACCGAGCGGGCCCCGCCGCTGCTCCCGCCTCCTCGCGCGCCGTGGCGCCCCCACCTTGCAGCAGCGCCTCCGAGGCTCGCACCTGCTGCAGGCGAGTCTCTTGAGATCCGGTGGCGGGGCGCTCTTCACCCCGTTTTCGCTCCCCTTGTTTCTCTCCTCTCTAAGACTCTCCATAAGCGTGGATTTCAGGGCTTGAATTAATTCCGTCAAGTGGACATGCTGCCATTCTTCCCTGCCACTGCTAGAAGTTTCCATTTCTCACCAGCAATGTGGGAGGGTCCCAATTCTCCACATCTGTGTCAACACTTGTTATTGTCTGTTTTTATTTAGCCATCCTGGTGGGTGTAAAGTGGTATCTCCTGATTTTGATTTGCATTTTCCTAATGACTAACGGTGTTCAGCATCTTTCGTGTGCTTTTTGGCCATTTGTGGATCTTCTTTCAAGAAATGTACGTTGTTCAATTCCTTTGCCCATTTAAAAATTACTTGTCTTTTTATTATCAAATTGTAGGAGTTCTCTATATATCCTGGATACAAGTCCCCTAGTAGATCTATGATTTATAGTTTTCCCCCCTTTATGTGGTTTGGTTTTTTGCTTTCTAAATGGTATCATTTGTGGCACAAGCGTTTTCAATTTTGATTTAATCCACTATACCCATTTGTGATTATATCCAAGCTTCTGTGTCAACATAAGTTTCTATTTTACTTGGGTAAATTCTTAGGAGTAGGATGGTGGGGCTGTATAGTAAGTAACTGTATGGTACAGGCTGTACAGCAAAGTGAATGCACCATTTTACACCCACCCTGGCAGCTCTGAAAGAGTTTGCTGCTCTGTAGCCTCCTTAGCATTTGACATTGTCCTGTAATTTTAGCCATTCTAGTAGGTATGTTGTAGTATCCCACTGGGGTCTGAATTTCCATTTTCCTAATGACTAATGACGTTGAACTTCTTTTCATGTGTTAAATGCCATGTGTTAAATGTTCAAATCATTTGCCCATTTTAAAATTAGAATTTTTTTCTTGTTACTTATATGATTCCTTTATATATTTAGAATGAATTCGTTACCAGATATGTTTTCTTTCTTTCTTTCTTTCTTTCTTTCTTTCTTTCTTTCTTTCTTTCTTTCTTTCTTTTTCTTTCTTTCCTTCTTTTGCCTGCCTGTGGCTTTGTCTTTTCATTTTCTTTTACAGTGACTTTTGAGGAACAGAAATTTTTGTGCTTTTTGAGCCACTGCCTAAAACATCTTTGCTTAAACCAGGGTCACAAAGATTTCCTTCTGTTTTCTTCCAGAAGTTTCATAGTTTGTTTTGCACTTAAGTCTATGATCCATTTCAAGTTGATTTTTTGTAGAAAGCATGAGAGAAATATTCAGGTTCATTTTTCTGCATATAGATACACAATTTTTCTAACACCATTTGTTGAAAAAAAAATATCCTTTCTTCATCGAATTACATTGACACATTTGTCTCAAATAAGTTGAATATAAATATGTGGCTCTATTTCTGGATTCTCTATTCTGTTCAATAAATTTAGAAGGATTCAGATCACACTAAGGATTTTATTGATTTTTTTCAAACAGCTTTTGGTTTCAACAATTTTCATTGGTTTTTCTGTTTATTTCATCAATTTTTGCACTATTTACTATTTCCTTTCCTCTGTTTACTTTGGATTTAATTTGTTCTTATTTATTATTATTATTTTTTAGTTTCTTAGGGTAGAAACTGACCCATTTTATTTGAGACCTTTTGTCTTTTTTTCCAACAAGGCAGTTTGCTCCTATAAATTTTCCCCGAGGTACTGTTTATCAGCACCCACAGCTTTTGATATGTCATATTTTCATTTTCAATGAGTTCAAAATGCTTTCTAATTTTTCCTTTGATTATTTTTGGCTCGTGGATTATTTAGAAGTGTGGTATTAATTTCCAACTATTTGAATAGTTATTTCCAACTATTTTCCAGGTATCTTTCTGTAATTGTTTTCTATTTCAATTCCATTTGGCCAGAGAATATGCTTTGTGAGACTTGAGTCCTCTTAAATGTATTGATGGCTTAGGATATGGTAAATCTTGGTAAATGTTTCAGGTGTACTTGAGAATAATATATATCATTCTTTTGTTGGGTTGAGTGATCTACAAATGTCAATTAGGCCAAGCTGGTTGATACTGACACTTAAGTCTTCTATCTCCTTAATGATTTTCTGTGTACCTTTTCTATCAAATATTGAGATAGTGATATTGAATTCTCTAACTACAATTGTGGATTTGTCTATTTCTCCTCATGATTCTGTCAGGTTTTGCTTCATGTATTTTGAAGCTCTGTTATTTGATACATTAACAGTATGATTATTATGTTCTCTTAATGAATGAGCCCCCATACCATTATAAAATTGCCTTTTCATCCTTAACACTATTCATTGCACTAAATCGACTTTGAGAATAGTGTCACCATGACAGCTTTATTTTGATTAGTTAATATGGCATATGGAAGCGTTCAAGACATGTAACCCCAAAATATGCTACTTTGGTGTGTTGATTATTGTGAGCTAAAGGCACTTGAAACATAGCAGGTGCAAGAAGGGCACACTGACCTTCCCTTTTCTTTCAGTAAGCAGGAGATGAAACTTCTATGGGAAAGATGCCCTCCTCTTTCCGGGAGGAAAGGAAATTTCTTTGCACCAGAGAAGGGCAATCTAGGCAGAGAGAAATCTGTACAAATAGACTAGGTTAAAATAACTCTTATCTTTCTGTAGTCTCTTCATATACTCTAGTTACTTCTCCACAATTGCCACTCTTTCTTCAGTCTCGTATCTACTTAGGCCTTGCCAGTTCTTCGGGTCTTCGTTCTTGTGGGGGCTCCCACATAGGTGTTAAAAATTACTAAATAAAATATCTGTGCTTCTCTCCTGGGACTCTGTTTTGTGTCAGCCTCAGCCAGAAACCCTGAGAGGGTAGAGGAGACATTTTACCTCCCCTGCATATGTAATCTTCCATCCTTTAATCTTAATCTACTTGTGTCTTCATATGTAAAACACAGTTTTTTTTGTAGGCACGTTATACTTGGGTCTGATTTTTTTTCCAGACTGACCATCTCTGCCAGACAGATTTGTCAGATTGTGTGTAAAGAACAACTCACATTAATGGGATTAGTACTGTGGTTTAAAGCCTATCAGTCATTATCTTGCTATTTGTTTTGCATTTGTCCCACCTTTTGTTTCTTTTTTCCTCTTTTTATGCCTTTAAAAACATTTATTGAGTCCTTCTAGGATTCCATTTTACCTCCTATATTGGCTTCAGGACCAGGATGGGGGTGGGGAGAATGAGATACTCTGAAGATTTTAAAGGGATATCAAAAAATTTGGTAATCAATATAATACTATTCTAATTAATGTTTTCAAAAGTCAAAACTAATGCAAAAAATCCATGATGAACAAAATATCAAAATTTTGAATATAAATATGATCAGTATTTCTGATTTACCTATTTGCCTCAGGCTTTAGTATAGCTTGGCATTAACATTTTTACTAAAACAAACAAACAAACAAACAAAAACATTTTTACTGACCGTGGGTCAGTTTTTGCTTCATATATGTGCACACACATAGATATGTATATATATATGATTTTTTTTAATTTTTAAAAAATTATTTATTCATTTATTCATGAGAGACACAGAGAGAGGCAGAAACATAGGCAGAGGGAGAAGCAGGCTCCACGCAAGGAGCCCGATGCGGGACTCGATCCTGGGATTCCAGGATCACAACCTGAACCAAAGGCAGATTCTCAACCCCTGAGCCACCCAGGTATCCCTGTATATATGATTTAATTTCATTTTAAAATTTATGCATCAAATTTCATAATTGTCTGAATTTTCTATCCTTTCTGAGTTTGTCTGCCTTTTCTCTCATTTTTTGAGAGAAATGTGTTTAGAATTTCCTATTACAGGGCAGACCCTGTGGTTTAGCAGTTTAGCACCGCCATCAGCCTGGGGTGTGATCCTGGAGACCCAGAATCAAGTCCCATGTTGGGCTCCCTGCATGGAGCCTGCTTCTCCCTCTGCCTGTGTCTCTGCCTCTCTCTCTGTGTGTCTCTCATGAATAAATAAATAAAATCTTAAAAAAAAAAAAAAAAGAATTTCCTATTATACATGTGAATTTGTCTTTTCCCCTTATATTTCTGTGAGGCTTTTCTTACAGATAAGGTTTGTTATTTAAGTGCATACAAATTTAGAATTTTTATGGTTAAAAATTCTTTATGAAATGTCCCTCTCCATTATTAACAGTGCTTTTTGTTTTACAAAAGTATTTATTGTCTTATATCAACATAACCTCTTGTTGCATGGCATATCTTTTTTTAATCCTTTTACCTTCTTATATTTTAGATGTTTCTTTTTAAATGGCATTTAGTTGGGCTTTGTTTCTTTTTATCTTCTCCGACAATCTTTGTCTTTTAATTGGAGCATTCTACTTACATTTAATAACATTACAAATTTGTGTTCAAATCTATCATCTTACTATTCATTTTCTATTTGTCCCACCTGTTCTTTGTTATTTCTTTTCTTGCTTTCTTTTAGATCAATTATTTCTTATTTTGATTCCACTCTTCTCCCTGCCTCTATTCACTTAGAAATAATTCCTTCTTTTAATATTCTTTTAGTGGTTACCCTAGGGAGTAAAACATGCATCCTTGACTTATCAAAGTTTAATATAAATTGGTACTTTTACCTCTTCCTTGAAAATGAAAGGATGTTAGAATACTTGCCTGTCTGCCTTTAAAATGTATGCTATTTTAACGCATTTTCAATTCTATGAAATACCATTATTATTATATTTATTTAGAATTCCCCATATATTTACCATTTATGTTGCTCTTTGTTCTTCCCTGCATCTCCCTTAGCATTATTTTAATTATTCATTCTTTTTGCTGTCCACCCTGCATCTTTCATTGCCCCTCCCACTTCCTCACTCCTCCACTGCTCACCCCCCCCCCCCCAAATAGTTGAATTCCAGGACATTAGGTGTACACATGAAAAAAATCTACTGTGTTACATTTCAAATGTTGCTGTGGCATCCCTTGTTCATGTCTTATAGTGCAATTTAATTTCTCAAAAGTGAGGTCAACTGTTTTTTTCTTTTAAATACCTAATAACAAGGCGAGTTTGCCTTGGGGCGTGATTCATTTACAGTAAATTTGCACTAAGTCGCTGCTTGGAAGAAATTTGGATGGGAGGAGTCAAGTAATTAACTCAAAGAAAAATCATGACCTTACCTCTAGAAACAAAAATCGTCAAATGGTGTGGTCTGTTAAATTTCACGTGCATGGATCCTGAAGGCACATTGTATTTATATAGAAGCAGCGACAAAAAATGTAAGGCTAACTTTGAGACCTCTCAGAAAGGTATATCTAAATATATATGTATATATTTATACATATATATGTATATATATACAATATATATGTGTGTATGTGTGTGTGTGTGTGTGTGTGTGTGTGTATGCATATATTTATGAACTCGGGCAGTAGGGAGTTTTGGGTGACCCTAGGGTTCACTTAATCTGAGGTCCTCATTTTACAGATGAGGGCTCTAAGCACCAGAGGCCAGTGACTTGTTTAACATCACACAGTAGACGGGCAGTCAGGACCCGAGACCAGAATAGCCTCCTTAACTTGCCTGAAGATATAGATTCCCGCTCTCCTCAGGTGGATTCAACCAGTGAAAACTGTGTCATCTCCAGGGGTGGGTTCCCATTTGGTCTGTAGCTATGGCCTCTTTGATTCCGCTTTGCTATTTGAGGTTTTACTTTTTATTATTTTATTTGGAGGTTTTAAATTATATTTCTGATATGTCTGGTAGAGGGCACAGCATCCATACTAGATGCATCCTAACTGGATAGCAGTGAGACAACACAAAGATTGTTTTCTGTTAAAATTAGGCCAAGTACTAGGCGTGGCATGACTTAAGGGAAGGGAAAGAGGGAGAAGAAAGCTCCTCTAGGTCAATCTGAAATATGTAAAAGAATCCTCTGAATTTAGATATCACCACTCACTTGTAACACTCACTTGATGGCAAATTAACCAGAGAGACCCGATATCATTGATACATTTTATCATCTCCTAGCTGTCCATCAAAGTTTTATGCTCCTTTTTCATGAATGTCCTAGTCTGTTCAGGCTTCTATAATAAAAATACCATAGACAGGATGGCTTATAAACAACAGAGGTTTATTCCTCACAGTTCTGGAGGCAGAGAGGTTCAAGATCAAGGTTCCAGCAGCTTCAGTATCTGATGAGAGGCCCTTTCTGGTTCATAAGAACCTTTCGGATGTGTTCTCACATGGTCGAAGGAGCAAAGGAGCCCTCTGCAGTCTCTTTTATAATCCCATTCATGAAAACTGCACCCTCATGATCTAATCACTCCCAAAGGCCCCCACATCCAAATACTATCTCATTGGGAGACCATCACATAGGATAAGGTTTCAATATGAGTTTGGGGGGCGGGGGATCAAAGACATTCCATTTATAGCAATGGAATACAATTGTTGAGAAGTGACTGTCCAGCCAGGAACTTCATTTCTGAAACCTTCACATCTAGATGGGACTATGTGACTGATGGTCAATGGAATTGAGTGGAAGGAATTTATGTGAATTCCAGGTTAGGCCCCTAAGCTAGCATAGGTGGTTCTGCACACTCTCTCTTCTCGTCTGCCAACTACAGGTGGATGCCCATAGCAACCTTGGAGGCCAAGTGCTGAGATGGCAGACTGCCTTCCATCTGGGTCCCTGAAGGGCTGTGGGGAATGGAACCACTACTTACCCCACTGCCACCAGTTGAACTTTGCATGATCTATTAGCAAGAAATAAATGTCGATTATGTTAGGTCATTGAGATTCTGGGGTTTATCTGATATTGCAGTTAACAGTTACTTTGACATAGTGCATGTCACCTAACTTGAACAGTAACATTTCATTTGCATTTAGAGCCCTAATACTGGAAGCAAAGCCTGTGGAGAAGAGGAAATAGGGAGACGGCAGCACATCACGAAACCAATGATCCCACCGTGTGTTAGTTCGTTGGGTGGAAATGTAGTGTGGACAACTGTGCCCCGCCTCCCCCTTCTCCCCACAGAACACCCTGAGAACAGAAAGTTAGAGCATTCACATTTTATTACTTACAGAATGTCACCTCAAAATATAAACTACCTCATGGACCCAGACTCCCTGCAATCACCAAGCTCATATAAACCTTAATATAATCTGTTTTTGGAAGCAAATATTAACACCTGGTAAAATCCCCTGCAGAGAAGAAACTTTCCCTGGGAGGTGTTCCTTTACTCATTTTGCCAACTTCCAGATGAATAAAACTTAGGTTTCTTTTTTGCTTCTTCCAAAAATATAATTTATTATATAACATTTACAACTTGAAAAAGAATCCTAGAATATTTTCATGAATAATTAGAAGAGTAAAGTTCATGCTGTGGGCTGTAAAGAAGGGCCCCTTTTCTCAGCTGGGTGCATAGGACAGGGGGGTTTACTCATGAGCCAGTCATTTGGAATTTGGTCAGCTCCTTCCAAATGCTCCAGGGCTCCTGGGGGAGCTGCTCTGCTGTTTAGTAGGAAGTGGGTGCCAAAGCAGTTGGTTTGTTGTGTTTTAGCTTTCTTATTTTAGAGTGGTCTATACAAATACAACCCCTCTGGCAGTAGTTAATGGATTTATTATTTAGTCTGGAAGACAAAGAGAAACTTCCAAACCTCTTAGTGATGGGGACAGGAGGAGCAGTGCTTTAAGGGATAATGCATGTGTGGGTGCTGCCTGGCTCTCCAGGACTTAGAAATATCAGGAATCATCACCTGTGGTGGGTGGTGATGGTAGGAGTGGTCCTTTAAATTATTCTACAGAAAAACACAGGGGAGGAGTGACCAGAGGACCACTGGTGGGCCTGAGGGGAGGGTGGATTCCAAATGTTACAGCCAAGGTTGGTAGGTTACAGCCCTACTCACTACTCATTAGGCCTGCTCACAGGCTTCCCCCTACTTGACAGCTGTCCTGGGTGAAAGCACTAGTAGGGGTTTCCGTAGACATGCACAGGCTGTTAAGAAAGCTAGCTGTGGACAATTTGGAGGTGAGAAAAAGTTGGCCACCGCCAGTCCAATGAGAGCATGGTTCAATGAGAGCAGGCTTTGGAATCCAACAGATCTGGGTTTGACTCCTGGTTCTGCCGCTCTGCTTATCTGGATTGTCTTGGACAAATCACTTCTCTGGTCTTCCCCAAACAGTCGCCACCCAGGACTGGGCATAAGAAGGCAGTTATAGAAGTTTTTGTGTCCATGTGATTCTAAAGCAATGATTCTAAAGCTCTAAAAAAATATATTTTTTTTGAGTCTTATAAAAACTGTTTATCTTTGAGTGCCCCTTACTACCTTATTTGCAATTCTGGTATATCCTAAGAAAAGATTGCAAACAATTCTACAATAAGACTTAATTCCTGGTCAGTACAGATTTCCCTGGCCTCCAGGTTGGGAGCCTGAGGCAGAGGGAAGGCAATGAAACTGGAGAGAAGTTAGTGGGAAAGCAGTGGGCAGTGTCCAGGCTGGGGCAGGAGTACTGAGGTTGGAGAGAGAAGGGTAGTGGAGGAACCCTTGTGCATAAATGTTTTATGCCCCTTCTTCCCTTGCCTTCTCCAAGACACATCTCTATTATTTTTAGATATTCTATTAATGCTTCAAAAACATTTTTTAAAAAGATTTTATTCATTTATTCATGAGAGACACACAGAGAGAGGCAGAGACAGAGGCAGAGGGAGAAGCAGGCTCCATGCAGGGAGCCTGATGTGGGACTCGATCCCGGGACTCCAGGACCACATCCTGGGCCAAAGGCAGGCGCTAAACCGCTGAGTCACCCAGGGATCCCCTGATGCTTCAAATTTTTAAAGTCTTTCTCTGTCCTAGTGTTTTTTATTGCCAGTGATATCTACCTGCATCATCTTTGCTTCTGCAGAGTTTAAATACTGCCCTTTTGTTTTCAGAAATAAAGCCTCTCTCAGTGGATTTCCAAGGTGAATCCAGCAGCTGCATCCCTCCCAAACATGGGCCTGGAATGTACTTGTGGACCACACCTGCAGATGTGGGGCATGGCCAGAACCCCTCCAGCAGCTCAGCAGTTCACAGCCAGGTTCACAGTCAGGCTGGATCCCTTCCCTGCACACCCCCTCCATCCCCCTGACCCCCCTCCACCCCCAAAGCCTCAGCAGCTTCTGTTGCTCCAGGCCAGCAGGAGAACTTTCAGGTGAAATCCACCAAAAGCTTCTACCATTTGGAGGATGCAGGGCTTGGGCCCAACTGCTGGGGAGGGGCTGGGGCTATGAGGGCCCCTGGGCCATTGGGAATTGTTCTGGGGGGTCCCAGGCCTTAGCCTCATTGTAGACCTGTTCTGGAATTTTCAAGCTTTTCTCCATCCAGAGATAAGCTAATATCCCACAGTTGCAGCTTTTTCAGGTAACTAGAAGAATTGAGACTTTTTCTTCAGACAACAATGAGAATTTGTTCTGAACCTTTGTGATAAGAAAAGAGAAAGAAAATCATTCCTAGAGGCAGGGAGAACAGACGATCATCTCAACAAAAGGCAAAGACTTCTCATTATACCTTATTATGCTTTCAAATAAGCATCTCTGCAAGCCCATTCTTCAGTTTCAAATAAAGTGGCTCTAAAGTCTTGGATGATCTCAGCCATGTCTTATCTTAGGAGGAAAAAATCTGATCTGGGAAGCTAGTGGATGAACTCTTTTGTCCCAGGGCCCAGCCTTGCAAACTGCTCCCCTGGTATGCATTGTGATGCTGAGTTTTGCCACAGGCTGTCTTTTGGGGGAGTGTTATAGGGGAATCCCTTATAGGAAGTGAGCCCTACTGATTTAGTAATTATCCCCCATCCCAAATGCAAAAGCCAGGACAGATGCTCTATAGGGAAATCCCTAAAGAATATGATGTTATCAGTTTCCTTTGAATAACGCAAATACTTCCAGGAGACAGTCACAAAATTAGAATTTCAGGATCCCAAAGATAAATTTCAATGATTCCCTCTTCCCTTTTTATTAACTAAAAAAAAAAAAAAAACCCCAAAAAGCAAAATTTAAACCTCTTGGGAGCATTTAATACACAGAGAAAGAAAAAAGAAGCAGAAACTGCCTATCTTCTGCAGGCTTAGAAGCTTAGTGAAGAATCAACACTTATTTACACAAAGTGTGCTTTGCACGGAGCTCTGGAGGTTTGACTGCATTGAATTCGAAGTGAGGGGGTGAGGCTGTGAGGTGGGCAACCACTGGGCTTGGTGGTTAAATGAACAAGCACTGGATTATTCTCCACTCAGCAACCCACTGCCCTGGGTGGCCCTGGGCCAGCTACGACCTCTCTCCACACCTCATGGGAAGGTGGGGGTAAAACCAGGGACTCCTTCATGGGGCTACTATATATGTAAAGCAAACTGGCCAGGCCCAGACCCACTGGGACTGCTGCTCATTTATGTTATCATTGGAGGCCTATAGCTGTGCCCGTATATAGAGGAGATTTTCGTATCTGCACAAATTTTTTAAAGTTTGGGGAGACAACTTCTTGGTGTCTCCTTTCCTCTGTCTTCCTTACTTGGGCTGTCCTCATTTGGGCTGTTCTATCCCAGCCTTGGCGCTTCTCTTCCTTCGCTCCCCACCAGAGCTGAGGCTGCAGCAGGAGCTGCCTGCTTCCTGAGGAGGAGGCCCCCTAGGATAACCTTGCACCTGACAGTGCCAGGGTCTGCTCCCCTCTCTCCATCCTCTTCTGGGCTGAGCATGCCCACTGACCAGGTCCAGCTCAGTATTTGGTCCCCCACCCCGGGTGTACTCATCCTCCTGGAACTGCTGACACACTTGACAAAACCCAAGTCCACTCTTCCTCACGCAAAGAGTGGCCTGTTGGCTTCCCTCCCCCCAAACACCCCCCATCTCCGTTCTCCATGCTGAGTCTTCCAGACTTCCTCCCTTGTGTCACCTCAGACGTGGCCCTGTCCTTAGCCCCTGTCATTCATGCCATTTACCCTGAGAAAGAAAATCAAACCCATAGGAAAGAGTCGTTTCAGTGGCAGCTTATTTGCATCTTACCTCTTAAATCATATGGAAGGTTTATCATAAACTTTAAATCAGTCCACGTCCCCTGCCCAGTTTGGGGGAGGGGGATCCCACTCACCACTCCACAGTTCCCCAGCAGACCTCAGTTTCCAGATTCCCTCTTCCCCAGGTGGTGAACTGAAAGCTTTGAAAGCTTTGTTCTGTTGCCTGGGGGCTGGTCTGGGAGAGCAGAGACCTGGTCATCTTTCAGGACTGGACTAGCTTTCTGCCTAGGAAATGCCACTGGCAGGCTCACCACTCCTTGGGAAGAGGCAGAAAGGTTAGATTCCCTTGTATCTTACAGTGATGACTTTCGATTTACACCTTTTTTTTTTTTTTATGGTTTTGGTCAAACTATTAAGAGCTTGATCTACATGCCCTTAAAATTCCTTCAGATTTGATACAGGTCTAATTATTTGCTTGTTCAGTTGGGGTGTGTGTGCACGTGCGTGTGTGCACGTGTGCATGTGCATTTGCTGGTTCAGTATGCTTTCTCTTTGTGCTGAAGCTCTCTTCCTCTCAGCCACATGACGGATGATGATTGCTTTCTGTGGTGCCTAATACATTGTTCTCCACTCCATGAATATTGTTACCTGACTCCCATTCCAACCCCAGGGGAATCTGGATGCACAGAGGAATAGAACCCTCTTACAAAATCTGGAGTATGATTGCAATTTTACTTTTGAAGCACCCGCTTCTCAGAGGAATAGTCAGTGATGGATGCCACTGTCAGAAGCCCAGATGCACACAATCATGCATCAACCAGGAAATGACAGAAACAGCTCACCCAGCAGGCCGGCGCTGACCCACCTGCCTGCTCCCCTGTAGGAAGAGAGGTGATGGGAAACCCAGGGCAACAGCAGGGAACAGACAAGGAGAGGAATCAGAGGACTGGGCTCCTGAGGGCCCACCTGGTGGTTTCCTTCCCCATTTTGTGCTGAGGGCAGCAGTCACACACTATGGTCCACAGTCGTATAGCTGTGTGACCCGGATCATGGAGAGCTGTTTCATCTGTCCTTGGCATGTGCCATCAGCTCATTTACATGGTGTATACATGGATACATACAGCTCTATACATGTACCTTCCTCCTTACATAGGTACAGTGATGGGTGATGTCTACATGTTCCTTTGGGGTGGATGTGGCCTACCTAGGCTAAGCTCATGCTATGGCATTAGTCTCTTTGGAGAGCAAGTCTGCTGATTCCAGCAGGATGGGGCAGCAGAGATTGATTTGTTGCTAAGAAGATGTCTGAAAAATCAGGATACTATCAGGGTGGGAGAGTGGAAAGTGGTCCAGCAGACCAGCTGGTAACTTGTGGGTATGAGGGTGGCTTATCGGTAGCGGCAGGCCAAAGCGTTGACATTCTTGACCACATAAAAGCCCATGGTGACTGGAGGGATGACCAAAGTCCTGCCGGGCCGCAGGGGGCGGGGCTTCAGTTCTGGAAGGGTCCCATCATCCACCATCACTAGGGGCTGGCCATTCAGCTGCACTGACCTACAGTGAAGAAAAACAGCAGGGAGCTTGTTATTGCATCATCACAGCAGAGCCTGGGCAGCCCATGATTGCCTGCCACCTAGTATCAGTCAGTCTGAAACTGCCCGGGCTCTCCTGTACTGACACTTGGTATGCCCAGGCTCTCACCTCGGTGTTTTACTTTTTAAAATGTATTAAAAATACTCCAGCAATGCTCCAAGAAAGAAATGCCATTATCCCATTTTACCCAGGATGGCTAAGTGGCTTGTCCAAGGTCATCCAGCTTGTTGGTCTGGGAGCCAGGATTTGAACACAGGTTGTCTAGTTGCAGAGACACGTCATTTAGACAAGCAAAAAGTCTGTGATGCAGAAGCTAAAAAGTGTATCACACCTATTTTTTAAAAATCATAATAGCAGTTCAATTTGACTTTACACAGAGAGAATTTTTTTCCAGTGGAATGTTGCATAGGCTTAAGATGATTTCAGAAGTCTCCTAGTTAACTGATCTCTTTAATTTAGTTGAGAGATGAGAGAATTAACATCATGTTACTTGTCTAGGCTTGTTCTGAAGGAGGAGACAGACATTTAATGACTCTCCTTTTTCTGAGAATGAGTTTTCATAACTATTTATTTTAGAGAGAGAGAATGCGAGCAGGGACAGAGGGCAGAGGGAGAGGGAGAGATAGAAGCTTAAGTGGGGCTCGATCTCATGACCTTGAGATCACGATCAAAGGTTGGACACTCAACTGACTAAGCCACCCAGGTGCCCCTCATATCTAATATTTAACGGATGTTTCTGTTTTAGCAACACAATGGAGTAGGCGATAAAGCAGGCATTTTAAAATTCCAATTCACCCATCCTGCTTGCTTTTATTCTTCCTGTGTACCAGCCATCTTCAATCATGAGAAGAGGGCCACAGACAGAGTACACTTAGGAGGAAAGGAAGTAGCTCATCACTCATCCTTGGCCAGTGGTACAGAATCCAGAGAACTTCTCAGCTGTTCCTGACCCAGAATGACTTGTGCAGTCATGTACCCAGATTGAAGCTCAGTTTTCTGGGTCAGAAGAAAAGGCCAGAGCCAGGCCACCAGCTGGAACTAAGGCTATGAGTCACCCTCAGAAAATCAACATTGCATAGTGGTGACTGTTTTGGGGCCTTGCCCAACCTCCAATGTGATAACAGTGCAGTGATACTATCTGGACCATAGAGAGATGTAGAGAATGTAATGTTAGACACTGATACAGAGGTCTTTTTAAAAAATATTTATTTATTTACTTATGATAGACATAGAGAGAGAGAGAAAGAGAGAGAGAGAGGGGCAGGGGCAGAGACACAGGAGGAGGGAGAAGCAGGCTCCATGCCAGGAGACCGACGCGGGACTCGATCCCCGGACTCCAGGATCACGCCCTGGGCCAAAGGCAGGCGCCAAACCGCTGAGCCACCCAGGGATCCCCCAGAGGTCTTTTTTTCATATTACTTCTGTGCTATGAATGATAGGTTTAGAGAGAGATACTCAGACCTATGCCCAGCAGAGCAGTGAATTCCCAGAGATAAGTATGCTCCCAACAGAGAGCAAGGCAGGGAGGCAGGTCCAAGCCTGGTCCCGCATGGAAAAGTCTGGGCCTGGTCCAGATCTGACAGACCAGAAGGGCAGCTGCCCTCTTCTTATTGGTGTGATTCAGGGATGAAAGAGTGAGCAGGGGACTCCCGTAGGGAGAGCCAGACCTGCCCCCTGGAAAAGCACAGAAGGAGGAGAACTGAGATCTGATGAAGTATTGACCTCATCAAATCTGCAAGGAGCTTTTGCTCCAAATTTGAGTGACTCTCTCTGGTGAAGATAGACTACTCATTGGAGTGGGAGGTATGGTGAGGAGAAGGGGTCCAGTTGCAAAAAAAATCCAGAGCAGGTCTTCACAGTGTACTGTCATTATTTTGTTTCTGGTAGTGTGAATATCCAACAACCAGACAATACGGACCGTCAAATACAAGTTCAATAAAATTAATAAATCTTTCCAATGACTCCTCAGTTGATATCACTGCTCTACTTGAAGACCTTCAATGACCCCTCTTACATATGGAACTGGGTGCAAGCCCTTCCTGTAAGGAATTAGGTAATGCCTTTTAGGAGTCACATGATCCCAGCACAGCATTGATATCTCTGGATTCTGGGAAGTGCAAAAGAAAGTGTGATAAGCAAGCCTTTGAATGTCTATATCATTATTCTGGAACAGGGCGCATTCTGATTTCCTTGTTGGTTATATAAATATAAAATACTAACCCAAGTGTGGGTGGAACCAGGGAGCATGGTTGAGATTCTGGACTGATCTCCAGTTCCAGGAGCCCAGTCACTAACTTGCTAGACAGTCACCTCCATTCTAGGGGCTTTTTCCTCTGGACAGTTGCTATAGGCTGTAGGGCCAGACACATGAAATACAAAGTATGAGGTGCTCTGTCAGCATAATGAGCCCCATAAGTAGGAGATGGTGTTTTGTTATTAATTCTTTTCACCATAGCTACTAGTAAACTTATTGGTCCTTGTACTTGACTGCTCTTGGGACTGACAAATTTCATGGCTTCTTCTTAAAATCCTCTCTTCCCTTGGCTCCGTGGTACCTCTGTCTCTTTCTGTCTCTCTCTTGCTGCTACTCTCCTTCTCCTTCATTTCTGCATGTGGTTGCCTCCTGAGGGGAATTGTTCACTTCTATCTGCCTCTTAGATGGTAGGGTTCTTGGTGTTTTGTCCTTGGACCTCTTCTCCCACACTCTATACCATGGCTGAGTGCTATTACCCACACCCAGGACTTTATTATCCATGTCAATACTTCCCAAACCTAGCCTAGGTCCTTCTTCTAATATATCCCCACTTGGCTGTCCCATAGGAACTACAAAGTCACTATGTCCAAAGTCAAAATTTTCTCCTCAAACCCTGTCCTTTTCTCTGCCTTTTTTTGTGTTGATACCATCATCTACCCAATTACCTAAGCCAGAAAGCTGGTCATCTGGGACTTTGCCCCCAATTCTTACATCAGGGAGTCCAATCAATTCTACCTTTTAATATTTTTCATATCTGCTCCTTTCTTTCCATTCTTTAGTTCAGAGCTTGCCATGTAACTCATCTCTTTGTCTCCTGCCTTGCCTTTCTCCTGCTGCTTGCCACATTGCCAGCAGAGCATCAATTGCTGTCACTCCTTTAAACCCTTCAGCATCTCCCCATGCCTTCTACTTTCACAGGGACAATGAAGCCTAGCTCTGGCTAGCTCTCCAGTCTCAGATCCTGCCAGTACCCTTTACTCCAATGCTAACTGGCTCACCAACTTCTGGGGGTGGGGAGTGGGGCATGAGCTGAGTTGGCAGTCCTTGTAAGGTCATGAACATGAACAATTATGCATGAACAAAGAGTGTTTCACAATGAAAAGCTAGCTAAGTCTTGCACATAAATATTTTTCAAATGACAATGTCAGTAGATGCTGTTGGGAATAAAGTACACAAGTTCCTTCAAAGGTATAATAAATATTTTTCAAGTGTAAGTACCAGCAGGCACTGTTGGGATTAGTAAGACACAAGTTCATTGAATACTGTTATAAGATTTCTAATGGAATTTTTTTTTGGGGGGGGGCATCATGTGCTTTTCTCAAACAAGAGATTTAAGGTTTTATTTATTTATTTTAGAGACAGAGGGAGGGTGGTAGAGAAAGAGGAGTGGAGGGACAAGCAGACTCCCTGTTGAGCATGGAGCCTGATGCAGGGCAGGGCTCTGGATCTCAGGACCTGGAGACCATGACCTGAGCTTAAACCAAGAGTCAGACGCTTAACTGACTAAGCCCCTGCGGTGCCCCTCAAGCAAGAGATTTTAAAAGGACAATCACTATAATGTGGCAAGGCCATGACATTAGCCGATGTTAAAAAGGAACCCTAGTTCTTTTGCAGGGCTGACTCCCTTACCCTGAAGGACCAAATTGAACAACCTGTGGTTCCACTTCTGTGGTGCATCTTCCTCCTAGAATACAACCACCCTCCTCCCCTGTCAGACTAGCTACATTGGGTCCTTGCAGAACCTGCTCAGGTGTTGTCCCTCTGGGAAACCTTCTCTAATCTCTGGGCTGGGCTAGAAGCCCCAACTCTGGACACTCCTGTACCCTAAACTTCTCTATAACTACCTACTGAATTGTAGTGACTTACACTCCCCCTCACTGGGCTGTGAGCTTGGTGAGGAAGGGGATCATGTCTTTCAAACCTAAATCCTTGGTGCTTAACAAGGTTCTCAGTATAGAGTAGGGATGAAGTATTTTTGGAGTGAATGAACTTTGGTGCTCTTCTGCATTACTTTTTATCTTCTGTGGGGAGGAGGGAGGAGTTTCTTCAGCTTGAGATTGGCTCCCTGGAGGTTTGCTGTCTTTACAGATTTCATTAACCTACCAATTACTCTTGCTCTCAATGGCTCTGGAGATGTTAGATAAGACCTGAATTATCCCTGATTCTCAGTCACTCACCAGATACCTTATCCCAACCTGACACAAGGCCATTGATCATGGACAGTATTTTTCATCCTTAAAAAATATCCATATGACCATCTCTTAACTAAGTTAAAATGAGTTAATTTGGTGAGACCCTGAGTCCCCATCCATCCTTATCTATGAAGTCCCTCCCTTATAAAGACGGACCACATGCTTTACCACCTCCATCCAATTTTTTCTGCTTATATTTTTCTTCTAATATTTATCCTGTTACCCAGTGAAGTCATAGCATGCTAAATATTACAATAATATTTCATTTTTATAAACAATTTATAGGTTTGAAAACAGTCACACTGATGATAAAAATCGAGTAGTACACACTATTTTGTAGACAAAGTCATTTAGCTATGATTTAATTTGACTATTGTATTTAGTTCTTCCAACAACCAGCTGAAACAGGGGTTAACATCCCTATATTATGGTGAGACCCCTCAGAGTTTAGAGGGGCCTCACCTAAGTCACAAAGCCAATAAGTGGTAGGGGTGAGATCTGCAATGCTGTTCTTTATCATGGTCCTATCTGGCCTCCCTTGTGATTGCTAAAGAGCCCTATGAGGTACATGGGGCTATTATTATTATTATTATTATTATTATTATTATTATTGTAACTTTACTATTGAGATGAAGTCAGAGAGGTTAAGTGGTCTGGGCAAGGTCACATAGCTAATAGGTGCTAAGCTAGGTCTTGAATTCAATCCTTCCGACCTCTCTTTCTACTATTTCACGGTGTTCTCCAATTCCAGATGGCACTCACCCCGATCATGTTTCTTTATTTCAAAACCATTCCTTATCATGTTTCCATCATGTTTTGGGACCTCTTTACTGCCCATGACTTTTCAAACCAAATGCTAAATGATCCAGCTTATGTTGAACTTTTTCTCTTAATTCCCTAGCTGCTGAGGGCATTTAAATTATCCAAATATTAGGACAACTGCATTTTATCACCATCTGTTTTTACAAAGTCTGAGTTACTTTTCAATTCCTAAACTTGTTTTCTTTATTTTGCATGCTATTTGAAATGGAATTCAATGTGTCAGTGTGAGTCAAGCCTTCTGCTCCCCAGGTCTCTGTGGGAGCCCCTTGCCAAGGTCACCCTCCTTCCCCCAACACCTGTCTACAGTCTCTGGGTTTCATGTCTTACCCTGGTTCTTGCTAGCCATGGATACTGAAGCAAGCTCTCAACTACCCTGAGGTCTCAGGGTAGCAGGTCTAGTGAGCATGCTTTTTTGTCAGTCTTGAAGATAATTTGCTTGACTCTGGTCTGGCCCCGGGTGAACTTTTGTGGGGGCAGAGGCTAGGGAAGTCTTTGTATTATAGGGAGCAGCCGTGGGAGCTGTGTCTGCTCCAGGCTGGCATATTTGGGACCTTGAGTGGGAGGTGAAGGGACTTAGGTGAAGGGACTCAGCTATTTCGAGGAAGGGATTTGCCTTCTCTGAGCTTGGGTCTCTCTATGTATAAGATAGACTAGATGGAAACCTAAGATTCCTCTGTCTTGAACATTTTTTAGGTGGGTTGTCCAAAGCCTAACAACTAGCTTGAGGCATTTGCCAAACTCAGAGTGATCCTGCCCAACTAGAAATCTGATCACGATATTCGCCCGCCTAATGTTCAGTAGCTCCCTGCTGATCTTAGAACACTGTCCAAAGCCTTTTACCTACGTCTCCAGCCCTTTAGAGGCATCTTCACAGGGCACTGGCATTGCTGACAGCTTGTCAGTCTCTCCCCCAGGCAGGAAGACCATGTGTGTGTCTTGTCCATTCCTGCAGTCTCCCTATACCAATTCACATAGCAGGTGATCAAGAAAAGAAGGACTGATTATATATATTTGCAGGGAGATGAACCTAGAAGGAAAAGACCCTGGACTGGAAGGCCAGAGACCTGAGTTTTAGTGTAGACTTCCAGCATGAACTATGTCGGCCTGGACATGTCACCAGTCTGTCTGGTCTTTGTTCCTGGATCGTTAAACCGTTGGAGGGGAAAGAAGAAGGGAGGCAGAGGAGAGGGAGGATAATGCATAGGAATCTGCGGGCGCCCGCGCCGCGCGTGCTCCCCGTGCTCCCAGGCGGCCTCTCGCGCCAGAGTGCCGCCCCCTGCGCCACTAGAGGGCACTCTTGTCCCACACAAGGGCGCCGCAGCACCGCCTCGCCCGCCGCCCCCGCCCGCGCTCGGCCTCCCCGAGGAGCGCACCGCAGGGTCGGTCGGATCCCAGCCGAGAGCGCGTCGCGGTCCCCTTGGCGGGGGGCCCACCTGAAGGTCGCCAATACTCAGGAAGCGGTTCGGCCGGCGTGCAGGGAGGGGGCGCAGGTGCGCCCCGGAGCCCCGGGCCTCCGCGCCGGCCGCGCACCTGTGTGCGCTTTACAGGCTCCCCGGGCCGGCGGCCCCCGCGGCCCCTCGCTGAGGCAGGACGCTGGGCTGTGCGGCTGCCCTGCCCTTCTCCGGGCCAGGGCCAGGGCCAGGTTAGAGCCCGGGGGGCTCGAGGACAGAGGGGCCTTGCTCGTCCCCGTGCTCCCGGGGAGGCCGTGCATCTGGGGTAGCCTAGAGGGGAAGTTCCTTTGAAAGGGCCGCGAGTGATGGCCACGGGGCCGCGGAGGGCCGCGGAGGGCCGCGGAGGGCCGCAGCCGGTGTCGCCGGCCTCACTAGCCCAGCTGGAGCAGGGGCTGCAGGATGCTCACTCCCCTCTCTGGGGTGCTCCTGCCTCAGGGGCCATGGGGAGGATGGCGTCCGAGTGCGCCCTGAAGCTTTCCCCGTCTCTTGGCCTCCCCTGGAACCTGGTAGGGACTGTCAGAAGGTCCCCCTCCCTCCAGGCCCCACTGGCCGCGGCCTCCTTCAAGGCCTCCTCTGGCAGCGGAGGAGAGGCCCGGCGTCTGCAGCTCCCTCTAGCACCCGTCCTGCCGGCTTTACTTTACCTGTGTGCTGGGGTCACTTCGCCGGCTACACGCGACTGTTTTCATTTCCTCGTTTTCGGTAGCATGTGGTTCAGTGCCTTCTTGCTTAGGAGAGTAATTCTACTTAATGTTTGTTGCGTTCCACTAAGTCAGCCTCTCTAGGAGTTCTCCTGGTTGGACACTAACCCCTTCCCCTATTGTTAAGGAGAGGAGACTGTACCAGAGACATCAAATGGATCTCCTGTTCCCCGCACCCCTCAAGTAGCCCCACATTGTGTGTGAGGCTCCTGGCCACTCAGACCCTTTGAGGCTGATAAGATCATTTGCCCTTCATCCTATTCTTTGAGGGGTGTGTTGAAACAATGAGGAGTTTTGATCTAGCTTCTGTATCACTGAGCTAACACTAGGACTCCTTGATGCGGACAGAGCTGGGGGATTTTATCGGCAAGTTGTCAGAGATCTAGGCTTTTCCTGTTTGGGGGTCATGACTTGATCTGTGATCTATCCCAGGCTGTGTAATAATGGTCCACGCCATACTGGGATTTTACCATGTGCTTCTAATGGCTTAGAGTAACTTAGCACATTTGGCAGACAAGATGAGAGCCCAGCTAAGGAACCTGGGTTTATACTGATATTGTTAATTCCCAACAGATGGCGAAATCATCTGGGGGCAGTTTGGAAAGAAAATTTGATTCTGCGACCATCTCAAAGCTCCATGTCATAGGCCTATCACACTCAAACCACAGGACACAATAAGAACCAGCTATAAAAACCATGGAGAGGCTTTAACATGTGGTTAACTCTGTTCCCTTCCCATTATAAAGAATCGGTGCCATGATCTCCGGCATTCATGAGTATATAAGGGGCATTACTCATCTCTCTACTGTTCTCTGTGTTGTACAAATTCAATTGTAGCAGATGGAGCCCTTACCCGTGAAGACAGAAACTCAGAAACATGCAAATGTGTGGTCAGACACACTATAATTAACACATTACACAGGGAGAGAGACAAGGAAAATCACACTTCTCAGCCTGGATTTTGAGGTCTTCTGTGTTCTGGCTCTAGTATATTTCTGTGGCCTTTCCTCTCACCCATACAAAGCATCTTATATTCCAATCATGTAAAATGATTTGCCTTCACCCACTCCCTTCAAACAAAATGAAGTTTGCTTGAACTTTTGTACTTCTGAACATTAGTAAGCTCATCCCACTGCCTGGAATCTCCTTCTGTCCAGCATTTCCTAGGTATATCACTCATCCTTCCAGCTCCTTCTCAGTGGCCCTCAGCCCTGAGGACTTCCTAGGTTGCCAAGTTAGAATTCATCTCTTCCTTCCTTATACTCCCCTTTCCTATATTTACCCTCTTGTGGTCTGTCTTGTTTTCTTGTCTTAAAATATCCTCTGTGGCCAGAGACCAGGTTCCCCCAGCTCTAATTGTGTGAAGCTGGAAGAGGCAAGTGTGGGGATGAGAAGTGTCTCCTTTATGGGCAGTCTGCAGGTGAGATGAAGAGAGTCAGGCAAGAGGGCAGGTGTATGTGTGTGCACATGTGCACAGATGGGTTTTCCATATGTAAAAGTATGAGATAAAGTCTATAAGCCACACCCAAAATTAGTTCCATCATTCTAAAGTCATGAATACCTATTCAAATATGTTAAAGGGATAAATATCTCGGTTTTATGGGATTTTGATAAGATGCTCCCTATAGTATCAGGTGCACCCTCAAAAGCAAAAAGTAAGACATCCCAGGTGGCACAGGCTCTGTTCCAGAGCCCACAGATGTCAAAATGCATAGTGTGCAGTGATTCAGAATCATTCCTGCAAAGGTGAGCAGAGAAGAAGTAGTCTGCCAAGTGATTATTGGTGTTGGGCAGCTGGTCCCCCAGTTTGGTGCTCTAGGCCCCTCATCTGGAATAAGCCACATGTCATCTCGGGCTTCCCGGTGCTTGGCAGCCAAAGATCTACTGATTCAGGGCCCAGGCCCTGCCGTAGGGATGAGTTGGATTAAGATTTTTCAGTTCCCTGTGGCTTACATTTGTCTGTCACCCAAACCACAGCCTCTGGAGGATGTGGAGAAAGGAGAAGACAAGGGCCATTTCTTCTCAGTCTAGCAGAACTGCCTACATAGTCTGCTTCCTTGCCCCTCAGTTTGGAGTCAACTGCTCAGAAACATGTGAGTGTTAGCCTAAAGTGCTCATTCACCAGTGTTTCATCTGGGTTATCTGGAACAGAATAGAAGTCTCTGCTTGCAGTGAGAGTCCCCAGGTGAGTGAAGGTGGGGAGGGGAGGCCCTAGCCTTGATGGACAGCTGTGCAGAGAGATTCCAGCTGCTGGGAGTGAGCTGCAAGAAAATGCATTCTGGAGCCGAGAACAAATGAAAAACTCTCAGAAAACAACCCCAAGTGCAAAGTGAAAACCCTGAATTCCTAAACATCTTGGTTTAAGATGTCAAGTTACTGTAAAATATAAAAGCATTTTATAATCCTCTAATCTGCACAGCGATCTGTACATTACTAATATGGGAGTTAAAACAAAACAAACAATAAAACCTATGGGGAGCCGTACACATCCTTCCACTTAGTCATAGAGAACTCCCAGGGGCTCATGGCATGTTCACACCTTTGGCAAAATGGCTTCGTGCCTAAATGAAGACTAGAATCTGGGTGAAATCAAAGATGGAAATCAGCCGGGATGTTGCTCCAGCGTTTTCTGGAGCGACAATGGTTCGCAACCTTGACCACATATTTGAATCACCTGGGGACCTTTAAAAATACTGTTGCCTGGGCCCCAGCCCAGAGCTTTTGGTTTAATTGGTCTGGGGTGTGGCTTGGGCATGGGTTTTTTTTTTTTTAAAGCTCCCAGGTGATTCAGAGCACAGCCACAGTTGAGCACCAGAGGTAGAAGAGAGAGTGGGAATATGTTTGCAGCTGGGGGTGGAAGGGACTCAAACAGCTTTCCAATCATACCATTCTTCATTTATTTCCAATAAAAAGAGCTTTTCTTACTGTTTTGGAGTACCATGTCAAGAGGCCACATTATTTTTAACCTAAAAGTAAGATGTGAACTTTTCTTTTTTTTTTTTTAAGATTTTATTTATTTGAGAGACAGTGATAGAGATCGCGCGAGAGAGCACAGGCAGGGAGTAGAGGGAGAAGCAGGCTCCCCGCTCAGCGAGGAGTCCAACACAGGGCTTGATCTAGGATCATGACCTCAGTTGAAGGCAGATGCTTAACTGACTGATCCACCCAGGCACCCCAGATGTGAGCTTCTCAAAGGCAAGTTTTTTTGAATTGTCTGAAGCAAGCATTTTTGCTTTTTCAAGAGAACTGCTTCATTTCATTTCTCCCTCCAGTGTGTCCACTAGTGAGATGAACATGCTCCTTACTACCAGGGAGGCGAGTGTGTAGCACTTCCCAGGATGAATTAAGAACCTAATCAGATGAAGCATTTGCACAGATAACAAACTCTGCATTTCTTTAACATTCAGGAGAAAACTTCTGCTTCTTTTTGAAGGGCAAGTTTTCAAAGGCATTTAGGTTTCTCTGAGGTTCTGAGCTGTGGCACAGAGAGTTCCCTACAGACAGAAGGTGGGTCAAGCTCTTTCCAGGCAAGAGGAACCGAAGGGGATTAAATATATCATCCAGTATTTTCACTGTGGTTTCCAGATATGTATGTAATTACTCCGATAACGCAGAGTATATGTTGGTTATGGCTACTATGTCTTTTTGAACCACAGAACACCCTGAAATGAGCACAAGGGTTAAAAGAATCCAAATTCTCTAGGTTTCAATGAGTAGTAGTAGGCTTACATTAACTGAAGATTTGTAAGTCTCATTTCTCTATGTCCTTACTTCTCTTTAGTTTTTCTACAGACAACTCAAAGCTTTGTGTGTAAGTATTTTTACAAATATACATACTCCTATATATTTACATTTCTACTTTCACAGTGTCCACTTCAGACTTTCTGAACTGGAACACTAGCTTCAATGTTGCTGGTTAGATTAAGTACTACCTTCCTGTTCCCTTGAGGCCAGCTTGCAAATCTCCCTGTCCCATGAACCTTTCTTGCCCACTCAGCGCTTCAGCATCAGTGGCTTATCTTTCCTCCTGAGGGGCACTTAGTGCCCTTTTAAAGGGGCTGCAGATAATGTGGTTGCATCTGCCCAGCAGGGCTTCTTCCTCCAGGTAAAAGAGGCCTCTTTTCTAATGCCTACTTTTAAGAAAAGGATCCTTTTTTTTTTTTTTTTTTACTTTTTTAAAAAAGATTTTATTTATTTGACAGAGAGCGAGAGCGAGCATGAGCAGGGGGAGCTGAAGAGAGAGAGGGAGAAGCAGACTCCTGGCTGAGCAGGGAGCACAACGCAGGGCTCCATCCCAGGACCCTGAGATCATGATCTGAGCTGAAGGCAAATGCTTAACCAACTGAGCCACCCAGCCGCCCCTTTTTTTTCTGACTTTTAAAAACCAGCACCAGATGCTCTGTGTGGGTGAACAGCTTCTGCACACACTTCAGCTCCAATAGCACTACTGATGGTCCTTACCTCCTACAGAATATCAAAATAAATTCCAGAGGCATTAAAGAAATAAATATAAAAAATGAAACAAAAAAGAAACTAGAATAAAACAAAGATACATATTTATCTGATATCAGGAATATAAATACATAGACATATAAGTGGAATGGAAGGAACCACAAAGCAAAAGATATATAGATCTAGCTATATAAAAAGGAAATACTTCTGTATGTCAAGATAATACACTAAAAATGAAATAGTTGTAACAACAGCAAAAAAAAATACTGGGGAAAATATTTTAACACATCTGATAGGTAGCAAAGGGGAAATTGCCTCTTTTTTTTTTTTTGAAATTGCCTCATGTTAGAAAAATTTAGAAATCATTAATAAAATATAACAACTCAACTGAAAAATAAGCAGAAGAGATAGAAAATGCCTAAAAGCAATACTAATAGGCATGAAAATTTTTCAACCTCCCTAATACTCAAAAAATACAAATTAAGATGAAAGTATTATTTTTCATTATAAAGTTGGCAAAGATTTAAAAATATTCCTATTCTGTGTTGGTGAGGTAGTTGGAATAACAAAATGTTCACACTTCCTACTCCTCAGGCCGCCACAACTAAGCCTGTCTGAGGTAAGAAAATTGAACAGTTAATCATAGGCGATAAGGTTCTATATAGTTCAATGGAGTCCAACATGAATGGAATAGTGAGAAATCTGGAAACCAGGCCATTTGAGGAATGGTTCAAGGAATTGACTGTTTAGTTTGGAGACTACAACTCTATGGGGAGACACTAAAAAATTATTATGAAGAAGGCATAGATTTACTCTGCTTAATTTTTCTAAGGAAGGGGATAGATGGAAGAAAACACACTTTGGCCACATACAAGGAGGATCTTTCCTACAATCAGAGCTGTC
Source organism: Vulpes vulpes (assembly GCF_048418805.1). NCBI lineage: Eukaryota > Metazoa > Chordata > Mammalia > Carnivora > Canidae > Vulpes > Vulpes vulpes. The sequence continues at coordinate 89,003,867 of NC_132794.1, forward strand.
GAGTCCCAGAGTGGGCTGACTCATGACATGAGTAGTCTCAGCAAACAGAAGCTGCCGGCTTTCTGTCGGGGATGTTACAGAGGAAACTTCTTGATCCCTAAGAGTACTCCCAAATTTTTCCTCTATAAAGTCCCCTTTTAATAACTTCAGAACTTTCATAAAGTGGCTTATTTTAAGAAGAAACTAATTTAAATGATCCCAGACAAGTAGAGAAAATGGAAACCTGCAGGGAGTATGTCTGGTCAGAGTTAAAAAAACTCCAGGTACCAACTAATATCAGCAGGGGAGAACTTACACACTTACTTGTCTTGAGTCTGCTGAGGTAAGTGGAATAATGGCCCTTTGGTTCTAGAAAGCAGGTTTTCAGTTTTTGTTTGTAAGTGTGTAAGTGAGAAGTCTTGGTATAGAATTCTTAGGGTTAAGACTTTTCCCCAAGCTTCTTTTCCCAGATTTGTCCATGTTCAAAAATAAACGTGGTACTTCTAGTCATCTTTAGAGAGAGACTGTGGTAGGTCAGGTGGTGGCCAGTTCAGCCTCACACTCACCAAGCTCTGAATCTGGAGATGAAGTATCATAATGTGGTCTGTTCCAACAGGGACACGAAGATAGTTTTAAAGTCTTAGCACCTGGGAGTTAACTTGAGTATTTTCAGTACTATTCTGTTTGGCTAACATCAAATGACACCCTTCTAAAGGCATGCAGTTAGATGCCAGTGTTTTTCTTTGATATAGGATTTAATGAGGGTGAAATCAAAGCAAAAGTCATATCCCGGAGAGATGAAAAAAATAAGCAGTATGCAGAAAAGAAAAAAATATGTTCATTTCTTCACAGAATAGTCAATAAGATTCTGGGTTAATAGAAGCCTCAAGTTTCAGCTAATCATGGCAGCTGAAGGAGAGGCTTAATACAGATATGAAATGCAAATATTTAGTATGGAACTGATTAGCCCTGAAGCAGAAATATTCCACACCTCTCATGCACCACCCACAAGCTGCTTCCTGTTAGTTGTTTGTTTCTAATAACAGAGATGAACAACAACTTGAGGATAAGGACTTCAGAATTCCCTCCCCCCTCCCCCCTAATATCCCACATTGGATAGCTTTTGAAGGCCATTGATGATGTGGGGCTGGCATTTGGAGGATCAGGAGACATTCTGAGATGAAGTATTCACACTGAACTTCAGGTTCAGATGTTTTCCCCTAATTTGTGTATTTGGGATTCCTGAGCTCTATAGTTATGGGACTACAATTCATTTAAAACTTTGGCTACATTAGTTGCCACTGACATTAGAGTGCTGAAGGGAAACAAGTCATGTCTGGCACAAAGTAGGATCTCAATAAAAGGTGATGGATGGATGAAGACATGAGAAGGCTCATGTGCCAGCATCTTTCCCTCAGAGATGTGCCTCTGGGCTTGTGCTCCAGTAGGGGAATGGGAACTAGCTGGCAGTGCCTATATGTATGGGGTTAGAATATAGTATGTCAAAATTGATTTTTAGAGGCTTCAAATTAAACCAGCTTATAGTCACTGCTAGAATGTAATAATCCTTTTGTTTGAGAAAAGCATAGAGGAAACAGAAAGGAAGTCCCCACTTTTGCTGAGAAAACAAAAGCTTTTATTAAAATTCTATATGACTGGGAAAAAGAAGCTTTGAAGAAGCTCAGAGAATAACTTTTAAGAAGGATCTGAAATTAGGACTTGTGAAGAAAAGTTAATGAAACAAGGGTGAGTTAGCCTAGAGGAGAGAACATTGCTGAGTAATCTGATGCTCTTCACATTCATTCTGTGAAAAGCCTATGATGAAATGAAAGCAGACACTATGGTGATAGGGTTCAGTGATCTATACTGTATGAATGTCAGTTGGGGTAGCACAGTGTTGAGGAAAGTGCATTGGATTTGGGGCCAGGAAAATTGGGTGCTAGATACTTTCTAGCTCTATCACTTAATAGTTGGGTGACTCGAATAAGTCATTTACTTCTCTGAGATTCAGTTTCTCCAACTCTAAAGTGTGAGGGAGGCAGGGATTGTTCTACTTTCTTCATGGTGCTATTTAGAGGGTCAAATGAGATAATGGCTATTAAAGCTCTTTATTATCTATAAAGTCCTAACCACATTGGGCCACAGTGTTCTTATAAAATTAAGTGTTCAGACAGGATTGAAGTTGTGGACACTCCTTCCCCAGAGGTCTTAAACCTTGAGCATCTTCTAGTCCAGATGGCTTTGCTGCAAATGAGTAAGGGTAGGGAGAATAGAGCAGATCACTTCAAAATGTCATTCTGCCCCAGGATTCTTAGCATCTGATTCCCTCAGGTTCTGGTGTCAGAATAGAACAGTCAATGTGGTGAAAATTCTTTCCTTCTTTTCTATTTTTTGGATAGTTTTCCTTTCAAATGGAATTGAATGAGACCCATAGGGTAGGACGCTGGGATGTGACCAAACCCCTGCTCTTGGTTTGACTTTTCCCTAAAAATCTGAGTCCTGTATTTTGATGTAAGTTGACTTCTTTGGCCTCACTTCATGCTGCTTTCCCTGTTTGTCAAAAGACACTGGAGATATTTATGTCTTGGGGAGAACTGATTCCCTAGAGGACAATGTTCACTGATTTGTGATCACATCAGGCATTGGGCAGATTCCTTTCTTCATGGATGACAGAAATGTTCCAAAGGTTCTTTTTGACTTATCCAGAATGGGAACTATTATTGTCTTGGGTGTAAATGATCAGTCTTCCTCCCAGAAAGATGAGAACATAGGAAACAGGACAGAGGATGGACTTGCAGCTGGAGATTTTCTGGAGAAAAACTAGCCTGATGTTACTGTCACTTCCTCTTACAGCACAGCCTCTCTGTGTGGCCTTTTAGTGGCCTGAAGAAGCTACTTGGCTGGTGACCGTGGAGACAACAGGCTCCAAAAGTGAAGTGGGAGTGGGAGAATGAGAATGGAAAAGAAGAATCACATTTTAGAATTCAATGGGAGGCAGAACTCTTTTGAGCTCACCCTCCCACTGAGTTGGAATCTTGGAGCCCCTCTGGGCTGGCCATGGCTGCTCACTCTGTGCAACAGGCTACCTCCCAACAAACCCTGTCCTCAGTCAGACCAGGCAAGCCTTTGAAGGAAAATGAGCTCTTTTTTTTTTTTGTGGTGAAATCTTTCTCTTTTAGATTATGCTCCCTGGTTTGCTGTCACTTTGGAGGATTCTAGACTAAATCTGTTTTCTTTCACTTCTCAGTTCCTGAAGTATCTGAAGAAAGTCCTCATGACTTATTTTTCTTGTCTGAATGAAATCTCCCTATTTCCTTCAGACAGCCTTACATAATATGTATTCCAGACACAGAACCCCCTCCTTTTGTGTACATACTGCAGTTTTCTGAGCTTCTCTTCTCCTATCCTATAGGGTATTGGTCACCCACCTTTGGTCTGATTGCAAGAATGAGAACTATTTCTTGCATAAAGAGTTGAGACTTGAGTGGTAGGTCTTAAGATTGGTTCACTCACAATGAGAAATGAGAAATGAGAAACAGGAACCTTCACCTGTGGACTTGGATCCCTAGACTGTGCCTGATTAGTGGCCCTAAGGGTGCTTCATGTGCAATACCTGACATTCTTGAGCCCTGAGATCTCGTGGAGATACCTTTGCAAAGATTTCAAATATACCCAGTCCTGCTGGCAGCTCCAAGAGAATCAGTTACTCCATGTTCTCAACTGGTCATAAAGGTTTACTGGCATCTCTTTACTCCTGAACCGCCAGGCCAAATTGGTCTAACTGGTGGCTTGAATGGCACACTGACTTGCTCTATATCCTCTTTCTGGTTCCTCCAGACAAGAGCAATTACAGGTTCCTCTGCTCCCAATGCTTTCCATCCTCTTCTGAGCTAATACGGCTCCAGGCTGCAGCAAGGAATTAGCAGACACAGAACACAGAATCTGGCCCCAGAGGCTTATAAAACAGAGAAGGAGACACTAAAGGCTGAAATCACTTCCTTGCATTTCCTTTCATCCTTTCCTGCAGAGTCTGCTTCACCAAAACCACACCCTTCCTGTGAGACCCCCATCTCAGAACCACTGAGGGCTCTTGCACTCATTAATAGTTACTGAGCAGAGCACTGGGGGGCACTGAACATATACGTGACAGCCCCTGCCAGCAGCTAACAGTCCAAGGTGGCACAGACCACTGAGGTCTAGTAGGAGAGGTGTCAAATTAGCAGTAGTTTACAGGACAGAAACAGGCTTAGAGAATTAAATGAAGAGCCCAAAGCTCCGCAGTGAAGTAATGGTAGGATTAGGGCTGGAATCCAGTTCTCTTGACTTCCAATCCAAAATTCTCTTTAATATGATATATGTAAACTCATATGTGCCTGTCTATATTTCTACTTATATACATAGGCATATACTTGGGTGTATGAAATTTTCATTTGTAAAAAGCTGTATTTCACCCACATGCTCTAGTGTGATTCTCACGATAACCCCATCTGACAGGTAAGGGAGCTGAGGTTTGCCCACAGGAGTAAATGGCAGCAACTGGATTCACAGGGCTTGTGATTCCAGCTCCCCCTTCTTTTAATTGCATGACATTGTTATTTGATCTCGGTGGCCATTACCAAATCCCTCTTCAGGACCCCTCTGGAATGAAATTCTCATTTTCCCTGTCTCCCACATTTTCAACAAAGCCGTAACACAGCTTCTCACTGAGATGGGGACAAGGTGAGGTGCAAGACAGCATAATTGGGACATAGAGCATATCAGTAGCCAGTGGGAGTTGCTTTAGTCACTCTAAAGGACAGGTACAGGCAAGAGGGACTGAGGTGTGGCCAGGTTCAAATGTTAGGGGAATAATCCCGGAGGCAGGACATAGAGTGGAGTAAACTAGGCCTGTACACCTTGGTTGTGGGGGGAAAAGCTCATAAAATGATGTCATCCTCTGACTACATCTCCTCTTGTTTTTGGTTTTGCATTTATCCCATTCTCATTATAATCTTTTTAAAAAATATTTTATTTATTTATGAGAGAGAGAGAGAGAGAGAGAGAGAGAGGCAGAAGTAAAAGCAGGCTCCATGCAGGGAGCCTGATGTGGGACTCGATCCCGGGTCTCCAGGATCAGGCCCTGGGCTGAAGGCGGCGCTAAACTGCCAAGCCACCCGGGCTGCCCTCTTATTATAATCTTACCAAATGTCTTAGCAACACATTATCTTAAAAAGTTGGAGAAGATTCTGCTTTGGAAGAACATCTAAGAGGTGTTAGAAAGAGAGCAATTGTTTCCCTCTTCTTCCCCAGCCAGCTGGAGTCATGAGCTGCGGAAAAGGAAGGCAATGGACATGTACTGCACACGGACTATATGTCAGGAACTTTACATAGATTACCTTCTTTACTCCTCTCCCTATGAGATGAAGAAATGGAGACTGTTTTGTAGAGATTATAGAACTTGCTCAAGGACACAGAGCCAGCAAGTGGCTTGTTGGAATTAAGGTATTCGGCCCATTCCTTCCACATGGTACATGTGGTCTTCCCAATGTTGGGCAGGCTCAGTTCCTAATCTCTCTGGCTCCAGAGGATCTTGAACTATCACAATCACTGCTGACACCAGATTGTGCCAGAAATGCCTTTTCAGGTCATTAATGAATGGCAGTGGGAAACTGGAACATACCCATGATCCTCAGAAAATCAGACCCAGGATGAGGATTTTAGAGCCAGAGGGACCTTACCAAATATACAGCAACTCTTGAATTTTGCAGATGAGAACACTGAAGCCAAGGGATCAGGATTCAAGGATCTGCCCAGGTCAAGTGATTATTTAGTGAAGCTGGGACCAGAACTGGTTCTCTTTCCTAGAATGAAGGCTGAAAATTCAGCACACTAGTCGTGAATTACTGGGGAAAAGAAAGAGAGGATGAAATACTCAAGAAAGTCTCCCAATACAGATAGGATTGAGAGGAAAGACAAGTAGATGCAATGTACACATAGCCAGAGAAAAGAGCCGGTATGTGAACCAAGACTGAAAACACAGATCTCGGGTGGGCTAAAGCAACTCAGTAAGTGACTTCCCAGATTGTGTTTTGTTCCCATTGCACATACAGTTGGAAGCCAAATGCAAGCCACCAAGGTTGCAGTGAAACAGTGAACAATTATAGCACAAATAGTTGTGGGCAGCTGTGGGAGTGCAAGCCACCTGCTCCAAGTTTACAGCTTTGTTAAACTTGGTAAACATTAAAAATGGACTAGGAATGCTCCCAGTTTGTGCAGCATCCCATACCCTTCCTGGGAGGCCTTACTTGGGGAGCTGAGGTGACCTTGCCTTTGACCAAGCTCTTCTCACTGTGGCCTAGAACTGCTTCCTCTTGGTAGATGTCAGTGTTGTCAATAGTCTCTGGGAGAGACTGAGGGAAATATGGAGCATTACAGAAGCATATATTCATAGAGTTTGAGGGAATTGCAGAGCCCCCAGAATATAATGTCTCTTTTAATAAATGCTCAGATAAGGAAACTGAAATCCAAGAGGTGATGTGCCCAAAGTTATAAAATTTTGGGGCAGAACAGACGCTTGACCTCTGAACTTTTGACTCTTTGCTCAGTGCTCCTCCCTTTTAGTCCCGTGAGGTTTGTAGATGCTGACAAACAGGGAGATACAGCATCACAGAATATTACAGCTGAAAGGGGCATGGTTCTCAACTACCAGGGTTTTTGGTTGTCACATGACTAGGGGGTGCTATTGGCATTTAGTGGGCAGGGACCCAGGGTGCAAATAAGTAGCTTGAAATGAGATCATCCTTCATAATGAATTGTCTTGTCCAGATACCAAAAATGCCCTTGTTGAGAAATACCTTATCTACCACTTGACTTTACAGTTGAGCCTAAAGACCAGGTAGGGCTTGACCAGAGTCCCAAAGGGAGTCAGCAGTCCATGGACTCCATCCCACTGAGCCCCCAAGTGAATTAGCAGCAGGAAAGAGGCAGCTCTAGCTCCCTACCCCCCCGCCCCAACTCCCCCATCCAGCTCCTGCTGCACTTGCTCTTAAGCCATTTCTAGGTCTGCACTTACTTGGACTTCAGGCCCTCCTGTCCATAGGGCTGCAGCAGATACTGGTGCACAAGCTTATCTCTGAGAGTTCCAGCCAGTTTGATTTTCTTTCTTGATCGGTGCAGGTTGATGATAAAAAGCGTAATGGACCCTCGAACATAGTTGTGGCTGAGATGGAGAGAGAGAAGGGGAAAATGGAAATAAAGTGGTCAGTTAGATGCTGCTAAATAATTTATAGACTGCACCAAACAGGACTGCCCCAGGAAAGGACACTTATTTTATGGTTCTTGGTCACTCTTGACCTTCAAAGGCAGGAAGGCCTTGTTATTGTGGTTTCTTGCAAAGAAGATACCAACTTCCCACCACACTCTTTTTGTTTTTGTTTAAATGTATTACAATGATTTTAGAAAACAAAATATCTTTTTCTGAGTGTGAAAAAAACATGCAGACTGCAGAGAATAAAAAGGAAAAATACAGAGAAATACAAAAAGAAAAAGAAAATTCTCCCATAGTCCAAGTATCTTGTGATATGATACAATTTTGGTAAATATCCTTCCAGTATTTTTTGTTTATTAATTCAATATTAATTCAAATATTTACTGAGTAGTTTGACACATACATATATATTTCTCAGTTTTCATCTAATTGGGACCACATTGTTTTTTCAGTTCGTGACCATCTCAGACATATTTCTATGTTATTAAGTTATTGTATTTTCTTCTACTTACAGAAGAATGCTAAATTCCTCATTATAGAAATGTAATATAATTTATTTAGTTAATCCTCTACCTTTGGGGACTTACATCTTTTCAAATTTTTGCCATTACAAATTACATATGCCATTATATAAACTTTTTGCATATCATCATTTCTAATAAAGTCCTGGAAGTTGGACACATTAGGTCAAGGGGAATGCACATTGCATGATTCCTAACCAAATCTTCTGGTTCATTCCCAGTGATGCTCCTCCCTGTGGGAAGATTTTCTGCCCTGATGTGTTGAACCCTAAGGATCATATGATTGCCTTTGGCCAATGAAACATGGGTGGACATGTTAAAATCTTTGCATGGAAGTTTTAAGAGGCTGCCTATGTTTTGCCATGTCTCTTTTCCCTGTGCCAGAAGACCAACAATGTTCTTGACAGAGGCTATTTTATTGACTTGTGTCCTGGAACAAAGATGATGTGGAGCAGAGCTACGGCTGAGCCATGACAGACAAGTAGTATGAATGAGAAATACACTTTCTTATTGAAAGCCATGGAGATTTGTTGGTCCTTTATTATCATAGCATAACCTCACCTATCCTGACTGCTAACACTGATGTCAACTCTCTAGAAAGCTTGTACCAATTTGCTCTGTTCAGCTATCTATAAGAGCACTCATTTCCTCATACCCTTAAGATCAATGGATATTAACCTTTTATTTATTTATTTATTTATTTATTTATTTATTTATTTATTTATTTTTTTGATATTAACCTTTTAAAATATCTTTCTTAACCTAAGAGGTGATAGTGGGATTTTGATGTTGTACTAATACGTATTTTTAAAAAATTTATGTTGAGGTGTAGCATTGTTTTCATTCGCCTGTTTGCCATTTCATCTCTTCTTTTATAAACTGACTATTCATGTCCTTTGTCCATTTTTCTATTGATTTAAAAAAACTATTTGGGCAGTCTGGGTGGCTCAGTGGTTTAGCGCTGCCTTCTGCCCAGGGAATGATCCTGGGGTCTCGGGATCGAGTCCCACTTCACCCTGCATGGAGCCTGCTTCTCCCTCTGCCTGTGTCTCTGCCTCTCTCTCTCTCTGCATCTCTTGTGAATAAATAAATAAAATCTTTAATAAATAAATAAATAAATAAATAAATAAATAAATAAACAATTTATTAAAAATAGTTATCCTTTGCATGTATGTTGCAAAATTTCCCCTGGGATTTCTTTGACCAATTCAGTTTGTTTATATTGTATTCTGATGTATAAAAGTTAAAAACTTTTAGGTAGTCAAATTTATTGATCTTTTTCATTTCTGCTTTTGCTGTTTTATCTACACCAAGATTATAAACCTATTCACATTTTGGAATCCTTTTAAACCAGCACAGGATGTTCAGAAGCCTGGGAGAACTATATGCCTACATGCAAGAGCCTTTCAGCATGTATCAACAAAACTATAATGATTTCCTTCTTTCTTGTAGGAAAAAAGACTTTGTTTCTAAGGGGTCCCCTAGGGCCCCATCTGGATGGGTTAATGAGAGGAAACAGAAGAAATGACCCAGTCCTGCCTTCAAAGGAGTTCAGAGAAACTCTAAGTCAACTTTGCCCAGAGGAAAATATCATTCCTTGCAGAAACAGCATCCCTTAGCCTCTGGGTCACTCACCTCTACTTCTAAAGGTGCTAATTAAGAGTTGAGTGACTGAGGGCAGGTCAACTTGATAACTTGGGTTGTTTTTGTTTTTTAATAAAACAGTTACCAGGGCTCATCCTGGAGATTTTGATTCCATCCATTTGTGATGGGAACTAGGGAGCTGTTGTGTGTGTATGTGTAGGTATGTGTGTGTGTCTAAATCTTCTAGGATATTTGGCAGATGAGGTGGGTTTGGGAACCACTTGCCTAGAGCAATCCATTAAGATTAGAAGAATTCTTAATGTGTATTCATTCCACTGACTGTGTCAGAAGATTTTTCTTGCATCTGTAGAAGGGTACTTCATTGTATTCAAGCTTTCTGAATGCCTGCATTGATATTCTGATAAATTATTAAATGACTTTTCTCTCTGGTTCCTCCTCCTCTGGTCCTTCTTAGTCTTCTAAAGCATGTGAAGTTGTTTTTGTAGCCAACTGAGTTAGGTCAGAAGAGAATGCCCATTTACTGAACAGACTTATATCACCAGAGCTCAGAAGAAGGATGCTAGACTGTGTAATCACTTACCATCATTAAAAGAACACTAACTATATGCTATTAATGGGCTTTAAGCTTAGTTTAGCTGAGGAAATTGAGGGAAACATTAACTACAGATACTCTGGGCTTCAGTATGAGCAAAAGTAGGCATGCACGGGTACCAATTTTGCCAGACTGTAGTAAACTCTTGTGCTAACTACCATCAGACAACCTTCTCAAGTCCAGCAGTGGAGGAGGGAGAGCTGCACACTTGCATTTACGAGTTTCTCCTCTGCAAAGCTGGGGCAGAATGAGCCCTGGGAGACTATAGAGGAGAAGGGTGGGATGTAGGGAAGTGGTGGGTGGGAGGGAGACCTGACAGCACAGCATTGCTACAGGGAAAGCTGTCTTTTCAAGCTGCTTGGCAATGGTCTGATTTTTATTTACATAGTTCCCCTGGGGGAGACAAACCATACAGCAAGCCAGCTCAGAGACCCTTGTGCAGAGGCTCTCACAGAATTCATGGAGCCTCTTCAGGTAGGAACTGGCATTGAAGACTGCCTCACCCATCCCTTTTTCTGCTTGGCTGATGGGCAAGGATATTAAGCAGAGGTCCTGTGGCTGCGAAGACACATTCTTGGCGAGGGAGTGCAGCACCAACCTGAAAGTACTGTGTCGAGAATCCAGATTCCTGAAGAATATATATTCTCTGCCCACAGAAAAATAATCTTGGAAGAATGTTGTTCCCTAAGAAGTTAGGGATCTGACTGAAAGAATGGCTCACAGGCAATCGATCGTCTTCTGAGGTCAAGTCCAGGTGGCTTTTGGTTCTCTTAGCGAATGTCTCTTTCTGTCTGGTAGAACATCTATCTTACTCCATGTCTCACTCACAGTCAGACTTTTTCCCCAGCAGAGAATCCATGCATCTGGAGTTCATCTTTCTGGCTGTTCTTTTGCTGCCTGACATCTCTGTGATGCCATGGGGGTAGGAGGAAGTGAGTCAGGGAAGGGAGGCTCAAAGTGGAGTATCCTGGATTTAAGAGGTGGGGGACATCATATGGAGAGCTGCATCTTGACTTCCAGATAAAAAATAGTCACTGTTCTAGGAATGTCTCCAGTGAAGCTGGGAGATGAGAAAAGGGAAGACAAGACGGTGCTTTGGAATCCATGGTCATTTCCAGTGAAAGTCCGTGTGTTTGAGAACTGGGTTGGTCCATTGTCTCCAAATCTAACTCAAAGTTTTTGGGTTCGGTAAAAGTCAGGCCATGTTTTGCCAAACATTTTTTCCCCTAATTTCAAAGCCCCTGTGTATTTTAAGGGAAATTTAATCCACATGTTTCTGATTCATTTACACTTAACTCATCAAAATATTGTTTTGTAAGAGCCATTTGATGTCCAAGAAGCCTCAGGAACCTTTTTTATGAGCCTTTAAAAAAATTTCTTCTAAAAAACAGGAAGTCATGTTTTGCCAATAATAAACAAACTTGAACCCCAAAAGGCTCGGCTCAATTTTGCTTCAGTATCCACCAGGTTCCAATTGGTTCTGAACTTGGCTTAAGACCTCAGCTCCTCCCCAGAAACATACATTGTTTCAGCAGAATGATTTATAAAACAAGGTTTCCCAGTCAAAACTTATTTGTTCTCTGAACAAGATGATCTAAGGTGAGAACTGCCATGCCACCGGGCTCGTAATTTGTTGACTCTAGAACAGAAGGCAGTAGAACACCTGCTGGTGTTGGTATACATATCACACTTTTTATCCTAAATCGATTGTAAAACACAACACTCTCCTAGGTCAGAAACAAACCATAATGTAAGAGGCTGCCATGAAAGGCAGTAAGATATTAATTTTTTTTTCAGTAAGATATTCAAATAGAGGTTGCATAACTGTCAAGGAGGTTGTAAAAGGAATTTCTGTTGTATAGGATATTGGGCCAAAAGATCTCTAAGGTTTCTTCCCAAGTGTAAAATTCTTTGCATTATTAATGTTGTTATTATTTGCATACAGGAGTGATACCATAAAACTTTTGGAATTCAATATGATAATATAAGTGTAGATATCTGGCAAGATGCTTGGCATACAGCAAGTGCTCAATATACACTGAAGTTCAGGAGTTGTTTCAATAGATATTCTCTTTGGGTTGTTCTACTGGTAAGTTTATACTTTCTCACCCAATCCCTGTTTTGATCCAGGATATATATTTTCAGAGTATTGGTCAAGAGTGAATAGTCCAAGATGTCCACTCTGGGACATTTCTGTGACCTTGAGCTTGTTGACCATAAATCAACTAAGTGAATCAGTAGTGCTTCCTCATGACTGTTGTGGGGGATGAGCAGACACAGACAAGACACATGGCTTTCCAGGGAGAAGGAGCAGAGACACTTGTCCTATCTTTGTGCCTACCAATCTGGGGCACTTGACACCAATAGACATGTAGGAGATCTGCAACCCCAGCCAGTTCCATGCATTCATTGTGGGCCTACTTTTCTAATAGGAACAACAAGACCTTCACCCCTATTATTATCATGAAGGTCATATGTGCATCAGTCTAGTCTTGTCTCTCTTTTGTAATGGGGAAGAGGGATGGTACTGACAGAACAGTGGCACCATTTCCCCAGAGAGGTTCTGAAGTGAATTCCCATGGAAAGTAGAGGGGTGCTGGTGATGTAGAGAGAATATTAGATCCAGATGATGTTAGTGAATGGTAGAATTTGTAGCCACTCTACCACACCACCTCTTTCTGGATGATGTGCTGACATCAAAGGGGAAGAGAGCCAGAACTGTAAATCCTCCATGATGTCTTGATGTCCTATTTCTGTATTCATTCACTCATTCCTTCCTTCATTAAACATTTGCTGAGATCTTCTTCATGCCAGTCACTATATTAGACACCAAGAGTACAAAAATGAACGAGACACTGGCCCTGAGTTCATGGTATATTCAGACTATTAGTGACAACTCTCCACAAGAATGTCAAAGAATGTCAGGATGAGCACTGAGATGAGACTATGTGAGGAGCCCTCTGTGAGGACACCAAAGGTCAGCAAAGCCCATGGCTACTGACATTTTCCCCCTGGTTCCTCAGACTGATAGTATAAAAGGGCACAACTGAAGTGCTTCCCAACAGAGACAAAAGGTGCTAAGGGTAATATTTCTCTCTTGAAGCTGGGGGTCCTCCTTTTGAGTGGTTACCTCAGGGCTAGGGTGGAGACAAGGAGTACAATGTATCCTTGTGTGGGGATCAGATAACTCCAGCCAAAGCCATAAAGCAGTCACTCTCTGTCAGGTATTGGATTGAACTTCCTGTTGAGCAAAAGGGACGTTGAAAACCTCTGGCCTCTGCCCAAACCAGCCTCCTCTCATCCACAATAGGCACTTGTATCTACAGACAAGACAACTGGCCCCTGGCCCCACTATGTTCAGAGTGATTCTTTGAAAAATCTTATCATGATAAATTAATTGACTTGGCTCCTCTCTCATCAAGGAAGGGGAAAGAGCCTCTGTTGTAACCTGACCACTGGAGCTCTTTGTGCTATCCACTGACCACGATCTGCCCCTGATAGGCCCACGGGAATGAAGGTCTGGCTGGAGGCATTAGCTTCCTCCTCCCCCTCCCCCACCTGCATTAAGAGAAAGAGTTCTTTTCCAGAGCTGCCTACGCTGCTCCTTAAACAGGAAGTGATGTAAGAAAGCCATATTTGGTCAGATGGGATTCGCTTTAGGCTGTTTACAGTTTTTACCTTATGATTCTCATGTTTTAAAATGGCATCTGCTAAACTTTATCAGTTTAATGATAATTACTTTTCCTGTTTGTTTACAGACTTCAATGACAACCAGTGCTTCAGATCAAAAAGAGAAGGATAGCCGCACATTACCACACTGATTGTTCTAAGTCCAGCCCTGTAAAAAAGGAAGCCCAGATTTTATTTAACCTCTTAACATTTAAAATAGCTGGAAAGATTTCTGAAATTCTGAAAATGATTCTAAAGCTGGCGTGACTGCCTTTGGGCTTTCCAGCTTGGGACACAACAGATCTAGGGCTAGGTTTCTAGTGGTAGAGCTCTTCAGCATACACCTTAGAAATGTAGACTTATTTCCTCAAGCTCTGCTGGTGGATCATAAGAACAAATTTTATATCTCTAGACTTGGTTCAGGCGTAGGTACATACAAAAGCCTCATGCACATTACATCACCTGGCACAGAGAAAATGCTCAATAAAAATTTGTTGGATGAAGTAAATGAAAAAATGGCATGTGTTTTTCTGAACTGGTTGTGCATCAATCTTCTGAGAGTGAGAAAATGGTTTTACTTGGAGAAAAAGCTATTTATCCTTTAAATAGCTTTAAAGATCCTTTAAAGATCCTTTTATTTTTTTTATTTTTTATTTATTTATTTTTTTTAATTTTTTATTTATTTATGATAGTCACAGAGAGAGAGAGAGAGAGAGAGGCAGAGACACAGGCGGAGGGAGAAGCAGGCTCCATGCACCGGGAGCCTGATGTGGGATTCGATCCCGGGTCTCCAGGATCACGCCCTGGGCCAAAGGCAGGCGCCAAACCGCTGCGCCACCCAGGGATCCCTAAAGATCCTTTTAAAGAGATCCTTTAAAACCTGTAAAGAGCAAGTAAAATAATTCCAGAAGCAGTTTACAGTAAGTCTTACAGGGGTCCCAAATGGTATGGAATTCTAAGAGGGGATTTGAAGCCTGAGGCCCTTTGGGAGTAGCCCAAAGTAACATCTCTCTGAAGACTTACTTGTGGTGGTTTGTGCAGTGAGCATAAATCCTTAGTTTGTCCCGGATCACTCGGCCTGGCCGTGGCTTCCGTTGGAGCCCGGCCACATGCACAGCCAAGACTTTGGGGCCAATCAGGCGCTTGTAAAGGAGAGAGAGCCAGTAGTCCTGAGGAGAATAGAGAGGTGGAGAGTCAGAGAAAGATGCACATTGAGTGTCAAAGGTAAATATACCAACACACAGGCCAGAAACTACTTCTTACCAGGGGTACAGTGAATCGTGACTAGAGACCCTAATTCAGTTAAGCCTATCAACACGATGAAGTGCTCACCTTGGGTTGATAATGAAATGGGCACTATCTAAAGTGACCTTTTCAACTGACCAAATGGGGAAATTTAAGTGGGGTGGAGTCAGACCAGCATACAAAACAAATGAATCAAAGTTTTTCACATATGAAATAATAACCTGTCAGGGCCTTAAATTTTTTACTTTCTTTAACTTTACTTTCATACTGATTTATCACTTGTGTTTAACTGTAGGATAGAAGATTTCCAATCTTTAGGATTGCCATCAATATAAGAATCCACACGTCATCCTTCAAATATTATCATTAAGGACTAATTGTGTGGTGGGAGGGAGAGGAAGGTACTCTAGGCAAGAGACCAGACTTCTGAATTCCAGAGTCAGAAACACAAACAGAAGAATGTTTGCAAACCCTGGTGCTAATTCTTGGTCATCCTCAATAATTCTAAAATAAAATGAATAATTTTAAACTAAAGGAATATGATACTTTCAACCATTCTGGCATCCATTTGTAACTGATGAATAAATATTCAATTTGTGACCCATACGTGTATCTGACCTTACAAAAGTCTATTCACTGGCACCTTAATTTCTATAGTATTTGCTATTACCATATTTTGTTTTTATACTTGATACAAGACATATTTTGTATTTTGTATTTATTTTGTATTTGCTGTTATATCCAATCATGGGGTAATGACTTTAGTGGTTATAACTCTCCATGTAATAAAGGGCTTCCTAATTTGTTTGGGGGCTTTTTCCCTCCCCCCCAGTTCTGGAATTCCATAATCATGCTACTCAATGTGGGCATGCTTCTCAAAGTCTAAAAGACATCATGCATGTCTTCTCAGCTTTCATCTTTCTAGGCAGAAATCTTTTAATGATTTTTTTTTCTCCTTGTGTGTTTATCTATAACATCAGCTGCTTAAAAGTATCTGTTGAATTGCATAAACAGAACAAAGTCTCCAAGCCCTTTTGCCACCAGACCAGCTCTAAATCTGCCCTGAATAGTGAGCTCTAAGACTTGCCCAACTGTCTACCTTAATTAACCTTAATTAAGTATCTTCAAAATGGCCATTAAATTTGGTCTCCTAATACTTAAAATGCCAAATATCATCATCAATCATATAAATGAAAAAAATCTCATTGTTTCATTTGTTCTTATTTGACTACAATTTCTGTATTTTTGATCTGAAGTAAACTTTGTTAAATGATTATCACAGTCACACCTGTTTCCAATGGGACACTATCCTTTTCTTATTGATTTGTAATACATCTCTTCATATTATTGTTAAGAATCTTTGGAATGTATATTGAACAAATATTCCATCCAAGTGTGTAGTTCACTTGTTATCACTGTTTATGATTTTTTGACATGGAGAATTAAAAAAAAATATAGGGAAATATCTATTTTTTTCCTTTTGATTTCTTTCACCTCTTTTATTCTTAGAAAGTCCTTCCTCACACAAGGATCAGATCAATCTTCACAGATATTTCTTCTTGTTCATCAGTTAAAAGTATAACCTCTTAATTCACTGAAAATTATTTTGTGATATGGTACTATTATTTTCTAAATTATTCTACAAGAATTAGTTGTAGCATCATACAGTTGATAATGTATTTTTAAATCCATCTTAATCACCAAGTTTTATATACACATGTAAAAATATATAAATATATAACATTGTAATATGTAATATAACACATTGTATTATACAGTTTTATATCACTTCATTATTGTAGTTTACATTTTAATATCTAGAGATTCAAGTTCATTTTTGATTTTTCTTTGATCAAACTTTCTTTAATTAGTCATATCAATTTATTTTTACAAACCAACTTTGAAATAATTTTTTGTAGCGTTTGTTGTTCAGAGAAACTTGAGGCCAGTCTGAATTCTAGTCTATGTTTGGTTAGCCTGTTTATTTTCTATCTTTTGTGTTCTGCCAGAATGCTTATGAAGGCATGCTTTATCCTTGGTATTTGAACTTTTATTGGAAACATGTCAATGTGGGTTTCTGCATCAATTTGCTGATATTTGAGGAATACTTTTGATCAGAAAGACTAAGGTCTTTTTTTTTTTTTTTACCAATGAAAATTTTCCTTAAATATAGGTTTGACTTCTTTTTCTTTCTCTTTGCTTCACTCTTTGTTTCAGGAGTCTGATTGTGAACCCTCCATCCTCAATCCTGCACATCTATCATCTCCTTTCTCATCACTTTTCAATCTTTTTGTTTTCCCTCTGCAAGAGGATAGCTCAAATTTGTCCTTTACATTTCCTTCAGGATAATTTCTGTCACTTACTAAGTCCAATGAGTATTTTAATTGTTATTACAATTTTACTTTCCCTATAACATTGTCTCATTTAGCTTACCTGATTGTCTGGTACTCATTTAAAAATTGTTTTCCATACTATGTATATGTTTTCCATATATATATATGTATATATATGACAAATATTTATAACAAATTTTTGTGTACCTATAATTTATATGAGAGTTCTGAAGCATATAAGAACCTGCCACCCACCCGAAAAGCTACTTTAACAGCTCTGTGGTGGCATCTAGTTATGTGGCTCCTTTTTTTTTTTAAGATTTTTATTTATTTATTCATGAGAGACACAGAAAGAGAGGCAGAGACACAGGCAGAGAGAGAAGCAGGCTCCATGCAAGGAACCTGATGCGGGACTCAATCCCTGGAATCCAGGATCATGCCCTGAGCCAAAGGCAGACGCTCAACTGCTGAGCCACTCAGGTGTCCCATATGTGACTCTTCCCTTTCCCATTTTTGTGTTTTTCATTCACTTGCTTCATATTTTGTTTTATCCATACATTTGCTCCTAAGCAATATATTATTTACTTTTTTAGTTTTGTAAAGATGGTCTCATGCTGAATGTAATTTTCCGCAACTCATTTTTTTTCACTTAACATTATGCTTCTAAGATTCATCCAGGTTACTGCCTGTACTTTTGTTCATTCATTCTCAATGTTATATGATACATTATTGTGTGAACATACTACAGTTTGTTTCTCCATTCTCCTGCTGATGGATATTGGGGTTGTGCCCAGGTTTTTGCTGTTACTGAACGATGTGGCTCTGAATATTCTTATTCCTGTTTCTCAAGACACAAGTGAGGAAATCTGGAGAAGCATTGCTCCACTGTGATGGGAAGCCAGCAGCAGCAGCAGCCTCAACACTTGCGTGCTTCTCAGAAATACACACTCACAGACCCAGGAATTTGAATCTCCAGGGGTGGGGCCCCAAAATTGTGTGGCTTTCTAGGTGATTCTGATGCTCATTAAAGTTAGAGAAGCACTGTTCAAGAGCACCTATCTAAGGGTGGAATTGCTATGTCATACAAAAATATACAAATATTCAACTTTACAGGATAATGCCAAACTGTTTTCCAAAGTGATTTCAATTATTCCAACTTGTACTTCCTCCAGCATTGTCTGTATAAGTTCCCTTTGATCCACATTCTTGCCAACATCTGTTCTTTTCTGACTGAATTTTTGCCAATCTAGTGGGCACAAAATGTCTACTTCTTTTTGTGTGTTAAGAAGTCCTTCCTCATGTCCAGTTCATAGATATTTTATATTTTCTTTTATAACTTTTGAAGGTTTTTTTCCCTCTAATCATTACATCTTTAATCAATTTAGAATTGATCTGCTGGTATGGTGTGTGAGGTAGGTGCCTAACTTCATATTTTCTATGTGGATAGTCAGTTATACCAGCATTGTTTATTAAATAGTCTCTTTTTCTTTAGTGATCTGTAATGTCCTCTGTGTTATATATCAAACTTTCATATATTCATAGGTTTGTTTCAGGGTTCTCTATTCTGTCCCATTGTGTTGTCCTGCATCACTGCCACACTGTTTTAATTACCATTGTTTTACATAAGTCTTGAAATCTGGTAGAGCAAACCCTCCTATCTTATTCTTCAGGAATGATTTTGCTAATCTTGGACCTTTGCTCAGCTACAGACATTTCAGAATTAGATTATTAAGTATCTAAACAAAATCTTCTGGGACTTTGGAATTTCAGTGAATTTACAGCTCAAATGAGAAAAGTTTACATTCTTATATTATTGAGTCTTCTCATCCATAAATACAAAAGGCAGTGAAAAGTAAATTCCTTTCAGTCAAGGAATCTTTTCTCTTTCTTTGTTTCTTTTTGTTTGTTTGTTTCTTTTCTTTCTTTCAAAGTTCACAATCATCTATTTTTTTTTCTATTCAGAAAGTATCCTAGATGTTTCACAATGAAAACTAATCTTGAAAGGAGAAGAAAACATGGAAATATTTTCTGTTCAGAGACTGAAATCAGGAAACATTTTATTTTTAGGAGTTTTCTGTTAACCATTTAGTAGTAAGTATGGCAATAAGGAGAATCTGGTGTTAAGCCTCAAATTTGCTCTATTGGCAGATTCACTGATTTTCCATTTCTAGAGAAAGCACTTTCAAAGTGTTTCTGTATTCCTTTTCCCCTTTTTTCTCTGCTTATCCTTTTGGTA
The DNA here is from genome assembly GCF_048418805.1 of Vulpes vulpes. Lineage (NCBI taxonomy): Eukaryota > Metazoa > Chordata > Mammalia > Carnivora > Canidae > Vulpes > Vulpes vulpes. Next base: position 89,023,293 of record NC_132794.1, read on the forward strand.
TTCTATGCAATCTATTTGCAATGATCTCTTTACTTCCACTTTCATTTCTAAAAGCACACATGGATGGACAAAAGCCTTTATTTCCCTACCTCCCACCCCACCCCACCCCACCCAACCTCCTGGAATTCAAGGATAGTGTGCTCAGGTAAAGTATGTGATCTAGGCAATATCTGTGTGTTTCTCAGATGCTGTAGGCAAATATTTGCTTTTTAAAAAAATACTTACATTTGGCTCATACATATATGAGTGTTTAAGTGAACATATATTTGTGGTAACATTATGTATATAGGTATATAAGCAATAGGTTGATAAACATGAAACTTAGGATAATGGGGTGGGGTGGGAGGAATTGGGAATTGCATAATGGGAGAACGTAGAGGTTGATGGTAGTAGCTTAGTTTTGGGGTTGGGTGGTGGAGTCATGGTGCTGTTTTTGTTCTGCTTTAAAAGTAACATGTAGGCATAGATAATCTTTTGAACATGTCAAATAAGATATTAAAAAGATAATAAAAGAAAATTGTGTATGCATTTGTTTACCAGAGCTTCCCTTCTGAAGATGACATTGTCAATCCACCCATAAGCTGGTATCCCTTAATTGTTTTGCCCAAAGACAGATGAGTTTATGGTAATATGCTGCTAGTTCATCATCTCTTCCTTCAGGGAAATAGAAGATTTGGGTTGGTGGGAGTTGATGGTAGGTTAAAAGTCAAGTTGAATGTGAAAATTTCACCTTTACTTAGTTCCATGTACAATTTTCTGACTCCTCTCTTACCTTCATTCTTCTCAGTTCCCTATTTATCCTACCTCTTTTTTAAAATTCCACCATCCCTGTTTTTCTGTCCTTATCTCTCCCTCATGTACACCAGCTCTCAACAGAATCAAATTATATTTTCTATGGGCCTCATTTTGATAGTCCCTCCGTTTCTCCTCTTTCTTTCTTTTATTTGACTATAGATATGTGCCATTTATATAATCACAAGTAAAACTAAGCAAATGAAATGATTCCTGAATATCTGTTAAGGAAATGATATGAAAAAGTAGAAGAAATGACCTCTATGTATAGAGTAGATAGGAAAAATGAAGAATGCTCATACATATCTTATAACAACAACAAGGAGCACCTGGGTGGCTCTGTGGTTGAGCTTCTGCCTTTGGCCCAGGTCATGATCCTGGGATCCTGAGATCGATTCCTGCATCAGGCTCTCCAACTGGAGCCTGCTTCTCCCTCTGCTTATGTCTCTGCCTCTCTCTCTGTGTCTCTTATGAATAAATAAATAACTAAAATCTTTAAAAAGAAAACAATAACAACAAGACATTATATGAAAGAAAGATGGAGTATAAATAGAAGTTTTCAGACAGTAAGAGTCATCAAGAAGGAGGGCTAATATAATGGCTTTTTTGTCAATAAAAAAATCTAAAGCAAAGAATGCACTGCAATTTTCAAGGGACAGAGGGAGAAACAAACACACATTCTTTAAGTGTATCAGACAAAGGAAAGGTGGAAGAAAAATAGTGTTCATTTATTAGCTAGAGAGGGAAAACTGATAACAGATGACACTAAAAAGACAGAGGTTTTAAATCTTTTCTTTTCCTTTACTATTTATCAAAAAGTCAATTGCTGTCTGAAAGCTAGACAATGCAGTATATAGAGTAAGTTGAACCAAAATAAATGGGAAAAGAGAAAGAAACTGACAGAATTTTGCAGAATTTACTGGATTAATCACTGAACTGTGTGTTCCTTGAGGTCTAAGACTAGTTACCCATTGCTATAGCTCACGCCTAGTAGAGTACCTGCCTTGCAGGAGGTGCTAGAACTAAATTATGGAATGTGGAATTATGGAATCTTATGTTTATGGCTCCATGCTAGGTATTAAGTATATAGTGGTGATAAGACACACGCAGTTCTTGCTATCATGAAGCTTATATTTAGCAAGAAGAAAGCGTTAAGTAATTAATTAATTTTAATTGTATAATGGTAATGGAGGACTCTGTGAGTCTGCAATATATAATAGAACTTGTGACCCAATCTAGGGTCACTTCCTTGTGGTGAGGAAAGAAATCTCTCATGGAGTAAAAGACTTCATTTAAGATTTGAAGAAAAGAGGGGAGAGGATAGAAAGTGTTTTAGTCAAGAGAAAGAGCTTAGGAAGAGTCTCTGAGAAGGGGAAGCGTTTGTTTGGAATGTTTGAGAATCTGAAAGCAGACCAACTGAGCTTGGAACTCAGCAGTAAATACAAAATGAGGATGGCAGGGCCAGTTCTTGTAGACCTCAGGATTCTAGAATTTGTCTTAAAATAAATGGGAAGCCACTGTAAAATTTTAACAGAAAAACAGATACTATTCAATTTACATTTAGCAAGTTGACTTTCACAGCTGGGAAAAAAACAGACTGGAGAAAACCATTTAGGAGATTAGTTTAGAAGAAAAATGATCATTTGATTAAGGTGAGGAAGTTAAATTAGAAGGGGATTTTGAGAAATACTTAGGAGATAAAATTGATTGGACATGGTGATTGATTAGATACAGAGAATGAGCATGAAACCTGGATTTGGAGCTTTTTAAGTGCTCCAATCCTTAATTCTAGAGGATGGGATGACTACAGCAAGACAAGTACAGTATATCCCTTCAATCCTCAACTCACCTCCTCCTAACACAATCCTAGCCCACAAAAGCTTAGTGTGATCAGGTTTTGACAGAGACAAGCACAGAACATACCTAAGAGAAATCAGAGTGATAGTGATATCCAACAAATTACAATGGATGAATATTTCCTAATGTGTCCCTGAAATTTAGTTCTGAAGTTTCTTTTTATTTTTAGTGCATACTAAATCCAATGCATATTTTTGAAATGTTTATGTTTTGTCTTTATTTACTTACTTCATCCACTACTTCTCACATTTACTATATCCATTGATATAGATCTAGCTGGGCAAGGGGACCCTTGCTTTAGAGAGCCAAGCTCTGGTCTTCCTTTGGCAGCACCCCTCTCCATGGGGTAACAAGTCCACAGAGCCAAGGGCCTATGCCTCTTTCCAGACCATGTTCTGAGCCCCAGAATTCCCTATTTTATAGCCAGGACTTCGTATCATAGACCTCAACCTGGAATCTGGCTTCCTAAGAGTAGACAATAGTTTAGAGGTATGCACTACTAGGCTGAAAAGGTGGAAAAGGTCAGCTGGTTATGGAGATGTGATCAAGGCTTGGGCTTTAGACTGGGTTAGCTACAATGCATGACTATGACGCCCTTGATGATACACTAGAGGTCGGGGTGCTGAGCTATGGCCCTATGTGCTTACCAACTAAGTGAGAGCTGTGAATACATTCTTGACTTCTACAAGCATTTTCTGAACATATATTAGTGGCACACAAACTTTTCCATTGAGTCTGGGTGACACAAAGATGAACAAGACATCTTCCTGTCCTCTAGGAACTTAGTGATCAAGATACATGTAAATAATTCTCTGTAAAACGAGGCTGACCAAAGTAAACTCCACATGAGCAGAAACCACTTGTAGTACTTTGGGAATTTAGAGAGGAAGCAATTACTTATGACCAGGAGATTCAGGGAAAGCTTCACAGAGAAACAAAAGTGGAGAAATAATGTGCTTAGAGTTGAAAGATACACATTTAAATCCTGGACAGTGATTTATTATCTCTAAACCCCAGTCTCCTTATAGGGGTTTAATGAGATAATATATCTGGAAACATTTGTCATTGTGCCTGGTAAATAAAATATTTAATACATGCTGCTTATTCTTCTCTTTATTCCTTGAAAGACTTCTTTAGCCTCGTGAAAATAGTTATATTCCAGTATTTACATAGTTGTATCACAGGAAAATCACAATTTTCCCTGAAAACATAAACATAACTGGTATGTGTGTGGAGGGGGTTGGGGTATGTGTGTGTGCTTGGGTGTGTGTGTATACATGTGTGCATGTTTTAGAAGATTAGGGATTGTTGGAAGAGGCCTCCTTGAGGTCAGAGCTTACCTTTGCATCCCCAATGCCTATGAACATAGATATTGGCACTCAATAAATGTTTGATTGAATAAATGATCAAATGAAGATTCTCTTCCTGAAGCTGATGGAGGGATGAATGGGAGTGAAATGATAACTTTGCAAGATTCAAAGGTTATGGTTTTCCTGAGCACTGGCAGGCCTTGCTGCAGCTGCCTAAACTTGTTTAATCTCAATATTTTCTTCTTGTGAATAATATAGATGCACTGAAGTGGACAGCAAAATGACAAATATTTTTCCTTCACGGAGTTTCTTGTCTGACTTGCAAAGTCACAAAAAACCTAACCTTACGTTTTAGTGGGCATAAATACTACACCAATAGCCACCTTCATCTAGCATCTGACCTTAGAGAGCCAAGAAGAAATGAAGTGGAACATCACTGTGGATTTTGGCGCTGGACATGGCAGTGTGCCAGAGCTCACGTGTAAGGGAAAGAACCCTGCTGCTCCAACTTCCTCCACAGAGAGGGAGCTGCAGGGAAGATTCACATCCAGAAAGTTTCCATGTGACTAAGGCATCTTTAGAAATACTAAAAGCTACAGTTTTCCCTGCTACCCTCCCTGGAGGGGATGAAATCCCTCCAATCAATTTTTTTTTAACACCTTACTCACGACTATCAAATGGCTTCCTGATGCTCACAGTCTAGAGACCAGTGGCTAAACTGGTGGTTTTCAAACATGAATTGGCCTCTTACCATCCTGTCTTTCTCTACCTGGCCTTTTATGCTCGAGGACATTGATTTTTTTCTTCCTCCCACCTTGGACAAGGCCTTCCAGTTTCTCTAATTACCTCCCCATCTCATCCCACACATCCCTCCCCAGTATGCACGATCACTAGTGCATACATATATGCTTTGTTAACTCTTAATTCAGATATTAGCTTTAGGGTCACTTTCCTAGGAAAGTCTTCCTGGACCACCCGCATTCCCTGCCTGGGCTAAGTCACATTTCTGTGTTATATGTTCTCATAGAACTATAGAAATGGTTTATCTTAGGATACCTGAATCAGTTTGTATTTACACATTTATGGGTAGGATTTTATGGTTCATATATCTCTTCTCTTCTACACTATGACTTCCATGATGGTGGTGCTGTGTTTTCTCACAGCTGTGTGCCTGAGCCTAACACAGTACCTGGAACATAAAGGTGCTTGTTAAAGAGGGGATACTAAAGGGGCTTAGAGATACCCATTTACCCCTTGTTCTGGCCTCCTGCTCCTTGCTCTTCTTCCTCAGTCTTATCTACAGCTGGACTTTGGGTAATCTACTTTGAAACAAGTTACAGAGTTTTTCTGTACTCAGCTTCATCAATCCCAGACTTAAGTAAGGGTGGGAGGAAGCACTGGCTCAGTGGGGCTCTGTGATGCAGTCCGTGGCAGCAGTGAGGAACATCTAGCTCAGTACAATGGGGATGATGCCCAAACCAGAGAATTGAGCAGACTCAAGACCTAGGAAGCTTTCAGCCTATAAAGGCAGCCCAGAGAGTCATCACTCAAGGGTCACCAGAAGTACTGGGGTATGAAATCAAGATTCCAGGAATACGTGGAAGCAATCACAAGCTTGCACAAAGGGTTATAAGGGCCCATCTTGAATCTGATCTGAGACAAGGCAAGTGATGTTGTCTGGCTTCAAAATGCCAGGGGCAGAACTGAGAATTTTGCTTTAAAATGAAGCCAAATTATACGCTTTCAGTGAGAGTTATTTTTGGCAAATATGCATTATTCTATCCTTATTTCAACAACTTTGATAGTCAGATCATGAAAGTCTAGCATGTCATTGAAACACTTCTTGGTGTTTAATATCAAGAATAAATTGCCAAATGGCACAGCCACTGTGGAAAACAGTTTGGTAGTTCCTCAAAAAATTAAACATAGAATTACCCCCAACACAGCAATTTCACTTCTAGGAATATACCCCAAAGAACTGAAATCAGGGAGGCAAACAGACACTTGTACATGAATGTTCATTATAGCATTGTTCACAACATACAAAAGGTGAAAAGAACCCAAGTGTCCATCACTAGATGAATTTAATGTGGTCTATCCACACAGTGGTATCTTATTCAGTCATCAAAAGGAATGAAGTTCTGACACATGCTACAACATGGCTGAACTTTGAAAACATGCTAAGTGAAACAAGCCAGACACAAAGGACAAATATTGTATGATTCCACTTATATTAACATCTAGAGTAAGTAAATTCAGAGACACAGAAAGTAGAATAGAGGTTACCAGAGGGCATAAGGGGGGTAGGTGAGAATAGGACGTTATAGTTATTGCTTAATGGGTATAGCTTTCTATTCAGAGTGATGAAAAATTTTGGAAATAGCAGAGATGGTTGCACAATATTGAGAATATACTTAATGCCACTGAATTGTACACTTAAAAATGGTTAAATTAGCAAATTTTATGTTCTATATACTTTATCAGAATGAAAAGAAAAAAGGAATTGTCAGAAATAATCTTTCTTGAGAATGACTTGGAAATATGCATCTCAGCCTCAAATTGCTGCATACCCTTTGACCCAACAATTCCACCTCTCATAATTTATCTCAAAGAAATAATCATAATATGTGCAAAGATTTGTCTGCAAGATGGCTGCAGTAGGTATTGTTGGTTTTGTGCCCTAAATTCCTTCTCCTGATAACAGCATGTGGATCTACTAGGAAGTGATTCAGCCATGGTTGTATACTGTTTATCAAGGTTCCCTGATCTCCACTGAGGAGACTAAGTGATCTTATTAGCCCAGCTGGACTTTCTCTCCAAGGAAATCTGGAAACCGAATGGTATAGCCAAGCACATTAAGAGTGGCTGGAATAGATTTATTCTATGGAGTGGCACTTTGAGCAGACTGTCACTGGTGCTGCCACCTGGGTCCCATGTTTCCCTGGATTCTATCCTTTCTAGGCTGTGTGCTTCAGCTTTTCAACTACCCCATTTCTTCTCTGCTTAAGATCCCTAGATTTCTTCCTTCCCTCTTTTTGCTATGGCCAAAGAATCTTAATTGGTTCAATGGTCATCACAGCATTATTTTTAATGGGGAAAAAAATCTGAAAACAATTACAAGTTCAATAAATAAATTACTGGATAAACAAATTATAGTAGATCAAACTATGGATATTTTACAGTCCCTAAAAATTATATTTTAGAATAATAATTAATGATGTCAAAACATGTTCATTATGGTGTAGAGAAAAAAATCAGGCTCAACACTTCATACAACACCTAGTGCTGTGCTCATCATGACAAGTGTACTCCTTAATCCCTTTCACCTATTTTATCCATCCTCCCAAACACCTTCCCTTTGGTAACCATCAGTTTGTTCTCTACAGTAAAGAGTCTGTTTCTTGGTTTTCTTCTCCCCCACCCATGTTCATTTGTTTCTTAAATTCCACATATGAGTGAAATCACATGGTATTTGTCTTTTGCTGACTGACTTCTTACACTTAAAATACACCCTAGTTCCATCCACGTCATTGCAAATGGCAAGATTTCATTCTTTTTGATGGCTGAGTAATATTCCTGTGTGTGTGTGTGTGTGTGTGTGTGTGTGTGTCACATCTTCTTTATCCATTCATCTGTTGATGGACATCTGGGCTCTTTCCACAGTTTGGCTATGGTGGACATTGCTGCTATAAACATTGGGGTGCAAGTGCTCCCTTTTTAAAAAAAATATTTTATTTATTTATTCATGACAGACAGAGAGAGAGAGAGAGGCAGAGACACAGGTAGAGGGAGAAGCAGGCTCCATGCAGGGAGCCTGACGTGGGACTCGATCTGGGGTCTCCAGGATCAGACCCTGAGCTGAAGGCCGCGCTAAACCTTTGAGCCACCCGGGCTGCCCACGTAGTTTTATTTTTAACTTTCTGAGGAACCTCCATACTATTTTCCAGAGTGGCTGCATCAGTTTGCATTCCCACCAACAGCATAAGAAGGTTCTCCTTTCTCCATATCCTCATCAACACCCATTGCTTCCTGTGTTGTTGATTTTAGCTATTTTGACTGGTATGAGGGGATATCTCATTGTAGTTTCGATTTGCATTTCCCTAATGATGAGTGATGTTGAGCATTTTTCCACATGTCTCTTGGCTGTCTGGATGTATGTAAGTATTGAATCACTAAATTCTACACCTGAAACTAATATTACACTGTATGTTCACTAGCTGAAATTTAAATATAAACTTGAAAAAAAAAAGAACAGGCTCTAAAGTAGGGTCATCCTATTTTTGAGGAGAATTAAACATTTCTCTGGAGTTAAACTTTAAATATATACACCAAAATGGAAACAGTACCTATCTCTGAGTAGTACTATCTTTCTTCATCCAGGTCCTTAAAAGGCCCATTCTCTCTCATCTCTGGGCCTTTAGAAACACTGTTCACTGTCTGGAGTACTCCTTCCTCCCATGTCCTGTCTGGCTAACTGTTTCATATTTTTTGGATTTCCATCTAAATGAAATTTCCTCTTGGAATACCCTCTGAAACCCTGAGTCCAGGTTAGGTTTTCTCTTGTATGTGATCTGGCAAATCCTGTAGTTTCCCTTTATAGCAGTTTTCACAATGTGTGGTAATTGCCTACTGACTTGTATGTGTTTGTCTATTAGACCTTTCAGGGAGATCAGTGTCCATGTTTTTCATAATAAAGTCAATGAACATCCCTTGGGTGCTTAATAAGTGTTTCACATGTATTATCTCACTGAATTTGTCAAAATAACACTATTATTTTTCCTTTTTATAGGTAAGGATCTGGAGCTTAGAGATATAAAGCAATGTACCTAAGTGCTGGAGTTGTACCTCCAGCATCTAGCACCATGTTTTAGGTATATAGTAAGTGCTTAATAAATATTTGTTGAATTAATGAATGAATATACTAAAATTATGTCAATAAATCTAATTATTGCAGTTCTCTGAATCTATAATTAAAGAGTGTTACTAGAATTTAAAATGCCAGCTTGGGAGCACCTGGGTGGCTCCATCATTTAAGCATCTGCCTTTGGCTCAAGTCATGATCCTGGGACCCTGGGATGGAGCCCCATGTCAAGCTCCCTGATCAGTGGGGAGCCTACTTCTCCCTCTTCCTTTGCCTTTCCCCTCTGCTCATTCTCTCTCTTTTTTCACAAATAAACATATAAAATCTTGAAAAAAAATAAAGTGCCAGCCTGATCAAATGAGTAAGATGTCAGTATACAGCTAAAGGGGGAAACAACATCTTATCTTCATTGATTAGTGAATTCACTGTAAAGATCCCTAAAAAATTCAGAGCCACTTTTGCATAGAGATAAAAATCTGTCCCATCTTTTCTCCTCCTACGAATGCTTCTGTGAGAATTAGTTAAATAGCAGCCATACTTCACTGTCTAAACTAGGTATAGGACAAGGCAAGAAGAAAGCACGCTTCTCACCTAAACTGGCCACCAAAATGCCCTGTACTGCTCCTGCTGCACTAGAAGACCTGAACAAAGCTTGAGCCCAGATGTGAATGTCATTTTCCAGATCTTCACATGGAGAAATATTCCAGGAATATGAAGAACTAACCTGGGACAAATGTGATAATCAATTGAGTGCTGCACTGAAGCAGAAACGAGCAGACTGCCAAAATCTGAATTTTAAGTTGGGATCCAGCAAACAGAAAAGTAAGTGATAATAACTCTCCTGATTTTCAGTAGGATTGTTTAATCTCCTAAATTCACTGGGTTCTTTCAGACATTCTATGAAAAAAAATACATACACATATATTTGTCTCTACCCTCAGTTCCTGCTAATATTTGGTTTTTGACTCCATTTCCTGACACAGAGCTCCTAAATCCCTTGTAATTTCCTAGATGATAGGAGCATCTTTTGTTCTAATGAGGTTGCTTTTGTTGGGGTCCTGGGTTGGGGCTGATCATTAGAAAGACAAAGCATGATTAGAAGCTTAAAACTCTCAGTATCCCCTCCCCCATTCTCTAGAGAGGGGCGAGGGGCTAGAAATTGAATTAATAATTGATCATACCTATGTGATGTAGCCTCCATAACACAGGGTTCGGAGAACTTCTGGGTTGGTAAATACATCCACGTGCCAGGAGGGTGGTATACTCCAGTTCCACAGGGACACAGTTCCTATGTTCAGGACTCTTCTGAACCATGCTCTATTTCTCGCTTCATCTGGCTGTTCATCAGTATCCTTTATCATATTCTTTATTACATAATAACCAGTAAGATTAATTAAGTGTTTCCCTGAGTTCTGTGAGCCATTCTAGTAAATTATCAGACCTGAGGAGGGAGTCATGGGAACCCTGGCTTTGTTGGTCAGAAGTACAAGGGACAGCCTGGAATTTGTGATTGGTGTCTGAAGTGGGGGCAGTACTGTGAGACAGCTCTGATGGGACCTGATGCTACTCCAGGTAGATAGTTTCAGAACTAAATTGAATCACAGGACACTCAGCTGGATCGGATAATTGATTGTTTTGGGAAAAAAAACCTCCACATCTGGGGTTAGAAGTGTGAGTGTGGCAGAATGTGAGAGTAAAGGAAAAAAACAAAACAAAACAGTGAGTCTTCTCAGACAGATTCTTGGTTCCAGGCAGTTACTTTTTATCCAAGGTGCAGTGGAATATACTAGGAATAATCCCTTCTGTAGGATCCTAAGGACCTGAGAGAAACTCAGACCATAAACTTGAGAGTAGGGTCTTCCAGCCTTACCACTAGTGGTAGCTTGGGCCTGATAATTCTACTGGGACAGAGTGCCCTGCGTTGTGTAGGTTATTTAGCAGCATCCCAAGCCTGCAACTACTAGATGCCAGTAGCATTCCCTTCCTCCAGTTGTGACAAACAAAAATGCCTCCAGACACTGCCGAGTCTCCCCTCAGCATTCAAGTCACCTTCCCTCGTTTGACAAACCACTGACCTAGACTGTGGCAAGTGGAAAACATTAGTGCATCCCTACATTTCACAGGCTATCTCATAAATGTATTGTGGACACACTCATGTTTCTTGTTTATGTATGTGATGTGGAAGTATGTAGCATCGCATTAACCTTATGTTTTATATATGATGGTGGTATGTAAGAATGTCTAATAGCTTGTTAGTGATCATTTAAGAACATTCTTTCCATTCACCCCAGTCAAATGATGTTTCCAAGCATGGAAAGCTTGTGCTCCAATCTTTGCCTGGACAACAGAGCTGAATTCCTAGACTACTCTGGATTTCTGGACACTTGTGTTTGTTCCTCGCAGGGGCAGAAAAGCCTGGGTTTTGGAGTCAGGCACCCTGGACTGGAATTCCAGTTAAAACTCATTTTTTTTTTTCAGTTAAAACTCATTTATCTGTGTTCACTGTTAACTCACTCAACTGTTCTGAGCTGTAATTTCCTCAACCATGAGAACCTTCCTTGCTTGATCATGGTGAAAATTCAGGATGAGATGAGGCCTTGGACAGTGTCTGGCCCAGTCTCAGCAGGCTGAACCAGTTTCTGCTCATAAATGTTTTCTTCCCTTGGTCTTGGATTACTACCCAGGAAATAGGAATAAGAGAAAGATTCCATCACAGACTTTAGTGCCCCCGAATATTCCTTCAGCTTTTCTCAAAGCATAGTACAGGCAGGTGGCAAAGTCATGCTGGGATAATCAGGGAAGGTTCTTGAATGTGATTGAGAGCTTTGACCTGGACTGCTTGGAAACAGCTCGGGAGACAGTAAGTGAAGATGGGGCTTAAGTGAATAGGGCTTTATCGGGAAAGATGTCCTCACAGGGTAAGAAGGCTGCTGCTACAGAAGTTGTGTTTCACTCAGGAGGCCTCTTCAATGTCATTTTGTAAGCCATAATGTGCATGGCAGCAACTGAAGTCAGACTTGGGTTCTAGTTCAACTTCACTACTTTCTAGGTAAGACCACAATCTTGGGCAAGTACCCAGTTCATAAGGATGTTGTGAGAATTAATAAGGCTAATGTATGTAAAGGGATCAGCCCAGTGCCTGGTGAGTGGTAGACACTGAACAATATTAGCTGATTGTACTATGAATAATTGTCTTCTGTGAATACCTGTGCTTATATTTATTGTATTGAATGTACTCTAGAAAGGATGAATGGTGGGGAAAACAAGGCCCAAGGTAGATAAGACAGAAGTCAAATAACTAACCAATCACAAGAGAAGAAGTAGAGGATAAGATATATATGGGAGAAAATGCAGGAATAAGATAGAAAAAGTGGGAAAAAAAGACAAAGGTTAAAAGTGCATAGTGGTACTCTTATGTAAAAGCTGGGGGTCAGGTACCTGTGTGCATTAAAGGCTTAGAGAGTCAGGCCAGAGACAAGGTCCTACCTTCACTAAAAATGAATGGACAGGTAGTAGAAGAGGCTTTGGTTTTGCTATCATTATCATTGGGCAATATTCACTGAGTTCCTATGATGCATTGGACAAACAAATAATAAGGCAATGTCACACCTTGAAGAGCTCATGGTTTACCTGGTCCCTAAGTAAACTTTTTCATCTAACTCAGAGGTCCTACTCTCTCTAAATAGCCTTGTCTGTGAATGTTGGTAGGCAGAAGGAGTCAAGCCTTGAACAGATTCTCTCTCCCCAACTTGTGCTCTTTTACCACCAATGTTTTTCTGTGCCCAATATATTTGTACAAGTCAGGAAAGTTAAGTGCATTGAGGTGCTTATTGAAAAGACTTCAGAAGAATACACTGCCTTTTAGGCAGGCTACAGATGCTGAGCCAGTGGAGAGATTTCTGGAAGAGCATTTGGAGAAAAGTTGGTTTGCTCCTTTGTGCTGGGTGGCATGCTCTAGCACCTTTCTGACTACAAGGAGAAGAATCAAGTCTGTGAAGTCAGCCACAGATCTGACCACAGCTTTCACAGGCCAATGGCAGGGTCAACCAGCCCCAGGGGAGACATTCTTTTGACAGCCACTCTGACAAGCTCAGGGGATTTGGAACACAAAAGTAAAGGTGATCTCCAACCAGACAGCTCCAGGAAAGCCTGTGGAGGAACACTGCATTGTCCACAAGCTATTCCACAGCTGCTTCAATTACAGAATTAAACTATATCTGAGTAGCAGCAACATCCATGAGAGCCAAATTGGATTTCTCCTTGGAAAACAAGCTACAGACCACATCTTTATTGTGCAGACACTCATTAACAAATATGTAAAAAAAAAAAAAAACCAATCAGAGAAAGATGTTTTCCTGCTTTGGAGACTTTTTAAAAAGCATTTAATTCAATCTGGCACGCATGGCTGAACCTGAAATGGCTACAATGTGTAACTGGTGGGAAAGCATGACCAAAGTGGTTCTATCAATCCACGGTCTGCAGGACAAATACACCCAGAACTCAACTGGCATAAGGAGAAGGGGCTAGCTCCCCCCTTCAGTTTTTCTGAACACTGGAGAAGGGTTTTCTATGCCTGAGGCACTTCTAAATTCAGGATCTTTCCTGAGAAAAGAAACACTGCCTCAGATAACTAGGTTAGTCTCTTCATCTCTCCCCTTGTTCCTGGGCAAAGTTAAATTGCTAGGCTAGCCACAGGTTTTAGACCCTCAGGCCATCTACAAGGAAATTTAAGAACTGATTTTCAGGAAATAGTCCCAAATGACCTCACGCTTGACTTTTTTAAGTGTAGAATATGCTATCTGTGCTTTTATAGGGTCCACTAAGGTTGTCTAGACTCCAGACCCTGCTCTAAAAGGCCCATAATTTGAGTGGAGCCAAAGAAGTGAGCTTCACGGATCAGGGTAAGATCTATCCTTTAAGAAGAAACTATATATTTGTTGGCTTTTAAGATATCTCCATTGATATCTGGGTTTATGTGATTTTAAAAGAATAGTTAACCTTGTAATCACCAAAGTGCATTTACTATACCCTAAAGCCAGGGCATATGTGTAGAAATATGAAATAAGATAAAGAGTCAAGCTGGGGAGGGACAGAGAATCTTTGTTGTACTCCATATCCTATAATGGAAGCTAGTAGGTACTTTGCTATTTATGAAAGGCAGTGTATGAAGTGTGTGGGGCAATTCCAGGATGTGAAAAAATAGGTCTTGTGGAATAAAGCCCATCTCCATCAGGAATCTAGAGAAGGGGAGACAGAAGCATTAGAGAGAAAAGGTAGGAGATCTGTCTCTATTCTGTGCCTTGAGTATACTTCTCATTTCGGTGACCATTTTGCTGATATCAAGTTAAAGGTGAGGACTGATAATTAACTGGCAAACCCATGTTGCCAAACTATATCATTCTCAACAGAAAATACACTAGAAACAAAATTGACCAAAGTGATCACCCATATAGCATTCTGGCTCAATGTTTCCTATATGGATGCTCCCCTATGACCAGGGGCAAGAAGCAGTTCTCTTGGCTGGGCATAGCACAGAACCACCAGAGGTTTCTATCTTTAGCCATTACCTCATCCTTACTGTTCAGGGAACAATTGTGGGTTAGTGACAGGAACACTTTGGAGCAGGTACTTTGCCAGTTATATACTACTATTCTTAATAAGTACAAACGGGAAGCCACACTACCAACTCAGTAACTACCTTTGATGTTTTCATACATAACTCCTACATATTGGAAATCAATCATTATAAACCCGAAAAGCTTCAATTATGGAGTTTTACAGACTTTGCATAAAGAAATATTAGTTGATGGAGAAGCTGGAAAGAATAGCAACCCTGGCACAGAAACCCACTAAGAAAATAGAATATGGACTCTCTGAAATGTGCAAGATTTTCACAGTTCAAAGGGAAGTCCAACGCCAGAAAATTGCCAGCTGGAAAACAGCTTCTTGAACCCTGAATGAAGACATTATTATAAATCTCATTACATAATTTGATAATTCTGACATTTGCAAAAGCCTGCTGACTTAAGTCTTGAATTGCACAAATTCTCCACACAAATTAAGCTTGATGGAAAATTTTATTCTATTTTGCTCTGATTACCATTCCTTAGTTTTAAATGACCACAGTTGTTTTAAAAATGTAAGTGGGACAGTGAAAATGCATTTAAAAGTTTCCCTTACAATTAGGAAATAAAGACTGTGTCATAGAGTTTCACTCTCTGGTCTCTCTCTTCCACCTCAATGAAGTTTCCGTGTCAACTATAAATGAAAAAATTGGCAGAACTCCCTCCTATCTTCTCTACCCCCATAGTCAAAGATATAAATACAAATTTCAGGTGTTACTGACAGAAACTGAGCCCAGAACCCAATAGGTTCGGGGACTTTCTTAACATAATAAGGGATTTCCTTTGGCATATACCTATTCTGTGGGGTGATTAGGGCTGTGTGATGTTGGAAATTACACTGTCGGCAGTGCATTCTTAGACAACTCTGCATGTGATTTTGCAGACTCATGGAAGCATCCAACCCACATGCACATGAGCATGAGCAGAGGAGATATGCACAATATGCGTGTCTGTAGTTCTTTGCTACCCAAGTGACACATAACGTTGATAATGACCAATGAGCACAGAATTCCAGTGGATTCATGATGCATGAGAGTTCAACGAGACAAAGTGAGTGCAAGGTGAGTGTGTGTTTTATGCAATGTTTTCATTGTTCTAAAAGAACAAAATACATATACATGTACAAGCTATGAAATACAAATTGTATAATTTTGGTAATTTGCATGGAGTTTAAAGGCTCTTCTATTAGCACTTATGTCTCGCATTCACAATAGAAAGATGAATGGCAAAAGTCATGTTAATTATTTAAATTTTTAATTGTTCTTTACTTAGAAAAACTTTAATACCAAATAAAAAATACTGTAAGTCAGAAAAGAGACTGGCAGAAAGGAAAAAAGCTTTGCAGTTTGGTATATGTTTAATGGCACTTTTCAAAAACTGAGGTTCCACATTTTCTTTTTGCATGGGGTCCCGCAGATTATGTAAGGTGGCAGGATCCATCCTTACTTTTCCTAACAACTCTGCAGCACTGTAATATCCCCTTCCTGTATATTTCACCAGCAAACAGGGTGGGAGTCCAAAAACTGGAGAGATACTGCTGGGAAGACAGGTCTAAGGGGAGATTCAAACTGATTGCTGGCTATAAAAGGAATAGCCATAGAAAAAGAGGAGATGGGGCTACAAGGATCTTGCCTTGGTGAAAACTGAGTTTGATGGGTGAGACCCACATGATTCAGAGAAAGTAAAGTGGGCCTGTGAGCTGCTGTAGTGCCCTGCATCTCCCACTGTGGCCTCTGGACCACAGAGGGCAGGAAGTGACACATGCAGGTGGGTTGGGGTGAGGAGCATGTAAACATGGAAGGACGAGACTGGTAGAAAGGTTCTTCAATATTTTACCTCCATAAAAGGATTTCTGAATTTGGCAGCACAAGGGAAGTGGTGTTTGGCATCTTTCAATACCGATCATGAATAATGTTTCAACTTAAAATTTTTGATCTAACTCTTCTGTGGGTTGGATACTTCCATGAGTGTGAGGCAAAATCACATGCAGAGTTGTCTAAGAATGCACTGCCTACAATGTAATTTCCAACATCACACAGCCCTTAATCACCTCACAGAACAGGGATATGATGATTGCCATCATAACCTCGATCCATAGCCTCAGCAGCTAGAGTTTCTGCTATCTAGCCTTCTAGTATGGTTAGATGTGGGAACAAGAATGTGTGCTGCTTCAGGACCTGGGTATAGAGCAAGCTATGGGAGAGGACTGAGTGTAGGAAGGGAAATCTTAGCCCTGTGAGTACAATGATTAGAAGTAAGATCTAGATAGAATATTTGTCTTTCATTGTGAGTTTGTATTCACATGGGTGACAAGGAAAATTATTGACAATTCTTACACGAAAACTACGGCTTTGGTGGGGCTGTGAAATAGTAATGTGTATTAAGTCATTTATACAAATGTCATTTCTTTCAGCATAATAACAATCACATTATTAGATATACCAGATCAGCTCTGCTGTAAATTTTATTTTGATTACAACACTAACTACAATATTAAATTAAACTCTATAGTATAAAGTCTAGCACTAGTCATGGGGCCAGTCTCATTCCAAAATCATATTTCCTTGATTCAAATTTCAATGCCTGTGTTCAAACAGCATGGCCATCTGCTTATGACTTCAAAAACAAATACAGAGAACATAGTTTCTAAAGGACCTGGGGGCTAAAATACAGAACATGGTCATCATTAAGTTTATAGATGACACTAATGAGAAGAAGGGCAGGCTGGGAATTCTAAACAGGAACAAATGCAGGGTAGAGGCCTGGAGAGAGTCTTAACCATAAAAGTGAATGATGGCAAAGGACTACCTTTGTGTGGTCATGTCTAGATTAGGATGGGGGCTCATTGGGGTTGGGGGAAATGAAAGTGGTATAAATTTCTGAGGCTGGGGATCCCTGGGTGGCTCAGTGGTTTAGTGCCTGCCTTTGGCTCAGGGCATGATCCTGGAGTACCGGGATCGGGTCCCACATTGGGCTCCCTGCATGGAACCTGCTTCTCCCTCTGCCTGTGTCTCTGCCTCTCTTTCTCTCCCTCTGTGTCTCTCATGAATAAATAAATAAATAAATAAATAAATAAATAAATAAATAAAATAATAAAAAATACAAAAATAAAAAAAATTTCTGGGGCCTAGCACTCAGGAAGAGGGCCCAGTGTCCAACTGTGCTAATATTATCTCAAGTACCTTGCAAAGATGTTCAGCCAGTCCACTCTTGCTGGGGGAGGGGTGGAAACATGTTTTCAGGAGAGCTCCAACCCATTCTGGGGTTTGTACAGTGTTGATGTGATGATTTAGGATAGTGCTATCCTGGGGTTTGCATAAAAGGAGTGGAAGGCAAAAAAAAAAAAAAATGTTCCTCTCTTATCTTTACTCCTTCCCATCCAATCCATCCACATGGCCTATCATTTCTACCTCCTACTATATTCTGTCATCAGTCCCCTTCTGCCCTCTTCATTGCCACTGCCAATGCCCTTGTGTGAGCCTTCACAGTTTCTCACTGGGTCCATGACAGGACAGTGTCTCCCTAGGCTCTCTGCCCCAACTCTGGACTCTCTGCTATCTGTTCTCCACAGAGCAGTTCAAGTCATTCTCCCAAGACTTATGTCAGATCAGAGCAGTTCCCTTCAGTGGCTGCTCATTGCTCTTGGACTAGCACCTGAGCTCCTCATGGTGGTCCTTATGCTCTACATGATCTGGCTCCAGCCTAGCTCTCTAGCTTCTTTATATACCTCTTCTACCTCCCTACTTCACTCAGCTTTCTTCTCCACCCTATGAATCCTCTGGACCTGCTCCCTTCTGAAGGCCCCAGCACAAGAGGGCTCCCCCAGCTCTTCTTGAGGCCACCTCATTCTCATCCTTCAGCTCCCTGCTCAACTTCCTGCTCAGGGACCTATCTGTGTCACTTCATCTCAAATAGCCACTTCCATGCATCTGCCTTCGGCTCAGGTCATGATCTTGGGGTCATAGGATTGAGCCCCACATTGGGGTCCGGGCTCAGCAGGGAGTCTGCTTCCCCCCTCCGATCCCTCCCTCATGCTCATTCTCTCTCTGTCTTTCTCTGAATCAAATGAATAAATAAAAAATCCTTTAAAAAAAGCCTCTTCAGGCATCTGGGTTGCTCAGTTGGTTAAGCATCTGACTCTTGATTTCAGCTCAGGTCATGATCTCAGGGTCGTGGGATTAAGCCCCTCATCGGTCTCTGTGCTCAGTACAGAATTTGTTTGTCTGTCTCCCTCTGCTTCCTCCACCCTACTCATGCTCTCTCTGTCTCTCTCTCTTAAAATAAATTTAAAAATCTTAAAAATAATAAAGTAGCCTCTTCACCAAACCTTCACCAGATTTCTCCAAACCTTTATTGTTATTGTCACAATCTGTAGTAATTATCTTATTTTCTGGTTACTTATTTCTTATTTTTCTCTGCCCAAGATAGACTCTGAGCTTCTTGAGAACAAGAAGCCATGTCTATTTCCATCATAGCTATATTGCCAGAACCTAGCACAGTGTTAGTACAGAGCTGGCACTCTGTAAGAATGTGTGAATAACTAAACCCATCTCCTGTCACAAGGCCACTGTAGTGATCAGCATATTTTAAAACTGGACCTCTTAATCCTGTAGTCATTTCTGGGGAAGTAATCTCTGGCTCCAGAGCTGATGAATGTACCTGGACAATAAAATAAAACATATCTTCAAGCTCCCAAGTCGCTTAGCAGAGGCCCTTCAGGGATAGGGCAGGTGTTATAGCACATGGTCAGGTGATCTTTGAACCCTCAATCACAGCAGTGGCAGCTTCGGCAAGAACACTTTTTCTTTTGTGGACTTTTCACCTACATTTCTATGCCTTGGAGAATGCCTCTAAATTTAGCATCACCTGCATTTTCATTAAGGTAGCCTTAACATCCGCCTTCCTAGATGAGGAATGATGGTGAGAGACAAGGACAAAGAAGCGACTCCTCCTCTCAACAGACTCCCAGCAGGCATCCCTCTGTGCAGCCCAGAGTCACTCATCACTCTCCTGTGTTTGTCTTCCCCCGGCCAGCTTTTAGTTTATTTGACTGGCTTTCATTCAACATACTTAAGTTTTGAAAGCTGAGCTTTAGGAGATATAATTCTAGACGCATTCTCTGAGTCATGTCATTTTACCCAAAAAAGCATATGATGTGAGGTTTAGAGGACATTTCCTAAGGCAGAGCTGCTGGAATTTTTAAAAAAAGTCAAGAAAGCAAGAGGATGGCCAGTACACTGATCAACACTCATTCCTCAGATCACATGGTGATTCCATCAGTGGAACTAAGTGCGTGCCGATCGACCCAGGAAGGCCAGTGCAGGACAGATACCCAATTAGTTATAATAACCTTTGACTGGCAGGTGAAAGGAGAGAACTATGTAAATGTGGACACCCAGAAAGGCATTTTGGGACCAAATCACTGGGAATTTCCTATCTGATGTGTCAACTGGAAGTACAGTCCCTCTGAGCCATGTGCTATGCATTCTTTAGGATTCGGGAGCCAAGTGATTGGGATACAACAGCCCTAAATGAGCTTCACAGTTATTGTGAATGAAAGAGGAAGGCCATATATTTTTAGAAGAAAAAGCCATATAAATCTGACAGTTTTACCCCTGTCATAGCAAATCCCAACTATATCCAGCCAAACCACTTTGTTTTCCTGACAGAGACTTGCACAGTGGGAAGACACGAAAAATCAGTGGTAACAACTGCTTTGGTACCCTTTGGGCTCAAGTAATGTCTCTGGGTCCATTCAGGATAAGGTGGGTCACCTTCCATTTTCAAACACACGCACACACACACACACACACACTTAACCAACACATATGTAGTAATAGCCTCATACATATAAGATGAATTATGCAAGTAATTTTTAAATTTTTCTCCTTAAATTGCACTATACTTTCCTGTTTTGAAATATCTAAATTATTAGTCACAACAGTACTATTATCCATTTAGTGCTTTTTTGTTGTTGTGTCGAAATAGACTAACAAGGATGAAGAGAGGTTCTTAAATTTTTTTCCAGGTAAATCTGCAAATATATAGATTGGTAGTGATACCTATCAACATTTAAATGCACATACCCTTTTACTTAGTAATTTTATTTCTAGGTATCTTTATGCAGACTTACTACACTACACAAAGACATCCTTAAGCACCCATCTTCTCCGTTTTTGTAACCAAGGAGCTGAATGTAGTTGTAGAAAACCACACACTCAGGCAGACAGGTTTCATTTTGAATATGATCCCACATCTCACATGCGCTTTCAGTGCTACTGGTAATCTTATGACAATTTTTTTAGTTTCTTCATCAAACTGGCCTTTCTACTCTCTGAAGTGACTATTTCATACATTTCTTTTCTGCTTAAATCCTTTTCTTTGCTCATATGCCTTCCACTCAATCATTTTGCCCTTTGTTTCAAACAATACAAGGAACTGTGATCTGGGAGTTCCTTTTCTTCTGTCACCTAGTCCATGCACAGTTGCTGCTATATCCTACTCTCTTCCTATACAAGTTGGAAGTGCTGTCTCTCCCAAAGAAGGCTAGGCTTTGTCTACCACCTCAAATCCACCTTCTTTTTTTGCACTGTCAATCCTCATACTTTTGCCTGGCTTAAAATATGCTGGCAAATTTGTATCTCCAGTACAAATATCATTGAACTCCAGACTTATTTTTTTAATATTTTTTATTGGAGTTCAATTTGCCAACATATAGCATAACACCCAGTGCTCATCCCACCAAGTGCCTCCCTCAGTGCCCATCACCCAGTCACCCCAACCCCCTGCCCACCTCCCTTTGCACTACCCCTTGTTCGTTTCCCAGAGTTAGGTGTCTCTCATGTTTTGTCACCCTCAGTGATATTTTCACTCATTTTCTCTCCTTTCCCCTTTATTCCCTTTCACTAATTTTTATATTCCCCAAATGAATGAGACCATATAATGTTTGTCCTTTTCTGATTGATTTATTTCACTCAGCATAATACCCTCCAGTTCCATCCATGTCGAAGCAAATGGTGGGTATTTGTCGTTTCTAATGGCTGAGTAATATTCCATTGTATACATAGACCACATATGATTAATCTGCATACTTGATACTCTACTTGGATGTCTCCCAAGCATCTCAAAATTAACATGTTCAAAGGACCCATCCTTCCCCACAAATTTATTATTCCCCTAGTCTTCCTCACACAGTGAATGGTTGCACCACTCAGTAGTTATCCAAGCCTCTATTCTTTGATTCCCACATCCATCCCTGTTATGCATGTCAATTCTACTGTTTAAAGATATGTTGAATCTGTGTATCTTATAGCCACTAGCCTGGCCCAAACTAGCCATCATCATCTTGCCTGTACTAATGAAAAAGCTTCCTTCCTGGCCTAAACCTAACTATTACAATCTGTTCTCCAGAGTATGTGAGTGGTTTTCTATATATGTATCTCTATACCTGTATTGATATCTATCTATCTATCTATCTATCTATCTATCTATCTATCTATCATCTATCTTTATATCCATATCTGTATCTAATCACATTAAATGAATAAAATTCTCCAGTGGCTTCCTGTAACATTTCAGACCCAAACTTCTTACCACAGCTTGCAAAGTATTTTATAACTGGTCTCTCTCTACCTCTGCAATGTTATTTCATGCTGCTCTCTCTTATCTACCACCTTTTAGCCACAGCCTCTTTTCAATTCCTTAAAAGCACTAAGTTCATTTCTATCTAGGGCTTTCCAAGTGCTATTCCATATGCCTGGAATGCTTTATCACCTTTGGGTTCCATTTTAAATACCAACTTCTCAAAAAGTCCTCCAGGTAAGTGTTCCCAGTTAACTTTACATTAGCACACTACATTTCCCTCATAGCATTTATCACAATTTGTGATTGCCTATTTACTTCCTCATTTATTCTATATATTTTGGGTGCTAGATTGTAAACTCTGCAAGGCAGGGAATATTATTCAGATATGTTTACCTAACCCTTCACACAATATGTCATACATAGAAAGAGATCGATAAATACTGATGAATATTTGAGTAAATGTTACAAGAATGAATGTTAGGTATAGCATTGTTATAATACCAAAAAATAAAAAACAGCTTTAATGTCTCCTAATAAGTGAAGGGTTATATAAATGATGGCATATCCTTAGAATACTAAAAGGTAGAACTATTTTTACAGGGATAAAAAACTGTCCAAGATATATTAGGTAAAAACAAAACAAAACAAAACAAACAAACAAACAAAACTGTAGAGCATGGTATTTAAAAAGTCTTATGCCACACCTAAATATATTATAGCATATGCATGGAAAGTTCCTAAACCTACAAGAAACTGTGATAGCTGGTACTCCTGTTTAGAGGGAATCTTTTTTGTCTCCATGTACAGCTTGAATTTCTTAACATAATTATGGATTACTTTTATAATTTAAAATCTTCTTAAAATTGGGGATCCCTGGGTGGCGCAGCGGTTTGGCGCCTGCCTTTGGCCCAAGGCGCGATCCTAGAGCCCCGGAATCGAATCCCACATTGGGCTCCCAGTGCATGGAGCCTGCTTCTCCCTCTGCCTGTGTCTCTGCCTCTCTCTCTCTCTCTCTCTCTCTCTCTCTCTCTCACTGTGTGCCTATCATAAGTAAAATTAAAAAAAAAATCTTCTTAAAATTAAAATACAAACACATATTAATTAACAAAAACGTAGCCATATATTGCATTTCTGTTCCAAGAGATACTAGGCCCTGTTTATTAGAAGCTAGGGGGTAAAGGACACATATGTAAGTAACCATTTTCATTAATTAATGGAGACCTGCTGTGCCTTTTCCCAAAAGATTAACTTGAGGTGGCTACGAAAAACTGTGTTGAATGCGACAATTAAAAAAGTAGATTTGTAACCAGACCAGGAAGCATCTTGTATGGAGAGCGAGTAGTCTGCATTTACTGGATGGGAACTGGAGGGTCTTAAAAGACTTTGTGCTTTAAAAAGTTCAATCTGGCCAGCTAGGAAGATTAATCTTCCAGAGTAAATTTTACCTCTTTATAACATCTTATAATTTAGAAACCACGAAACAGGTAACACTCTCATTACTCCTCTGCTAACAGTAATAAGACAGTTTCCTTTAGTTAGGAAGTACTTAGATTAGAATCATCCCTGGTGCTACTGGCACAGACCTCCTTGACTCACCAATTGCCAGGGCTTTGTCTGATGTAAAGAACCTGCAGACCACATTGGTGCCCGCTGGCTTCTTTTGGTTTCCTTCTGGTTGCCTCATTTGTATTTATGGACAGACATAATGGAGGGGGTGTATATGTGCAGATGGGATAGGGTGGAGTAGATGGTCTCTCCTACTCAAAGATACTAAGCCCAGCCAGACTTACTTCAGTTCCCTCAAGTGAGGGAAAAGAGGGTTCCATCCCTCACTTGGAGGCCTTTTAAATATTTTGGTAGTTCTCAAATCTTATAGTGCAAAAAGAATCACCTCAAGGGCTTGTTAAAACTTAGATTCCTGTGCCCCATCCCCAGAGATTCTGATTCAGTAAACCAGGGTGGGCCTGAGCATTTGCATTTCTAACAAATTCCCAGATGATGCACATCGTCTGGGGACTGGACTTTGAGAATCACCACTTTATTTTTTTTTTTTCCTTTTTTTATTCCACTTCATTTTTTTTTTTTTTTTAGTTTTGAGTCCTTTCTTTTTTTTTTTTTTAATTAATTTTTATTGGTGTTCAATTTACCAACATACAGAAAAACACCCAGTGCTCATCCTGTCAAGTGTCCACCTCAGTGCCTGTCACCCATTCCCCTCCAACACCCGCCCTCCTCCCCCCTTCCACCACCCCTAGTTCGTTTCCCCGAGTTAGGAGTCTTTATGTTCTGTCTCCCTTCCTGATATTTCCCAACATTTCTTCTCCCTTCCTTTATATTACCTTTCACTATTATTTATATTCCCCAAATGAATGAGAACATACACTGTTTGTCCTTCTCCGATTGACTTACTTCACTCAGCATAATACCCTCCAGTTCCATCCACGTTGAAGCAAATGGTGGGTATTTGTCGTTTCTAATTGCTGAGTAATACTCCATTGTATACATAAACCACATCTTCTTTATCCATTCATCTTTCGATGGACACCGAGGCTCCTTCCACAGTTTGGCTATTGTGGCCATTGCTGATAGAAACATCGGGGTGCAGGTGTCCCGACGTTTCATTGCATCTGAATCTTTGGGGTAAATCCCTAACAGTGCAATTGCTGGGTCGTAGGGCAGGTCTATTTTTAACTCTTTGAGGAACCTCCACACAGTTTTCCAGAGTGGCTACACCAGTTCACATTCCCACCAACAGTGTAAGAGGGTTCCCTTTTCTCCGCATCCTCTCCAACATTTGTTGTTTCCTGCCTTGTTAATTTTCCCCATTCTCACTGGTGTGAGGTGGTATCTCATTGGAGAATCACCACTTTAATGGAGTAAGCCTACTCTCCTTTTCTCATGCGTGGGGATCCTTAGGCAAGTGCCATGTGGTCATTCGGGAGAGCAGCCATCCCTTTTATTGGTCACAGTCCAGAGCCTTGACTTTGCTGTTTGAACAACTTCTGGTAATTTCTGCTCTGGACGGGCAGCACACAGCCCTTTGGAATGTCTCTATTCTGTCTGGCTTTAGGGTTGCAGCCTCTCACCCTGCAGTGTGTACATGGCATTACATACATAACCATTAGCAGGACTCTGGAGTGTTGGGTATGGGAGACGATGCATCCTGTGTTCTCCCCCCCCTCCCCACCAGCATTGTGTTGCCTCCCATCCTCCCGGGGAAGGGGCCTTCTGCAGCCAAGTGGGGAGCGAGCCAACAGACTGTTCAGGGAGTCCATTGTCACAGGAAGGGCTCTGGATCCTGGGGAGAAGGACCTGATATATTAGCCACTCATTCCTTCTCTCTATCGTGTCATTCTCCCTCTACCCAAAACATATTTTCTTCTTTCCTTTCTGCCCCAATGTTAACTCTGCTCCAACACAGACAATGTATGCTCTGTGCCAGGCACAGTACTGTGGACTTCAGAGGCAACAAATGTAGAAAACTTGGTCCCCACCCTCGAACAGTTTAGACCCCACTGGAGGAGACAGACACCTTAGTGGTTACCACAGGAGATCAAAAGCATTTAGTGCTAAAATGCAAATTCTGGAAGTACAGAGAGCCCGGGAAAAAAGGATCATTACTTTTGACTGAAGAAATTAGACTCTGAAGAGGGGGTGTCATTCCAGCTGGCCATAGGAGGAGAAAGAGAAGAGCAGGGAGTCTATGCTTTGGGGAACAGAATGAGTACTAGAATCTCTCCACAATAGAGTGCACTTCTGTGCTATTGGAGTTGGGGAGGAGGAGACGGGGAAGCAGTGTATTTCTAAGCTTTTACTTAGTGCCATCAAGAACATTGGGTGTTTCCAATTGCAGCTCTGCCCACCAGGGATATTTGTCAGCTTCCTGAATTTCCAGCTGTTGCCATGATCTGTTTTACTCTGGGCCTAACAAACTTCATGCAGATGCAGGCAAAATTACTGATTTGATTACTGATTACTAACTAATATTCATAGTTTAAAACCTCAAAGAGGGTCCTTTTAGGGAAAGATGTCCAGTTTTTCAAATGTAAGACAATAAACTCAGTTTTCTACATCTCATTTTTTTTTTAAAGATTTTACTTATTTTTTTTAAAAATTTTTATTTATTTATGATAGTCACAGAGAGAGAGAGAGAGGCAGAGACACAGGCGGAGGAAGAAGCAGGCTCCATGCACCGGGAGCCCGATGTGGGATTCGATCCCGGGTCTCCAGGATCGCGCCCTGGGCCAAAGGCAGGCGCCAAACCGCTGCGCCACCCAGGGATCCCTACATCTCATTTTCAAATATGTACCAACATTTCAGAAAGTTGGCCTTTCTTTATCTATAGCCTGTGATATAGGAACAGTGATTTTCCCAGATACCTGATTGAAAATGCAACATAGGAAGCCTTCTACTGACTTTGAACTTCTATTCCACATCTAACTCCTAATTATGTAACCCTTAGCAAGTTACTTTATCTCTCTGTGCCTCAGTTTTCCTCACCCATAAATGGGGATCATAATATCTACACTCATAGGGTTGTTGTGGGAATGAAATGAAATAATACCTGTAAGCTCCCAATAACTACTAGCTGTTTTTTTTTCTATTGACATTTAAGCTAAGCAAATGTATTTTTAGGTGAATAGGCCCAAAATGCCCACATATTTCCACTTTTTTCATAGCTTTAATTCAGAACTCTGTCTGGGTTTCATAAGGGCCATGTGCAGTATTTGCTCCTTCAACATGGAAGACCCCTAATTAAATCCTATGGCTGAGCAGTTCTTCAGATATTTGAGAGCTTGCCGGAAGAAAATTCTCTTCTTTCCTGTATGTTGGGAGTCTCTAGTACATCTTCTATACTTCCTTGAAATTGTTTATGAGGTACAAAGTCATAAAGAATAGAGAAGGCACATCAGATCCTAGGGGACAGTTAATAATGCAAATGACCAACATGGAAATCTTGAGCCACTTCTTCTAAAGCATGAGTAATGGTTACATTCATGGACTCTTAGGTCACATGAGTCTGGATGCTGCCTCTGCTTTGTGATCCTAAGCATGCACCTTAACCACTCTTTGCTTCTCCTTACTTACATGAAAAAATGGAAGCGATAAAAGTATGTACCTCAAGAGGCTGTTGAGACAATCAAGAGATTTTGGTAAAGCATTGTTAGTATAGTGCCTGACACTTAACAAGCACTCAGTAATATTAGGTCTTGTAGCATAATGGAAAGAAAATCAGATTGGAAGTTGAAATAATAGATTTCTAGTAATAGATTTCTTCTTTATAGAATAAAGGATCAGGAGAAAATGATCTGAAAAGATTCTTCTCAAGTCTAGTCAGCTGATTCTAGCCTCATCTTACCTTTCAGAGTGTGGAACAATAGCCTTCTCACTCTTTAGGATTTAGAGAACAAACTACAGACCCTGAAAAAGCTTCTCTTTGTCTCCTTTGACCATTATTGTTGCTGGCATTATTGATTCTCAGGGATGTGTGCTGATCTAGCTCTTTCTCTTCCAGGGGTCTGCATTCATTTCCATCTCTGCAGATACTCCCTTGGTACCATCATACTCTCTGAGGACCTGGGACCACGTATGCCCCTTCTTTGGGACCTCAAGATTCTGTTTTAGGTATTAGGAGGATCTCTTAAGTCCCTTCTAATTTCAATATTCTGTGAGTCTGTAGATCTCAACCGGTACCCTTTTCCCGCTGGTGTTTGGCTGAGACTGTAACAAAGCTGGATGTATTCAAGGGCAGTGTGGGCAATAAAGATTGCAACCAAT
The DNA here is from genome assembly GCF_048418805.1 of Vulpes vulpes. Classification (NCBI taxonomy): domain Eukaryota; kingdom Metazoa; phylum Chordata; class Mammalia; order Carnivora; family Canidae; genus Vulpes; species Vulpes vulpes. The sequence continues at coordinate 89,051,099 of NC_132794.1, forward strand.
GGGCTAGACTGCAAATGAAGCAGCTGTGATGTCTAGTACTTCTTAGTATCACAGTAATTAGAGGCTTAAACAAACTAAAGTAGAATTTTATAAAAGAAGGTAGGTTTGGGGAGGTATTTGGAGGATTCACAATTGGGCATTCTAAAGATATAATAATGCCTTAATACAAAATTTCCTGGCTTTCTTTCGAGTCACTGGAACAGTGTTTATGTTTCGTAATGTTAATCACATGCAATTCTTCTAAATCTGGGATCTAATGGATGCAAAAATTGGTCCAAATGTCAATTTTAAACATATGTTTTTTATAGTGAAGAGACCTGTATGGTTCCAAACACCAGTTAACTCTTTGATGAAATTAGGGTCTGATTTTTTTCAGAGATGGTTCTGATTGGTATTCAAGATGGGGAGAAATCCTTAGACATTCTGGCAATGGGGTCAGCAGAGGAATTGGAAAGGCACTTTCCTGAAGCAAAGTATGAAGGCCTGGGATAGCTCAGTGAATACTGCTCACTCCAAGGAATGGAGGGAGTTAGGAAGCTGTCCGGCAGACTTTGGTAGGCTCTGGAAATTTCAAAATTGGACAGAACAATGAAAGCCAATAGAACTCTTTTGTGGGGACTTTAAATGCAGATGGAGAACATACTGATTTTGTTGGTCATTAATAGTCATCCTGAATTTCAAAATGACCATTTTCATTTTTTTCTAATGATGTGAAACAGTTTCACTTGGTCCTCAGAGAGCAATTAACTAGACTCTGTTGGTGTCCAACAACTGTGGTTGTTGTTTTGTCTGAAGAAAAGGAGGCTGGGGGATGACTTAGCTTTTCAGGACAAGAAGAAATTCATAGTTTAAAAAATAACAGAAATACGAGTTAGATATGAGCCTTTAAATGCCAGGACATCACAATTGGAAGAACTGGCCAAAACCATGATACTGAGGGGCATGAGTGGCATCTGCTCTGAAGACCTGACAAGTACCACCTGTTTTGTACTACTGAGAAATTGAGGACAATTTGATTCTTAAAGCTGGACACCAACTCAGTAACTTGGTGCTTCAAATAACACTGCCATGACTCATAACCATTTGGATATTTAAATTGGAATTGCCTTTTAAGCCAGTAAAAGTCATGGAAGAAATCCACTCCATAGTCACAATCTGGGATATTTTTTCACCCCAAGTGAAATTTCTCAGTTAAATTATCCACTCTGTTCAGTCTTCCTGGCTCCAAATAACATTTAGCTACTTCAAAAAATGCAACCCACCACTACAGGATAAAGATTAACCATAGATAAGACACTAAAGAATGTGCCATAAATGCAGGATGCAATTCCTAAAGAGATGTTTCACAGATATCTTCAGCAAAGGCAGTATCAGTAAAAAGAACTGTAGAGCTTTCTGAAATGACTCTTTTTGAAGAGAAGTCCTTTCATTTGGATAAATTAGTTCTGGTGTGCTTGAGAAAAAGTTAGCGTGTTACCCCCTAAGCTTACTTCATATGTAGGGCACTTCATTTTCCCTGCTCTCTACCACCTCATTAGATGTTAGGAGTACAAGTGTAGTGGTTTATTGAAAGGGCTCAATTTGGTGGGGGTACCCACAGAAAACAGCTTTATGCTACTTTTTAAAATTATGCCATTCAAACTCAATTTTCTATTTCTGAATGTCATCTCAAAGCTTATTTCTTAGATTTTGAATATTAATCAATAATTTCATTTTTGGGTATTAACAAGTCCAGCCCAATCTTGTATCAAAAACTTTAGTTTTTTTTAATCCAGTTTGATTCATTTCTTGACCAGTTTCAGCTTGGAATAAATCAGAAAACTGCAGGGGATGGAGGGGATACATACTTTTGTTTGTTTGCTGTTTTTTTTATTTAATCCTATTCTTTACCAATTCCTAAAGGACTAGATGGGAAGAAAAAAACGTAAGACGGGGGCAAAAATGCCTTTTTGACTGATGGTACTGCAATGTGGCTTTGGTGTACCCTCTGAGGGAGATGCCCAAATCATGGACCCTTCTCTTGTGGGACATTTTTGTGGCTTCTTCTAATACTTTCCTGCTAGGACCCTCCATGTAATACTATTACCTTATGCAGACAACAGGCTTTATAGTTGACTACTTAGAACTCCTTTGAGCTTCTACCCTGATGATATATCTCTCACAGCCTCTTTCTGCTGGGATGAGATTCTTTTAAGACAACTGAAGCTTGGTTATTTTCTGTGGTATCTACTCTAGGCCAGTTCTCTCACTTCATTGAATTGTTAAGGACAGCTCCAGCCAGCCTTTTCATTAGACCTTTCCAGGTGAGGACCAGGCTCTGGACTCTGTGTCTGCCAAGCTACAGGGAACACACATCAAGTCCTCCTAAAAACTCTCCTTATACTCTTCTAGAACACTTCTAATGCTGAGGCTTGGGGTAGAGAGAAAGAACCTTTCCTGTTCCCCTATTTCTAGGCTGATAAATCTCTCTTCAGATACAGACATAATCTTCTCTCTCATTAGCCTTCTAGCCTTTCTTACATGTAGACAGGAAATGGGCAATAGATACCATCTGGTCTGGCACCACCTTGTAGGAGATCCTGCATGGATGGTCTAACTCTAGCCTCTCTTTGTGATGTAGGGCACTTTACACCCATTGACCTTAGCTTTGACTCCTGAGTTAAAATGGGCAACAGAAAAGTTCCATATGTTACAAAACCAAAGGCTCAATAAGAATCAAAGCCACAGAAAAGCTGAATGGATAGTCTCAGTTTATCATTAGAAAAGTCATTTCAGGGGTGCATGGGTGGTGCAATTAAGCATCTGCCTTCGGCTGAGATCATGATCATAGGGTCCTGGGATTGAGCCCCATGTCAGGCTCCCTGTGTAGTGGGGAGTCTGCTTCTCTCTCTCTCCCTCTGCCCCTCCCCTGCTTGTGTTCTCTCTTGCTCACTTTCTCTCTTTCTCTGTCAAATAAATAAATAAAATGTTAAAAAAATAAAAAACCATTTCAGACATGACTATTTCTTTAGCTATATTTTGGGTGAGTAGAGAACCCAAAGAAAACTGCTGAAGAAGGTCTCGTAGAGGCCATTGAGGTAATGCTGGAAAGACAGTGTTTCTGATGTGAACAGCAAATATTGCTGTCCTTCCTACTAAACTAGTCAGAATTACGTGGAGACAGAATTGGTTATCAGAGAGGAGGAAGAAAGGAGCAAGTCAGGGTTAGTGGAAAAGCATTAAGAAGTAAGGTCAATGGCATAAGAGGCCAGAGTCAGGTTTGCTAAGCCAGGGCCAAGAAAAACAGAGTCAGGTAATGTAAGATAAGAATTATTCTGAATCAATAGATTAGTGCTGGTGAATTAGCTCATTATAGGAAAGGAGAACATCTAAGGCTTTAAGTGCCTGAAAACACATTTGGTCTCTCATGTGGATGTGTGTGTGCGTGCGCGCGCACACACACACACACACACACTCCAACTGCTCCTTGGGTGCTTACTCTGTACTAGGTACTGTGGCAGGCACTGGGATTGCAGCAAAGAACACAATAGAGTTTACTCAGAGATGAAAAAGAAACAAACCACATTTAAGGAACTAAAAGAAATTCAATTTGGCGGGAGACAGGGTTGGAGATGTGGGTATAGAGACCAAATCATGTGGGACTCTGTGCATCATTTTAATACATTTGAATTTATTTCAGAGACAATGGGTTAAAGGTGTTTTTTGTTTGTTTTATAGCAGGTATTAGTAGGCATTGTGTTTTAGAAAATCACTTTGGCTGCAATATAGAAAATACACTGAAGAGAAGCACAGAAGAGCCAAGACAGGCTAAGGAGATTTAGGGAATGAGGTGAAGGGATAAGTTAAGGTTTCTAGCTTGGGTGGATGGCAGTGCCATTCATTTAAATATGGCATAAAAGGACTTCCACATTTATGGCACAGGAGTAAGAGGGTAGGGGAACTGAGGTGTCCAGTTTACATTTAGACATGCCTGTGAAGTATCCAATGAGATATATCTAGTAGCAAGCTCAAAGTCAGGATGGGGGAATTGGCTACACATGTACATTTTTGAATGACTGATGAATAGAAGGTAATTGGAGCTGTGCAAGTGGATGAGCTTACATATTTAGAATATATTTAGAATAAGAAAAGAAGTAAGACTATGAAAGAACCCTAGAGAATATTGATATTTAGGGGATGGGTAGAGGAAGAAAAGCTTGCAAAGAGAAATGAAGTCTAGCAGGAAGGGTAGGTGGGAAGCCATGAAGAATGCTGTCTCAAACTCAAGCATCTATCAACTTTCTCCTCCACTGGGATTTCTTCATCTTTCTATGGGTCCTGACAGTTGTGAACTTTTCTGAAACCTGGTTTACCTAATATTACCAGTAGGTTTTGAAATGTATTTGTTACTGTTTTACATCAATTTCTTGGGGCAGCTGAGAGCAAACAGGCAGATTATTAATTCTCTGGGCCTCTGTAATGTCCCCCAGTATATCTCATTAAGAAGGCTCAGGTCAATGGTTCTGAACTTTGGCTGAACACTGGAATCATCTGGGGAGCTTTAAAATATACTGATAAATGGGTCCTACCCTCCAAAACTCTGATTTAATTGGTCTAGAATGTTGTCTGGGAATTGGAATTTTTAAAAGCTCCCCAGGTGATCTTAAATGTGTAGCCAAGATTGAGAACAATTGACCTTAATTAAGATGGCTTCTGATCTTGCATTAGTGTTTCCTAATAAACGGCATATATTTATCTCTAGAGAACTGGTTGGTTTAGCTTAATGGAAGAAGTGAAAAACTTGAGCAGGCTCTTGAGGAATGTAAGTGAATGGAGTGAGCATGCCTATTTATGGGGATAGTGAAGACACTGGTGGGGACATAGCAGATGATTTCTTATGTATTGCCAAATATTGTACTTTGAAATATCTTGTCTAAATTGTCCACAGTTGGCCAGTGACATAGACTGAGTCTGTGGTAGCAGTACCAAGTAGAGAGCCAGGATACCATTCTCCAGCATTACTGACTCATTACATGGAGAAAAAAAAAATAGGTGATTGCTTAATATTAGGTTCAAGAAAGTGGTAGAGAGATTGAAATCTATTTCTGGTCCTCTCTTGTCAAGCCATTTCACCAACAAATCAACTCCATAATACTTAACAGTCTGGTAAGTGAAGGCATGATGCCTACCCTTCCTTAAAAGGCATGTTAAGAAAGCTGTTTGTATGATCCTTTTTTTTCACTCCTCTTTCTTTTTTTTCTTTCTTTCTTTCTTCCAAAAATATTTTACTCATATTATTAGAAGAGTGTAGGTGCCATTCCACTTCAGCAATTTTTCCAGCCACCTCTTTCTTGTCACATCTGTATCTCTTTTCTTTGTTCTCTGCCCCCACACCTTCCATCTTCACTCTTTGTCTCCACATCCTTCTCTTTCCTCTTCAGTCTCCCACTCATCTGTCTCCTTCAGTTTCCTGGCACTACCACAAACTTGCAGTAAACAATAGCCACAACTAAGTTCCCTTTAAGATATTCTTGATGAAGGAGTAAAAAAGAAAGTATTTATTAACTCTTGACCCTTGAATACATATCTTTTTAATATTCCATGTGACAAAATGAGAAGCATGCATAAAACACACTTCTTGTGCATACTGAAGTACAATGATTATCTCAAGAGAAGCACTTACGTGTTTGAGTTATGAGCTAAACTAACTGCTTTTTTCCTTAGAACATAACTGTTGCTTGAGTGAGTAACAAACCATGATTATCTGGACTTGGATACTGCCACAGACATTTTCTCCAAAACGAAGTGAGTCTGCCACTTCAAGGAAACTGACAGTATTTGTTGACAATAATAAAAATTTAAACTTTCAAGTGAAAAATTAGAATTTTGGAAAACTTGGATATACCCCTGTGAGCCTGACAGCTTCCCAATAATAAACGACTTTTCTCATGAGATTGCTAGTGATATCAGTAAGGTTATTTTTAAATATTGTATAATGAAATTCTATAACTTTGGGAGATTCACATAGCTCAGTGAAACAGTATTTTCCGGATGACCAGTGAATGATGTTACAAAATCATGATGAGTAAAAGATTATAATGCAGATCCTAGATTTTCATGCAACACAATATGAAAAGTTCACTGGTAGAGTTTTGGATTCCACATTGCAATTAACCTTTGAAAAATCACTACTACTGAGTTTTGGTGTAGTATCAAAAGCAATATCTGAATATCTGAAAAAGCTATTAAATACCCTTCTCTTTTCCCCAACTGCATGTCTGTATATGTACAGATTTTTTTTCATATAGTTTAAACAAAACAACATATTGCAACAATCGAATGCAAGAAGTAGATGAAAATTTTGCTGTCTTCTGTGAGACCAGACAAAGAAATTTGCAAAAATATAAAAATCAATGCTCTTCTTCTCACTAACTACCTTTTTGTTTTGGATAATATAACTATTTTCCTAAGACGTATGAAACTTATTTGTGTTAACATATAATGAGATTTGTTGTTATTTTTGAATGACTACATATTTAATTTGTTTAGCTTTAATTTCTTTAAGGTAAATATTGATATATATATCTCACACATACTTGTGTTCTTCAATAATTTCTAAGAGTATAGGGATGCCTGGGTGGCTCAGTGGTTGAGCATCTGCCTTTGGCTCAGGATCGAGTCCCACGTCGGGCTCCCTGCATGGAGCCTGCTTCTCCCTCTGCCTATGTCCTTGCCTCTCTCTCTCTCTCTCTCTCTCTCTCTGTGTCTCTCATGAATAAGGAAATAAAATCTTCAAAAATTTTTTTTCTAAGAGTGTAAAGAGAACCTGAGACCACAAAGTTTGAGACCTGCTGGTCTAATATGACAAGCTATTGGAGGACAGGGAATGTGTCTCTTTTACTTCACATCACACACAGCCCTTTTGGCCTCATACAGTATTATGTATGAGCTTTATTATGGAGTGGGGGGAAAAACCACTGACAAGCCAATCATGCAACTTATTTATTCTTTGATCAACAAATGTTTACTGCTCTAGGCACTAAGAATGCAGTAGTGAAGAAAACAGATGAATACCCCTTTCCTGTGAAGCTTTCATTCCGGTGATTCTGGATTATGGTCCTAACTCTATCCCTAACTCATTGTGTAATTTGGGTAAGTAATTTTATCTTTTGGGGGTTTAGTTTTCCTAAATACGAAATGATAAATTTGGGAAGAGTGATGTCTAAGGGCCCCTCCCCAAATCTGTAACTTTGGGTTTCCTCATTGTCACCTGGCTAACTCTTCATCTGATAGGTCTCATTTAAATGCCATTTCTTCAAGGAGGTTCTCCCTTGCCCTCAGATTGGCACCCCTTATAATACCTGGTTGTACTCTACTTTCCCTTTTATGGATCACTCATCAGCCTGGTATTTGCTTGTTCAATATCTGTCTTACCTATAGGAGTGTGAGCTCCCTGAAGGCAAAGAACGGTGTCTGCCTTTTTACCATATACGTGGAACACAGCAGGTGCCCAACAGATTTTTGCAGAGATGCCACTCTATTTAAAATTTTTACCTTTCTCTCTGATATTTCCTATTTTATTTGCTTTTCAGAAAATCTTTGGCATTATCTCTATGCAATGTATTATGTATCTTAGTTATTATATTTATTATCTATGCTTAGGGTGGGAGTCTATAATAATGAAAATTTCATGAGGGCTAGAATAGTCTCTTTTGTTTGCTGCCTCCAGTAACTAAAAGAGTACATGGAACATAGGAAGAAGTCAATTTTTTGTTGAGTAATGAAAACACGTGTTCATTGAAGAAGCCATCAATGGGAAGGCACATAAATTAAACCATTTTTTTAGTAGTGGGGTTGGATGTGGATTTATGCATACATTTTTTTTCCTAGTTTCTCTTGTGCCTAAAAATATACATTTGTGTGAATTTTGAATAAGGTCATGAGCAAGGTCTGTGATCTGTAAAGCAGTGTGACATAAACGGGCCCATATGGTAAAGGACTTGCGACCTTGACCATTACTGGATCATGAAGGTGTAGTGGGCCAAATGCAATTATGGTTGGCTTGACCATTCTCTAAAATCATTTACAAGTGTGTTTTAAACACATTTTTGAGGAAATCAAGAGCATATGAAGATAGCAAAAGAAGCATTTAAAAAATAGACTATATGAATAAAAAAGAGTCCAAGGGGTCTTAGAGCAATAAACCAAAGATATAAAACATAAACTCCTTCAAAAGCACATAAATAACTTAAATAGATAATGTTTTCTCTCTGAAAATGCAGTTTGCAAGATAGAGGGTAAGTTAAACAGCAAGAAAATTAAGTAAACAAAAGCAACTAAACCATAGCACATTAAGACTTATAATCCAGTTAGGAAACAGCAAGTTTGAAATGCACAGCCATTTCAAATGCATACACTATGATATAATTGGATTTTAGATGTAAAAAGGAAATATCAGGATAATTAAATTTAAGGTTGTATAGACTTGAGGACTGTGATATAAACTGTATCAAATTATAAAGGAGAAGTAAGAACAATGTGAAGGAGAAGAATAGCTATTCTCTTAGAAATAATTCTTATTTAGGATTTGGGTGACTCAATAGAACAGTTTTCATTAATCACATTCATATAATTTTTTAAAAAGGGTTTTCATGTAATGATTTGGTATGGAATAATGTTTTTTAGAGTCATTGTAGTTGGAAAAATTAGTTTTTTACTTTTCAATTATAATTAAAAGGGCTTGAACATTAGGGTAACTTTATAGTGCTACATCAGGGTTTAATTATTAAAATTTAATTTTTCAGAGTTGAACTCTACTACCCTTAAATGTGCTGCATATGTCAAATTTCAAACCACACAGAAGCATTATATTTATTGAGACACTGCCATTGTCTCTGCAAATCACTTAAATAAAAACTAAAGTAGGATATTGAAAATGACTTGTCCATGTCCAGGAATTAATTTAAATTCAGAATTACAAAAAAAAAATTAATTCAGGATTACTGAACTAGACACAATTCCCAAAAAGTTAGGCAAGAGGTCTTTCTCCCCTACAATAATTCAATGTAAAGACATATTATGCATTGAGGAGAATTCAGGCACTGGAAAAATAGATATGGACAGTACAAAGTCCTTGCCTTCCAAAGCTGATGGTCTTACAGGGGGACAAAAAAAATGCCCACAAATAACTATAATATAATGAAAGTTATAGATTTCATAAGAAGACAAGCATTAAGGTCACAGAGAAAAAGTATATATTATTCAGATCTAATAGTTCTTATAAAACTTAGATTGTAATCATGATTCTCTGACTTAGTGAATGAATGTCAAAAAAAAATAATAATGTTGACAAAGAGTGGACAAATTCCCTTACCCAGTATCTTCCTATATAATTTCAGAGATTCACAGATGTATGCTTATAATTTTTAATAAGAGCTCCTTCGAATGGTGCCATATGCATACCACTGTAGGAATCCCATTCAGCACACTGAGAAGCTGAGACATTAGGTCCATCCCTCCACCTTTAATTCTACAATCAAGTACTTCAGCATCTGGATACACCTTGGAAAGGTCAAGAAAAAAAAGCACAGTAATCTTACCATAATATTCATATTTCTCTCACTGTGGCAGGTAAGAGGGATATGGATCTTTTGATTCATCCTTATTAATTCTCATTAATTCAATCTTATTAATTCAAATCCATTGAATTTCTTACAGTAGATTCTCAAATCATCCCCCAACCTTCCCTTTTTTTGCCCACTTACAGCAGAAAACCTCAAGTTCTATTTTACTACAAAGTTTTAAGCCATCTAATTCTAAAGTTCCATTTTAGCACTCTCAATATCTTTTTTATTTTACAGTATACTGGTTTAGAGTGGGGATTCTGGAATCAATAATTTAATTCTTGGGATTAAATCTTGCTTATACCACTTACTGGCATTGAGACCTCAAATGAGTTGTTTAAAGCTCTGAGCCTCACTTTTTAAAAATCTTATAAAATAAGAAGAACAAGAGCTTTATCTTACAGAATTTTTGATAAGATAAATTACTTATAAACTACTTAGAATAGTTCCTGATACCTTGCAAAAGTCCAAAATAATGATATTGTTATTGTTATTATTATTATTATCCCATCGATGCAGAGAATGAAGTGCCCTACTTGTTAAGACCCCCCTTTCTTTGGCCTCCTTCAAAAGTTGACTCTCTAATTATCTGCCTCTTACATCTTGACTTTGCATTGAATCCACTCCCTCACTACTTCAAAATTCCATTTTAAAAACCTATTTCCTCATTCCTGCTACAGGATTATAGCTTTCCTCACAGCATAGATAAAACTTCTTGAAAACAATATTTGCAACTCCTGCCTTCTTTTAAAGTCACCTACCCACTAGTTTCTATCCGATCAATCAGATGCTAGCGCTTTTTCCCATCTCCAGTGAGCTTCTCCTTACCTTACATAAGTCATTCTTCACCTCTGCATTTAACTGTAGTAGTTTAACATTGACCAACAACCTTATCCTTTTTGAAACTCTCTTCTTCGCCTTCTGTGACCCTCCATAGTTTGGACTCTTCCTACGTCAGACTGAGCCTTTTCTTCTATCTCTCTTAGACATGGATTTTTCTCCAGTTGTCCTTAGCTTGTTTGTACCAGATCTCTTCCTCAGAATATCATCCACTCCCACAGTTGAGCTCTGCACCTCACTACCTAATCAATATCCCTATCCTGATATCTGCCCAAATTTGCACACTAGTGTTTCCAACTGAGTAGAGGATATTTATGCCTACATTTCTTGCAGCACTTAAAAACACAACTTGCCCAACTTTAAATATTTTCCTTCCAAAGAAATTTTCTTATTTGATTCCCTTACCCCTATTGGTGATTGGTACGGACTGAATGTTTGTGTCTCCCTCAAATTCATATGTTGAGCCCTAAACCCTAGTGTGATAGTATCTAGAGGTGGGACTCTTGGGAGCTGTTGGGTTTAGATGGGGTCATGAGGGTGGGGCCCCATGATGGGATAAGTGTCCTTATAAGTAGAAGAAGAGATATCAGAGCTCATTCTATCTCCACCATGTAAAAACACAGTGAGAAGGTAGCCATCTACAAGCCAGGAAGAGGGCTCTCAACCAAGAACTGAAGCTACTGGCACTTGGACTTCTCAGCCTCCAGAACTGTGAGAAATAAATCTGTTGTTTAAGCCAGTGGTATTTAGTCTCTGATATTTTGTTATAGCAGCCTGAGTTAAGACAGTGATTCTTCCTGTCATTTCCTTTTAAAACCTTCTCTCTTAGCCTCTATCCCCACTCAGTTGACAAGTACTATAGATTCAAGTCCTGTGATTTGCAATTTCTCTTATGCCCATCTTTTCTAGTTCTGTCACTTATGAGCTCTGTGATTTGGGCAAGTGACTTAATCTCTATGTACAATGGGAATAATAATAATACTTATTCATAGAGTTTTTATGACACTTAATACAAAACAATACTGGCTGGCACATGACGGGTACTACATAAGTGTAAAATAAATGAGTGAAATAAAGTTAGACATAAAGGTCTGCATTTAAGGGGAGAAATTCTGGCAGGAGCTGAAGATTTATGAGTTACTGTAGAGGCAGTGATTGAAGTCATGTGAATGATTAAAGGAAGTATGTAGTATATAAAAAGCAGAAGGACCCCTGTGTGGTGGGCTTTTCCTCTTATTTCCACCTATCAAAATTCTTCAGTTACCATATTTCATTAATTTTAAGATGGATTTTTTTCACTTTTTTAACATCTCTGGGAAAAGGATGCCTCTTATAATCAATGACATATCATAGTTTACTCTCAGAGTTCTTTTTTCCTTAGTGATGCATAATATAATAGTATGTTATTCAACTGACAGTATCTTAGATTTAATGAGACATGACAAGTGTGAACCACTTCTTTGAACCACCGAGACACCTCAGATGAGCTTTCCTTATAACATGGATTTCAGTCTGTCTATAAAGAGATGTCTATCAACTACTAGACTGCAACTACTAGACTATCAACTACTAGACTTTCTTGATCCAGGGGTCAAGAAAGGCCCTGATTCTTCCTTTTGTTTCTCTAAGGATATAGTAAATGGTTCTGCCTGCAGAAGGACATCAATAAAAATTGCTTGAATTAAACTGGATTCCAAAGGAAGATATCAATTATTTTTAGAATTTCTGATATTTTGCAATTAGCCTCATCATTGTTCCTAATCCACAGTTAATTTGACATGCTTAAACACATACTTGTTTTCAGATTGTTATCATCACATCTGATTCAAAACAGTTGATTATATGAACTATTTCAAGAAAACATACTCCAGGCATTCTGAGAGAGAATATTGAAAAGATAGTACCAGAAATCTTACTACAAAGTTCTCTGTGAGAAGAGAGAACAATGTTCACACATATTAATGTTAAAGTTAATGAAGCTTTATTCATTTCCCTGATGACATGTGAGGCTTTGGGTGGCCCTTCTCTGTGTTTTCAGTTTCCCAGGATCTTCAGGGACCAACTACATGCTTAGACATGCATCTTTATTGAAGTAAAGGGCTCACCTCCTACCCAAGCATACACTATGCCCGCAGCATACTTCACACCTGGCAATGGCCAGGTAAATTTTCCGGTCTGCCCTAGATTATCTTTCTACCACCCTTCTCTCCACCACTTCTAGCCTTGGCATCCCATTGCTGAAGCTCTGTTTTCGCCTCTCATCTCTGGATCCTCAGATCACATGAAGTCATCAGCCTTCATTCTTTTCCAAGACTGTGGGTTGCTGAAGCCTCTCCAATGTCACAATAGGAAAGAGGAACTTGATTGTCATTCTTTTCTCTCTATGGGTCTTCCTATGCTGGTTGAGAAGTTGCTTTTCATCCTCTTTGAGATTTCTTCATTGCAGGTGGACAGCCAACTGTGTCTCTGTCTTGCTGGTCCTCTAGTCCCTGTTTCTTTTTATAGTACAATCTGGCATCATGATGTGGTTCATTAGTGCTCTTTCCTTCTCAGAACTCACTAAGAATTCAGGAAATTTAGTAATCTTAGTTTTAAATATAGGCATGTCATGGTTACTATGGAAATATGGGACTCCTCAGACCCATTTACCTTTTGTCATCATCTAGAGAGTAAAATTAAAATTTCTTGGCAATGCTTCCAATGCTTGCCAAGATTCAGACTCATCTGTCCTTAAAGTCGTACCTCTCAGAACATCCTACACGCCGCTTCCTCTATCTAGGCCTCCAGCCAGATGAGACTTCACCATTATCCATAGTTAAGGTAAGAGGACTGCCCTAGAACAGAATTCCCAAACCTTGATTTTGCGATACTTGCATAATCCTGTACTATATTTGCTTAATAGTTTTCTTTAAATTAGCCCAGGTCTAACATTACCATCAAATTTAATAGCCTCATCCTAAATAAGGATATCTATGAAACTGTGGTTTCATTTTGTTGTTTATAATTTTTTTCAAACACAAATTAAAATAAATATGACTATTCAAGTAAAAAGAAAGTCTCTGTACCATTTAAGTAACTTCTTATGCCAGTTGTGGCCCATGGACCATGCTTTGGGAGGTATTGGCCTAGACTGTACCTGAGATCCTTTCCAACAATAATAGCTCTCTCTTCTCTGGGGATGCCATGCCCCCTCTGAGTCATTTAGCAAAATGCATTCAATTAATCTTTAGCTGGAAATGATTCAGCATTGGCCCTAGGGAATGAAATGTAACTTAATAAGCCTACCAGCACCTCTAATGCCTGGGATTCCACCCTCTTTATGCCTCCCCTCTGAGAGGTGCTGTTTGCACATTCTGCTTTTTCTGTAGCCTCTGCTTTCCTGCAGGGCCTTGTCTGGGTTTGCCTGACCAGATCTCCCCTCTGAGGGCTGTTTATGTTTGCACACTCGGCTTGTCCTGTGGATTTGTCTAACTAAATTCCCCTTTGAGGGCTGTATATTTTGGCACAGTCTGGCTCTCTAAGGGATTCTTTTGTCCATTAACACCTCTTGTCTTGCAGTTACACCAAAGTCTCTGCTGCTCTTGCCTCAAGCAAATAAGTCCATACTATTCTATTCTTAATGATTCTTCTGTGTATTTCCATTTATTTTCTATACTTTCTACAATGACCATGTATAATGTTTATAATAAAGAACTATACATTTTAGTTTTTTAAAATGTGAAGGGGAGGGGAATGTGAAAGGGAACATCTGGCTGCAGATGATGGAACAAAGGCATTTTAACTTTATCTCCTTCAAAACCCACTGACAAAAACAAAAGTAATGAAATAGCAGTAAGAAGAAGGACCATTATCACAGAAACCACCACAGTATACCATAATTAGCACCATACACCATAATTAGCATCCTTACCAAATGCTAGGCCTGTTTGTTTTAGGTAGAATAAAGACAGTCTTAAAAGCATACTCTTGTTGGCACTAAGAAATCTAGGCATAGGTGGGCCACCAGAGAAATGGAGAGTGTTCCTAGCAGAGACTTAGCTCCATACCACAGAAAAGACCAAACTGAACAAGAAACCATGTTGACTTCTCACTTTTATTGTTTATCACATACACTTCTAGCAAAAACAGTGCAGTGGTGATAAAAGGAAAGGTGAGCTCATCAGTAGTAACAGTCTAAAGAAATTTACTGTGAGCTACACTGATCCTTGGAATTCAGAGAACAGAAGAAGGAGTATATATAGTTCCAGAGCAAAAGGAATAAGATCATGGTAGAAGGAGGTATGAACAATAAATCCCAACAGAAATAGTAGGTCACCTCTATAAACATATTTCCTCAGCAAATAGATGGCCCTAATCAAAGATGAGTAATAATCAGCATAGGAGAAATAAAATTGTAATTATTTGCTGACAATATTATTGTGTATGTAGAAAATCCACATGCATCTACAAACTATTAGAAATAAGTGAATTTAGCAAGATCACTGGTTATAATAAGGTCAACACACAAAATCAATTTCATTGCTATGTATTAGCAACAACTACATAGAAAATAAAATTTTAAAAAAGATATAACTTCAACAAATATCAAATATATCTAATAAAAAGTGGGTAAGACCTAACCTCTACCCTGAAAACCACAACATTATTGAGAGGAAATGAGAAATCTAAATAGATGAAGAGATTTAGCATATTCATGGAATAGAATACTCACTGTTATAAAGATGTTAATTTTCTCTAAATTAAAGTGTAGATTTAATGCAATCTCTATCAAAATTTCAGGGGGGTTCTTTTGCAGAAATTAACAAGCTTGTTCTAAAATTTATGTGGAAATGCGAAAGGCCAAAAATATCTAATATAATTTTGAAGAAGAAAACAAAGCTGGAAGAGACTAATATCACCAGATCTGGTGATTTATTATAAAGCTAGAATAATTAAGACATTGAGGTTTTGGTGCAAAAATAGACAAACTTACAAATGAAATGTAATACAGAATCCAGAAACATACCCTCACATCTATGATAATCTGTTTTATGACAAAGGCAACATTGCAGAGCATTGGGAAAAGGATGATCTTTTTCAATAAATGGTGTTGAGACAATTGGATATCCATATGGAAAGATGTTTATTGACCATACCTTATACTATATAATAAAGCAATCCCAGATGGATTGCAGAGCTAAATATGAAAGATAAAACAATAAAGCTTCTAGAGAAAACATAAGAGTACACCTTTATGACAGTGGAGTATGCAAATATTTTTTAAAACACAAAGAATGATGATTAAATTGAACAATTAAGTTAAGACCTTGTGTTTATCAAAAGGTGCCACCAACAGAGCGAAAACGCAGGTGACTGAGTAGCAGAAGGTATTCATAGTACATGTATCTGTCAAAAGCATCATATCCAGAATATATAAAGGAAAGGATGGACAACTCAATGGAAAAATGAGCAAATAACTTGAATAGTCAGTCACCTCATAAAAGAAGCTACCCAAATGGCCAATGAACAAAGGGATAGGTGCTCAGTTTCATTATTCATCAGAGCAATATGAATCAAAACAACAATGCAGTACAAGTACACATGCGCAAGAATGGCTGAAATGAAAAAAAAAATCATTGTAGACAATGTAGAGAAACCAGAACTTTCATATACCGCTAATAGGCATGCAAATCTGTACATTTTGGCAGTATCTACCAAACCTGAACATATACATATTTTAGGATTCTGCTACTTTATTCCTAGGTATCCTCAGTAAAAATGGGCACATATATTCATATATTCACCAAGACACCTACTAGACGTCCCTAGCAGCACTATGTGTTATAGTTAAAATGTCCTCTAGCAGTAGAATGAACATATAAGTTGTGTATATTCACACAGTGGGATACTATACAGCAATGAAATGCACAATCCCATGACTATATCCAGCAATATGGATGCTTCTCACAAACGTAATGTTGAGTGAAAAAACCCAGACATCCAAAAACTAAGTACTACATGATTGCATTTATATAGAATATAAAAGTGGCAAAATTATTCTATGATCTAAGCAGCCAAGAGTGATTACTACTGAGACAGTAAGGACTGGAAGGGAGCATATGGGTGGGGGAGGTGTGCTTCTGAATTTCTGGTGATATTCTGATAGTTGATCAGTACTGGTTACATGACCATGCTCAGTTTGTGAAAATTCATTGAAAATTCACTTAGGACATGAGTTCGTTTCTGCATATTCAATAAGGTTTTTAAAGTCCAAATTAGTTTGTAATATTTCACAAAGGGGAAATCTCATCAAAAAACATACTTCTGGCTTCTCCTAAAAACATTTCAAGACCTGTCCATGGTGCCTTCCCTCCAAGAGGCTCACTGGAGTTGAGCCACAGCTATACTGTCAGACAAGACACATTGGTGCCCTATGTCTAGCCTTTGTAGGCCTCTGAGTTCATTCCCAGGAATAAAACCCATTCTGTCTATTGGTTCTAGCTCAAGTCTGAGTCCCTAGGGTAGAATTTACTCTTTGCCCTGTATATTCCCTTCCTCTCTGTCTGCTCTAGCACCCCACCATCAATCTCCACTCACATCTGATTGTACCTTACTCAGCACACCTCCAGTCATCTCTCCATGAAGACTTCTCTTCTGGCTGCCCTGGCACTTACCTGAATATACCTATCTTCACATCCCCCAAATCTCCCTTTCTCTTCCCTTATCTATACCTTTATTCCACTAATTCCTACACTCACTGATTCAACAAATATTTATTGAATATCTATTATACGTCAGACTTTATATCAGGGGCAGGTGAATTTGAGAGACCTACTCTCTAATGAGAAGTAAAGACAACCTGTGAGAGTCATTATATTGATAAAACATTATATGTATCCTGTGAAGTTTGAGACTAATTTTTTGTTAAGTAGGCTCCACACCCAATATGGAGCCCAATGGGGGGCTTGAACTCACAACCCTGAGATCAACACCTGAACTGAGTTCAAGAGTTGGATGTTTAACCAACTGAGCCACCCAGGCACCCCTGGGACTAATTCTGTCTGGGAAGGAGGGTGTGGGGGTTCTGGGTAATCCTTGTGGAAGACATAGTTTGGAAGCTGGGCTTTGAAGAAGGAGCAGTACTTTGGATACTCAGAGAGTAGAGGAGGTAATTCCAGACAAAGGCTGGATTCTGGTTTCATTTGTGAAAAAAGTAAATACTTCAGGGTGGCTGAATATACTGAAGGGAAGCAGTGGGAAGTAAGGATGGAGAATTAAGCTGGGGTCGGACCATGGAAGGTCTTGGATGCCTCACTAATGGCCTCACTTTATAGGTAGTACAGACTATTGAAAGGTTTTGAAAAATGGAGTGCAGAGCTGGAAACAATCCCATTTTATTCACTTCACCTCACCAATTCTAAATCCCTTGGCCTTCCTCACCCCCTTACACTCTACTTACCATTACTGTCAATCATATTCCCAAATCTTTTTGAAAATCTCCTTGCCCAACTACCACAGCAGTCTAGGTACTGGGAGTGACATCACAACCTACTTCTTTCTCCCTGTTCCTTTGCTGGTGAGCCTGAAGTCTCCTTCAAGTGTGATTGCATGTGCTGCCTTCTTCTCCCAACCAACCAAATCTGATCAGGATAAAGAGTAGCTAGACAAAGGAGCAAAGCCACACAGGACTTGTCTTTGCCCTGAGATGCACGCCACAGATGGTCCTGGGCCCTGTCCTCCCTTTGGGGTCTCCTGATAAACCCTGAGCAGCCTGAGACCAAAGCCTGGTCCTGTACCCATACAGGCACCACTTCCCTCTCTGCCTCTCGGGTCTTTTCTTCTCCACTGAGCACATTTTCTCAGTATACCTCAGGAGGACTTTGCTTCTCTGAGATCCCTTTTACTGCAACTCCTTCACAGTGAACAGACATTTACAGTGTAAAACACTTGATCCTATTGGAACCTCACATTCACCCTTTGAGAGAGAGAGAGTGCCTGAAAAGGCAGTGTTTAGATCTTTTGACTTCAAATCCACTGGTCCTTTCTTATATATAATAGATACTTTAAAAATATTTGTAGTATGAATAGACAAATGACTCAATATGCATATTAATATCTGTTGAGGATTATGTTTCTTATTTTTTATTCTATTTTTCTTTTTGTTGTTTGGATGATTTGATTTTATAAGAGGCTTGACATGGAACATCTAATTTTAAGATTTTTTTTTTCTCCTCCAACTATCATATAAGTGGTTCCTTGGGTCCAGGCTTTAAAACAAATTACTTTTAAAAAGATACATGTGTTCCTCAAAAGGTTACATAGAGTTACTACATGACTCAGCAATTCTAATCTTAAGTACCTAAGAGAAACGAAAACATATGCGCACAAAAACTGGTGCATGATTATTCATAATAGCTAAAAAATGGATACAACTCAAATGCTCATCAACGGATGAGTGGATAAATACAATGTGGTATATTTATGTAATAGAATATTATTTGGCAATAAAAAGAAATAAAGTACTAATACATGTGACAACCTGGATGAGCCTTGAAAACATGCTAAATGAAAGAAGCAATTAACAGAAGACCATATGTTACATGATTTGATTTATATGAAATGTCCAGAATAAGTAATTCTATTGTGACAGGAAGTAGAGGAGTGGTTCCTTAGGGCTGGAGGGGCTGGTGGCAAACAGGGAGTGATGCTACTGATTGTGGGTATCATTTTTGGGTGATGAAAATGTTCTAAATGTGACTGCAGTGATGGTTGCACAATTTTGTGAAGGTACTAAAAGCCATTGGATTGAACACTTTAACTGGGCAAAGTATTTGGAATCTAAATTATATCTCAATAAAACTGTTAAAAAAGATACATGTTCATTAAGCAAAACTTAGAAAATCAATACATACAGAAGAAACATATTACCTATTATTCCACTATCCAGAGCTACCCACTGTTGACATTTCTGCTATACTTTCTTTTTCTCCTTTTTCTGTGTACACACACACACACACACACACACACAAACCCGGGGTCGTTTTCTCTATCCAAGTTTGTAGCCCATGTATTTGGCTTAGTGGTGATGGCAGGCATTTCCCAGAGATACAAAGAGCAGGGGTTCCCAGTCAGGTAGGATTCCTGAGTCAGAATCCTGCTTCTGGTCCCAACTTACGATGGGTCCTGGGGACACTCCTCCACCTCTCTAGGCCCTCACTTTTCTGAACTGTGAAATGAAAACGGTGATACCCATCTTCCATGGATGTTGTGAGGATTACATGTAAAGTCCTAGAAATACTATTTTTCTTCATTCATCCCTCAGTGAGGACCAGTTTTTTCCTTCAGCAGTCTGCTCTCAGCAGTAGCCAGCTCAGATCAGACTAGCTGGAGCTCCTGTCCCCACCTCATTTACACTAAAGTGTTCTCTCTTCTAGAGAGCATGCGGCAGGGTGGTGGAGAGCATGCGCTCTGGATGCAAACCACCAGGGACAAACTGTGATCTGCCATTCACTTGAGCAAGTTCCTTAACTCTCTGTGACTCAGTTTTCTTATCTGTAATTATGTATAATAACAGCAGTAAGTTCATAGGGGTTTTTGAGGATAAAATGCATTAATATCTATACAATACCCGGCACATTGTTAACCATTCTTATGATATTCTTACTCAAGTAAAAGACTACATTCTGCTTTCAAACTCTAAGCTATCCAAGCATTTGTTAGCTTGCTAGCCTGTGGTATCTCTTTCCTATAATCTGAGGCAGGATGTTACTGACTAAGCTCATAATGGTTGCTCACCCACATCCACGAGCCCACAGGACAAGTCAATTTTTGTTGGGCGAATTGAATAGTTAAGAATGTTGTTTCCATTAATTTTACTACCTACGTGCCTCCTGGAGGCAGGGAAAGGCAGTTTAGTTAAACCAAACCAAACAAAGCGTTTTAGGGGTTTATAAATGCGTACTTATTTGCAGTTGTTCTAAATCATCCCAGCCAGATGGGCATGTTTTAAATATTTCTGAGGAAGAGATTTCACAAACTCTTTTAGTAACCTGTCTTAATGCTTCCAACCCATATTGAAAGTCTTCCGAATATCTAATGTCTGGAGCAACTTAACAGTTTGTCATCTAAACAGATATCTTTAAGAGTATGAATAATGACCACAGAAACAAAGTGAGGCAATGCTGGGCAAAGTGCTGGGACGTATAGTCACCCCATGAATGGCAATTAGTTGGGAGTGCTGTTTTGAGTGCCGCCCACATTATTTTACTTAGTAGTCAACAGAGAAGAACAACTGGCTCTCATGGTCTGTGTAACAGCCTTATATCCTTAAACTTTTACTTTTTTGTCAATGTGTGGACCAGAAAAAAAGAAGCAGAAGTCAAAGCAGGCAAAACTTGAAGAATTTGTTTCCTTGCCTTTTTCCCACTCAGAGATGATGATGATACTTACAGAGCACTTAATATGTAACGAGCACTCTCATGAGCGCTTTAGGTGTATTATTTTATTTAATCTTCACAAAAACTTATATTGTTTCGCAGATGAGGAACTGGGTCACAGAGAGAAGGAGCATCTTGCCCATGGGTATATAGTCAGGATCCACCAATGATAGGAATCCAGGGGCTGGGCCTTTAACCTTTAACTCAGCTCCAGGCCTTCTGCAAGACCATGGCAGGTGAAAACTCTGTTATTCAATGCCCTGCTCCGACTGGCTGTGCCAGGCCAGTGGGTGGACTCAGTTTTCTGCTTTTTGAGATAGAACAAAGGGAGGTCTGAGCTAGAGGCTCTTCTGTGGAAGGGTGGTTGCAGTCCCTGTGGCTCCAAGGGGAAGAGGAAAAATGGAAAGAAAAGTGGATGAAAATTCTAGAAGGTCAAATTCAGCACAAGAAAAGAGATCTTTCCTCTCATTACAATCATCTTACACTAGCCTCAGCTGCCCAAGGAAGTAGTGAGTTCTGCATGACAAAATGTACCCAAACAGGGGTAGGTGGTTTGCTTCTTGGGGAGGTTACCTGGGGACTTGCCATTTACAAACATCTCTTGGGGAGCTTGTGAAATGTAGATTCTCAGGTCATGTCCCAAAAATGATGATTCCCAGGAATCTGCCTTTTAAAAAACTTTCCTGACTCTGACACAGGTAGCCCACGCAGACTTGCTGTAAAGGGATTCCTGTTTGGAGTGTGAGGCAAGATGAGGTGGAAGGCAGGGGTGAAGGGATAGAGAAAAGGGCTGACACACATCCCTTCTGAGCTGAACCATATGGTTTAGGTGAACTTTACTCTTTTAGTCTAATATTAATCTTCTTTTTGGATGTTTATCCTTGGTTTCCTGACAGAGAATGCTTGAGTGACATATGAGGTGAGAGATCTGGGGTGTAATAATACCATGTCATGGAAACACTCATAAAGCCATGACCCTATGGCATATGAATTCTACGTGGGGTTTGCACAGGTATTAAATGTTCTGTGGTTGGCTTTTGGAAGCCTGTTCTATCCTGACACCAGGATTTCTAAGCTGGCCTGGAGGGAAGCAGGCCTGCAGCTTCCTGGTGTTTGGAGCAGATGGGGAAAGAGTCTGAAATATTCCTTGTCATCACCTCCAGCTGACAGACCACAGGCAAAGGAGGCAACAGGGAGAAGTCAGACCAGTTGATCTGGGAGAAAAGAGAAATCAGTGGTGATGCCTTGTGAATGTTTCCTTCTTCGTGTTCCTCTCCAAATGGATGGGGTGTGTCCGTGTGTGTGCATGTGTGTGTGTGTACGTGCGTGTGTTTGTGTGTGTACCGATTGCATAGCACTTGTCTCTGGCTGGAGACAGTAATAAATCAGGGGCTACAAAACCACCACTAGCCACCTCCTGCAGGCCCTGTCAAAGAAACAGGCCTTCTTGAGAACAGCTGAACCGGCAGGATCCCCAGTACTGTGGCCCCAACCGCATGGGATGAAAATCACACATCTGGGATCTAGCATGCCAGATGTGCAAAGGGCTAACACAGAAAAGACACTGCTGGGAAGACCACATCACTTTCAAAAACATTAGTGAAGGCTTCAAAAATTTTTATAACCTTAGTCACCACAGTGCTTTTATCAGACTTGAAGAGTAGACTTTCTTATACCTTGGTTCTTTGTCCTGGGGAGTCAGGAGGGATTCAGAAGGATGTGGAACCCTTTGAGGCAGTGACAGTAAAGATCTAGAAGCTAAATGAATCTTGGTTGGAGTCCTGGGTTTGAAATTGATTCTACCAGTTACCAGGCAAATGATCGTGAGCAAGGTACTTCAACTCTATGAGCTACACTTGTTGATCTCCAAATGAACAGGGATAACCATATCTACCTCATTAGGATTTGTGTGGGGATTAAATTATCTCTGTGAGTCAACACAGAGAAAGTTCCTAGCCACATGGCAGAAAGGCGGAGATGAGAAGGCTCCACTGCTCCAGGGAGGATGGGTGGAAAAAGGGAAATTATTTCCTGCTCAGTGAAGCCCCAGAGGTGAATGGGGATAGAGCTGTTACGTGATTGTCCTGTGAGGTTCTCACGTTCCTGGGGCTGCTGGGAGAAGTGCTGCCTTATCTGCTTTACTCACTCTGGTTGGCTTCTCCTTCCCTGAGGCCCAACTGCTCCCTTTCCATCCCTTGAGGTTCTCATACACATCCTTCCATTCTGGTCTCCAGGTCCTTTCCTCTCATCCTTACAGCCTAGCCACATCAGGAAGTTTTTCTGTAGAGCAGCAGGGACACGGGACTCGAAGATTAATGAGAATTATTGAAAGCTCCTCCCCAGCTAGGAAAGACAAGAGAGTTCCTGACAGCCAGTCTCTACTCTCATTGCGTTTGTGAGTTTTAGATTAAAAATAGGTTAGACTATTGCCAATGGGTATGGATGCGGTTTCTTTCTGGGGTGATGAAAATGTTCTAAAATTAGACAGTGATGATGTTTGCACAACTCTGAATACATTAGAAACCACTGAATTGTATACTTTAAAAGGGTGAAGGGACACCTGGGTGCCTCAGCGGTTGAGCGTCTGCCTTTGGCTCAGGGTGTGATCCTTGAGTCCCAGAATCGAGTCCCGCATTGGGCTTCCTGCATGGAACCTGCTTCTCCCTCTGCCTGTGTCTCTGCCTCTGTGTGTGTGTCTCTCATGAATAAATAAATAAAATATTTTTTTAAGAGAGGGTGAGTTTTATGGTATGTGAGTTATATCTCAATAAAGTTGTTACAAATAAAATAAGTGAGACTATCTAGTTTTCCATTCTTCTGTCCTTCCGTAGTTTTAATTGAAATATAAATTATAATTTAATTATAATTTTAAATTACACATTTAAATTACAAAGTATAAATTTAATTAAACTATAATGAGCCATAACATATCACATAGTATTGTGAACCAAGATGAAACACTACCTCTACTCCTGCAGATCTACATTCCTTCTCATTCTCTCTTTCCCTCCTCGAGTACCATTGTGCCCATCAAAATCCAATTAATCTTTCCAGATTTATCCCATAAAGGCTTTCCAGGTCTCCACCAGCAAGAGTCCTCTATCTAATCACTTATCAAACCTGTGCTTTTTTACACCTATCTGTTCTGCATGGGAAGGCTTCAGGTGGAGAAATGAAGGGGTAAAGGAGGATAATAACAGGACCACATGGGTACTCATCTACCTAGGAGTCTTTCTCATTCATCTCTTCCAGGATAGCTTCCCAGTCTCTGTCTCAGACTAGGGCTGGATCTGGTCTTCTGCCTCCTGGATCCTCCTACTCCACTGACTCCCAAAGAGCTGCTACAAAAGAAACTTCCTGATACATTTCTGTTTACTTTCCCTTCCTAATTAAGGACCCAACATGATCCTAGTTGCTTATTGAGTCCACCTAAGTGCTAAGAGGCCTTCTCTGGACTAGCTCTTTTGAATCTCACTGGCATCTCCTGCCTCTTCTCAACATGCCCACTTGCTGTCTTTGCAAGGGTTCTTCCTGGCAGATGGAATTCTCTCTTGAATCTGCTTTTTCCTTGTCCCTCATCACATCCCAGAGCCAGATCTGAACATTCCTTATCCTTGAAGGAATTCTTTTTCTAGGTAGCCTTGCCACACTTACCTGATCTTTCCTTGTTCAGTTTATGGTCCAGGATTTTGTCCTTACTGGTAATATCTACATGGCATGGCTTCTGTTGCTTTTATGGCCTCACCACATAGTTTGATACACTGTACCCAGCAGGTACTCAGGTGAATATCTGCTAAAGTGAATTTTCTTCTTTTTTTAAGAAAGATTTTATTTATCTATCTATCTATCTATCTATCTATCTATCTATCTATCTATCTATCTATCTATCTATCTTATTTGGGAGTGAGAGCAGTGGGGTAGGAGGAGAAAGGGAGCAGCAGAGGGAGAGGGACAAGCAGATACTGCACTATGTGCAAACCCCTACATGGGGCTTGATCTCATGACTCTAAGATCATGGCCTGAGCTAAAATCAAGAGTCAGATGCTTAACCAACTGAGCCAACCAGGCACCACTGTTTTGTTTTTAATAATACACAGTTAATTACTGTTAATTAAGTAATTAATTAACTCTCAATTGTTTTTGCGTTAGGCACTTTGGGAGCTTTCTTTTCTTTTCTTTTCTTTTCTTTTTTTTTTTCTGAACTTGGCCATTAGAATGGGAAAACCAGCAGTCAGTGGTGACCTGGGTGGTTGGATTAATTGTTTTGTCTGCTCAGCCCTCATCTACCGATTCCCTTAACTTTTCATGTAATGCAGAGCCATCAGATGGTTACCACAGAAGCAGCCCTTTGTACAATGTGACCTTATGGCCACAGATGGGGCTGGGGATCCAGGATGGGCCACTAACTAGGATAGGTCAACTGGAGCCCCTTCTTTCAAATGGCACCCTACATCTTCTGACTCTAAGTATGAGGCTTGAAATAAATCCTGTCCAATTTAAAAAATATTCCTTCCCAGGTTCTGTTTTCAACTGTATAGTATTAATTATTGTATGTTTAAAGTTCTTAGTACTGTACAGTGTAAAATCTCAAGAGTATAAATCTAATGAAATATGCTTGAATATGTTGTGGCTTGCTGAGGGCAGTGAGACTGTATAAATTTCTTTTTAAAATATAATTCAGGCAAATAAAGGCATTAAGTTATACTAGTGCAATGGAAGATTTATTATCTAAACTTGGAAAAGTCAGGAAATTCCAGAGTCAGATTCCAGGAGAGATATTTCTAGAAAAGAAAGTAGAAAAGACCTAATGCATGTCAGTACTTGGTTCATTTGCTGCCTGGTACAATAATCCTCTGGATTAAGTAAGCATGGGGATCATGTTGCATAGACTCAAGCCCTGTACCTTGCACAAAGGAGACCAATATTTAATGAGTGATTGTTGAATAGATTTCAAAGGAGTAAAATAATTTCACATTTTTAAAAGCATTTATCCTGAGGTAACTAAGAAAACTACATTATCTCTGTTATAAAGAGAGAAATGTAGGAAGAGAAAAATGTAGTAACTGACTAGTGCCCCTAGTGTCCCCTAACATGTCCATAGTGGACCGAGGACTGAATTCAAGATTTACTCGAGACTGGACTCCAATTTTGAGGTGACAATATTCATGGGCAGCTGACTTAATTTCATGAGATGAAGAAACTGTGGGCAGAATCGTGGACATTCAGGGGTGCCTGAGTGGTACAGTTGGTTAACCCTCCAACTCTTGGTTTCAGCTCAAGTCGTAATCTTAGGATCCTGAGATCCAGCCCTACTCTATCCCCCCATTGAACCCTGCGTCCAGCTCCATGCTCCATGCTCAGGGTTGAGTTTGCTTAAGATTCCTTCTCCCTGGGATCCCTGGGTGGCGCAGTGGTTTGGCGCTTGCCTTTGGCCCAGGGCGCGATCCTGGAGACCCGGGATCGAATCCCACATCAGGCTCCCGGTGCATGGAGCCTGCTTCTCCCTCTGCCTATGTCTCTGCCTCTCTCTCTCTCTCTCTGTGACTATCATAAATAAATAAAAATTAAAAAAAAATTAAAAGATTCCTTCTCCCTCTGCCACTCCCCACTCAGCACTCTCTCCCTCTTTCTCTCTCTGTCTCTCTCTCAAATAAATAAATAAAACCTTAAAAAAAAAAAAGAATTGAGGACACTCAAAGATGACTCCATAAAATCTCCCATAAAATAATTGTTGGGCAATGGAAGATCTTTAGGTCCACCTGATTCATTTCAGGGATTGGCAATTAGGCCAGGCTTATTTTCATAACTGTCCATGTCACTAGGATTTTGGTCTGTCTACTCTGGACTCCAAGTAGAAGAGAATTTCTTTATTCTTTTTCTGTTCTTATCTGGCTTTACTTCTAATTCCAAAACAAGCTGATTTCCAAATATAGAATCTCCCTTCTATTGAGGCAAGATGCTATAGTTGACTTATTTGTTGTCCAGAGGTAGCATCTATGTGTTCCAGAGGTCAGTTTTATTTGTTTCTATAAACATATAACCACATCTCAATGTGTCTCTTTCTGCTTTGGCCATGATGCTAATTTTCTCTCCTTTTTCATCTGATCTGCACATGTTTATATGCCTTAGGAATGACTTGGGTTGGGCTTCCTCCTTCTGAAGGTACTTTGTACCTATCATTTGTATCCTGCCAACCGCATGCTCTCCATTTCTCCCCTTTTCTGTTTTCTTGAGAATGAATTCACCTTCCATGACTAATGTAATCTGTAAGCAGCCTTCATGCTGATTCCACAGATTTTAATTTCCTAACATTTCCCTGTAGACTTTTCCTAACATCCTCTTTAAAAAGAAAATCCCCTTCTTGGGAGTTAGTCAGAGGCTCCACATGGTCTCCTGTGTGAACTCCCTGCAGGAACTCAGGTGCCTTAGGTGGTACATGGCCACATTCAGGCAAGATCTGCACAGATAGAGTAGAGCGTCCTAAGAATGCATTTCTTCCAACATGCACTAGGAACCAACTTTTGCTAAGCACACTGAGTGGGGTGGCATATAAGACAGAGATTAAGTGAGTAAGGCCTCTGACCTCAAAGAGCCCTTGAGTCCTTGAGAGTCCCCAAGGCTAAAATACATAGGAGATAGTGTGATACAGTAGGAAGGACACTGACTTTGGGGCAGCAGATCTGCATGACCTTGGACCATTTACTTAAGTTTAATGTCATGGATCAAACCTAAAAAAACTTTAATTGCTGAAGAGAATAAGCTTGTCACAGAGTATGCCACCTGTGTAGATGAGGGGCTGAGGTTAAAAATCACCAGCACAATTAGGCAGTCCCTGGAGACTGCATCTAATTTAATTAGTCCTGATGAAGCATACCTAATGGGATGACTACTATATTTCTTTCTCTTTTATACAGCTTGAGATATAGTTCATGTACCATATAATTCATTGATTCATGTATAAAATTCAATGGCTTTTAGTATATTCACGGTATTGTGCACTGCACCCATCACCACAATTTTAGAATATTTTTAAAAAAGAAACCTTGTGCCCCTCAACCATCACTCCTCAACACTGCTCTCCCCCCACCCCTGTCCCCAGCCCAGGAGAGCGCTAATTTACTTTCTGTCTCTACAGAATTGCTTAGTGGAGACATTTCATATAAATGGAATCATACAATATGTGGTCCTCTGTGACTGGCTTCTTTCACTTAGCACTATTATATTTCCTGAAGACAGAGGTATCCTTAATGTTTGTCAAAGGGGAAGTTGCTAAAAATAGCAGGGTATAGCCATACTGTGGATCACTGTAGCACTTTAAAAATAATGAGCTAAGTCTACATATGTTGATAAAGGTCTCCAATCTATGCATACAAATACAAAATATTAAAAAATGCACACTAAAATGATAAAAGTACAGAACTGAGGGAGGGGGAAGAAGAATAAGACTGAGGATGGAATATAAAGAAAATTCTCCTTATTTGCAATATATTAATTTTTTTCAAGGACAATTTATTCATATATTACTTTAAAATTAAAAATTGATTAAAAAAGAGAACATTAGATTTCAGATTTCTGGTTTCACATGTAAGGAGCTTGGAAGTAGACACTCTGTCCTAATAATAAGTAAAAAGCTAAACAGATTAAAAAATCAACAACTCTTTTGGATCTGTAAGAGAGGGGAGGGTGCAGTGAACACCACTGCCCTCAAGACAGAAGACAGGTGAGTATGGGTCACCATTGCTAAGGGGAACAAAGACTTGGGAGCAGAAACTGTTGTGGGAATAAGTGCCCCACAGGGAGAACTGAACTGTATTTGACCCTAAGATTTAAAAACTCTAGGGGGACCCAGTCATAGAGGGGCCCCACAATTCTGTGAGAGTTGCCTCCTGGAGCTTGATCAGGTTCCCACAGTAAATATCAGAGAAAAATTTCCTTGGGCCATTGGCAGAGGACACAGAGAAGGAACTACTTTAAAATCCAACAGAGCACTGTTCTTCACAACTAGTTAACCAGAGCCTAACCTGCTGGGGTTTTCTCAGAATCTAAGTGATGTGGGGAAGGAAATTACCCAACTCCAGACCACTCTAGCTATCCTGTCTCACTTAAGGGGGTTTTTAAAAAAGGGAGAGAAATATTTGTGAGATTCCTAGTTCAGCGACACAGGTTCAGGGAGACCTAATCATAGGACTACAGAATGTTTCCCCTCCCCCACACCTCAGCACCACCTTACTAAAGTCCTATTTATAGCAGTTCTTTTTTACCCAGCATATCATGTCCAGCTAGCAAGAAAAAATTATAAGACATACCTAAAGTAAAATAAGCACAATTTGAAGAGACAGAGCAAGCATCAGAACCATACATGGCAGGGATATTGGAATTATCAGGCTGGAAATTTAAAACAGCTAGTATTAATATACAAAGAGCTATAATGGATAAAATAGTCAGAGTACAAGAACAGACAGACAGCAGAGTAATGGAAATCCTAAGAAAGAAACAAATGCTGGAGATAAAAACTGTAGCAGAAAAATAGAACACCTCTGATGGCCTTATGAGTAGACTGGACACAGCTGAGGAGAAAAAAAAAATCTCTGAGCTAGAGGATATATCAGTAGAATCTGTAGAGGCCTGCTTTTAGGCCACAGGCTTGAGCACTGGCAACCCAAGTGAGATAAAAGGGTCACAGTCACCACTGGGCTGAACAAAGGCCCATTAGGTGACCCACCTCAGAAAATCCATAAGCCCTAGCTGACCAGTGGGCTACTTACAATCAGACACAGGTACCAAAAAGGAAAATTGCATACATTCTCATACCTCCTCTCTCCCCCTTAGCTACAGCCCCTCATCACTGCCTCCTGGCAAGCAGTCTCTCCTTCACTGTCCTGCCTGCTGCTCCTTTGTGTCATATTCAGTAAACTTCTATCTCCTTTGTTCTGCCTCAGAGGAATTCTTTCACCACTGGTACTGCTGGCCTTCACTCAATGGGGTCATTCCACAGAATCCTCGGAAACCGGAAATGGAAGAGAACAAAGACAGAAAAAGAGAACATCAGAAATGAGAGAGAGAGAGAGAGAGAGAGATAGAGAGAGAGAGAAAGAAGCAGGCTTCCTTGAAAAGTCCCCAGAGGGAAAGTGGACAGGGAGTCCCAGTGCACTGAGAGCTCCCAAAGAACTTGGGACCATTCAGATATCACAGACCTCTCCAATTGACCCAGTGTGCAGACAACTCCTTGGATAAAATTTAGGTGCAGAGCAAAGCCCAGGGATGAATGAGGCCCTCTGTGTTCTGGAGTCACAAACAAGGTCTACTTCAACCACAGGATCACCCCAAATTGTGCTGTTTACTACTGATTTCAAGGGAAGTGGGAGACTGGAACTGAGCAAGAAGAAAGACTGCCAGGATCCAGGATAGAGAAGGGAACCAGGAACTGCATTATCCAGGATGGCTACACAAAGAGCAAGATTCAATTTCTAGAAACTTGGGAACTACCCTAACTTCAGGAGCCTCCACAGAGATTAGTGTCCACACAGAGAATAGTGGTATAGCTCTTAAAACAAGAGAAAAGGGAACTTTCTTGTCTTCTTCTTTATTTCTTTCTTTCCTTTTTTTTTTTTTTTTTTTTCCTTTTTACTATTTTCTGAGATAATAGGGAAGAGAAGCTGGGCAAACTAAATCTGCAGCCAGTCATTATAGGGGACGATCCCTTGAGGATCCTTGAAAAGGAAAAGGCATCAGATAGGGTCTTAAGTTTTTAAGCAGCTAATTAAGGATTATGAGAAGAACTTAGGTTTGTTTTCAACAGACTGTGTTGTTGCTTAAGACCTAAGCATGACTGAAGTTGCACATATAATAATCACCTTAGAAGGGATGTGTGCCATCTACCTATCTAGGGATAGAAGCCAGGTCTCCACATAGCTGTGGAGCTCCATGGTAGATCTCAGGTAGAAGAGAGCAGAGCTGGAAGGTCACAAAAATAGAGTTAAGATGGAACTCATCTCTTCTAACAGATGCCCAAATATGTAACGTCACTTGCCTGAAGTCCAGTGGTGAATTTGTAGTGGCAAGCATCGTAGAAACATAGATGATAAAATAGTTAATATTTTATTAAGTGCTCATTATGTGTCAAGCACTGTGCTAAGCATTTCATATTCATTATTTCTATTAATCCTCACAACAGCATTATGATGCAGATGTTACCATTATCCCCATTTTACAGATAAAGAAATAACTCAGAGAGATTAACTAATTTGCTTAAAGTCTAACAGCTAGTAAGAGACTAGAATGATTCCTCATGTTTATGGATTTTAGTCTGCTATTATTGTCAAGATGCCAATTCTTGACTTTCTTGTCTCAGGCTTCCTACAACAACTGAAATCTTTAATTCCTCATAGCTTCCAAATTGAAGACAGGCTTCTTAATCCTTTCTTGTCATTTTTAATTGTATATTTGAAGTATATTCATCTGATAAAGACAAGAGGTTATTTTAGTAAATAATTTTCTGCTAGAATTTTGTTCATCCTGTGTGAACCTCTAGTTGACACGATGACACTTATAACCTCGGGAGTTAATTGTCACTGTTTAAAATCGACATTGACTCCTGAGTTTCCAAGTGGAGTGAAAGCTCTGCTTTACTTTTTATTGGAAGAAATATATGTAAAGGTCAAAAATGAGTTCAGAAATAATTTGGATATTATATATATTAAGCTACAAAGTGATGAACTTTTGATCAGAGATAAGAGTAGGTTAAAATAATCAAAGGTGTTGTAGAAGAGCACAAATCACCAGGGAAACAATAAAATTCTGGCATTTGAGAAGGTGGATTACATTTACCAAAGGGAATAGTGTAGGCTGGGATGAGGGGGAAGGCACGAGTCTTTGAAGACCACTCACCCACAGAATAAGTCAACTGAAGACAACTGAGATATAAAAAGCAACTCAATTTGGTTTAATATATTTTTTTTTTTGTGAGGAACATGAAATGTTTAACTCATCTGCTTTTTCAATTATGAACAGGAAACATAAAACTATAGTCAATAAATACACCAAAAATTGTAATAAAAACTACTCCAGACCCATGTTACAGTCAGTGAAAGAGGAAAAGGAGAAGCAGAGAAAGAGGGAGTGCAGGGGAGAGAAAAGAGGGCTCTCAGCAGGGTCCCAGACACCTCTGCATCTGTCTCTGTCAGGCTGCTCCCTCTCATGGAGTGCCTGCCTCAGGACTATCCTATTTCTTTGTTTCCTTGCTGCCTAAACTTCCCAGGCGTTCCCTTTACTCCCCAGCTCCCCCTCCAACCCCACCTTCCTCCCCACCCTGCTCTGAGGAAACTTGGAGAAGATTATCAATGACCCGTTCTCTCACACAGCCCTTGTTCTCTCTGGCCTTCCTCTGGAACTTTCAGTTGATAATCAGCCTTTCCTTCTTCTTTTTAAAAAATTACCAAAGAAATATATATTCACATGGTTAAAAAAAAGAACAACAAAGGCTTATAATGAAGAGTGTCACCTCTCCCAACAAATATACTATTTCTTAATTATTAGTTTTAGAAAAATCCCTGATTTTCTGAGATGAAAGATGGGGACTTAGCCCCCACTTTTTCCTTCTTTTCTTCTCCCAAAAGAACTAAATTATATTCTTGCTTTCTCTACTGTCCACCTTCTGCATATCGGGCTCCCTCACGGAGCCTACTTCTCCCTCTGCCTTTGTCTCTGCCTCTCTCTCTCTGTCTCTCAGATTAATAAATAAAATCT
Organism: Vulpes vulpes; assembly: GCF_048418805.1. Classification (NCBI taxonomy): domain Eukaryota; kingdom Metazoa; phylum Chordata; class Mammalia; order Carnivora; family Canidae; genus Vulpes; species Vulpes vulpes. The sequence goes on from NC_132794.1 coordinate 89,083,701, forward strand.
TTAAAGATAAAAAAGAGAAACGCTCACCTCAAAACACTTCCTTTGCTGTGTCTACCAATCCTAAACTATATTGTCATGATACTTAACCAATCCTAATCAAGTCCACACAGTGTAAGACTTACTCTAAACTACATCTCAAAAAAAAAAAAAAAAAAAAAGCCTCATTAATACCCCAACTTTGTCTTTGCCCTTCTGAGGACTTTGATTACTCTTGCTGTTTTGTATGTGAGACTGTGATTCTGGGAGAGATCTTCTCTCCAAACCTTCTGTCCTATGGGAGCTGGAAATCCATCAAATTTTCTAACAGAGATGGCTAGCCATTTGGATGGGACCCAAGTCAAGAGGTGCATAGTGACACTTTTAACCAGTTCCACAGCCTCTTGTGGGTGTGACCCAGTCTAAATCTAAATCTGATTCAAATTTCTAGGCCATACTCCTTCTTATTAAGGACTCATGCAAAGTCCAAATTCATGAACTTACTTTCTAAGTAACATAATTTCACAAAGGATAATTTAGAATTATGGAGTTTTTCACATAGAATAAAAATGCTCAATTGAGAAATACCTTAGAATGAAAAGCTTGTAAATATCAAATGGTCTCCAGTTTTTGACTGGCACGAAGAATCATACAAAAGAAATTTAAATTCCAAAATCGTTTCCGTAAGAGAGTCTTTGGCCAAGGAAAAGGAAACATGTGAAACATTTAAAACTTTCTTTTTAGATAACCCCCACAACTCACAACTTGAAACAAATGGCCCTCATCTTACTCTTCCTCTTTCTTCATCCCATGCTCTTTCATGTCCCTCTGCTTCTCTCCTTCACCCTCTTGCCTTCTCTCCTGGATGGGCAGACACCCTAAAGCTCAATTACCCCTTAAAGTTAAACCCCTTTCAGAACAGGGAAATCCTCTGGCTTTTGATTCCTGGTCTTTCTTTTTCTTTTTGAATTATAGTTTTTGTTTTCTTTCCTTTTTTAAAAAATATATTTTATTTAAATTCAATTTGCCAACATATAGTATAATACCCTGTGCTGATTCCTGGTCTTGATCTGAGCTGAGAGAAGTCATGGAAAAAAAGACTTTCCAAAAGATAGATTGAAATTTGCAGAGGAATTTAGAAAAGTTTTAGTTGTGTATGATTCAGGGCTCCCAGAGTAGTCTATACCCATTTGTTCATATGTTAATGGGAATCTTCAATGCAGAAACTCGGATGGAGAAAGCAGAATGGGAAGACCCTGAAGCTGTCTTAAAAGACTTAGAATTACACTGGAAGCTCCAGTTTGGTCTCGTAAGAAAAGAAAGGGTAAGTGCACCTGAGACTTCAAGGATAAGCTCTTTAACACTTAGAGACAGCATTCAGGGCAGATCCTGAAGTAGAGGTGACTCTTGGCTCCTCTCACCTTTTGTGAATGGCTTTTAACCAGAAATAGCAGATTTAATATGCAAGTGAAATCTGAAATGGGAATGAATCCTATTGCCAGACCATTAATACTTCACTGTATATTTTCAAAGATTCTTAGAACAAAAAAAATAGAATAACATTTGCTACAGTAGTGGTCTCCATAACTGTGGTAGGCAATATACTCAGCGTTTCCATATCAATAGGTTATTTTTCTGTTTTTCTGCCATAATAACAGATTATTGTTCCATTTTGTAAAATAAGGTCATCAATTTTCCTGTTTTTCCCTCCATCTCTCCTCTCACCTTCCACCATCCAACTTCTATCAGCGCTATCTTTACTTGTATAATTTTCCAAGGCTTTGGTAATATTTATGAACTATTCTATAACCACGGTTATTTCTCATTATTTGTCTAATGGTGTATTCTAAATATTAAAAACTGAACATCATATCAACTTTTAGTTTGCTTATATTTGAATTGCTACTTTCTGGTTTAATTCTCTCCTCTCCTTCCATCTCAGAATGTCTGAAAGGCCTTTCTGTTATTCTTGAACTCTATTGCTTTATCATGTTTCAGTTTTTTTCCTAAAATCTCCAACATACTGCCTGCTTCATCAAATTGCCATTTTCTCCCCAGAAACCCTCCTCTGGGAGTCCTCCATCTTCCTGCCTCAATCTTGATCTTCGGCTCTGTAGATTTGTTACCCAGCTGGTGCTTTGTGGACTTTCATGTCTGAAAATTTCTCTATTTTGACCTCACATTTGATTCAAAGTTAGATGAGGTACAGATTTCTGAGTTAAAAACTATCTTTTCTTAGAACTTTAAAAGAACTGCTCTATTGAATTTTGGCCTCCCATGTTGTTGATGAGAAATGTAATGCCGTCTATGCTTTATTCCCTTTTCCCTCTGGAAGCTTTTAGTATTTTCTCCTTATTCTTGGTTTTATGAACATTTTAAGTGATGTGTATATATGTAGATCATTTTTCTTTCATTCTGCTCAGAATTTTCTAGGCCTTTAAAATGTCAAGACTTTTACTTCCCTTCTGTTCTGGGACATATTCACTTCTAGGATATTTTCTTATGTTATTTCCTTGACCACTTCCTCTCTTCCATTTGCTTTGTTCTCTCTTATTAGAACCCTACTAGTGAAATTGAGGCCTTCTAGTCCTCTCCACTTCATAAATCTTATCTCATTTTTTTCTGTCTCTTTGACTTTCTTTTTGCTCCATACATGGGGACTCTTCTCTACTTCATTTTCTATTATTACTGTTATTATTATTATTATTTTGAAAACCATATTTTTAATTTCTAAGAGGTCTTTATTTTTTAATTATTCCCCTTTTTAGTATATAAGATAGCCTGCTGTTCTAATTTTTGAATGTAATACACTAGAGGCCCTCTTAGTTGACTTCCATTAGTTAGCTTATTGGATTAATGCATACTTTCCTGTCCATCTGAGAAGTATAATAACTCACAGCATGCTCATGACTAACAGGCCACTCACAGGTTTGCCCACATTCCTACTTCCATCAGCTGAGATGAATACCTATCAAGAAGAGTTGTGTTTTTTTCCCTCAAATTTAGTAATGCCAATGATGATTGTTTTTCATATATATATAATTTATGATGTAAACCAATAAAATATGAAGAGACTTGTTACTTTCATGAAAACTAAGTTGAATATTTTGGAAAGACTTGGTACATGAGAGACCTATCAAAAAGAAAATTGCTGACAATTTAGGTGTGGACAAAAACAGAGGAAAATATCATAAAACTGTATAAAGATTCTAGTCACAGATTTTTCTCAAGTATCTTTAATATCTGGCTCTGCTTTAAAAAAAAAAAGAAATTGGGCACACCTGGGTGGCTCAGCAGTTGAGCATCTGCCTTTGGCTCAGGACATGATACTGGGGTCCAGGATCGGGTCCCACATTGGGCTCCCTGTGAGGAGCCTGCTTCTCCCCCTGCCTGTGTCTCTGCCTCTCTCTGTGTGTCTCTCATGAATAAATAAATAAAATCTTAAAAAAAAAAAAGAAATTGGAAAAAGGCAAAAGGAGCTAAATACATTTTGGATTAAAAATTTTTGTATTCTTTTTTCAGTTTTACAAATCCTGAGACTACAAAATGAGATTATTTTGACCTGCCATTTTTCAGAAGAAAACCCCCAAATATTTTGAGGCTTGAAATTTTTAAATCCCTAAAGTCCCAAATATATTTACTATACAGATTTTTTAAAAGAACTTGAGTTCAACCTTAGTACTCAAATACATACTTTATGCTATTTTGGTCCTATAACATTTCCACTCATATAAATAAAGAATTAATTTTATAGAGCTACAAATATTATGCCATGAAATGATACACTATTAAGTCCAAGTGGTTAAAAAAAATCAATTGAATAAACCATGTGAAACTAACCCAATGAAACATTAGTGAAACTAAAACAGACATATTAAGTTTCTGACCCCCAGACCTGAGGTGGTTCTGCTATCACTGAATGAAAGAGAACTGGCCTTGAAGTCAGAAGAACCAGTTTCAAAATAATTTTAGCTGTGTGGCATTAAGCTAGTCAAAACCCTTTTGAAACTTAGTTTTAAAAAATGGACACAAATATCAAATGCTTATATGTCTGAAAGGATTTTTGAGAGTGAGGAAAAAATGTATTAAAAAAATTTTAATTCTGAAATTATTAGAGATTTTTAGGAAGTTTCCAAGATAGTGTTGAGGTCTCTTGTACCCTTACCCAGTTTCCCCTAATGATTACATCTTAAGGTAATTACAGTACAATATCAAAATAAGAAATCTGACATAGGTATAGTATGTGTGTAGCTATATGCCATTTTATCCCATGTGTACATCTGTGTACCACCAGAACAGTCAAAAACATAGAGCTGTTCCACCACAGAGGTCTCCATTATGCTACCCATTTATATCATTCTCACCCCTCTCTCCTCTCCCCCATTCTCTAATCCCTGGCAAGAAATTTGTTCTCCACCTCTATGTTTTTGTTATTTCAAGAATGCTATACCAATGAATAATACATTATTTAACCTTTTGATATTGGCTTTTTTCACCTAGCATACTGCCTTTGAAATCCAATCAAGTTCTTACGTGTCCACAGTTGACTTTTTATTCCTAAGTAGTATTCCATGCTACAGATATACCACAGTTTAACCATTCACCTATTAAGAGATATTTTGGTTATTAACAGACTGTTAACTATTATTAATAAAGATGCTATGAATAATAGTGTATATGTTTTTATGTGAACACATAAAAACATTATTTCTCTGGAATAAATGCCTAGGGATACAATTGCTGAGTTATATGATAAGTGTGAATTTAGTTTTTAAGAAATGACCAAATGTTTTTCCAGAGTAGCTATACTATTTCACAGCAAAGTGTGACAGATTAAGTTTCTCTGCATTGTCATCAGCAGTATAAAGCACTTGAAACTGTAAAAGGTAGACAAATCTGAGGTAGGTTGTTATTATTGCCAGAACTACAGAAATGCCAATTCTTTCTTTCCAAAGCTCCTGAAACTTCTATGTATTGGGCCCATTCTCCTAGGCTGACCAACAGGATAAACAGAAAGATAGGAATACTGTGTGGTTATGTTGAAGCCAGGTGGACAATGAGGTGATGTCCTGCTGAGTAGAATTGGGAAGCGAGAGGAAGAGAAGAACGTCCAAGTCAAATTCTGTCTGATGGTCTGACAGGCAGGGTTACCTTAAATCATTCACATTGGATTCCATTTATAGCTCTCAGACTCCCAGCCATGATGAAAGTGTTATAGTCTCAGCGGGGAGGCGGAAGAACTTGACCAACTTATTTTTTTCATTAGATATGAATAGGAAGCCATGAAGAAAAGAGTTTAGGTGACATTTCCTATTATAGTGTATCCTACTTAAATTAGCTCAATACAAGCCTAGAAGTAAAACATTTGTCATGGTAGATCCATATGCTAAGGCTATTGTAGCATAGTAGGTCATAGGGATTTATAGGTTAAAAGTATCAGATCAATCTAGAAAAATAAAATGTTAATAAAATAATTACAGGGACTCAAAGGCTGGGGACTAGAATCATCTGGAGGCATTTTTACTCACATATTTGGTGGCTGATGTTGGCTCCTGGTTGGGACCTCAGATGGGCTATTGATTAGAACACTTATATGTGGCCTCTCTGTGTAGACTAGTTTGGGTTTCCTCACAGCATGGAGGCTAGGATGTAAGAGTAAGCATCCAGAGTGCCTCTATTTTAATAACTAGTCTTAGAAATCACATAGCATCTCCTCCTGAATTCTATTTGCAGAGGCTGTCACAATGGCATGCCCAAATTCAAAGAGAAGGAACATAGAGCCCTCTCTCTAAAGCGGGAATGTCAAGGTCACAACATAAGAACATGTGGGATGGGAGACATTGCTCTGGTAGTCTGGAAAACAAGGTGCAAGAATACTTCCAGGTATTGGGTTGAGTGAATTTTTATTGCTCTAAGACCATGTAGGAGCAGCTCTGTTTTTGAGAGCAGCTCTTCTTTTCTCAACTAAATTTGTTTATGGTTGGGAATTTCAGGGCCTGGGGAAGGTAGCCCTTGGATGGTGCTTCTTCCAATGAGACTGAGCATGCCCCTCACTGAGACAGCTTTCTGAGGAGAAGACATGCCCCAATGGGCTATTGGCTTCCCTGACCTTGCCCCTCAAGGGAATCAACCAGGGTAAGCAGGTTTTGTAAACCACGTTATGGACTATTAGAATTAACAGGACCTCTCAAACTTGAAAGATGGAGGTGAGGAAAAGTTATAAAGCACTGCTTGTCCAAAACTTAACTATTGAGTAGAGCTAAGCAGAAAGAAAAGATTTTAGGGTTAGAATTTAAATATGCGCAGATTCTACTTAAGTGAACTTGACAACCAGTTCTAAAAAGCAATTCATGATTTGTAAGCAGTCAGTGATTCTGGAATTTCTCATTAGTTGCATGTAGTACATATGAAATGCTCAATAAAATATTGAGAATGAATGAGTTTTAATTTACCTCAATATAAAACTGAGGAACATAAGGAGAAAAAAGTAAATCAAGTCTTGGGCTCTCACTGTAGAATGTCTTCCCTCTGCTCCACCCTGCTTCCCACATTGCCTATGTGAATCACTGCCTGGAGAAATCCTGAAGCTCTTCAAACTCAGTTTGATGTCACCTCTGTAGAGTTTCTCCCTGCCCATACAGAGCTAGTTGCCTGCTCCCTGGTGTTCAGACATCTATCTGTGCATTCTTTTTTTTTTTTTTTTTTAATTTATGATAGTCACAGAGAGAGAGAGAGAGGCAGAGACACAGGCAGAGGGAGAAGCAGGCTCCATGCACCAGGAGCCCAATGTGGGATTCGATCCTGGGTCTCCAGGATCGCGCCCCAGGCCAAAGGCAGGCGCCAAACCGCTACGCCACCCAGGGATCCCTATCTGTGCATTCTTATAGTATGGCACTAGCCACATGAGTTATACTAAGCTGCTTATGTGTCTGTCTTTGCCACCAGACTAAGAGATCTTTGAGGGCAAAAATGGTAATTTATCCATATTTGTAACCCACTACTTAGCATAGTGCCTGGAATATAAGAGAAAATTAATGAAGAATGAGAATAAAGGGGGTAAAGAGGTCAGAAAAGCAGGCAGGCAGGAAGGAAAGAGAATGAGTGGATCGTTTGATGGGGTATTTCAGTTTTTCAAATAGATGTTAGATCTCTAACATATGAGGAAATTATATAAGAAGTCTCTAGAATTCCTAATGATTCAGATTATAGTGTCAATTGGTCTTATTTTCCTTGTATATATTTCTCTTATATTTCATGCCACCTTTCTGTTAAAACAGAGGTGAACTCAGACAATACACCATTACGAGTTGTGGTTTCAAATGCTTTCATAGAGTACTGTTATAATTATTTGCTTGTTATTACTATTCATCTGTCGTGCCCTATTTTTTATTTTAAAAGATTTTCAACATTTAAAAACAATATGTGTGTTAGATGCCCCAGGAATTCACCATCTGGCTGTAAGTAAGTCTTTCTCTTGCAACAAACAAAACCAATTTTTACCTTGAGAAATCCGTTTTAACTTATTATAAATTAGTGTGGGCTTTAGAGCCTTCATGAGCTCAGAGGTATAATAAAAATTAACCTTTTAATTCTAGTGCTAGGATTATATAACAGGCTTACAGCAAATTTAGATCTAAATGATAGATTTTTTTACTCTTAAATTAACCTATTTTATTCACAGTAACTATAGTTGTTAGATAATAATAAATGGTATAATCATTTACCATGGATGCACTTAAATCTACACAGAATTTGTGACTTAACCTCAGCAGTGTTCCACGTGTAGGGTGGGGGGCCTTCTTGGACACAGGCATCAAGAGGTTGCATTATGTGTAGAGTTTTTAAAAACAATAATAAAACCGACTAAAAGTCAGTCTGCTTTTTATTATCACCATGTGCCAACAATTCTAAACATTGCAGTGATAAAATACTCCTCCCTGAAAAGGTCTTTTGTTGATCTAACCTCCAAACAACGACAGTGGTTACTGGTAAGTTTTAATAATATATATGTAAGCTTTAAATTAGCACATTTTCACAATGTATCCGTTAGTAAAAACTATATTCTACATAGAAGTTAATTCTGAGAACTCCCAGTTATTCAGTGGGTCCTCTACAGTGTTGATTACACATGTTCCTTTCCAGAATAATTTTGTAACGATTCAAGCTGTTCTGAACTGTGCGAGTTCCCTTCACATCTTCCACCCCAGGGTTAGTGAATACACCTACATTTAAACCACAGGCTCTAAGTAAACAGAGATTGCTCTGTGACCTTAAGATGATAAAACAGAACTAGAGTTATTTCAATTCTGTCACTTTATGTGACCACTTAGAGATTTTGTGTTTAAGTTAAATGTGAACACAGAATGCCAGTTATGAGGTATATTATTCTTGTTTGACAAATGCAAAGTTTAGCTCATACTAAAATCTGTTACTGAAATTGAGCACTCTCTTTAAATAGAAACATCTTTAAAATAGAAATGTATGCACTCTTAAATTGTCAACTGCTTTAATACTAAAAAAGAAGTCAAGAAAATAATGCTATTACTGATTATCACTGCAAAAAACTGTCACGTTGAGGAATGGGAATGTTAAAAAATGATCTCCTTCTGGGTGCCAAATGCACTGAGCATGCGCCTGCGTGACTTGGCCTCTGTGAGGGCAAGCCCAGGCGGGGTCTGAACCAGGCAAGGTCAGAGCTGCCGGTTCATCAGCTCCAAGGGCGCTTCCTTTTTCCAGCCAAGTTCCTTCTTGCTCCCCATCTCGTTCTTCACCAACCCAAAATGCCTTTTCTACAATTTTGCTCTCAGCCATTAGTTCTTTTTTCAGCACTATATTCTTTTATAGTATGACTCTTAGCAAAGGGAGTATTTAAATTTTATGGGAACCTTTTTTTTTTAAAAAAAAAACAGTTCAGTTTCATCGAGATCTAGTTTACATAGCACACAACTCACCCTTTTAAAGTGTACCTTCCAATGGTTTTTAGTATGTTCACACAGCTGTGCTATCATCACCACAATTTTAGAACATTTTCAAAACCCCAAAAAGGAACCCCAATTAGTTGTTACTCCTCATTCCCCTCACTTATCCCCTCCCTCCCACCAGTCAGCTCCAGGCATCCACTTATCTTTCTGTCTCTGTATATTTATTTATTTTGGACGTTTCATATAAGTGCAATCATATGATATGTGGTCTTTTGTGACTGGCTCCTTTCACTTAGCTTCATGTTTTCAAGTGTTATCCATGTTGTAGCACGTACAATACTTTGTTCCTTTTGTGGCCAAACAATATTCCATCACATGGACATATCACACTTTATTTATTCATTCATCAGTTGATAGACATTTGAGTTGTTTCCCCTTTTTAGCTATTGTGAGTAATACTGCTATGAACGTCCATGTACACAAGCTTTTGTGTGGACATATGTTTTCAATTCTCTTGGGTGTATATCTAGGAGTGGAAATGCTGGGGCATATGGTAACTCTATGTTTAACATTTTCCAAAACTGCTTTCTAAAGTGGCTGCACCATATTACATTCCCACCAGCAATGTATGAGGGTTCCAATTTCTCACATTTTAACAGAAGGCTTAGAAAGCAGAGAGAGGAAAAGGAATTGGAGAGAATGAGCACTTACTGAGTACCAGGCTATGCAAAATCTAATAACTTCAAAACCTGGGCAATTTTCATTGTGCTACCCTGAAGGACCAGAAAGCCTTTATGGGAATGATTCTTCAGCCATGTGAGGGCAGACATAAGGAGTTTGGTGGTTGGGTAGTAAGAACCCAAACTATCTGTACCTACACAGTTCACTGTCCACAGTAACTTGACTTTCCTATCCTAACTGTCTTCATCAATATAAGTTTACTACTTCAGGAAATTCTTGCCCAGGAGTGATAGATATGGAAATAATTTAATTGTGCATTTCAGGGACTTCCTGAAAGACCCATCAATCCTTCACAGCAAAGAACACTTTATAATAACCCCAAGACTCCTTTGAACTCCTCACCTTAAAATCCTCACCTGGCTGTTCAGCAATACTAACCTATTTTATCATGATTCCTACCCAATTCTAACCAAGCTCACACACTATATGTAGCAGTGTTTTTTGTTTGTTTTGTTTTTGTTTTGTTTTGTTTTTTAACCAGCAAAACCAAACATTTTTGTCTTATCAACCAACAGGTTGCTTTGGCGATATTCTGGAAAGTTAGCATCCAACAGTGGATATTTGTGAAAGGAAGCTAGCAGCCCTAAGTACTTATATAGACAGGTGTCTTGCCTTCCTGTCTAAAAGGCCAAAGCTGCATAGGGATGAGAGTAAAAGGTTCCTGTGTTACAAAGGAGAGTGAAGGAAAAAAGTCATACAATACTGTGATTGCAAAATGAGAAAGGCAAAGACAGAAAATAAAATTTAAATATTCTATAAGAATACAAATTCTTTTAGAAGTTTCTAATGATTTAGTCACTTAAGAAAACTCCTGCAGTTTGTTCTATTGCTACCAGATGATGGTAGTGTGACAAAGCCATGACTAGAATGCCTTAAGTCACATGGTTTGCCCTGAATCTTGGGTTGCTTCATGGAAAGTTATCATCAGCAAGAAAGGTGCCAAATTATACCACAAGCGCTTCTTTGTTTTAAAAGTTGTTCTAAAGTAGTTTCTTTGAGAATGATTGCCTGATGTTTATTTGATGTAGAATGTTTTATATTATAGGTATATTTTTGGTAAGTGACAATTTGTTAATAATTAAATGAGGAGGGCAGAAGCTGCCCTCATCCTGGGCAAAGGACATATATCTGCCTTCAGCTTTACTTCTCCTTTCCCCCCACCCCCTTACCCTGGAAGGCCAGCTCAGTGACATAGCATGAAGTAGCATTGTTATTTATGGTTTTGTTAGATTCCACTATTTACCTTACCCACGGTGTTTGTCTTAGATCATAAGAGGGCCTCAATTCTCTTTCCTGCCTCCCCTGTTTCAAAGATCCTCCTTCTTTTCTGTACAAATCATAGATGAGAGGAGGAAACAAAGCAAAAGAGGGGGGTGTGCTCCAGGGAGCAGAACAGTCTCTTAGGCTTTGCTTTCTGCATAAGAAGGTTTAACTGTCACCACACTTTTTTTTTTGTCCCTCACTGAAATCATTTAACTTATGTAGTTGGTAATGAGTATAACTTACTTCATATATAAGTTCTCACCTATTTTTCTTACTATTATTTGACTTGAAATAACCAGAGATAAAGGACTGGAAAAAGCAGAAATTTTCCCAAAAATATATTTCTTTTTTTTTAAAGATTTTATTTATTTGAGAGAGAGCATGAGCAGGGTTGGGGGGTGGTGGGCAGAAGGAGAAGGAGAAGCAGACTTCCGACTGAGCAGGAAGCCTGACTGGATTCCAGGATCCCGGGTTCATGACCTGAGTTAAAGGCAGATGTTTAACCAACTGAGCCACCCAGGTACTCCTTAAAATACATTTCTCAAATGAGACAGGCACATCTCAATATGGGAGCATATTTTTCAAACTCAAAACAACATTCTTCTCCCACTTCCCTTCTGAGAAACTTGTGATGAGGCTCATTTGTTTAAAAGACCTTTGTAGGGGAAGAAAAAAACTTTTCCTCTACCCTCTTAGGTTCTGTATCTGCAGCCTCTGAATTAGACTGACAAGAGACAGATTGCCAGTTGAAAAGGCATACAAATTTTATTTGATGTTGATATTTTAATTTTCACACACATAGAGGTATTCATAGAAAAGAAGAAAAGACCCAAAGAAGCAGGGTGATTCAGAGGTTATTTACCATTTTAACAAAGAGTGATAGATTTGTGGAGAAGTGGCAATACTAAGGAAAAGGATACTGGGCTTCTAGGAGTGGTAAACTGTGGGGAACTAAATACATAGGGGAAACTAGTATACCTAACAGAAGATAAAGGTTATTTTAGTAAAGTTTGTTTGTGCCAACCCATCTTGGTTGCTGACTTTCTGTCTCCGGTGATAATCATAGTTTTTCTTCCCCCTGGTATAGAAGAGGGGAGGGAGGAAAACCTTCACAAAGGGAAATTTATGTTCTGCTTTTAGGCCAATGGGGAGGCAGACTTCTTACAGCTCTGCAAAAGTGGCATATTTTGGGGTGGTATATTCTGATTCCCTTCATCCTCATTTCTTACCTACTTACAAAGAATAAAGCTTTTCTAATTTTTAATAAAGGTTATGGCAGCTTCTTGTAAAAAAAAAAAAAAGAGGGAGCCCACAATAGATAACAAAAAAGACATGAATGCTATTTACTATCAGTCACATCTCCATTATGGAATAGTGAGGTAAAGGATTTGTATATAATAACATTGCCAGCTCCATCCATCATGCGCACTTTAGCTCCCTAACTGGTCACTGTTTCCAAATGCATCATTTATATTTTTAAATTTTATTTTATTTATTTGAGAGAGATAGAGAGAGAAAGAGAGAGAATTAGTGAGGAGGAAGGGCAGAGGCAGAAACTCAGCAGGGAGCCCCACGTGAAACTCAATCTAGGACCCTGGAATCATGACCTGAGCCCAAGGCAGACACTTAACCAACTGAGCCACCCAGGCACCCCCAAATGCATCATATTTTTATATGCTCCTCATTTTAGGAGTCATTTCCTCTCTTTGGAGTGCTCTCTTCCCTTCACCACCAGCAGCTATTTCTCATGGTCACATTTATCTAGTGAAAACATGGTCAGTAAGGTATGGTGTCTGAGTCCCAACACCACTCATGCAGGCCACTGTCACATATTCATCATCTGTCTCCACCAGTATGTTTCCAATATTTAAAAAATACTACATACGTTTTAACTTAAATAACTATAAATTGGAAACTTCATCTCAAATTATGTAAATTTTTAAAAAGCATCATTTTCTAGTTGGAAAGTAACCATAAAAATAAGTACTATGAAAAGTTTATTAAATTCTAGCTAGAAAGCTGCCAAATGCAATGATCCCAAGGCTCTTTGTAAAATGGGAGATCGGAAAGATTAAGGAGGGGTGTGGACATATTCCATCAAACTGAAACTTTCTCTTAGACGTTAACAGAACAATGACATGAGAATAAATCCCCCCTGTGGGATTCAGTGTTATGTAATGTTATGTCATGATTTTCCTAATCTTTTTCACAAGGCGCCCAGATTCCTCTCCCTTCTCATCACTGGTGCCTGCCCCATGCTTTGGGATACACTGGTACAGGAGAACAGTAGTAGGCTTTGGAGCCGGATTAGGCTTGGCTCAAATTGGAGCTCTGTTATTTGCAAATTTGGCTTTGGACAAGTCACTTAATCTCTGTAAACTTCACTTTCTACTCCTTAGGTAAATAAGATCTATCTCAGTGGGTGCTATAGACTGAATGTTTCTGTCCATCCTCAAAATTCATGTGTTGAATCCTAATCACCAAAGGTGATAGTATTTGGATGTGGGCCTCTGGGAGGTGATTTGGTCATGAGGGTGGAGCCCTTATGAATGGGATCAGTGCCCTTATGAAAGAAATCTCAAGAGACCCCTCACCCCTTCCTCTAGAGGACACAGAGAAAAGGCAGCCATCTATGAACCAGCAAGCAGGCCTCACCAAAGTTGATACCTTAAAGTGGGCTTTTTAGCCTCTAGAAGTTTCAGAAATTAATGTATGTTGTTTAAAGGCTAGTCAGTCTATGGTATTTTTGTTTTAGTAGCCTGAGGGATGAAGGGTGGGAGATTTTGAAAAACTGAAATACTGTCTATAGAGAGCACATGATAGGGCTAAGTGAACCATAGCTTATATTAATATTATTATTTTTATCATCATTATCATCCTTCAAAGTATAAATCAAATGTCATCCCATCTTGTAGAAATGCCACTTTCTTCCCTGAAATTTCAGAACACTCTGAACATACTATCATTTTGATAGGATAATTTAATTTGTTTCAAATCTGTCTCACTTGTTGTTTGGTGAGTTCTAAGACAGAGCCTCTTCTCAAGCCAGCAAAGCAGATATTGATTAAAATCCCGCTATGTTCAAAGCCTTTTGAACCATCTCATTATTTCAGAAAAAATTTGCAAATTCAGTTATCAAGACACAGAATACTCAAGGTGGGTTATGGCCACATCATTAGAACAGTTGCTCAGAAAACAGCCTTTCACATACTGAACAGAGCAACTGGTTTATTTTTCCACTTTGTAAATTAAGAGACATTCAAAGCCAGAGAATTTTCCACTATGGCCCTAGCATGTCCTTGTCTTCCACAGCTGTTCTTCTCTACTCTTAATAAAATCAAATTGCCCAAACAACGGCTGCTAACTCACACGTACAATTCCTCCCTCTTCTGAGAACTGTCTTGATCCAACTATTCCCGAAACCAGCTGAACTTCAGCTAACCCCTTCGGCTAAAAGCCCTATTAAAAACTTCTGCCCTGCTTCCCCAAGTTAGAACACTTCTTCAGAACCTTTTCTTGCCTGGCATTTTTGAATACAGGCTAATGCTAACATGCCCTGGTTGGTTTTCTTTACTACAGAAGGCAGTAAAGTATAATGAAAATGATATTTTAAAATCTTAAACCAATGTATTTAAAATTTTTTATTATGAAATATTTCACTGAAACAGAATACATGAAATAATCAATTTAGTTTTTATTCTCTGTAACCAATTTTAGCTTTCATTCTCTGTAAATCCTGTTGCCCTTCAGCTCCTTTTGTATTGAATCCAGGACATTCAAGCTTCTTTAGAAAGTTAGAAGCCACCTAGACCAGAAGGGTCAGTGTTCAGTTTTGAGTTTCAAATTAGCCTAAAAATCTTTAGTGAGGCAAAGTCTTGGAAAACAAATTTTGTTAAGTAGCCCACTCCCCTCCTCCAAATTCTTAAAGCTTTTATTTATTTATTTTTTTTTAAAAGCATTTCTATACCATCTTCCTGGAAGCAGAAGAACCTAGTTTTGATTTTTTAAAAATCTTATTTATTTATTTGAGCAAGTGCATGCATGAGAGAGAGAGAGAGAGAGAGAGAGAAAGAAAGAGAGAGAGAAAGCAAGGGAACAGGGAGAAGCAGATCCCCACTGAGCAAGGAGCTCTATGTGGGGATAGATCCTAGGACCCTGGGATCATGGCCTGAGCTGAAGGCAGGCGCTTAACCAACTGAGCCACCCAGGTGACCTTTAAAGCTTTTCTTAACTAGCAATGTGCAGAAATGTGAACATAAGTTTTTACTGGAGGCCTTACTATAGAGAAGATTGAGGACATGACAGAGGAGGTTCTGAGGGAATAAGACCAGGGTTAGGAATTTGCCAGGATCACAGAAAAGAGACCCAGTTCATCCCTCCAGTTCTCATGCCAGGAAAAAGGGGAGACTGAAAGAAGAGCATACATGTGTTCCATTTCCACATGGAACTCCAGAGTTGGGGGAAGCCTCACATATCAATACCTACGGCAGCAAGAGTGGCATGGAAATCGTGGCCTGGTGTGATTCTGCAAAGGAAGGGCCCGAGTCAGTGCTTTCTACCTGCCATGGCCTCCATCTGGCTATAGGGGATCCAGGAGTTACCATGGACTCTGTGAGGCCACAGAGAACTGCTGAGGGGACTGGTGTTCTGGAATAATCTTGGTGATAGTATGTCCCAGAATATGGGAAGCTAAGCATAGTGCAATGGTAATGCCAATGCTCAACAGCCGCTGCCAACATGAAGCCAAGAAGACCTGGCAGCAGCCACCATGCCTCAGTAAATAGTAGGTAGTGTGTCAAGTAATTATGGGGGGATGATTGAGTGAAAGTCACCAAGTAATCCAATGACAGCACAGGACCCATGCAGCCCCCCCTCATTACCAGCATATAATGTCAGCACTCCTTTGTACCCAGATAGCAACTAGGAGAAAGAAAAGAAGGAAAAAAACATAAAAACTCTGACAAGTCTGAAATTACCAGGAAGAGAAGCCTTTAACTGGCAAGTTGATTTCTTTTTTTGTTCTGTTACTCCCAAGCACGGTTAGGGGTCAGGAGTGATTAGTTAGTGAAATAAAGTTTTGGTTTTTTTTAACCATCTGAGTTGTAGAATATACATTCAAGCCCTCCTATTAAAATAGCATAGGGTTTAAGACAAAGTGATCTGGGGTCAGGTTTGGGCTTCAAATCCTAGCTCACTTTTAGCAGGAATTAAAATCCCTTTCCTTTTGGTTTCCAGCCAGGGGTGCAGCTCTGTGTCTTACAAGAAATCTATGCTTTAGGGGCACCTGAGTGGCTCAATAGTTGAGCATCTGCTTTTGCAAAGCTCAGGTCATGATTCTAGAGTTCCGGGATGGAGTCCCCACATCAGGCTCCCTACAGGGAACCCACTTCTCCCTCTGTGTCTCTCATGAACAAGTAAATAAAATCTTAAAAAAAAAAAAGAAATCTGTGCTTTATAGAAGAATCTAAACTCTCTTGAACATGACAGCCTTTCAGATGTCAGAAGACAACCTCACATCACCTGCAAGTCTGCTCTTCCTTCTACTTTTCCCAGAACATTCCCCCCTGCTCATATCAACAGATTCACAATCCCTCCACTGTCCCAAACTGCTCTCTGTAGAAGCTTTCACAAGTTGTCTATGGTCCCTTCACACAACACTTATTCCACCCTGGTGCACATCACTGCGTCACATGACTTCTCTCTTACCCTCAGTTTTTATTGAGATGGTTCTTTTCATGCCCCTTGAATCCTCATCTTTGACTCAAACCCCTATGGAATGACTGCAGAATTTAGCTGGGCTGGTCAGGAAAAGGCCTCTGGCAACTACAACTCAACTATCCGGATGCTCACCATTTTCCCTGCCTTGTCTCCATTAGGCTGGTAGATTTTAAACAAAGAAATGAGCTGAATTAGGAGGACCAGTCCAAGTCCCCTGGTCACTACTTTTCTATAAAGCAAGAGGAAAAAAAATTGGAGATAAAGTTCCAATATCAAATGACTTTCTATTCTCTTTATTTCCCATTTAGAAGAAAGAAGCAACCATGCTGCTAATAGGACTCTGGTTATACTTCCAGGGGTCATATCATTTAAATGCTACACTACTTAAATAACACTCTCCATTTTTTTCACTTTTGGAATTCTCTTCGCAATTCATTGAAATCTGTATGCCAGGAGTAGATACTTCCAGAATTAGATACCAACTTCATCCTGATATAGCTTTTCCCTAACCATGGAATATGGCGTTTATGATAAAAACATTTCTAAAATCAGTTCAGTGCAGTAGGTTAGAGAATGAGTCCTGGAGTCAGAATGCCTGGATTTGAATTCCAGCTCCTCCACTTAATAACCAGTGGGCAAGTCACTTAATCCCTCTGTAACTGTTTCTATCTTCAAAATAATAATAATAATAAAGTTACTTTATAGTATTGTTGTGAGCATTAAATGAGTTAATAAAGTGCTTAGATCATCTAATCATCAACAAAGAATTTGAAATATGTAGACAGACTCTCAATAAGCTATAGTAATCTTCTTCCCTATAAAATCACACTAATAAGCTACTAAATTATTTAGATACAAGAAGAATACTGAATTAGGGGTCAGGAGAACCAGACTTCAGTCCCTGACACTGCCACTGTCTAGTAAATTATTTGCCATTTCTGTGCTTCTGTTTCTTCATCTGTAAACATGAGACAATAATATTACCTGGCAGTTATTGAGAAGATTATAGGACAGTTTATAAGGAGCACCACGTAAATAGCAAAGCATTGTACAAATGCAAAATACCGCTATCATTATTGTTATTATTTTTCTCACATTTTTTAGTGAAATGTGAGACTTCTGTAAAATATTCTGCCTCCTAGAAAACAATAGATTACTTTCTTCAACTCTTTTTCTAGACTCAAGGATTAACTTCTTTGCATTTCCTTGGCAAAGAGCATTTGGTATTTACTTCAATGTACTTGTAAAACACCACGTGGCCCAATGGCCAAGGTCAGAACTTGCCTATAATGACTACTTTAGTTTGGTCTATTCAAATGTCTAATCTCTTTAAGAGGTGTTTTCAAATGGCAAGGGAGAATAAAACACTTCTAGGAAGGCCTCTGCGGAAGGCCTATAATGCATTTATGCCTTCAAACAAAGACTGTGTCTCTTCCTAGGGAAGGAACTTGAGCTTCAATTTCTTTTGCTTCAGATCTCAGACTCCACTTTGCCTCTGGACTCTGCTCAAAGACCACAGTCTTAACTTTGGTCACTTATTTCCTTGAGCTGTCTGCAAAAGTCAGCTTAATTTTAGCCAAATCTTTTTTTATACCAATAAATCTTGATATAACCCAAAGCAAAGGCTTTGTTTACACTCTATGGGTAATGAATACCATCTCATATCCCATAGTCCAGGACTATTGCATCCTCAGGAATAAGAATGACCTGCTTTATATCACATGAGCCATGCCAACTAGAAATCACTCTGAATATCTTATATAGTCTTCATAACTTTATTGGGTTCTCACTCAAACAAAATCTCTCTGTTTCTGATTATTTTGCCCCAGGTGTACCTGGAAGCATACTTTCAAGCTGAATCTCATTTTCTTATTTCCTGTCCATATTTCTAACTTTCCCAGACCCCCTTGGCAATTTATCTATTGCACTAATATTTGCATTTAAAGAAGTATAGACCTGTTCCTTCTTCGTCTTTGGGCTCAGGAAATATCTCCAATCATTTTTCAATCATTTGTGGTCCACAGAGAGCCAAAACATGCCTTTTCTGGGGAAATTTAATCCACATGTTTATGATTAATTTATATGTAAGTCATTAAATTGGTGTTTCTAAGACATTTCATTTGGCAAGCTACCTCTCTTTCACCCTTCAAATCCCCTCTCAGGTCTTATTCAAGTTGGTATGGAACCACCACAACCAGGTGCTTCTCAGCACTGGAAAAGCCCTGAATATACCTGAGATTCCATTCTGTTCATACTGTAGTTGATACACAGCTGCCTGAATGGTTGATGTCTTACACTACAGAGAATGATTAAAGAATTTATAATTAGTATCTTTTTAGGCAGCAGCTGTAATTGTGCCTCAGCTGTAATTGGGCATAGCTTCTAATTGCTTATTCACCCCAAATTCAAGCCCATTTCAATGTAATTTGGCCAATTTAATAATCTTTCCTATTATATGCTAGGCACAATAAGTCATAATATTCCCTGCCTTCAGTTTGTTTATTGTCTAAAAGAAGAGACTGGCTTGTATATTTATAACTATGATAGATAGCATTGTATAGTGAGGGTCAAGTGTAACACACAATAAAAACGCTGCAAGAGAATAAGAGTAGGAGACTCCTACTGGGGACATTAGAGAAGGTGTTGATGAAAATGGGCAAGTGATTCCAGGAAAGACATGCCATCTGGGAGTAACCGGTTAGAAACAGGATGAGAAAAGTAGGGAAAGTCCAAATTATGGGAAGCCTTGAATGCCATGCTTAATAATTTAGGGCAGTATGTAGGCAATAAGGATTCAACATGGATTTTGAAGAAGGGGATGACATTGACTTTGACTGACACTGTGGAAGACATATTGGAAGTGGGAGAAACTACAGGCAGGAGAAACATGAGGAGGCCACTGTGGTGATCCAGATAAGAGCTAAAGAGGTGCCAAATGATGACAGAGACTAACAACAGTGAATGGCTTGACTTTGAAACACATTGCTGAGAGAGATTCCAAATGACTTAGAGATGAGCAAAATATCAAAATTAGATGGGCTGTGAGTGATCTCTCAATAAATTACCAAAACTCTCTGCACCCCTCTTTCTTGAAGAATAGATGAAAGATAGTGTCTCCATTTGTTTTAAGGATTAAAAAACAAGGTATGAAATGATCTATTTTTGGGCATAGAGCAGGCTCCCACTTCATGGTAGCTCAAATATGAAAATGATAATGAGGAAAATGAACCAAGATTTCTAGAACAATTCAACACCCATGCTACTGGGACTCTGAACCTTTTGTGGATTGTATTCACAGGTCTTTCACATATATGCTCTCTATAAACTTCTAGTTATTGGCTCATTTTAAAGGCAACCAGCCATTACTGAGATGTGTGGTAGTTAAAGTGATCATTAGCAAAAAGGCCATGTTTCCTAAAGCGGAGCTGAACTGCTAAGTAATAATCAGAAACACCTTTAAGACCAGCTGTGGGTAATTAGCACGTTGGCACCAGTGATTCCCTACCCTGATTTGAGACAATCCAATTCAGCAGAAATTTTTGAGTGTCTATTAAATACTGATGGTGTATTGGTTGCTAGAAGAGGCAGAAGGATCAGTGTACCAAGTTCCTACTCTTAAGGAACTTATATTTTAGGAAGGAAAATATGACAAGTTTGCAAAAGACTAAGCATTTGTAGTTAATAGCATGCCTAATAAATGCATAAATTGATATAGATAAAATGTTAGTGAAGTTTAAGAACAGAAAACACTCACTTAGAAGAATCAAAGAAAATCTTGGAAAAGAGTTGATCTTGGAGATGGACCTTGAAAGATGGCTGCACTTTTTTGCTAGATCAATATGTTGGGGAAGGCAACTATGGTTGATAGAACTCTAATCATGCACTCAAACACACGCAGTCCCTCTTTCATCCAACAAACCTTTATTGAGTGTCTACTACATTTGAGGAAAATGGAAATGACTAAAATAAAGTTTGTGCACCCAACATTTCACAGTCTCTTTCAAGTCAAATGTTTCTCTCCTTTATAGGAGAGAAGAAAGAAAAGTGAACAGGTAAGTTACAATACAATATGATCATTATTTTATAAAGGTCCTGCTGATGGTAATTTTAATTAAAGGCTATATATATTAGGGTTTTCTAGAGAAAAAAGAACCAATAACCAATAGAATATGCATGTGTGTTTATCTGTCTATCTATCTAAGAGCTTGATTTTAAGTAATTGACTCACATGACTGTGGAATCTTGTAAGTCCAAAATCTGTAGGGTAGGCCAGCAGGCTGAAGACACAGGGAAGAGTTCTGCTGCAATTAGAGTTTGAAGGCAGTCTGCTGGCAGAATTATTTCTTGTTCAGAAAAGGTCAGTTTTGTGTCTATCAAAGCCTTCAACTGACTGCACAAGGCCCACCCACATTATGGAAGATAATCTGTTTCATTCAAAGTCTATTGATATAAATGTTATTGCACCTAAAAAGTACTTTTATTGAAATATCTAGAATAATGTTTGACTAAATATTTAGATACCATGGCCTAGCCAGCTTGATATGTAACTTTAGTCATCATACTGTGTGAGACAAATGGAACAAATTTCACCCCAGCCTCTGTCAGTCAGATTAATCAGAGTGGCTGACAGAATGGCACACTCAAGTATAAAGTTGAGTTAAGCCAAGAACATGTAATGCCAAGGAGTAGATTACAGGGAGAGGCAGTTGGCCACCAGCCTTGATAATCAACTGCTACATGTTCTTGATGAGTATGCTATACAACAAAGCTTATCTAACTTCTGATAAAGAGTAATTTATAGCTACTCACATAGGTGACTAAGTGGGTCAAACTGGCCACAGACAAACAGCACCCTCCCTTAAAAATGGCAAGGAATTTGAATAGACATTTCTTTAAGAAGATTCATAAATGGCAATAGGCACATGAAAAGATGCTAAACATCATTGGTCTATCAACTGATAGAGAAATACAATGTGGTGCATTCACACAGTGCAATACTATTCAGTAATGGAAGGGAATGAAGTAGTAACACACACTACAATCAAGGATGTCCCGTGACAACATGACAACTGGCCAAGTGAAAGAAGTCAGTCACAAAGGCCATATATTGGGTGATTCCATTTACATGAAATATCTAGAACAGGCAAATATAACAAAATAGAACATGGGTTAGTGGTTGCCAGGGGCTGGTGGCAGAGGGGAAGAGAATGGGGAATAGCTACTAATAGGTATGGGTTTCCTTTTCTGGTGACATTTGAAAACAGATTGTGGTGATGGTTGCACAGCTCCATGAATATACTGAAAACAGTTGAACTGTACACTTTTGTTTTTTTTATTTTAAGTTTTTAAAAGATTTTATTTATTCATGAGAGACAGAGAGAGAGAGAGAGAGAGAGAGAGAGAGAGAGAGATGCAGAGACACAGGCAGAGGGAGAAGCAGGCTCCATGCAGGCAATGTGGGACTTGATCCCTGGGATTCCAGGATCATGCCCTGGGCCAAAGGCAGGCACTAAACCACTGCACCACCCAGGTGTCCCAAACTGTACACTTTTAAAGAGTATTTTACGGTAGGTGAGTTATCTCAATAAAGCTGTTATTTTTAAAAACCTTAAATTATTTTAAGTACAAAGCTTTCTTACTGTAGGGAGCTGCTCTCTTCCTTAGTGCCCCAATCCTGCACTTCCTCCCATCCTAGCTTTAGCTGTTTTAAGAAGAAAAATGCCTAGAGGTGGAACTGAGGCCTCCCTATCTCCATGGGGACCAAAACCCATATGCATACATTCAAGTATGTGAGAAACATTGGGGAGGAAGGAACTCAAACTCTCATGGCTCTGTTAGATACAAGTTCCCAAGTCACTATCCTATCAATTTCGCTGGGGAGGAGGGCTCTTGAATTCAACTAATAAGGTTTGGGCAAGTTTCCCAGTAGGGAAAATAAATCTAAAGTGACCTTGTGGGTGAGGCCTGTGGGACCAATTCAATGTCCTGTTGTGACTTCCAACATACATTCCCTACGAATGTATATTGGCATTGATGTTTTACATGCTTGTGCTGTGAATGCTCATAATGTCCAGAGGGGATTGTCCTGATTGAGGAGAGTCACATGTAGAGAAGTAGTGGGACATGTAGTGGGAATATTCACATGTAATAGACCATGTAAATCACTCCCCAACCAATCTCCAAATTCTATCTTGAGTGGTCTCATGAGGAGAAAGGGAAATCACAACCTTGATTAAGGTCTAAAAGGCAGCGCGGTAAGAGATGTAATATCTCAATACTACAGCCCTGTATGTCCAGAGGAATGGGAACTAGAGACTTATGGTAGATTATCACCAACTGAATTCAGTTGTTATTCCTACAGCCCCAGCTATTGCAGACACCATAACCATAACTGAATCTGCTGCACAGACAGATGGCACTTGGTATGCTGTGTTGGACGCTGCCAACAGCTTCTTTCCTATTCTATTTTGACCTCAAGGGCAAGGGTCCAGATCAGTCTTTATTCATGGCAAAGCTTCTAATACATGTTTGCAGTACTTCCCAGGAGGTAAGATTAATGAAGGAATATTACTGATCTTTTGTCCTTTAGAATCATCCTGGAACTTTCTTCAAGAATGCAAATGCCCTGGTGTGGCTCTCTCAACAATGTGCTTGACTTCTGGATCTGCATCTGCTATCTGTATCAGATGGCTGAACATTAGAGGATGGTCCAGCTCCTGCACTGTTCATGGTCCTAAGGTTTGAAAGGTTTTAAAATGGAGGTAGGTGTATATATGTATATATATATAATAATGGGGCAAAATGATAACTACCTTAAGAGAGGTAGACCTTCTATACTGCTTTTTTAATCCATTCAATAGAGGCAGTGAAACTAACTTACTGCTGCATGAAATTGAAAATTTGTTCCCTTCTTTTTTATATTCATTATTCAGTAAAAATGTAAATCTATAAGAATCAGCCACTGTTAAATCCCAGGTTTTATCTCCTGGATCATTTTATTTTACCTTGAAACCACCTTCTCTGATTCCTCATGGCCATTCCTATCTGCTTTGGCTGCTAGCAGAGACAGCTAACCTGAATTCTTGACTTGACAAAGCTGTAGGAGAATGACAGGAGAGAAAATGAAGTAGTAATGAAGAATCACAGAACTCATAACCATTGCTCTACCTTGCTGTGTTCCCTTGAATAAGTTGCTGGGCATCTCATGGCCTCAGTTTTTTCTCTGCCAAACAGGTTGGGCATATCTATCCTACCTGCCTTATCAGGAAGTTGGAAAGGCCAGATGATTTAATGGATGGAAATAAGCTATGGAAACTTAAAGCAGGATATAAAGAACAAAGTCAAAGAACCCAAAGAAGAAAACTATTATTAGATAGGTTTATGGAGTATGAAATGATATTTAAAGGATTTTGAAGATTCTAAAACAATCTATATGTGCCAACTAACATTATTATAATTAAAATATTTCCTGTTACTTACAATTTGTAAGTAGCACCTACTTTGTGGGATGGCTGTTTCCCACATGTTCTTATCTTTCCCAAGATATTAGAATTTCATCCAATTCCAAGGAATAATTTTCATGTATTTAGAACAATAATAATGGTCACATTATTATGTACTTACTAAGTGTCAGGAACTATTGTAAGCCCATGAGGCACAGATTATTAGCATCCCCATCATAAAGATGATGGAAGATGAGGAATCTGCCAAACATGACGCATCATGGTAGACAGTAGAGTTGAAATTCACATCCAGATTTGACTCCAGAGCCCAGTCTCTTAAGCACCATGTTCTACTACTTCCCAGCATGTACACAACACCTGGCAGTAAAAAGCTTGCCTTCCATATTTCCATTACCAAGCAGTGCACTGTAAACCCCTAGAACCCCAGTCACTGAGCATCTTTAGAGCTCAGTACGGATTGCCTGTGAGTGGGCATTAGGGGGGAAATAAAGATAGGAGAGGTGGCTTCTGTTTTCAAGGCACTTACAATCAAAGAGAGGAAGTTAGATGTACCCAAACAACTCTAACAACAAAAGAAAGTGTTAGCTGCTGTAACAGGGCTATAAGAGCCTTAAGAAAATAGGGATTCCTCCTTGAATGATTTAAAAGTGAAATAGTGGCGATCCCTGGGTGGCTCAGCGGTTTGGCGCCTGCCTTTGGCCCAGGGCGCAATCCTGGAGTCCGGGATCCAGTCCCACGTCAGGGAGCCTGCTTCTCCTTCCTCCTGTGTCTCTGCCTCTCTCTCTCTCTCTCTCTCTCTATCATAAATCAATCAATCAATCAATCAATCAATCTTAAAAAAAAGTGAAATAGTGATATTTAATTTAATTTTTAAAGGATTTATTTATTTATTTATTTATTTGAGACAGAGAAAGAGAAAAAGAGAGAGAGACAAAGGGAGGGAGGGGCAGAAGGAAAAAGTCTTAAGCAGACTCTATGCTGAGTGCAGAGCCTGATGCTGGGCTCAATCCAAGGACCCCAAGATTGTGACCTGAGCTGAAACCAAGAGTCAAACACTTAACTGAGCCACAAGGTGCCCTTTCAATTTTACTTTAAAGGTTTTATTAATATAAGTTCAGCTGGGAAGTCTGTCTGAAGATACTGGTATGGAAGTCTTAAAGATGAATCAGAAATCGTCAGAGCTGAAGGGGGCCTCAGATGGTCTCTTTCAACATCCACATGGGAACCAGAGTACTCAGTGCCCCGGGGTGAATGAGTTGGTGGCAGAGCCTGATATCGGATCTAGAACTCCTAAGGTACTCCTTCCCTCCTATGGTCTCAGTACCACAGGGCAAGGAGCTTTCTTAGGAGCATGTATTCTTTGGGTAATTAATATCACAAATGTCCACTCAGGACATGTTGCACAGGCCTTCCCCAATTCTCCCTTCTAGCCACTTCCCTCCAGCCAGTAGTAATGTCTCCTACTCAGAGGTCTGGCTCTGGAGATACTGAGTAAACAAGACAGATTTTCACATACATCATCTATTAGCTTTCTCTCCAAAGCTCTAGGTTTTCTCACTCCAAACAGATTGTAAACATGGAGAGAAAGAACCCAACTTTATTCTTTATGTCCCAGAACAACTAAAATGGTGCTTTGTTTTAGTTTATGTCACAACATCGTATCATGAGGACATTAAAAAATTGTCATTGAAATTTTTAAACATACACAAAAATAGAATAGTATGACAAATTCCCAAATGTTTACTGCCAGCTTCCACAAGTGTCATTACGCTGCCATTCTTGTTTCAAAGCCTAGAGAGGTGACTAAATGTGTACGTGGAGATGGCCAGGCCAGTGGCAGGGGGACACAATGGGCATTAGGCTCAGTTGAGGATTCCAGACATAGGGGCAGGCAATGGGATATAGCACAATCATTCTCAGCAGGAGACAGGGAGAAAATCAGTTTGCTTGGTGTAGAGTAGGAATCAGGCAGGTATAAGGGAGAGCCTGAGATAAACTGAACCAGGCAGTTCACTGGCTGGCTGTGTCAGGCTGTGGGTGGGCCAGGCCTCAGGGTGGTCTTAGAGGAACTGCATGACCTCTGATGTGCAGTTGAGCCTCTCCCCCCAGCAGCTTTGCAGATGCTACTTCCTCCTAGAGAATGATGCATTCTCCTACCAGCTCTTCCAACGGCTGCTGCCTCTTCCTTGACTACTGACCTGACCAAACTTTCTAAAGCACTATCTTCTATTCATTATTCTTCAATTAAGTAGGCTGCTTGCTACCTACACACCATTCTGAATTTTGTAATTAATTATTTGTTAGTTTACTTATTTTTAGTCTCCACTACTAGACTGTAACCTCCAGTGGGAGAGGGGTTTGTCTTTTTCCTTCACCTCTATTTCCTCAACAAACTAGAACAAGTGTCTGGAAAACAATAGTCAATAAATATTTGCCCAATGAATTAATGATAGACTATTAAAATTTTGTTAATATTTGGAAGGTGAACAAAGGTTGAGTACAAACGAATAGAGAAAAGGGGAAAGGTAATTTCTGATTTAATCAGGGTAAATGGAAACCTCTAACCCAGCGGTGCTCAAATCTGGCTGCACATTAGAATTACCTGGGGGAGCTTTAAAAAATACCAACACCTGGTATCCTCTACAGACCAGCTGAATCAGAATCCTCAGAGGTGGTACGAACACAGAAGTATTTTTTAAAAGCCCCCTAGGTGATTGTAATGTGCATAAGCTTGAGAATCACTTCTTCTTCTTTTCTTCTTCTTCTCCTTCTCCTTCTCCTTCTCCTTCTCCTTCTCTTCTCCTTCTTCTTCCTCTTATTATTATTATTATTATTAAAGATTTTGTTTATTTATGAGAGACAGAGAAAGAGGCAGAGACACAAGCAGGCTCCATGTAGGGAGCCTGATGTGGGACTCCATCCCGGGACCCCAGGATCATGCTCTGGGCTGAAGGCAGGTGCTAAACCGCTGAGCCACCCAGGGATTCCCCTTTTTATTATTTTTTAAAGGCTTTATTTGTTTATTTGAGAGTGAGAGAGAGAGTAGGAGATAGCACAAGCCGGGGGAGGGGCAGAAGGAGAAACAGACTCCCTGCTGAGCAGGGAGCCTGACTCAGGGCTCCACTTGGGACTCTGGATCATGAGCTGAAGGCTTTTAACCAGTTGAGCCATCTGGGTTCCCCGAGAATCACTGTTCGAATGAAGAAAGGCTATAAGGATTTTGACATCAAGATGAGAGCAGTGAGTTCTGGAGTAGAAGACAGTCTGCTCAAGTTTAGAGTGAGTCAAAATGATGTGTTTTATTCAATCCTTTCAATGCCTAAAACCAAATTGGGGGGCACCTGGGTGTCTCAGTCGGTTGAGCATCCAACTCTTGGTTTTGGCTCAGGTCATGATCGTGGGTCGTGGGATAGAGCCCTGCATTGGGCTCTGCACTCAGCTCTGAGTCTGCCTCAGATCCTCTCCCTCTGCCCCTCCCCCTACTTGTTTGGCGCGTATGCTTTCTCAAATAAATAAATAATCTTAAAAAACAAATCAGAGATGAAATAAACATATTGACATTAGTTGAAATCGAAGTACCTAATGATGGATAGATTTTTAAAATTTACAAATAGTGTAGTGTATTTAACTAAGAATTAAAAACAAAATTTATGTGTATGTGTTCTATTTCTATTTTAAAAGACTTCTGCTTTTATTTACACAAACAACACAAGCATAATTGAGTTTGAAAGAATAGATTATCTTTGGCTCTCAGGTCACTTCTATCAGAGTTCTACTTGTTGCTTCCTAAATGTCATAAGCAGACCACATTGTGCCATAGAGTTTGCAACAAAATGCGAACGAAATAACTTTAAGTTTGTCATGTTGTGGCACTTGCAAAAGATCTTTCCAACCCACCAAAGAGCATTCCATTTTATCTCTCTTCTCTTTCCTCTTCCTCCCTCCTCCCTTCCTCTCTTCCTTGTCAGATTATTTTTAGATATGTTCTTTCTAGTGTTTTAGGTGAACTGATGAGGTTAGGTGAGGTGCAACTTTTCTCATTTTCAGAGCTTGCCTTGCTCTTCCATCATGTGAAGGTTGCTTCGAGGATGGCACCCTGCTCCTGAGCTCAAATTCTGTGGGGCTTTAACTTTTTCTTCTCCTTAATTTATTTAGGTTGCTGCCGGCACGCCTCGCCATAGCTATAATCCCTCAGTACTGCAATCTGGGAACAATATAAATGGTTGATGGCAGAGAGAGATATTCAATTGTTGCTTCTCAGTGATTCACATAATGTACTGTCATTAGCACTTCGATGTGACATATCATGGTTTCCAGGGCTTATTGGGCCATTTATAAATACCAAATGAAGGTGTTAGAGCTGGTATTGCAGTGTGGTTACTGCCTTAATTGCCTTCACTGGGAAAAGTTGGCAACATCTTCTAGGGAGGAAAATAAATTGTAATTTTTAGTTTGTCTTTAACCATTTGCAGTCAATTCCTTTCAAGGGCAAGAATCACAGCTTTTTTTTTGTTTTTTTGTTTTTCTAGTTTTCTAGTAATTTAATTTTTGCAAAAAATATCTACTCTTCATATTTTAGTTATTATTACTGGAATTGATTTCTAGATTATCTGTACAGGTATTCAAATGTTTATTTTCTCACCATAGTTCACATTATTAATGATAATTATTTCTGAAACTTAGAGAATTTTATACTTACAAAGTGACATTATAAATAATAACAACAGCTACTATTTATTGAATATTTATTATGTGGTAAAAGGTACATAGGTATTGGCTTATTCAATTCTTTCCAACAACATTGTGAGCTAGACATTATTGTTGCCTCCATTTTATGAGGGGAAATTGATGTTTATGGAGGCTTAGTAAGCCAGTAAGCGGTAGAGCTGGATTTGAAACGCAGGTTGGTCTGACTCCAAAGCCAATAGTTTTAAGTGGTCCCTCAAATATTCCCCACCCCAACCCCGGCATAGTCAGGCCCCTTTTCCAAACCAGGAAATGAAGAGTCCAGCAACAGCAACACTGGAATGCTGCATCTTCAGACCTCAGACACAGAGCTCCTTCTCCTCTAGATGGCCTCCGTCAGGGTGAGCTATTATAAGTGCTGATGCCCCATGCGCACCACTCAGGTTGATAAATAAGCAAAGGATGAAGGCTGGTAGTTAAAAATCAGAGGAGCTTCTATTCAAAGCATTAGAGGTAAAAGAGCTGCCTGCCTGGTCTGATGGTGAGGCATGAGCTCCGAGCTGGGAGACCAGGGTTTAGAGGCAGAGAGAAGGAATGAGGCAAGTCATGCCCACTGGGCACGCAGCCCAGGAGCAGCGGCCACTGACATGAACCGGCCTGGATCCCAGTGATTGATCGTGCAGCAGGGGATGTTCTTCCCTCAGCAGCCACAGGGCCCCACAAAGAAAGGCTGCTCATGGAGAAGTCTTTGTCAGGGCCTCTAATGAGAGGATTGGGTTTCACATCACAGCTACCCCTAAACAGGTACACTCTGCTTCTTTCATCTTCTGGATGGCTCCCACGGGAATGAAAAGAAAAAGAAAGGAAGCTACACCAAGAAACAGGTCACAGGCTGGTTTGGCGGGGTTTTGTACCTCCCCCGCCCCACTACCTCCAGATGGGTATCTTTGAAATTCTTGAATTTTCACACACCCTGTGTGGCCCTTGGACAGCAATGGGAAAAGCTTTCCTAAGAAAGTTTTCATAATCCATCCACATGACTCTAGAAAATTACTGCCCCTGTCCCTTTGCATCTGCTACTGCCTCTGTTTGAAAGATCCTCCCTAGACACCAAACTCCTCTTCCTATGGCTAACTTGTCCTCCCTTAAGATCCAGTTCAGGCATTGTCTCCTCCAGAAAGCCCTCCTTGATGTCTTATACCTTCGCTCCACCTGGCTGATTTCTGTTCCTCTTCTGTCCTGCTAAAGCACTTCTGCCACAGTCCCTGTCTCCCTTCCACCCTATAAGCTCCTTCAGGGCAGGGACGGTCTCCCTGGGGCCCAGCACAGTATCTAACATACAGTGTAAATGTAATAAGTATTTCTGAATGAATGAATCATGAATGATAAATGAAATAATGTGGGAAAATATTTGCTTAACTATTTAAAGCACTTGAGTCTTTCAAAATACTTTATTTTTTCTTTTTAAAAATCGCCTTTTTTTCAGATTAAAAAAGCAATAATGCTGACTACAGCAATTTTACATACCAAAAAAAAAAAATCCACAATGAAGAAAATTACAACTGTCTGTAATCGCACTACCCAAAGAAAACCACTTTTAACATTTAGATGTATGAAGAGATTCCAGTAATTTGTGTGTATGAATATATATGAAATTGGAATCCTATTGCCCTACCTAATTTTCTCAAGGATTACAACAAGATCTTTTGGAAGCAGATAGAGAAGGCATTTTGATTGCAATTTAAGTGATGGGAAAACTGGTATGCAAGATACACATCTAATTAATGGCAGAGTCAGGAATAGTAGCCTTGAATCTCATCATAGTCCCAGGCTCCTCTACTCCTCATAGGCCTCCTACTTAAGTGGCATTATTCTCACAAGAAGAAATTGTGCATTAACCTACAATCAATGGCACATGGATTTGTAACTAGATGCTCTTTCTCAGGAAAGGGACAGATTTAAGCGATCCTATATCTGCATCATACCTGTGCAGTGCATAGGGGCACTGTCTAACATTTCTAAGGGAAACAAGGATGGAGCATTTAGGATCTCATCCCTGTGACCAGCAGAGTTAGGCAGGCACCATTAAGATTCAGAGTTTCCTTTCAGTAGGCAAATGGCATCTGAACAGTGAGGGCTTGGCTGAGAGCATGTTGCTGTGGGAACCACAGCCATAGGTTCAATCCTACCATAAACTAGTGGGTAGTACTCCAGTCCACTGACTAAATTCTAGAACCATGTACACAGTAAGTGCTCAATAAATGTGCATCAGGCTGAACTGAATATATATTATTATTCAGCAGTGACAGCATAAAAGGTGACAGCAAATATAAATATCGCCAGCACTATACCCACTATAGAAAATGCAGTCCAGTGTGAACTAGATTTCTGCTTTATTCTAAATAGAGGACTAAACTGTAATCCACCAAACACAAACACATGCCAGACTGTTAGCTCTGCAGATGAGGGAACCATATCTTATTTATCTGTGTGTCCCCAGAATACCTAGCACAGAGGCAGACACATTTGAAGTGTCAATGTTTTTTGAATTGAATTATATTTGCTTGGCTGGCGTGGGAGTTAAAAAGATGTTGACTAGTAATTCACCATTCCTTTCCCTGGAAGCTCTGTAAATCAAGCTCTTAAAAAAAGCAGCAAGCTAAATTCCAAAACCCTCTCTTAGGAGAAATGCCCACGGCTGGTGGGGTCTGGACTATGTCCACCAAATGTGCAGATCTCTTCTGCACAAACATCACTTGTTCCCAAGGGAGTCCCTGACTGGCTCACTGGCTGTGGAGACTCACACGTTCCCTCTTTCCCAATGGCAGGAGGGTCAGGGGAAAGGGGTGGGAGTTGATGATGAAGCACTGCTGAACTAAATGTTCTCCTCTTCCCAGGAGGGAAAATCTCCAACAGTAGGAGTGTTGGCATTTTTCTAGAAGAACAACCATAAAGAACATGAGATGTAGTTGGAAATGATCTTTTCTGAAGACAAGTTTTCTTTTTTAAAGGGCCACTCTCCTCTTCTCTCTTACCTAGACTGCTATTGGAATGACTTTGCCAAAGCTGCTAGAATCCCACAAGTTGGGATCAAAGTCAACTCGGCAGGTGGAGGGGTCATATGGGATATGGAGTGAGGAGCCATTAGGCCAAGATCCTCACTTTTTCTAAGTTTATCTAAGAGCAGTAACAAAAACAAAAACAAAACCATGTTTGCTAATAAGATCCTTTCCTTAAATACACTGAGCTGAGTTGGAAGAAACTGAAATAGAAATTACTGATTTTTCTGGGAGACAAAACACACCTCACCAATCCCCAAAGCTCTTAACAAACTCTCTTGAAGGTTTAATCACAATGTAAAGTCCACAAGTTTTCATCGGCAATGTCTGGTTATCGACTGTACAGCCCTCTGAAGTGGCACCCAGTACAACTCCCAGATTCGCATCCACTGCCTATTCCAAGGGCCTGCTGGCAAGGTCTTCCTGACTGATGCCCTGGTCTAGCCTAGTAAATTCTTTCCAGGGGAGATTTAGGACACACACTTTCAGTCTGTCGAGTTCTTTACTTATAAGGTGCAGAATTTATTAGCGCAAAGAAAATAAAAAGAAAGGCTGCCACCTTAAGTGTTTTTACATTCGGTTTCCTTATTATTAGAGTTTGTTGTTTCCAGAAATACAGCTGCCCAGCTCATTTGAGCCTTTGTGCTGAATCAGTGGGAGGTGTTTTAGCTTCCCATGGTCTTGTGGGAGCTCTGCAGCACTACCTATCCACCGAGGACTCTTGTGCCACTCTCATTTGAGGAGAACAAAGCCATGAACACGTGCATCTTTAACCTATATGTGGCCAGCAAAGGCACACAGAGTTGATATGAAACCCAGGTTTGTCCACCTCTGGAAATTCAGCCTGTCTAGTCACCCGAAGAATATCTTTTTCTAGCCTAGAGTTTTCTGTTCTCCAGTTCCATAAAATGCCCATTTCCATGTCCAGACCCAAATGACACAAATTTTGGCTTCAGACCATGGGACAGACACCAAAGAGTACCACAGAAAGAGAAAAGAAAATCAGATTTAGAACTGTAAAACTTTGTCCCAGTATTTGTGGGACCTTGGACTTAATATCTTCACAGAACCCTTGTTCTTCAGCAAGGTAAGTATAAATAGTCCTACATCTCTCACCAGCCTCTCTTCAGAGCAGTTATGACAAAGTGCAATTATCTTGTTTATATGTTTATTTATGTTCTATTTATCACTATGCTTTATTAACTTATAAGCTCCAAGAGATCAGGGACCTTGTCTTTCTGGTGCATCAAAGAGGCCCACTGCCAGGAATGGTGACCAACATGTAGTACATGATCAAGAGGAGTAAATGAGATTTGAGTGAGGTGAGAAGGAAGGACAGAGAAAAGGAAGGTCAGAGTGGATATAGCATTAGTGAGGTACCATATATGAAAGTGACCTGTGAATTATTAAGTATTACCCACATTTTAAAATAATAAGTAGCAGTTGATGCATTAGTTATACCAGGGTGAATCTTTTAAAAATATAAGCTAGATCGTATTATTCTCCTGCCTAAAACCTTCTGCTGGCTTTTCATACTATGTATAATAAAGTCAAACTCCTGTTAGCTTTCAAAGCCCTATGGGATCTGACCCCTTGGCGGCCTCATGTCCAACCAGTCTCCCCTTCTCTGCCAGGCCCCCATCACTCTGGTGTCCTTGTGTTTCCTCAAACATGCCAAGCCCATTCCTACTTTGGCGCCTTTGTGCTAGCCCCTTCCTCTGCTTGAAAGTTCCTCTGCAAAGTCTGCATGGCTGGCTCCTTCTCGTCGTTGGGCTCTTGGCTTAAAAGTCACCTTCTCAGAGAAGACTTCCTATACACTCCCTCTAAAGAAGCCCTCACTGATTCCTTGTTATAGTACTCTACTATTTGTTTATTCATTTATTTATTACTGGTCTCCTCTCCAGTGCCTGATGGTCAGTAAGAATTTATTTTTGTGTGACATTGTGTTTGTTTAATGCTGACACTTCATAGAAACTTTTCTAATTATTATTTTGTTTTATTTCTACAGGTTTATGAGCTCAGACAAACAAACAAAAAACCATTTGGTTCCAACTTGAAAGTTCCCTCTCCAGTGTACATTAGTCACTCTCCTCCCCACAACCAGACTTTGAGAAAGGTAACCTGGCCCTGTGAATAGAAACAACTGTTCCAGTCAGTTCTAGTATTTGTGACTTAATTGGAGTCATGTACAATCAGTGATACAATAACTACTTAGTCCTCTTACCTACAGGGGTTCTTTCAAAACATGGAAATGGTACCATTGGGTGCCAAGCTGTTCTCTGTTCTGGGCTTAGAAGCCTCCTGGCTCAGGGTAAGGGTGAAAATAAGGGGAATGGAGGGCAGGAACAGGCAGAGGGAAGCAAATGGCAGGAACACTCACTGATTCCAGCTGAGTTTGCTTACTGTGGACCCAAGAGCAGGTGTAACTTTGTAGGAATAGTACTGGACTAGGGCAGAGGGAAGGGTTCTAGAGCTGGTTCTATATCTTCTTCTGTTATAGGAGGTGCAACTTCATCTCCTCAAAGGAGAATCCCAGCTCTGACAGTCTCTGAGCTAATGAGAGGAGCCTGATCTTTCTCCATGACCATGATGTCTATGAAAAGGATGACCCATGTAGTATTTCTGATGAGTGCAGCTTCTCTGGACTAAGTGGGATTTCTCTGATTGGTCAATACAGTCCCCTGACAAATCAAGATCTCTGCTCTTGCCAATCTTCTTTAGCTTTCCTTTCCTTTCTCTCTCCTAGAGAAGTTCACCAACTATATGAGGGTGAATCCCCTCATTGTCATATAGGGATCAACACGTAACTGCAAGTGCACTTCAGCCACTCCCTAAGAGATGGGTTCCTACTGTATATGATCTTGGCCAACACGCTCCCATCTGCTTTCAACATGTTGCATCTGACGTTAACTAATGTGTCCTATTAGCATTAAAAACAATCTGGAAAAATTCACTCTCAAGCAGAGTTCAAAAAGGCCACAAATAAATGTGGAATCTCAACTGTACAAGGTTTGTTAAAATAATTTGTAGTAAATAAATATATAAATGTATATAAATATATTAACTGTATAAATGCATATGCATGCATACGTATGTATATATGTCTGTATATATAGATATGTGTGTGTGTGTGTGTGTGTGTGTGTGTAGTGAAGCCAAAGTCTGTAAAATGGGTCAAGAGAACAAAGACATGAATGCTTCTGTCCAATTTATGAAATTACCTCGTTACGGGGGGAGGGGGGATTCTCCCAGTATGGAACAAGATGTGGTCAAAATAACTGAATGACATAGAAGAGGAGTTGGGAATCTTTATCATACACTTACAGGTAATGGGTTGAAATTCTGGTCCACAAGGTGATTGTATCCATGGTCAAAAAATGAATGTCGTATCACAACATCAATGCCCTGGTTAGCGAGCATTCCTAAAGTGTTCAACCATCTAAAAAAAAGCAGGAAAAAAAATGCCTTATCAATACATCTTAAAAATGGCAATATAACAAGCTCTATAGCGATTGGCTAACACACACACACACACACACACGTACACCAACCCCCACCATGAAATTTACATAGTACTTTAAAGGAGAAGATTATTTTAAGCATTGAGTACACAGTTGGAAGACATTTTAGGGATTATCAAGTCCAACCTCTTCATTTTATAGGAAAAGAAACAGAGGTCCCGGGAAATAAGATGATAAAATATTTTGTTGCAAATGAATTATCTTACCCCTGTAATACTAACAAATAAAATGAATATCCTAGCCGCTTATAAGCCCAATTATCATCTCCCTTGCCCCCTGGCTATAGGACACACAATCACAGGAGAAAACACACTACACTCTCCATCATTCAAACTTCCGTGCTTGCACCCTGTCAATGTATATGTACCTTTCATGTGACTCTAACTCACATATTCCTATGACCTATGCAAGAAAGGTCCAGCCATTTACATCCCTCATATATCACTGTCAGCAGTCAATGCAATAATAATTTCCTTGGCACTGTAATTAACAATGCAGAACTTCAACTATGCTACACATCATAATGGAGGACCTGCATTGCTCACACATTATCACATACTCCACTATGCCAAATACCCACTTTCCAGGGTGTGCAATCCTTCCAAAATACTTCCTTCTTGGTTCTTCCAACACCCACTGCTAACTCTGCCTTTATTATTTATGCATTCAATCCATTCACTCATTCACTCATTCATTTAATTTTCTCTTTGTATTCCTACTTCTGAAACTTTGGGAAATTTCTAATTGTAATAATACATAATATATAATAATAAATGTGACTGAGAGCTTCAGTCTTAAATAGTATAAAAGATAAGGCATTCACAATCTTTCCTGAGTGTACATGTGAGTCCTCATCTGTACTTCTTTTCCCTTCTCTCACCCTAAACTCCATTTCCTAGCTCTAAGCCACATATAACTACTCGAGGCTACCCAAACTCACCATGCTTTTGCATATTCACCTAAGTATTCATGCGTTTTTTAACTTCTGCTTAGAATTCCCTTCCCCTTCCTCTAACCCACCTCATCTGGCAAATTTCTTGCCATCTATTCATCTTCAAGTCAAGTGTCATCTTCTAAATCCTGCTAGCCCAGCCAACAGTAGTACCTTCCTCCTCTGTACCTTCACAGAACTCATTTACACCCTCTGCCAGCCTTACTTCTCTGCTGTCCCCAGTTGGTTAGGAGCTCACTGAGAACAGACACAATGTTTTAGTTTTGTACCCAAACATCTATATCAGTTCCCAGCACACTGTAGGTGCTTCAGACTCTATGTTAGATTGATCTGGATAAAATTAGATTCAAGGAACTTTGAGAATCACTATTCAGCATCCTAAGAACAAATTATGCATAGCCATGATTTTCCGAATTTGAAACCATATGGAACTCCAAACCAGTGATTTGTAGAATTAAACTTTTTCTTTACTGGAATAAAGAGCATTGCTAATTTCTATATTATAAATGAATATTATTAACAATCTTTTTCACATCAACAATTATATTAAAACTAAAAAATATTTACTGACAATTAGATTATAGAAACAAAACAAAGCAAAATGTAAAAACAAAAGTTTTAAATAAAAAAAGAAAATCTGACAATTATATAACAGAACTTTTGTTGTTGTTGTTGTTGTTCAGACTGCAACATTGCAACCTAGGAACTAAAATTACTTTTGGAATACCACATGGCTAAGCTACTTGCCTTTATTATTTTTATTAATTTACCAACCCCGTGAAATCAGGATAGCTGATTTAGTTTTTCCTTTAACCACAGAGACACAGTATAAAATATCCTGGGGTAGAACTATAACATGAATTCTGAGTTGATGCACTAAATCAATGGTCTCTCCACCAATGTAGCACTATTCAATAGGGTCTATATGGGGTGCCTGGGTGGCTCAGTGGTTTAGCATCTGCCTTTGGCACAGAATCCTGGAGTCCTGAGATCAAGTCCTACATCAGGCTCCCCACAGGGAGCTGCTTCTCCCTCTGCCTATGTCTCTGCCTCTCTCTGTGTGTCTCTCATGAATAAATAAATAAAATCTTTTAAAAACTAGGATCTATATCTAGCAAGTATTTATCTATAAAAACAAGTATGTCTTATTCACCCTTCTATACCTACACTTGCTGAATGAAGAAACAAAATGATGAGTAAATACATAATCACATCCAGCAGCAGCAGCTGAATATCCATACAGGACTGTATTTTGGTATTTAAAATATCCCATTTGCCATTCATTCATCACTCATTCAACAACACTAATTAGTCAGCTGTAAATGCCAGGCCTTGTTTTTCAGTATTGAGGAGATATAAAAATGCTTCTCAGTATTGAGGATAGATATACAAATGACATGTGAGTCATTTGTAAAGCACTGTGTACGTAAATACCTGTACTCATCTATAGGAATGGTATCAAATTTCTACTTATGATCTCTGTAGACCTTATAACAGTGATCCAAAAAGAATATATACTCAACAAATAATATGTTAACTCATAAATCTGGAGGGTTTTTTCCTGCTACTATAGGGAGTTTTTGAAGGAACTCTAATGTGAGAGGGAAAAATATGTACCCTCCTTTCTAAACCCACATCCTACATGCACATCTGGGATCTAGAGCATTCAAAATGACTATGACCAGAATCCCTGCTTCCCCATGCTTTTCAGAGTGGAACAGTTAGAGGAAGTTGTCTTCCTCTTCCTCTTGTAAATAATAAGCTCTCTCAGAGGGGGAAATAAATGATGTTTCAAGTGTCCCTTTCATGCATAAGCAGTGAAAAGTCGCAAGACAACTGATACATCCCACCAAGGATGCTACTGCAGCCAGTAGTTTCCATTCCACAAAAATGTATTGACTATTGGCTGGGTGGCAGACACTACTGATACTGGAGACACAGCAGTATGCCAAGGGTATATCTGTAGTGCATCAGAGAGTCTCAAAGCCCTGCCTGGAATCAGAAAATTCTGATTCTTGCATGAATGTGCAAGTGTCCTAGTAGGCTCATCATTATACCATGTATTGAAAAAAAGCCTGAAGATGCCTTCTTTCCAAGAAGTCGTACTAGTTTTCTGGAGCTTCTTAGAGTGCTTTATTTCTCCCCCCTAGAAAGCAATTTATGCTCTCTGGAGAACTAGACTCAAAGGACACTTTGCTGGGTGCTGCCAGCAGAGGGGAGAGCAAATGGGTGATAAAGAGGTAAGAGAGAAGACCAGGAGCCCAGTGAGCTAGTTCTCATCTGATCTGTGTCCACCACACATCAG
This sequence comes from Vulpes vulpes, assembly GCF_048418805.1. Taxonomy (NCBI): domain Eukaryota; kingdom Metazoa; phylum Chordata; class Mammalia; order Carnivora; family Canidae; genus Vulpes; species Vulpes vulpes. The sequence goes on from NC_132794.1 coordinate 89,122,306, forward strand.
ATACCTAGTCTACAACCCAACCCTGAACAGCTAGGTTAATCTAGGTTTACAAAGTCACTGATCCATGGATATTTGGCTAGTGCTCGTGAAAAGGCAGGTTTCTTTCCAGCTCCCTCTATGAAGGGCTGTAGTGTTTCTCAATTCACATCATTCTCTGAAGGGAGGAATGCTCATGAAAACACTCAGAACAATGGTGCTGCTCATTGTCTCAGCAGCAGAGTCTGTCTCTGACAGCTGAGCAACAGCCATTCCTCTGCTGGTTCTGAGAGGCCTCTGCCACTAGCTTTTCGCCCTTGCTCCACAGCTCACAGTAAAACCTGGTGAGGACTGTATTTTTGAAAGAAGACTCTCAGAACCACTGTATCAAATGCTGATTCATCCCATTTCATCCACTTGAACCATGCTCATGGAACAACTGCTCTGTTTCACTCAAGGCTAGGTGCTGAGAACACGGGCATGGAAGACCCAACGTATATTGATATTCTTTTGACTTATTATCTTCATCTGCATGTTCCAGGATTCCATCTGCAGAAACAATCTGCTTGACTGCCCTGATTTGTCCTCTACAAATGTATTCAAGAAGCTGCCTTAATGGAAGGAAACTTCATGTGTATAATTACAAACAGCTGTTAGTAAGGAAACACAAAGCTGAGGGCAGAGCTCAGTTCTTAGGAGGACCTTCCCTAGGCAAAAGTCAGGGCCACAGGACCAGAGTGGCACAGGACCAGGTCACTTGGTTAGTCTATGGTCCTGAGAGGTTTGTCCCTGCCACATAATGCTGGCTGGCCAAGTGGAGTCCTTTATGCTTCTGGCATAAGTCATTGTCCAGATAACTGCAGAAGCCTTCAAATCCATTGTCCTATCTCCTGCCTCTCCACATTCTTGTGCATACTATTCCCAAAGCCAATGTGTAAACACAAGTCAGATGGTGTTTCTCTCTTCCACCAAAGTCTTCAGTGGCTTGCCACTGAGTGTAGAACAAGGCCTCATGACTGGTGGAGAAGCACCCTGCCCCCCACCTCATTGCAGCCCTCACTACATCCCTGCAGCTCTTGAGGCTTTTATCACATGACTTATTTCCCCTCCCTGTGCTTCTGCCCATAATGTTCCTTCTGCCTCTCATGCTCTCCTCCACCATCACCACCATTTTCTACCTATAGAAATTAATTTTTCTATGTTCCCCTCAAATGCTGCTTCCTCCATGAAGCCCTTCCTGATTCTCCCAGTCAGAGAAATTCCTGATCTCTTTGCCTATCACTTCTTTTCTTGAACAGACCATGTGAAGCACAAAGAAAGATGGTCTAAGGTAGTGATAAAGTGGCTAGACCATGAAGCAGACTGCCTGGGCTTGAGTCCAAGCTCTCATACCCATCTCATTGGGTGGTTGTAAAATAATAGTATCCATATCACTGGTTGTTGAATTATTAGATATAGGGAGAGTACTTCAGAAGCATGTGGCACATACAGTTAAAATTGTTATTATTATGGCAGTAATCTCCTATACCTTTTCTTATCTCCTGTCTCTGTTCCTCCAATCTTACTCTTACCTATCTCCTAGAACTATGGTGAAAACTGGATGAGAAATTATATGTTGTCTGCACTATGAACTATAGATATTAAATAAAAGTCTTATGACTGTCATGGTCACTACTACTACTCTTATTACTACTATCTTTGCTCTGATGTCTGTTGTGTCATCTTAGTGTCTAGAGAAGTCACTCATCACTGTTGGTTGAATGGGTTACAGCCATTCACAAAGGAACAGATAAGGAACTTTTAATGGGAAATGAACCTCCCCCCTCCAGGAGGCAGAATAATGAGCAGTACCACTTCACTATCCTTCTTTCTACCAAGTCCCTGGGAGTGAAACTGCACATGTTACTCACAAGAATCCTGCAGCATAGGAATCTGATAGATTGTTTGTGCCTCCAGCTGAGGTGGTCACCACACCTTCAAGCCAAATCTTCTTTCCTGGGGTGTATGTATTAACCACCTGTTCATACAACAAAAGCAGAAGGGGATAAGAAATTGTTAAAAGTTGTTCTCAAAGAGAAGGAAGACATATTTCTTGAGGGAGTTCTGCTGATACCCTGCTCCCAGGTGGGTAGTCACAGTCTGTGTTTCTTCATGATGATTCACCCCACACAGTGAGCTGGCATGTGTGCAAATGAGTGTGCGCGCACAGGCATTAACACACACACACACAGGCATTAACATTGACGTATATCTATTCAAAAAATGACCCTTTTTCCCTAAGTAAACCCAAGTGAAAATATGACAATGAGAACAAGTGCATCTTCTAGGACCTAAGCTGACTGCAATACCCTTCACTGGAAAGTATAAATCATATGATGTTTCCATATTAACAAGTATCGAGAAGGAAATTTTCTTAATACTCTGTTATGGCACATACTAGGATGAGTCTACTGACCACGCATCAGAAGTCATAAATCATGAGGGCAGAGGTCAATATTTGGGAGAAATATAGTATAATCACCAGGGCATGTATGTATATTACAACCACATTTTAAAAATAACTGCAGTAAGTACTAAAAAAAACCCACTGATCCACAGGTGAAAGATCCTACCTCAGGAGCTTTTCCAGCAGAGGAAAAGCTTCTTGTTAGTTTTGAAATGGCCCAGTCTCTGGTCTTCAAGTTGGAGATGGGCAGACTATCCAGACTAGGGCCCAGATCTCCTAGACAGCAGTGTGTCAATACTTAGGGATAATGTTGTACTCTGGATAGCCCCTGGAAGCAGAGCCTGAGACAAAGGCTTATCTAAAGGTAGTTCATTTGGGAAGTAATAACAGGGAGCTGGAATGAGGAACTAGAGGTCTAAATCAGGGTAAAGGCAAAACCAGTACCCGGATGTGTTTTCAAGTTGGCAACCACTATTGGAAACTTGTACCCAACCTCACAGGAAATTTGTTAAGAGTCTTATGAACTACGTCTCATAACTTCTCCCAAGGGAATTCAAGAAGAAGCATATTTATCCCTTGGCTCCTACCCTTGAAAAGGTCAAGAATGGTCTTGGGGCTGAACCCCTGCCCCTCCCCATTGCCCCACTTAATTCTGTAGGCATGGGTGTTGAGCAGGTTCCCCAAGTTCTGTATCTCTGCCTTGGTGAAGTCCCAGAGCAAGAAATAAGAAGTGAGGTTGTACCGCATCACATGAGCACCAAGCTGGTGACAGCCTGTGCACCTGCCCACCTCTGGGCCCTGCAGCAATAGTCAGTACAGGAGGTAGGGCTGAGAGTATGCCAGTCATGCACAAGAGGAGCTGTATAAAGACAATAGTGTATTTGAATCCTCTGGCTTCTAAGGAGTCAAGTATGAGGATGTTCACTATGTTCTTGTTTGAGACAGGTTTCTGTTGCTAAAGGAATGGAAAAGTAAAAAGTATTGGATACATACCATAAAACACGCAGCAGTTAGAGTAAGAGAGTCAATGTAAATCCAGCAACATGAATTAGCTTTAAAGATTTAGTGGGGAGTTAAAAAAATAGCAACAGAATGAGATTTATGTCACAATATTATTTATGTAATTACTCATTCACATCTAATAACACTAACTAGTTTATAAAGACACATGTCTCTTAAGGATATGTATCAAACGCAGAAAGAGGCATGTATAAAAGAGAGGTAGATGTCAGCAGAGATTAGAGATCAAGGTGAAAATTAAAACAAAAGCAGGGCTCTGCATGAACTGATGATAGTTTGCTGTCTTTGAGAAGCATGATTTTAATTTAATTCTCTGCATCTCAGATCCCTAAAAAGAAAAAAATAATGTGAGTTGCAGCATAAATGCTAGAACTTGCCATTTACCAAATCCAGAGGCAGGCATCAGCAAACAATCATATTCCTCTTTTCATCCTTCCCTAAGTATAACTGCTTGTACTCTTCCCCCATCTACGAGAGTATTTGCATTATTCGAGACCTGTTTTAGAATCAGGGTTGGCAAAGTGCTTGACTCTTTCAGAAGTAAGTTGTAAAAATATTTCACAAATTTGAGTTGGAAGAAAGGATTGTGATCAAGAATGGAAGAAAGATCCTGAGAATTAAAAGTGGAGGTCAAATTACAATGTTATTAAAAATTAAATAAGAATGCCCCCTTTGTACTCAGAAAATGAAGAGTCACTGAGGACACCACAAGGTAGTTCTCTCTCCCTTCTCCATACGGTTTATGGTGCCCACTTCCCTTTGGAAGGATAGGATGACTAAGAAAATGAGAAAAACACCTTAAATGATCAAAAGACAGAGCTGTATGGGAAACTGGACTGCACTGATGGCTCCCTTCAAAATGTAGTGCTACAAAAACTCTGTGCTCATGATAAACTGTGGGCTTCCTTTATGGTTAACTGGAGTAGAGGAACATATTTCTGTTTTTCTTTTTTGCCTTTGGCTTCCAGGATATTCAGAGTTTAATTTTTGCTCAAAGACAGATATTAAAATAAGGCAGTTAGAGAAAAGGGCTTAAGCAAAACAAAAAGGTAAAATTACAGCATGATGAACCTTGAAGTCATTAAGCTAAGTGAAAGAAGCCAGACACAAAAGGCCACATGTTGTATGATTCTGTTACGTGAAATGTCCAGAGCAGGCAAGTCTGCAGAGACAGAAAGTAGATTAGTGGTTTCCAAGAGCTGGAGAAGGGGAGGGGGAATGTAGGGGAGCTGGGGGAGGGGAGAATGACTGCAAACAGATATGAGGTTTCTCTTAAGGGTGATCAACATGTTCTAAAATTAAATAGATAGCTTCACAATTCTGTAAATACCTTAAAAACTATAGGATTCCACACTTTTAAAGGGTACGCACAATTTCAGGGTATGTGAATTTTATCTCCAAAAATAAAACTCTATGTGTGCATGTATGTGGTGTCACTAGCAAAAGGAGAGGTAGCATCTAATAGGCAGATAACTACAGTGGAAACAGTAATGTACCCTGGAAGTTCTGGATTCTGGCACACACTGGCTGTGACATTTTGGGCTTGTTATTATCTTGAACTTTCTTCATCTACATGCAAAGCCATGAATTGAGAATAGATGAAAACTAAGCTCCTTCTAAAATATAAAATGTTAAAATGTATTAGCATTTTGTGATATTAATACCAACCTCCTTCGCTCCTACTTCTCAACAGTCAAGAGTATCTCTGATTATGGAAGTTAAAATTACATAAACAACAAATATGAGAGATAGAAAAAAGAGTCAAGCTAGAGGTAAATAGTGAGAGGGATAGAAAAAGCCATTGGAGTAGATGAAATTACCTAAGGAGAATATCTAAAAATGAGTCTAGCAAGGGGCTAAGGGTTTCCATCACAAAACATTAAGGTATTATCAAATGCATTTATTCATTCACTCAAGCAATACTTACATACCTGCTATATGCCAAATGGATTCTAGGGGTAGAAATACAGCAGCGAGTTAAACAGAACACGGCTCTGGTCTCTTTGGCTTATATTTTAGTTAAGGGGAAAAATATTAACAATAAAAAGTGAACAAGGAAAAGAAATTTAGAAATAATAAGAGCTAGGAAGAAAATGAAACAGAATAATCTGATAGAAAGTGACTTGGCAGGAGGGGTGGGGGTAGATACTTTAGTTATGCTCAGGTCACCCCTCGAAAGGTGGTATCTGAGCCTAGACTTGAGTGAAGAGGGAGCACAGAAAAAGGACAAGATATACAGACAGGTTTGAAGAACCAAGAGAAGACCATCTGGAGTATAGTAAGGGAATGTGGAATATGTGGCATTTAAGAAACAAAACAAATGAGCAAAGGAAAAAGAAAAAGAGAGAGAGGCAAGCCAGGAAACAGACTCTTGACTATAGAGAAAAAAACTGATGGTTACCAGAGGGGAGGTGGGTGGGGGCATACGGGAAATAGAGGATGGGATTAAAGAGCACACTTATCATTATGAAAATAAAATAAAACAAAATAGGAAAAAAAAAGGTCAGAGAAGAAAGGATGGATGTTTCTTATGCTGAGAGTGATGGAAAGCTATTGGAGGTATTTATACAAGAAAGTAATATGAAGTGATTTATGACAAGATTTCATATTATGAGATCATATATACATAAAAAATAAAACTGAAGTGACAGACATGTTGAAGTTCTGTTATTTCTGTGATCACTGCGAGCTTCAATTTCCTCATCCATGAGCTGGAATAATACTTGGCAAAGTTGTGTCAAGGATCCTGACTACTAGTCAAATGATAAATTAGGCCAATCACAGGAAGATCCTGAGAGCTACAGAAAGTGGCATAGACATAGCAGATGAACATTTATGTGGGTCCACCTAAGGTGATGCATGAATTCAAATGAACTAATGCTAAATAGACTGATAATTCATAGTTATAGTTTGGTGGTAGGATTCTGAACTATCATTTATGACCCAACAAAGGAGTCCAGGAATCTATGGACTACTCTCAGAAACTCTGAACTATTAGTTCTTATTTATTATTGTATTTACTAAAAGTCCCTCCCTGTGAAGGCAGGGATCCTATATCATTTGTATCATTTGTATGTACTTCCTAGCAGAGTGCCCAGCACAGAGTGAGTGTTTAATTGGGGGCTGTGGTGCTCTAATTGCACAAAGAAGTCAATATGATTCCAAACCTGACCATGTACAAGCTCACAGGAAACTGCCACTCTTTAAAGAAGTTATATGACCTAACACAGGGCAACTGAACTGGGCTAAGAACTGGAAGCAGTACCTTGAATACAAAAACAACTTTGTAGATCAGGAAAAATAAAAGCATGCCATGAAAACTTACAATGGCACTAAAGATCTAGGTAGGACCAATACATGTCAATTTGCTAAAGCTCAGGATATGAGGCCTGGGGTCTCCTCTCTCTTGACTTTTGAAAGATGGAAATTTCAGAGAAGGAAAGGGAATTATGCCTTGATTACCAGGTAATTTATATACAGAATCCAACAATCCCAGAAGTGGTAAAGGCAAATCACCATCTAATGAGATTTGGAGACCAGAGGATTTTATGATGTATTGAGCTTATTATAAAGTTCTGATATTGAAGATAAGGAGACAATCATGTTCCTACCACCTATCCTGTGAGGACATTTGTCATAAGTATTTAATCAGAAGGTGGCATCAATTTGTATAAGATGGTTATATTCCAAAAGGAGTTGAAAGTCTAGCTCTTTTTTTTTTAAATTTATGATAGTCACACACACACACACACACACAGAGACATAGGCAGAGGGAGAAGCAGGCTCCATGCACCGGGAGCCCGATGTGGGATTCAATCCCGGGTCTCCAGGATCGGGCCCTGGGCCAAAGGCAGGCGCTAAACCACTGCGCCACCCAGGGATCCCAAGTCTAGCTCTTTTAAATGAGGACTTGAATCCAGAAAATGGTTGGATTCATAGAATACTGTATGCATAAGACTTTGCAGGGACATAGACACCATATAAATAGAAGTTCATCTGAATTCTCTTCTGTCTCACAGGGGGATTTGTAAGTACATGATTTGCAAGATGCTATTATTGGTGAGGTAGCCTGAAGTAGTGGCTAGGGGAATGGGCTTTGCACACAGATTGCCTGTGTTTGAATCCTGATTCTATTGTTTACTTATTGTGTGACTTCTCTGTGCTTTACTTTCCTCCGTTGTAAAATCAGAATAGTAATAATATCCACCTCGGAACATTTTATATTTAAATGATCAAATATTTGTAAAGCCCTGGGAAAGGTATCTGGCTTATTGGTAAGTTCCTAAAATCAGCCAAATGTTAACCTAGACCATGCTACTTGTCTAAAGCACATTGAGTTGGATTTGGATCAATCTAACATTAGAGTTGGTTGCTTTTCTTTCGGACATGTTTGTGGAGGTAGATAATAGCCCAGATGTATATTAACTAGCAGGGAAAGGTCTGCTTAAAATTTAAAACACACATGGATGGGATCCCTGGGTGGCGCAGCGGTTTGGCGCCTGCCTTTGGCCCAGGGCGCGATCCGGGAGACCCTGGATCGAATCCCACGTCGGGCTCCCGGTGCATGGAGCCTGCTTCTCCCTCTGCCTGTGTCTCTGCTTCTCTCTCTCTCTCTCTCTGTGACTATCATAAATAAATAAAAAATTAAAACAAAAAAATAAAAAAAAATAATAATAAATGTTTAAAACACACATGGATAATTCACATTAACATAATTAGCATTTAGAGTAGCTCATTTATCAATCCTCAGCACAGGAGTAATTCCCGTCCTTTTCTAGACAAGCCAGGTGAACAAAAAATATGGTGAGATAGGACTTTTATGTACAACCAAAACCAGCTTTATGAGATGTTCTGCAAGGGATAGTTTCCTAGAAAGTATTAATACTAAAGGCTCTGGCAGTAGTTGGTACAAATCAACAAGGAGTTTCTGAGCGTTTGCTGTTTGGGACATGGTGAGAGGTTTGATGAGTTGTGTGTCTACCATGAGCAGAAAAGACCATCATGGTGACATGTTGGGGATGTCCTGAGGCTGGGGCTGATTGGGACTGGGGAAGAAATCAGCATGGGCAGAAGAGGAGAGAAAAAAATCAGGAAAAGCAGATGGAACCAGCTGCAAAATTCCCTTAGAAAGTGAAACTCTAAGAAACTGAGGGCTATAGTTCAACACTGTGGTTTTCTGAGTAAATATGATTCTCCCTGTGCTGGAAGAGAGAAAATTGCAGGACTGGAAAGAACAAAGGTACAGTTCCTGGTGAGAAATGATGTGCCAGTGAAGGTCCTTTTAAAGAACATGTTGCCTGGGGAGAGAGAAGAAATCTAAGCACTGAGATTACTAGGGTGAGGATATAGAAGGGCTAGGTGACTGGCTCCCTTTCAAGGGTTCTGTTGTCCCACAAGATTTCAGCCCTTGGGCTCACGTGGACAAGGGAAGTAGTAAGGAACCCACAGAACAGCTCAACAAGTGGCCAGTGGCTGCTCAGACTACTTGGCCCTGCTGGGGGCAGGCTGATGTAAAAGGAAGCCTCCAACTCCCTTTTCTCCCATCTCGGGGGTTGAGGACATCAGGATTGTTCCATGTGTCTGTGTTGAGAGAGCAGGGGTGAGACAGAAGAGAGAATGAGGAAAAACAGCTCTGATTTTACTTTATTTTATTTTTTAAAGTTTTCTTTTCCTTGCCACTGTGAAATTTTTTTGGCATAGAATAAGAAAACAAAAAAGAAAATAACCATTTTGTGGCACATTTTCAAATCTGGGCTTCCTTTTCCTGTTTCTCCAAAACTGTGACCTAAGTCTTTCGAAGACTCCTGAGAGCCTGGTTTTAGCCACTGGCTGTGCAAGAGATGGTAGCCTTGTAGCAGTAGACATGTTGTTTATGGTTATCCAAACCCAACACCTTCCTTAATGAGAAAGGAAGCAATAAAACAGGAATAGTGGACAGGCCAGCTGGGCTAATCAGCCCTGGCAGGAGGCCCAACTTCCAAAAGAACCTGGAGTCCATTAATTCCAGCATCTCATCTACTTGGAAATCAACCTTCCTCATGACTTCGGGAAGAGCAGTAGCTTTCTGAGTAACCAGAACTGGTCCCCTGATCACCTGTTAGAGAAAGGCAAATAGCTTCAGGAAGCTTCTTAAACCTCGCCTATGCACAGGGCTCTTCTCCAGGGTGCCCCTGCCTCTTTGTTTCTTATTGTATTTACTAGAGGTCCAGGTCAGAGTTCAGTAATGTTCTGTGTTTCTGTCCATCCTTCTTATGTATTTTTGACTCTAGCCTACCTACTATATTAGAAGAGGAAGGGGTAATTCCATTTTGCCACCTCCTACCTCACTGAGTCCTGGATCTTATCATTCCTCCCTTGGTCTCCCACCTCTGATCTCTTCATCCATAAATTCATCCTTCATGCTGCCATTTGTTAACTTGCCAGGTCCCTCCTCAGCTTCAGAACCTTCACTGGCTCCCCATTACTGGCAGAGGCACTCAATCACGTGCTCACAGAGGTCTGTGCTGTTAACTGGGATATGTGCTATGATCATATTGAAAGCAGTGGTCTAAGGAATGATTTACTTAAAAAAAGAAAAAAAAATGGATCCTAAGATGTTACAATAACATTCTTTTAATTCACCAAATTATGAAATGTTTCCCTAATTGGGAAAAAAGGCTAAGGAGTCAGTAAATACACACAATCCCTAGTCTGTTTTACTGATTTGTTCATGGGAGTATGTTAGATGTGGTGGAATGACGATGAGAACCACCAGCCCTCAGAATACATGCCAGCTGCCTTCATTTAACTTGGTATCTTAGATCTTTCACAAGGACCCCTGAGCAGCCTCTTCTTCCTCCCTCCCCACAAGACCTATGGTTCACCACACAGAGTGGACTTACTATTTTCCAACTATAGACCTTCCTTTAGGTTTTAACTGATTGCCTCCCCTCCTACCCACGCCTTATCCACATTGTCTGATTTTTTTTTCTGGCTTATTTAAAATGTTATCTCCTCTGTGAAACTTTCCTCAAATCTTTAGAAAATTAATTCATCTCTCCTCTGGGTTCCAAAGTTCTTCAAACTTATCTCTGACCTTGACCTTATTAAACTAAATTGTAATTTTCTGCTTGCCTATCTATCTGTCTTCCATGCTATACTATAAATAGCTTGAGAATGCCACATTTTTTTCTCTTTTTACCTGCCTTGTAGAAATATCTAAGAATCTGACATGTCACTTGACAGTTACTTTGCTTATTAAATATTTGTTAATAAATGAGGGGGATGATATTTTACTGATGAAAAGGCCGAGTTTCAGTAAAGATAACTAATAACCTCAAAACCATAAGAGCAAATACCAAATTGTTACAATTCCAGTTCAGGGTTCAATCTACTTTCTAATCGAATTTTCTCATTTGAAGAGACCTAGAAGCTTCTGGGTGACTAACCTGCCTCCGTATTTAGTATGTCCTTCTCAGGTTAGACAAACTGGGCTATTCTGAGCTCAGCCATTCTAATATCTCATCACATTCTTCCTGATTTATTTCTTCTGTCTGATGTACTTCCTGTCAGTTTCATTAGTTTTTTTTTTTCTGTATAATTTCTTTTTATCATCTCCCTATTCCGGAATGCCATATTTACCCATTTTCTTTTGGTATCAGATCAATTTTTAATTTGTGGTTTCTGTTTCTGTGACATTTTTAGGATTTAAAATTGCATTCTATTCTTGTTATCTCCAACCACAGAAAAGCAGCTGTATGTAATTGCAACAAACATAAAATTAAAATAAGAGCATACACTAAAAAGATAAAGTCATAGGGGAGGCAAGGAAAGTGTTAGCATATGCAAGAAGATGAAGTAGATTTCACAGAATCCCAAAGCAAAGACTATGTTCAAGGATAAGTGCTAGTAGAGGGAGAGACTGGACACAAAAGAATGACTCTTCCTTCCCAGTTCTTTTCCATGAAGAACCAATCCCCAGGCTTAACTGGACAGTCTCCCCACTGACAAGTTATAGGCTTTATCAGCCTCAGAAATAATTTCCTCTCACTCAGGACAAACCCTATAATCCTCCCACTTCCATGTGGAAAATTGGAAGGTCACCCAAGTTGCCTCTTCCTCCTGAAGGAGCTTTTGCCCCAAACCACAATTTATTCCCAGGGCCATTTCTCTAAGTGTCCATAGGCAGCACATATCCTCATATTGTCATTGTCTTGCACATAGCTAGACTTCACTGTGCATTGACCAAAAGCCTGTGCACATGAGATATAAGAATGTAGCCCAGTGAATGGATGCAAATCACTCCCTGAAAAGCCCTGTCCTCTTCCGGTGTCTAATACTGTGCTAATATTAGACATTACCCAACATTGGGGTATACGGCTTTCTTTTAATTCATCTAGGGCACCCACCCCAGATGATATGAACTGATCATGGGGTCAAATTGATGTTCTTTCACCATGGACATTCAATATTCTTTAAAAGTCTTCCTTATTTTCAGTGATTAGGAATATAGATATTATATGGGCTATAAAACAAATGGCTAATAAGTATGGCAGATGCAGAAGAGTGTATGGGGTGAGAGTGTGGGCTCTGGAGTTCAGTGGGTCTGGAATTCTGATTTTACCTACTGGTGGCCTTGAGCAAATAACTGGTTTCTTCAATGCGTTAGCAAAATCTGATGCACTCAATAAATGGCATTTGTAACCTAAAAGATAATATGGTTACTATATTTCTGTAAGTTAATGATGCATTTTCCACATTTTAATTGTTTTGAAATCAGAATGTTTTTCATGGTCCATATCAAAAGAAATTTGTCAGCTCTTTACCCTATCTCCTATTTCCCCCACTAAGCTGCTATTAAATTTATGGTACATTTAAAAATTATTTGTGTTTAACAATCAAGGAGATACTGTTCCTAAGATCCCAACAACTAAAACTTTGAAGCTCTTTTGTGGTAAATGTACCTTTCTAGCTAGATTCCCCTATTTATTATTAGTGTCTTCTATATGAAAGAAAAGAGCTGAAGATCCCTTGGGTCATACTGTCCCATTTGCAGATACACAGCCAAGTGGTGTCACAGAAGCTAATTTACTGGGAAGCTCATGAAGCTCAAACTTTCAGCTTCCCATTCTCACAAGCCTTTGCTGGTGTCCTGGGAAGGGCCCTAGTATTGTGTTCATGTGGTCAGATAAGTTTCTAAAACGTGCAAATTTATTTTGTTTTTATTAAAGAGGTCTCCATTGTAAGAGCTTCTATCTCCATAAAACTTAGAATACTCAGAGATGTCATCACAGGTGTTCCTGTGGCACTGTTTGTGTTTGGTACTCTGCCTCTTCTGAGTACATCCTTGTCCCCTGTTTCTCCTCCTCTCCATCAAAAGCTGCTCTTGGGAAAGGATTTCTGTTTGATATTAACACCTTAGTGTGACTTTGAACCAGTGTGATTTAACTCTTCTGGGGTTTTTTATATTTTGCATCCTCCTCCTAATATAGAATGAGAGGTTTTGTTTTTTTTTTTCAAATGAAATATCTGGCATTAGCAAACAGACTGAAATGTTATTTTGAACCACAAAGAAACTCTTCTTCATTCGCCCCTAAACACATACCCAGAAGACACTCTCCTACTCTGCCTAATGTAGGCACAGCCCATTTATGGCTGCCTAAATCAATTTCCAACTATTCAGCACTATGCTATACAGTTAGCAGCAGATTAGGTTCTTCTGCATGAGAACAGCTAAGATAGCAGATCCAAATGTGAATGAGACAAAGACACTACTTCTCTTACACTTCCACTATTTTACTCTGCTCATTTACCTTCCCTTTCCTGTCTGTTCTCCTCCCACTAACATTTATTAAGACCCTGCCAAATGATAGGCATTATGGTAAATAGGTACTGGCACACAGAAACGAGCCTTTAACATTGCTCAATGAATAGAAGAACCAAACACTGATTTTTGTGGTGATGCTACTGTTCTTACCCTAGTAATGTCATTCTCATTTTCCAGTTTTCTTCATTCAGAGAAGATTAACGTTATCATTGTCCCCATTTTTCCTTAGTTGGGCTGCTAGCTATTCTATGATCCTCAAGAATAGCTGCTATTTTTTATCCCCTTCCCCTTTAATGTCCTAAGAGGCTCAAACCAGAAGGTTGGTTGAGACCAAATAGGTCTTTTTTGACCTATTAATTACTTCAAAAGGATTAAAAATTCTTCTGCCTTACCTACCTCCTTGATCCTGTAACTAACATATACTGGAAAAAGAGGCCTCAAAAGAGTTCATCTTTATTAAATATTGTAATCAATCGTAAGCAATAGGGGTGCCTGGGTGGCTCAGTAAGTTAAGCATCTGCCTTTGGCTCAGTCATGGTCTCAGGGTCCTGGGATCGAGCCCAGGGCAGTCTGCTTCTCCCTCTGCCCCCTCCCTGCCTGTGATTTCTCTTGCTTGTGCTTTCTCTCTCTCAAAGTAATAAAATATTTTTTAAAAAATCGTAAGCAATGATGATATTAACAAAAGAACAATCATGGTCCTAATATGAATCATATAAACCATTCTCTCCACCATATATATTTAACACTGCTAGTCCTCTGTTCTCATCCTCGAAACTGAATAAATTAGAAGGTGTCTGTCCTTTAGGTATTGATCTAAATGTCACTTCCTCTGGAAGGCTCTCCCTGCTTTCCCTTCTTTTATACATGAAGGTAGATATTTCCACCATGGGCTCACATGGAGTGGATGTGAGCCTTCATAGATCTCCCTATACATCCCTATTATAAAAGTCATCACTTTTATCATGGCTTGCTTCATTAACTGTTTTTCCACTAGACCACAAGATCTATGAGGACCACCATCATGCAAGTCTTGCTCACCATTTTATCCTCAGGGGTCTGGAAAATACTAAGAATGTTATAAACAGTTGATAAGTGAAGGAAAGAAAGGAAGAGAGAAGGAACAAATTTTTCAAATATTGGGGAAGCCAATTGTTCAGTTTATTTAGTATTCAAAATGCAATCGTATGGATAGTACTTTTGGAACTACTTTCCTTATGACTAGGATTTCACCAACTCCTTCCTATGCTTATTGAATAGCTGAAAATAATATCAAAAAGTGTTATTTCCTCCTCTGATTCCTCTAGGAGATGAAGACACAAATCATAGAGTCCAAGTGACTTAAGCCAAAGGGGTTCCTCTTGGTTCTTATGTCATTGTTTTGGAGTCATCCCAGGTATCCACACTATACCATCTGCACTGCATCCTAAACATCTCTCACTTTCCCATCTGACTCTTGCTTACATTGTTAGACTCTCAACTCTTTCCCCTGACTCATCTCCCAAAGTACAGATGATTATCCTTATTCTAACGGAAGGGAGAGAATGTGTAGATCATCCAAAGGGGTGGCTTGTTTAAACATTGTCTCTTTCTGGCTTTCAAACACATAATGTAGATTTTCATATGACCAGAATTTGCCCACTGCTCAGAAATCTCAGAATTCTTCTTTACGTGGCAGTCCAAATTCGAAAACCGCAGCTGTTTTTAGCAATTGAGTCACTGCCTTTCAGATGCCAAAAATATCACCTACCATATTCCCCAGGGTTCAAAGAAAGAGGAAAGAGGAAAAAAGCAAAGAACAAGTTGAGGATAAAGGTAGCAGGAAGCTTTTCCAGTCATATAAATTATTATTAAAAATAACTATAACAGTGCTTGCTTCAGCAGCACATACACTAAAATTGGAATGAAACAAAGCAGCATGGCTCCTGCAAAAGGATGACATGCAAATTTGTAAAGTGTTCCATATTTATACTGGAATAAAAATGAAAAGAAAAGAAATAAACTATAATAATTGAAAAAATAATAATAGCAATAAGTACTAGCATTCAATAGCAATTAACAAGACAGGGGCTCATGTGACTTTTCTAATCTCTGTAAAAGAGAAAGATGATAGTATTCGTAGCACCCTCATTTTACAGATAAAGAAACAAAGTTAGAGAGGTTAAGTGAATAACTGAAGGTTACACAGCTAAGCCTGAGCTCCAACCCAAGCCATCAGACTTCAAATCCTGTATTCTATCTCTTAATAAAAAACAGTCTTAACACTGATTTATCTAACCACTTCTTCATGAATTGATTTTGGTAGGAAATCTGTACTTTTTCTATCACTGTAGGTCTAAGGGGGATCATCATAATTTCTGTGAGCTTTTCAAAATAGAGTAGAAACAAAGATTCTACTTTTAGCTTTTGGATGAGGTTTCTAGATATATACATATTAAAATCTTATTTGGTCCATCTCTAAACTGGTTTGGAAGCTTGTAGAAAAGAAGTTTGGCCAGTCTATCCCAGTATATACCTGGGACTCTAATTCCCCGGACCATCCTCTCACCCACAGAGGACCTCAGAAATAGTCAAAGTAATTTTTTAACTGGCAAAACATGGCGAACTTTCTCTCGTTTCCCAGTCCCCATCTCCCCAGAACAGACTGGTGCCTAGCACATCCTGGCTGTGGTAAGAGAGATTCTCATCCTGGAGGCCTTAGCAACTGGGTGTCCAGGCTGTGCAGCCAATGGAAAGCCTACCCATAAATCAAATCCCAGGGAACCTATAATCCAGCAACAACTCCAGCAGATACCCATTTAAGGCAATATCTGGCAAGAGCTTTGTAAAGGAGAGTTGAAAAAAGAAAACTAGACAGGAAAATGATGGAAGGACTACTAAATGATATAGGGAGGATGAAACTGTGGCAGACAGTATTTTCAAAGATGACTGTAAAAATCATTCTGGTCCTAAATGCTCTTCCAGAATCTTGCTAATCAAAAGGAGTTTATTTCTTCTCTCCTTGACTCTCCGTTGGTCTTGATGACTATCTCAAGGACTAGACTGCGGGTGAAGTGAAGCCCTCTGACTTTTTTTTAAGGTTTTTATTTATTTATTCATGAGAGACACACAGAGAGAGGCAGAGACATAGGCAGAGGAAGAAGCAGACTCACTGAGGGGAGCTTGATGTGGGACTCGATCTCAGGACCCCAGTATCACAACCTGAGCCAAAAACAAATGCTCAACCACTGAGCCACCCAGGTGTCCCTGGACTTTTGAAGGTAGGTTAGAAAAGGTGGTACAGCTTCCACCTGACTCTTGTCCTTGGGCATCTGACTTTTGAACCTTGTAAGGAAACCCAGGCTACGTAGAAAGTTCATGTGTTGGTATTCCAGTTATCAGCCCAATAACGGTGCAAGCTGACAGCTGACATCAACTGCCAGACCTGTGAATGAACAAGTCTTGTGATTCCAGTCACCAGCCTTTGAGTCAACCCAGCCTTTAAGTCTTCCAACTGAAGCTTCAGACATCAAGGAGCAAAGATGAGCCATCCCCATAGCTCCCAGTGGGGATTCCTGACACATACAATCCAAGGGCGTGGTAAATAGTTGTTTAATGTCACTAAGTTTTGGGGTAATTTGTTGTATAGGAAGTTGTAACCAGAACAGAAACCTAGGCCTGAGGAGACCTCTGGCATGTTCTATCTGCAACAGCCAAAGGTAAGATCAGATCCTACTGCTAATTCTAACTGTCTCCTGCCGGGTACTTCTTCATAAAGGTCATTTCTCTTAAAGACTCACTGTTCCTAGGATGCCTGGGTGGCTCAGCGCTTGAGCCTTTGGCTCAAGGTGTGATCCTGGGATTCAGGGACTGAGTCCCACATCAGGCTCCAGGCAGGGAGCCTGCTTCTCCCTCTGCCTATGTCTCTGCCTCTCTCTGTGTGTCTTTCGTGAATAAATAAATAAAACCTTAAAAAAAAAAAAAGACTCACTATTCCTCCCTGCAATTGCACTTGGCCCTCCATTCCAAGTCCAGTAGACATGTTAAAAGGTCTGAATCTGAACCTCAGTTGTGCATGGGGTTTGAGCCATTTTCTTTAAGGTTCTTTGGCTCTGCCTGGACAAATTAGAAGATGAGCTTAGCCACTTATTTCAGTCTTTGAATATTCTGTGGTGGTTAAGAAGTATTCAGTGGTGGAGGGAGGTGGGTAGTGTGGAGAAAGGGAAGAACCTGACTCCCAACACCTCTGTCTAGTTCTGACCTAGAATTATATGTTTTACTTAAATAACTAATGAGCACAGCTAGAACTTTTACTCTCAGTGCCATGATACCACTAAATCATTTTATTTCCAATGGCAGCCCTTGATCAGATCATTCAACTTGAAATCAGAAAAGTCAAAAATACAGGGACTTGTCTATCTTCTACACTGTTGTAATACAAGCATTTAGCATAGTGCCTGGAACCTAGTAATTTTTTATTTCAGTAAATATCTGTTGGTTGGAAAAACAAATGAATGATGAATGAAAGAAATTTCCTCCCTCCTTCTAGAAAATGATACCTAAATATCAGATTAGCATAAAGTGCTTTACATTGTTCAATAGGTTGATATTCAACTACCATAAGTAATGTTTTTCAGCCTGCTTAAAGCAACTGTTAAACTTTAAAACTGTGAACTCCTTGAGGGCAGAGACCATGCCTTATTCTATTTTGTATCCCCAGCACCTGGCACTTTGCCTGGTACTTGCTAAGTGCTCAGTATATATGAAATATTTAAATATTAAAAACTAAATGAATGTCAAACAGAAACTGGCAGAGATATTTCAAATTATTTAGTTCTCCTAGACTTTGCCTGGTAGGAGGCAGTGACAGATAAGGATGCTGACCAATGCACCTGATCCCCAGAGGGATCAAACTGGGATGCAGGAGTCCAGAAGTCCTAAGGCTTCCCAGCTGCTAATACTCTTTGAGAACATGGGGACTAAAAAAGCTTTTGTAATCTGAGCAGGACATTGGTTTGAATACAAAAAGGTACCACTTTACCAGTCAAGAGTGCTTTTTTATGATTACTCCAAATATGATTTTCCTTCACAGCTCATTTTACACATGATCCATTTATTCACTTGTCCATTCATTTATTCATTAATTCCATATTAATGGGGATCTACCCTTTGCAATTTTTCTGCAAAGACTTGTTTAAATTGCTCAAGACATAGGTGAGTGTTCAAAAGGTCCCCCTTTCCTAGAAAACTGTCCTGACTAAGCAACAAAAGATGGGATATCATTTTGTAGAGGCAGGTGGAAATTACAGACATAAGATCATCACAATTCAAAATTAACTAATCCATTGTATTTCAAAATGTGATTTGCATTCAGTAGAATCACTTGACACATGACTTCTAAAGATAGAGCTGTCTGGGATCCACTCTAGACATACTAAATCAGAACATCAGGAGTGATTTTGCAAACTTTATGAGCGACATCTGATGATTTTGATTGCACTCAAGTTTGAGAATTGTTGACCAAAGGTGTTTTGCTAATGGGACCTACATGCAGCTGCTTAATATAATATAGTTTCTCCCACATTTCTACAAAAGTAAGATGTTAGTTGACAGATTCTAAGACACCTAGGAATAGTATAAATATGGTGTAGCTATTTAACACTTTTTAAAATAGTTTTTTTTTTTTTAGAATAGTTTAAACATGGCTGATGCCCCAGATCAGAATTTCACTGAAGAAATATAATCATTCCTTCCTTAAACTAGCTCCAAATAAACCCTTGCAAAAAGAAAACAAAGTAAACCTACCCTTCCCTTAAGAAACTCACAATTTAGAAGCAAACCAGCACAAGATAGTTGCTATTAAAATATAGAAGCTTTTAAACCTGGAAATAGCCCATTGAAATGGTTCTCAATTTGAAAAACAATAAACAACAACCATCAGCTGTGAAAGGGAGCTTTGGACTTTTTCTTTTTCTACCCTGGTTCCCAAAGGGCTGACATCCAGCGGGGACCAGAGACCTTTTCCTTGCCTTATCCCCAAACTCATTCCTTCATCCCAGGGGACTTTTACTCACTTTCTGAATTTTCCTAATCTGGTCAGAGAGTGTGTCTAACAGGCGAGTTTTCAGGAAGTCCATCACCTTGACCACTCGGCCATCAATGTAGCAACTGGAATAAAAATAAAATAAGAATCAGGTAAAATCTTGAGGAGACTACCAATATACTTTGCTAGCCAGAGGTCTCTGTTGCCTGAAGAAACAGCTCAGAGTTCACCTGGGCTTTTACATCTTAAAAAGTTTTGATCCTGGGTGCTTTTCAAACAAGTAATATGCTTTTGTATCTTCTTCATTTCTACCTCCATTTATGGCCTATATTGTGATTTTTTTCAACCATTGTCACATGAAACTGCATTGCTTGCTCTATAGGAGCTGACAGGAATCTGTAATACAAAGTAAGTAATGGGGAAAAGCTTACTTTTTTTCCCTTAGGAAGAGTTATTTAACACCCATCCCATACCACCCCTACCCCAACCTTAAAGTAATGAAGGTATTTGAGAGATTTAGAAAGAATATTCAAGTATTTTTATAGGTTTCCACACCTTTCAATGAGAAAACAAATAATAACCACAAAAATCTGAGTTAGTGTAGTGAGTAGGTCTCAAAGGTTTCATTTACAGTTCACCTTACAGTCAATCTTCTCCTACCACCTCCAGAATAAATGAATGGATGAATAAATGAACAAACAAAAAATTAGACAGATTAAGTCTAGAAGCTCTCTCCTAAAAATAATAACAAGTTCAGCATTTACTGGCTGTGGTGGTGTGGGTTTTGTTAGGTTGCTTAAGTGTAACATCAAGTTGTGCTGATACAATGCTGTGAACATTTGACCAAAACAGGTCCATCCAGCTTTGTGAGGCCCCTCTTTGTGAATCCTTACTCTAAGACTAAGCTGAGACTCTTTCCAGGTTTAGGTGACCTTTATCATCTCAAATCCTCTCCCATCTTTACAAACTTTCTGATTAAATCAGTTGAATTAAAATAAATGCCTATGACTCCCGGGTGCCTTTACTAACCCACTCAAGTCTCCTCAGCTGATGGCTAATGATAGACTATTTCATTTTTAATAAGACACCAACCTATCAGTACATATTATAGAACTATGTGGGAACGCCTGGGTGGCTCAGTGGTTGAGCCTTCGGCTCAGGGCATGATCCAGGAATTCTGGGATCAAGTCCCACAATGGGCTCGGGCTCCCTGCATGGAGCCTTCTTCTCCCTCTGCCTATGTCTCTGACTCTTTCTCTGTGTGTCTCTGATGAATAAATAAAATCTTTTTAAAAAAAGAACTATGCGGATCCCTGGGTGGTGCTGCGGTTTAGCGCCTGCCTTTGGCCCGGGGCGCGATCCTGGAGACCCGGGATCGAATCCCACGTCAGGCTCCCGGTGCATGGAGCCTGCTTCTCCCTCTGCCTGTCTCTGCCTCTCTCTCTCTGTGTGTGACTATCATAAATAAATAAAAATTAAAAAAGAACTATGTGAAAATTCTTTTTAATGTCAAATCCCCATACCAATATGTGATGTAGTAGAATGGCTAAAAATTTTTTTAAAAGATTTTATTTATTTATTTATTTAAGAGAGAGAGAGAGAGAGAGCACATTAGAGGGAGAGGGAGAGGGAGAGAATCTCAAGCAGACTTCACACTGAGTGAGGAGCCTGACATTGGACTTGATCTCACAACCCTGAGATCATGACCTGAGCTGAAATCAAGTCAGCCACTTTATCGACTGAACTACCCAGGAGCCCCTTGTCTTATTCTTTTTTTTAAAGATTCATTTATTTATTTGAGAAAGAGAGAGAAAGCAGAGACAAAGAGATGGGCGGGGGGAGCAGCAAAGGGAGAGGGAGAGACAGAATCTCCAGCAGACTCTGCACTAAGTGTGGAGTGTGATGCAGGGCTTGATCTCACAACCCTGAGACTATGGCTTTGGGCTGAAATCAAGAGTTGGAAGCTCAACTAACTGAACCACCCAGGAACCACAGTTTTCTTATTCTTAAAAGAGGTCACATCTACTTCCCAGGATTAACTGATGATTAAGCAAGTAAATCTAAAGTGTTGCGCATTCAACAACTCTCAGTTCTCTTCTAATTTCATTTTCAGTTCACAAATATGGAATCATAGACAATAGAGGATGGTTGATTAAATTACGTGTGAGTCTAGAATCCTAAAAGTGGAATTACTATATCAAAGGGTATGTGATTTTGAAAGTTTTGGTGGTTACTTATATTAGGGAATAAAAAAAATTAATGACATGATTTTTCATTTCATTCCTGGTATAGATGCTAGACTCAGATCCAATAAACATTTATTATGGCAACACACGGTGCTGGGCATGTCTGTGCCTTTTACTTACCACTCCAAACTCATCCTATTTGTACTTCACTATTAGCATTTCTGATTTTTTAAAAAATGTGATTAGATAGCTTGCTATATAGAAGCTAGGTATACCAAAACATAATAATGATAAAATTAATAATTTATGCAATGCTAATCTAATACACACCAAAGGACATAAATACTTGTTACTATATTACATGATTACTAGGCACATAATACAAATGCACTATAATTAGTGTTCTTTTATGTTTTAATCAAAGATATTATAGTTACCTCTTTTCTCTTTGTTAGCTCCCAATAGCTACTTTAAACATCAGAATTTTTAAGTTTTGCTGGCAACATGTATACTTTAATACTTACTGAGATAAAATGCCAGATGTACTTTTTCAATATGTAGGGTTCCTTGTGAACACCCTTCCTATCCTGCACTCTCCTTAGTTGAGGGGCCTTTTATTCCTCCATTCCTTCCTTTTGTCTTTTTTCTCCAGAACTCAGAACTTGGAGTTAGAAAACCCTGGTTCAGTTTCAGCTTTGTCACCTACCACTTATAAGATATTAGGTTTCCCCAGCTTTGAGGTTCGTTAAAAAACAACCTCAAACCCACAGTATTCAGGGTACACTGTACTGGTCAAATTAGGAAAAATGCTGGAGATAGATCCGGGCACATAAAAGATATCCAATAAGCAAATTTACCCTTCGGGTTATATAAAGGGCCCAAAGTAGCAACAACCTAGACTGAAAAAGCCATGGGATGATGTCAGCAGGGGAACATCCTGAAGGAGAGCATGTTCATTCATTCACTGTAAGATTTGGAATGAGGGAAGTATGGGACAGCAAGAATAGACTCTGGATTCCCAATAAGTGGGAGGCAGATGGACAGATGGAAAGAGCTGTGTTTCTGTTGCAAAAATTTGGAATTTGAAAACAGCTGAAGGGCCACGTAGTCTAAAGCATGTAAGCTTGTTACAACATGACTGAGAAGTGATTATCTAAGACAAAGAACCCATTCTCATATATTACTTGTACTGTTCCACTGTACTACAGCTTGAATCCATGGAAAGCTCTTCTAATGAGTCTAAAATTTGCTCCCTCTTACTGTCCACTCAATGGTTGTTTTCTTGGACCAAGAAATCATCCAATTCCTCTTTCATGTGACATATGGGAGAGGAATTCCAATAAAAACTTTGGCTTAAGCTTTTTAGAGCCTATTTTTGGCCCCACTTTTTACCTAACAAGCTGTATTCTATCATTCTCAGTTGGTCTCAGGCTATTTCTGTGGATTATGAATTAGAATGGAGCAGAGGAGAGCTCTGGGCAGGAAACCAGTGTGACAAGGTTATCTTATCTCAATAGTGCATGCAGGAAGGGATCAGGGTCATGAAGTAAAAGTGAGAGCCTGTGAAGGAAGAACTAATAAAATAAGGCTTCTATAGACTGTAAGAGAAAGAGGAAGGGAATCTGTGATGACCAAGAGCTTGTGAGAGAGAATATCTTGGAAAATACTGATGCCCAGAAGATGTAGAAAGAGGGGGGCACTTGGGTGGTTCAGTGGATGAGCATGTGGGTTAGTTAGACTAGGCTTTAATTTGTCAAAGGAGATGAACAATTCTATTTGAGATATCAAGGACACAGAGAACATCAAAGAGGAAATATATAACAGATAGTTGGAGAAATGAGAAGGAAGTACAGATAAAAGTTGAGATAGGAAAATAGCTGGGTTATCAGCTTATAAGTAATAGATGAATCTACAGCTATAGATGACTTCTCCAAGAAGATAGGAGAACTTAACAGAGATGTCAGAAACCTTCTAAAATGCCTGCCAAATATGGCCATGGGCATTACCTCTACATATGACCCAGCTAAGAATCCTTTCTTTCCTCACTCATTTTAATAACCTCAATCTGAGTCAAATTCACATTTGGATGTCAAAGGAATCCCCATATCATACTGAGAGGTTTCAGCAACTTTAATCTGCAACCTTAAATCCACATATATATTGTACTATGGAAATACGAACTTTGGCACCTCAGAATTTAGTATCACTTTTAAGAGAGGGGCCAATTTAACCATATGTAAGTCTGATAATACCTAAGCCTTTTTCTTTGGTACCCTTGGATAATTAGCTTGCTACATTTACCTTTAATAAATGTGACACATTTCAGAAAAACATTCAGTGTTGATAATCAGTAGTTATTTGAAAAATTCCTCTGGTAGTGACTGCCTGTGGCCAGCTATATTGTACAGATTTGGACATGGAGGTGGAATGGTCTACCATAACCATTTGGAAAGAATATATCATTAAAAATGATAAAGATGGTGATTTCTAACCAAGGTTGGGTAAAAGGAAACAGTACTATATTCCAGTTAACTGTCCAGTGACCTGGGGGCAACGCTCTTTCGTCTTTCTCATTGGGAGGATAAAGATGATTTTCAGACATTAAGCAATCTTTTCAAAGAGTTAGTTAATTTAGTAATGGCTACAAAAGTGTCAGAAGACCAAATAAATGAGAAAAGAAAGTAAGGATTGAGAAAGAAAAAAAGTAAGAAGAGAGAGAAGGCAAATCCATCAATTAGTGGTGCTTCGGCATATTTTACATAAACCTTGGCAGAATAGTTGGTTCTCCAAACACTAAGACTGACGCTTTTATATAAATCATAATCCTCCTCCAAGCTCTCTTGAATTTTCAGCATCTCTTAGGATCAAACCACAAGTGGCTGTGTTGTTTAACGTACAGCTGAAGCCAAGAGAGGCTGTGTAGAAATAACATTTCTGGGAACTATTACAAATGCAATGAGGTCGAAACCTTTGTGTGTGGACAAATAGCCTGTTTGGCTTACTACCAACAACCATTATTCCTTCCTCTGCTGGCCTCTAGATTGGCAGGTCATATCAAGCACACATCTGGGGAGGTGGCAAACATAGCAGACTATACAAAGTTACTAAAACCTCTTACCAATTCCTTCACAAACTTTCTTGCCCTCCTTAATGTTTATTTCTGGTTTAAGACTTTTCATCTTATTTAAAATTTTGCCCTTTATTTATTTATTATAAAAGAAATAAATGTTCATTATAGACAAATTAGAAAATGTACATAAGCAAAATTTAAATATGAAAATGAAAAATCATACCAATAAGCTCAACACTTAGAGAAACCTACTGTTAACATTTTGCTGTATATCCTCTCAGAGATTTTTCATAGTAAATGCACATAAAATTTCCCATAATTGGTTATTTTAAAAAAACTCATTCGAGATCCTATTTTAAGCTTAAAACTGTACCAGCTAACTCTCAAGCCCATCCCACAAGGATATTGACAAGAGACATTAAAGACTCCAGGTCAAAACATCTTACTCTTATTTTAATTCCATTTTGTCCATTTAGGATCATCTGCCAGAGGCAGGTCTCATCTCCTTTCAGTCTCTGTCCGCCAGGTTTTAACCCTGATCCTTCTACTCTGCCTTCTCCAGGCCCCTAGATTCAGTCTTCAGGATTGTACTACAAGTAGCTACTTATGCCCATTAGCTTCTTAAAACATTTAATGAGGAGAATTTGTTGGCTCCAGGGACAGCTGGTTTTGTTTACCTGGCTGTACGTTAAAAGGAAAAACCTTTGCCCCTTATTATCTGACCCCTTCTTTTATTTCAGGTAATTGCATTAGTGCTGGCTTCCCAATGCACAGGAATTTCCGGACTTATTTTGCTGCCTGCTGCTTTCAGGGAGGAGGGGCAGTCTGCTCAGAATTCTAACACCCAGCCTGCTGACTGGGCAGGTAATTCCATAAAACTGGGGCCTTCCCAACTGAAGGGGGAGAAACTTGGATAATCATTAGAACAACTCTGTTGACCTATAAAACCTATTCTGACACCTTGAAGCCAAACTCTGGAGAGGCCAACTTGAGTCTCTCTAAAGCTTTATACCTTGTATTTGCCCCTCCTCCAAAGGCTCTCACACTGGGCTCCTGCTGAGCACATTGTACTTCACACTTGCCTTTAGGTTTTCTTTCTGAGGCTACCTTATTCTTGATCTTCTTTGTAATGGGTCAATCTTCTTATCTCCTGTTCTGAACAATGTTGGGCAGGTAAAGCTTCGATGAAATGAACACTGTTACCAATTAAATAAAGATTCTACAGAATAAAGATGTGCTTTAGCTTTCTTAAACAAGTTCCTATAAATCCATACAGGAGTCATCCAGCTGACTAAAGTCTTCAGGAATTATAAAGTTTTGTACTCTGGGAAAACGTTATCATTGAAAAATGGTACAAGTAAAGGTCAAGGTTGCAGGCAATCCCACAGACACATAATGAATACTCAAAAAATATATTTAATAAAAGCATGTGTGCCTGAATAAGCTAACCCACAATAAGCCAAAAGACGGGCCCTGAGGTGCAACTGCTGTCCTAAGGGCCTCATTTATGTGACCTTTTCTCTCTCCTAATTCCTCGCACACTTTGGGTCCTAAGCCTTGAGCCCAGGTCATTCTCCCTCATAAACCCAGGATATGCGGAGATACAATGTTTTGGCAGAGGCTCAAACAGCTGGGCCTTGACCTTAGCAGTGTTGAGGTGAGCTCTAAGGAAAGCCAGGTAGAGGAGAGGTGTAGGAAAGCCATCTGCAGCTCCATCCTTCAGAGTGGGCTCTGAGGAGAGCACCTCTGGGACTTTTCGGAATAGTAGCAGGTGATGGAACCAAAAGTGTGGGCAGGAGCAGATCCATGTGTTTAAGTTCTCAAACAATTTGTGGGACCATCTTTAAGAAAAAGAAATCAAAAGTAGAGAATTAGGTACAAAAGCAAATACTCATTTAGAGTGATAAAAGAAATTGAAACAAACATCCAGAAACTTTGAGAATCAAACCCCTTTTTTTTTTTCCTGAGAGCTCTTTCAGCAATTTGCCAGAAATGTTTACATAGTAATGCTTCCTGATAGCAACCTGCCCTACCCCTTTCCACCTAGAACATCCCACAACTCTCACCATCTCCCAGCACTCCTAGGAGCCAAGACACGTGAGGGGCTCAAAGCTTCAGTCATTAGCTTCATGGCCAATTAACTGTGGGGCATTGATAGTAAGAATGGCAGGGTCTAAGTTATCAGAACCTAACCTTCAATGTGCAGTGCTTTTTAACTCAATGTTTGTATATTGGGAGCTGTCTATACAGTTATCTCATCTTTTCCCTGGCCTCTTTTCACATAATTGTCATTGTAGCAGAATAGTACAACCAATTTAACTATAATTAAGTTAGTATATTATTAATTAGAACATAGAAAGAAGAAAGAGGGGGCACCTGAGTGGCTCAGTGGGTGAGCATCTGCCTTTGGTTCAGGTTGTGATCCTGGGGTCCTGGGTGGAGTCCCACATCAGGCTCCCCACAGCAAGCCTGCTTTTCCCTCTGCCTATGTCTCTGCCTCTCTCTCTCTGTGTCTCTCATGAATAAATAAATAAAATTTTTAAAGGAAAAAAAAAAAGAATGAGGAAGAAGGAGCCTTATATGTATTAAGTTCCTTATTTGCTAGATATTTTACATATGGTGTCTCATTTAATCCTCAAGAATACTCCCTGTTTTACAGGTTACAAACTGTGGCTCACAGAAAGAGAGTAACTAGAAAGCCAGAGATCTTTTTTTTTTTTTTTAAGATTTATTTATTCATGAGAGACACAGACTGAGAGAGAGGGGCAAAGACACAGGCAGAGGGAGAGGCAGGTTCCTCACAGGGAGCCTGATGCGGGAGGGACTGGATCCCCGATCCCAGGATCATGCCCTGAGCCAAGGGCAGGCACCCAACCACTGAGCCATCCAGGCATCCCAAAAGATCTTCTATGTACTAAGTGATAATTACCAAACACTCTTCCCTCTCTGGTCTGCCAGTGTTGGAGCTATAGAATACTGTGTTTACTTCATCTGCCCTGTAATCCAGTACAATTGCTTTCCAGCCGTCTTTAGTCTTGCTTCCTTCAGCCATCCTGACCAGGTAAACAATACTGAGATAAACTCAAATTTTTCTAGAAAACAAAACATTGCAACAAAACCAAAACAATAACAAAAGCAAAAACCTGGGGCTATAAGTAAAGAAATGGAGGTCGTATAGCTTTACTCTGCAAAAATGTTTTTCAAAGTCATTTAGTAACTGTTATACGAAGAAAAGTGGCTCCATGGTCAAATAGGTTTAAGAAATGCTGGGTTAAAACCAAGTTCTACTTCCTGCCACCATGGAATAGCTGGTATAAGAATTACCCTTTTGTCATAGACAACTCAAAATCCAAGACAAAATATATAAAACAACTGTTTGAAGTCGTTAGACAGCAACCAACTCAGGCTGTGATCTTTGAGAGAATGGGGCGGGGCGGGGGGGGGGGGGACACATGAGTTGAGCCTCACATTCACCTGGGCTTGCGCCCTGGGTAGAGTGGAGATAGTTTACTGACCACCAAAATTTTGTGCTTTTCTTCTATAGCACAAGCTATATAGTGGGAGCTATTTGTCAAGAAGCAGCTACCTAGCCAAAACCTCTTATTACTCTGCCATTGTCACAGGAGAGGGGCCTAAAAGACTAATCGGGCCAAAGCAATGTGAGCAGATGTAATACATCACTTCAGGGCTGAAGTTGATGGAGATGTGTATCACTTTGGGGCAGAAATTATGAAGCCATATCTTTCACATAGTCTCTTTCCCCATTGCCAAATGAATGGAAAGTCTCCAAGGAGAAGTCACAAGATGGTAAAAGCCTGGGTCCTGAAATGATCACATATAAGGCCATCTATCAGGTATATCAGCATTGGACATGACATTAGTGAGAAACAAACTTCTATTGTTTAAGACAATTGAGATTTGGGGTTTTGTTTATTAAAGCAATTAGAGTTATATTTATTAGTGCAGAGGTATTTGTTACAACAAAACTCCATTACACCAGTAAATCTTGAAGAGCTGTTCATAATAAAAAGGTGTCCCTTGAAAATAAATGGTCCCTGGTATGAAATCAAAAAGAATAACCTGGAGAACTCTAGTTAATTTTAGTTTGAATTGACTGGATGACTGTCAACAAGGGGCTGAATTCTAATGCCATGTGAGTACAGTAGATGAAGGAAAGAGATCATTCATATTTTTCTGTATCTAGGCAAATTGAGCCCAGGATGAAAATAGTGATCAGGGCAATTATTTATAACCAAGGAGGACATGGAATCTCTTTGGAAGAGAGCTCTTTGGAAGGGGAGTCAATTGTCATAAATCAGTAGGTGGCAGCCTTTTAACTCTATATTCAGCATTTTCCCTTAGGTTTCTGGGGAAAATCTGAGTTTTCGTTTTGAGGGACAGCTAGTTTGAGTTAGATTATTTAAGCATTCTTACTGTGAATGAAATCACGCATCCTCACTTAAACACATCTCATACACAGGCAAACCAGAGGTTCAACTCTACTTTGCATGAGGTTGCTTATTTCCAGACACCCAGTGTTCATAAATGCAGACACACACACCAAGCTGCTTCTCTAGCTACATCTGCCATCATCTTATATATCTTAATTCCTGTACCTAACTTTTATTCTCAGCAAATTCAGTGTCAGAGAGCTATACCTCCTTGAAGTATATTCACTGTGTAGACTATACCTATATAAAAATCTTGTATCAATATAATTCTTTTCATGACAGTTGCCACTTCTTTATTTAAAAAGAAAGGCTGGAAAGGCTCTTGCCATATAAAGCCTTTAAAGAGACTATTTACCATGAATATATGTCTTTGTACACACATGCATGTGTGTATATGTGTTAAGAGGGACAAAGAGGTTGAGAGGGAGAGAGAAATCTATTAGATTTCAAGACTGTGGTTAACATAAAATCAGTTTTTGTGTGCATAGAATGTGAATTGAGGCCCCAAGGAAAGCATTTCTGTTAGGATATTTTAAATTTTAGTATTTGCATTATTGTGCAATTTGAGTGTCAGTAATATTTAAAAATAAAATTGTAATTTTCCTTTAAACAGTTTATTTTCAATTGCTGTATTATTTTGATTCATAATTCTTAAACATAATAATTCTGTAATAAAATGCATACTCATTTTAAAACTTAAACATGATAATAAAAAGCACAAAGAAGTTTAATAATCATACCAAATCCCAATATGCCATTTTAATCAATCAACATTCAGAGAAAATCATTGCAGACAGGTCTGTATATATGTACATATGTATGTGTATATATATGTATAATAAAAATACTGATATCAATAATTTTAGAGCAATGTTATCATGTTATATATTCTGTTTTGTTAACAAAATAGGCAAAATTTAATGGTATATGAATGTATTAGAAGAGAAAGAAGTTAAAGTAAAATAAGTAATTATGAATATCGGATTCTACTCCCTTAAAATGTTTTATGAAAAATTTAAAAAGAGAAGGATATTACTCTGTCTCTATAACATTAACAACCACAGCAGCCAGTGTTACAACTTTGGCTTCAACCATCAAACATAACTTAGGAAACTCAAGAGGAGAAGTAAAGTCTATTGCATGTATTCATCTTTTACCTTTCTGTTTTTCTTTCTTCCTACTTGATGTTCCACGTTTCCATATTTTATTAGTTCTTTTCTTTTTAGAAAACTTGCTTTAGCCATTCTTTTAGGTAGGTCTTCTGTCAAGAAAGTTTCTTATTTTTTCTTCATCTAAAAATGTCTTGATTTCCCTCTTATTCCTGAAGGACTTTTCTTCTGGATATAGAATGCTGGGTAGACAATTCTTTACGTAAGTGTTAGGTCTTTTGTTTTGATCCTGCAGATCCCTAAGACTCTGTTCATTATTTCATTTTATTTTTTCCAGTCTATGTTCTCTGTATTGTTCAGATTGGGTAATTTCTATTATTCTATCTTCAAGTTCACTGATTTTTAAAAATATCCCTCCCTCTTTCTGTTGTCAAACACATCCACTGAACTTTTATTTCATTTTTCATATTTTCATTTCCACTTGGCTAGTCTTCATATCTTTTATTTCATTCTTAGGACTTCATACTTCTTTGTGGAGTTTATTTCTTCATTTGTTTCAAGAGTTTTTGAAATTGCTCATTGAAATATTTTTTTGATGGCTAATTTAAAATCCTCATATAATCTGAACATCTCTGTTGTCTCAATGCTGGCATCTATTGCTTATCTTTTTTCATTGAAGTTGACATTTTTCTGGTGTTTAGTAGACAAGTGATTTTTTACATGATATCTAGACATTTGGGGTATTGTGTTATAAGACTTTGGATCTTAATTAAGTCTTCTGTTTGATTGGCTTCCTTAGAAACCACTCTGGAAGGGTAAGAGGAACACTGCCTCATTACTGCCACATATGGGGGGGAGAAGTCCAGGTTCCCCACTTGACCTCCATTGACACTCAGGGAATAGGGGAATTCATTACTGGTAATTGGGTACAAGAGTTCCAACTCCCCATTAGGTATCCACTGATATACTACCCTAACTTCAAGGGGTAGGAGTGCCTCATTACTGCTCCTCACATGGCTTCCACTGACATAAATGGGAGAATAGTATCACTACTGCTAGGTGGTGGTGAAAGTTTTGGCTTTCCAGTAGGTATCTTCTGACAGCATCCCAGAGAGAAGGTATGTGTCATTCCTGACAACTGGAGGTAGGAATCCAGGATCCCCCTTTTGTTTCCCCTGAGTGGGGATGGTAGAGAGGGTCTTCATTATAGACTAGCATAAGTGAAAGTCTCAGGACTCCTCATTAGGTCTTCACTGATGGCACCCCAGTGGGGGCATTGATTTGCTTTATCATAGTCTGGTCAGGGTAAAAGTCTCCGCTCCCTGTTTGGCCTTTACTGGCAGGTTTTGGAGTGGGGATTGTACCAGTTTTTCTGTGGTGTTTGACTAGAATACAGTGATTATTGTCTAAGATTTTTCTTTTTTGCTAGGCTGTTCCATTCCCGGCCTTTAGGAAAGGGAGAGCTGGCCTTTGTTAGAGCATTTTTTGTTTGTATCTGGGTTCCCAGATTCTCTAGAACCAAGCCTGGGATCTATGCAGAACACACACACATACAAACAAGGATGTTTACCACTGTGTTGTTCCTTGATTCTCAGTCTGTCTTCTTCTCTTCACCTTTCAGATATTTTTCATACTTGTTTTATAAATAATAGCTAGAGCTTTTAGTTCTACCTAAATAGAGGAACAGGCAAATATATATATACTGCATCTTTTGGGAACTAAAATTTCCATATTTATTTTTAACTCTTATCCCAGAAATTTTAATTTTAATTTTTAATCTTAATCCTTAAATATAAAAATAATTAAATTTATTTTATATATTTACAACCAATCCCATTTACCACTATTTCTCCATCATGATTCCATTTTTGTTTGCCTGCTTCACCTTCAAGCAGATTTTTCAACAAAATCTTGTGCATAACTAAATTTTCCCTAAGTTTCTGTATGTTTGAAAACTCCATTCTGCTGCCTCTATATATGAAAGACAAGTTGGGTACATATAATTGGCTGATATGAGTTTTTTATAATAAATGAGACAGTTTTATATCAAATTTTCAATTTCAAGGATCTCTAACTACATTAAAGGTTATAACCAGAAGATAGTTAGTTCTGATTGTTTAGGAGAAATACTTAGACATAACTCTCCTAGAAACAATAAAACATCCTCTTTCATTTTAGCTGAATGCTCCCCAATCAAATCGGGAAATTAATGATAAGGATGCTGATGACAGTATAAAACTAACAATTGTGCTGAGTATGTGTCCTGCATCACACACATTTATAATAACTCACACAATATTATGAGATTATTTGTTCAATAAACACTTATGGAATTTATACTATATGCTAGCTATGTTCTAGATTCTAGGTAGAATCTATCAGATTCATGTTTTACATATGGATAAACTGAGTCTCCGAAAATTTGAATACCTTGCTAGTAAATGGCACAGGCCAGTTTGAAGTCAGATCCGTATCAATGTTTAATCACAACATATATTTGTTTTCTAGCTGAGTAAATATTATAAATCACATCAGTACCATGAAATAAAATTCAAATCCTTGGGCTACTACTCAGAATACATAATCATATGATTTGTAACTGATGGATGGTTTGATTAGATTAGATTTTATTTATCAAATAGGAGTTTTAATGTCATAATTTCAAGGTAAAATGTCATACACCTTTCTACAAATAAATGATTCCTTACCGCCCTTCCTTTTAAAAAGTTTCAGAAAATTTGGATACTATCCCTAACGGTCCTTTTTCTCTCAAATCTCCTACAAAGTCACTTTGGTTATTAAACCAAAAAAAGGGGCTGGGGATCAGGGAAAGCATTAACATATTGTCTTCTCTGTGATTAAAGCTTTTGTTTGAATAGGAAGAAAAAGCAAGCTGACTACAAAGATTTTTAGGTAGAACAGTCCCCCTTTTTATTATAAATTTATTTTTTATTGGTGTTCAATATGCCAACATATAGAACAACACCCAGTGCTCATCCCGTCGTGCCCACCTCAGTGCCCGTCACCCAGTCACCCCTACCCCCCGCCCACCTCCCCTTCCACCACCCCTAGTTCATTTCCCAGAGTTAGGAGTCTTTTATGTTCTGTCTCCCTTTCTGATATTTCCCACTCATTTTTTCTCCTTTAGAGCAGTCCCCTTTAAAAGAGTTTTTTCTATTTTAAAGAGTTAACCAATCAAAAGTTAATCAAGGCAGAAATAAGAAGCAAATACATTCTGTTACTTTTTTCCTTGAGAGAAACAATGATAGTTTGACTTCTAAATTAAGAACAGAATGGTAAAATGTCATTTAATATATTCTGGTTACATGCTTTGGGCAATTAGAGTAGAAGGAAATATATAAAGAAGAGAAGAACAGGAAGATAGGGGGAAAGAGGGCATTTCCCTTTCAGGGATGTTTTGGTATTCCCAAAACTCAAATCACCCTCCTGGCCTCTGTGTTTTACTTTACCTCTGCACAGCCCACCAAGCCTCACCACTCAATAACTAACCCTGCAAACACCCTTCCAGACATCTATCTTTTAATTGTTGTCTTTTATTTCACACTTAAAGTGATCATTGCTCTAATCTGGATTAATATTTACTATGTAAGTATTTTCTAATTCCTTGAGTTTGTTCTTTGTTTTTGTTTTTTTTTTTTGGTTCCTTCTTTTTCTGGTTTTAATAATATATATCACTACATTTTATCTCCTCTCCTAGGATACAATGAACTTATTTTTAAAAATTTTTAATTAGTTGCTCTAGAGTTTTCAATATATATTTTAAACTAATCTAAGTGTACCTTCAAATAAAAATATGTCACTTTACATGTAGTGTAAGTACCTTATAACATTATCCTCAATTTTTCTTTCCTCTTTCATATGATACTGCTGTCATTCATTTCACTTATCCACATGCTATAATTACCTAATACATTGTTGCTATTATTACTTTAAACAGATATCTTTTAGATCAATCAAAAATAAAGAAAAATAAAAATATTTTATTTATTTTAATTTATTCCTTCCTTGACACTTTCCTTTATGTAGATTTGAATTCCTGACCTATGTTATGTTTATTCTCCCTAAAATACTACTTTCAATCCTTCTTGTAGGGCAAATCTGCTGGTGATGAATTTCCTTTGTTTTTGTTTGTCTGAGAAAGCCTTTATTTCCCCTTCACATTTATTTTTTTAAAAGATTTTCTATATTCATTCATGAGAGACAGAGAAAGAGAGAGAGGCAGAGACAGGTGAAGGGAGAAGCAGACTCCATGCAGGAAGCCTGATGAGGGACTTGATCCTAGGACTCTGGGATCATGCCCTGAGCCAAAGGCAGATGCTCAACCGCTGAGCCACCCAGGTGTCCCTCCTCTTTGCATTTCAAGGATAATTTTGCTGGATATAAAACTCCATGTTGCTGAGGGTTTTTTTCTTTCAACTTTAATTATTTCACTCAATTCTTTCATGCTTGCATGGTTTCCAACTGAGACTTCATGTCTTTGTTCATATTGCTTCATATCACTGTACTTCATATCCTTGTCCTCCATAGGTAAAGTGTGGGTTTCTCCTGGCTTCTTTCAAGGTTTTCTCTTTTTTTTTTTTTTGGCTTCCTGCAGTTTGAATATGATATTCCTAGGTGTAGCTTTCTTGGTATTTATCATATTTGATATTCTCTAAGGTTCTTGGATCTGTGGTTTTGTGTCTGTCATTAATTTTGGCAATACTTCAATATTTGAATTATTATTTCAATATTTGAATGATCTCAAGCCATTATTATTTCATTATTCTACTATTCTGTTATATCTTTCTTCTTCTTTAGGTATCACAAGTATGTGTATATTATACCCTTTGAAATTGTCCTGCAGTTCTTAGATATTCTGTTCTGTTTTGGTTTTTCTTCCATTCTTCTTTTAGTTAGGGAAATTTCTGTTGACCTATCTTTATACCCACTGATTCTTCAGACATGTCCAGTCTGCTGATGAGCATATCAAAGGCATTCATTTCTCTTACAGAGTTTTTGATTTCCAGTATTTCCTTTTGATTCTTTTGTAGAGTTTACATCTTTCTGCTTACATTACCCATCTGTTTTTAATGTTGTATACTTTTTTTCCATTAAAGCCCTTAATATGTTATTCATAGTTACTTTAAAATTCCTGTATAATACTCCAACTCATATCTGAGTCTAATTCTGATGCTTGCTTTGTTTGCTCAGATTATGGTTTTTTTTCATGTCCTTTGGTATACTTTGTAGTTTTTTGTTAAAAGTCACCATGCTGAAATGGGTAATAGGAACTGAGATAAACAGATCATTAGTGTGAGGATTTGTGTTAGAAGTTGGACTATGTTTCATGTATGCTATAGCTGTGGTGCCAGAGGCTTCAAATTCCTTTATTTTTTTAAAGGAAAAAAATGTTTTGTTTATGCATCCTCTCTTGACTTCAGTCTTCCCTAATTACCCTTCCTTAGAGAGAGTTTGTGTCTTGCAGCTCTTTCAACTATAATTCACTGTTATCATACTGGAACCCTATTGGTGAGGCAGCTGGATACAGAGGAAAGGAAGTATTCCCTAACTTTATGAGTAAATCTCAATATTTTAGTGGATCCATATCTCTGGACCATAAACCTCATAATTTTTTCCCAGTGGTATAGCTTTTTCACCTTCAGGTGAGACAGAAAGTCTAAAGGAGGTTAGAATGAAAGGAATCCCTTCCCCAGATGGGAGAAGGCTCTGGTTATGTCTTTCCCCTTGGAGATTTGGCTTTTGTTACACAGAGAATGCTCTGGTCATATTTGACAATGATTACTTTTTCCCTTTCTCTACCAGAACTACTATAAATTTTGGATTCCACAAAAGTGTGTGTGTGTGTGGGGGGGGGGGATGGTGGAAGGGGGGCGGGGCTGAGACTGCAGCCTTCACTCTCAGCTAGTCCATACTAAGTCTCTAGCAATTCATTGAAATTATCACCAAAGTGTTCCTACGGGTTTATGGCTTTAGTATATTCTGTTCCAGCTAAGTAAATTTTGGTGACTCCCTGGATTCACCTGTTTTTCTAGATTTCAGGGTGGTATGGTTTGTCTTACAATCTTAATTCTCTGATGGGCCCAAGAAAGTCATTCACTTTCAAATTGCTCAGCTTTTCCTTGCTGAATGGATGAAAGTAAAAACTTCCAAGCTCTTTACATGCTGAGGCTAAAATCAGAAGTCTACTAAACACATTCTTATTTTATAGGCCAATGCTGATCTATCAGCAGTATTAGCATGAAGGATGGTGTTGAGAAATAGCCTTCTCTCTACTTTGTATTGTCAATCAGTGTATTGTGATCAATTAGTAATGTTTGTTGTGGTAATGACAGTAAGGAATAAAGCCACATATGCTACATATTTGCCATTTTTTACCAAAATGATTTCTAAGGCCCTTTCCAGATTCAAGGATCAAGGTCTTCTCTTTGGCAAAGAGTGGAATAACACTGGTGTTCCCTCTCATAACACATATGAGACTACTATTTCCATTAATATTAATGAAATTGCATTTGCTTATGAAGTTGTCCAACAGATGTACACAGGGATATAACCAGTATATGAGTAAACCAAAACAAAATGACTTGGCCAAAGGTCTCATGTGAGTTTTCTATTTGAATTTGATTTTCCACACCCTCGTTTATGTCTGAGATTGAGAAATTATTGTTGTTTTGCACTGCCTCAGTCCCTATACTATGCCTTTCCTTAATGTGGGTTTTGCATCCATGCCTTTGAAAGAATAGGATATGCAAAAAGTGTCTATACTGTATGTATGTATAAAACAGCATCCTTGTCTTCACATGGTAGACTTATTATGAGGACCTTCCAAAATTTATCTCAAAGCTTAGTAATAGGAAAATGATGTTTCTCATGAAAAATTAGTTTAGTTTTTGACTTGTAGCCACTAGATTTTGTTTTCTACTTTGCTTTGGCTATCTACTTGGAAGCATAAAATCAAATCTGTAGTCCATCACTAACAGGAGAATAAAACCAGCTGATATACATTTTAGAGTGCTAATCTTTCCCACTGATTTATTACCCTTCTCACTCTATTTTCTCTTTATTATTATTTCCTCATTTATTTATTTTTTTTATCATTTCACTTTTGGACAGAAAAGCGACCAGAAGTAGTGTTGAAAGAAGCTGTGACTAAATAAAAGCCACTCAGTAATTCACAAACTAAATATTTAGCCCTCTATTTACACAAAGCAAAGCAAAACAAAAAGCCTTTGTCCTATTTCATGCTTTCTTTCTTTTATACAAAATCCATCTTTTGTCAAATATTTGGTAAAGCTTCAGGAAGTCCTAGTCTCTTATCAAGTTTAAAGACTCTTTGTCAGGTCAACTGTTTTATTTGATATAATATAGTTTGAGGTTGAATTATGAATCCATTAACCTTTAATTTGTTGTAAATGGATTTCCCTTTCTAAGAATTTTTAGACATTTTTGTGTTTTCCTGGGGCTAGACCTGGATGTCAGAGTTGGCAAAGATTGAATCAATATAATAAGATATTTCCAGATATTTTTTTCCCCAAAGATCACAGAGTACTTCACAGGTAAATTTAAAGGATCTTTCTGAATGTGAACAGGGAAGTTTTGCTATCTTCTTTCATAATAAAGAAGGCAGTCCAGAGCTTCACTATAGGACATTCAGTCAGGGTGTGTGTGGAATGTATGTGTCAGGGTAGGGGGTGTGGGTGGTGTTAGAGGGTTAGAGGTTGGTAGAGAAGTGGAACAGATTTAGGATTATGGGGAGATTGACAGTCCTGCATAGTATGTGAAGGCATATAGTCTTGCCAAGGAACCTGCAAATTTTTTTCTGTAAAGAGACAGGTAATTAGTTATTTGGGTTTTGTAGGCAATATGGTCTTGTTGCAACTTCTGAGCTCTACTTTTGTAATGCAAAAGCAACAGACAATTCATGAATTGATAAGTATAACTATGTTCCAATAGAACTTATGGACACTAAAATTTGGATTTCATAAAATGTCCACATATCACAAAATATTATTCTTGTTTTGATATTTTTTCAACCATTTATAAATGCAAATAGCATTTTGTAAGGCTTGCTGGCCATACAATAATCCATGATGGGATGGATTTGGCCTGCAGGCAATAGGTTGCTAGTCCTTGCCCCTCTAAACAATTTAAATTCTCTGACACTAGAAAACTACCAGTTATCCCCATGGACTAAGCATATCTGCCAGATTTCCCACAGTTGATTTACAATCACTATTGGTAGGGCTAACATACATATCTCTGATACTTATCTGTAATGATTTTCACACTTAAGTATATAAATCACCATTATAGAAAGTATGTTAAATATAGATTCTGTGGCCCTGGGTAAAGCCCTTGTATATGTAATTTAATCATCATCCCAGGTAATATGATTTTACAAACTTTACAAATCATTGGATCACTATAAGTTATTACTTTGTTTATATAAAACAAATAGGGATGCCTTGGTTCTCAGTTAAGCATCTGATTCTTGATTTTGGTTCATTTCATGATCTTGGGGTCCTGAGGTGGAGTCCCCCCATGGGACTCTGTGCTCAGCGGGGAATCTGCTTGAGAATTCTCTCTCCCTCTCCTCTGCCTCTTCCCCCACTCACATGTTCTTGCTCTCTCCCTCCCCCAAAATAAATAAATAAATCTTAAAAAAAATAAATAAAACAAACAAAAATCGACCTGGTCCCTAGTGACAAACAGCAAGTGCTCAAAGTAAGGGCAAGCAGAAAATAAAGTGCTAAAAATACATCTGGTCTTCCAACATTGGTTTCCTAAAGCTGTATAAAGCTCCAGATGTCTCTTTTACTCTGCCTATCTAAACAGCTTTCTTCTCTGTGAACTCTTCTAATCTACTGTGTCCACTATACTTTATATTAATATAAAGTCTTGAATCCAGAAACAAGTCAGGACAATATCACTCACTATAATCAAAACTGACTTCATAAAAATGTCACTTGGACTTCTAAGTAAATGCCCATGTCTAAGTGGATGCTAGGAATCCCTGCTCCAATCTTAAACATGTAAAAATACTGCACAAATAAAACAAAGAATATTAGCTAAACTTGAAATAAAGGGAAATCCCCGAATAGTAGCAATAAATAAGGATTGAAAATCATAATGGTAATTTAATTGAATCAAAAGAACCTGGATCAGGGATTGACCTGAAGGGTGGGAACTGGGGGCTACATTTTGTACCAGAAATCTCAGAGGGCTGCTCCATACCTGAAATAGGAAACTTTGTGAAGCACTTGTTCATGTCTTTTCCTTTTTTTTAAAGATCAAATTCCCTCTTTTATCTTACTGATTAGCAGGAATATTTTATATATTCTGCATGCAAACCTTTTTGTTATATATATATATATATATACACATTCTTATATATATATATACATTCTTATATATAAATATACATTCTAATATATATTTTCTTATATATATACATTATATACATATATAATATATATATTATATATAATGTATATATATACATATATATACATATATGTAATGTATATATAATCTATATATATATACATTCTTAAAAGCCATCTACGAAAAGTATATATATATATACGAAATGTATATATATATACATTCTTATATATATACATTCTTATATATACATTCTTATATATATACATTATATATATAATGTATATATATAATGTGTGTATATATATATATATATATGTATATATATAC
Source organism: Vulpes vulpes (assembly GCF_048418805.1). Classification (NCBI taxonomy): domain Eukaryota; kingdom Metazoa; phylum Chordata; class Mammalia; order Carnivora; family Canidae; genus Vulpes; species Vulpes vulpes. The sequence continues at coordinate 89,162,120 of NC_132794.1, forward strand.
ACATTCTTAAAAGCCATCTACGAAAAGCCCACAGCAAATATCATTCTCAATGGGGAAGCACTGGGAGCCTTTCCCCTAAGATCAGGAACAAGACAGGGTTGTCCACTCTCACCACTGCTACTCAACATAGTACTGGAAGTCCTAGCCTCAGCAATCAGACAACAAAAAGACATTAAAGGCATTCAAATTAGCAAAGAAGAAGTCAAACTCTCCCTCTTCGCCGATGACATGATACTCTACATAGAAAACCCAAAAGCCTCCACCCCAAGATTGCTAGAACTCATACAGCAATTTGGTAGCGTGGCAGGATACAAAATCAATGCCCAGAAATCAGTAGCATTTCTATACACTAACAATTAGACTGAAGAAAGAGATATTAAGGAGTCAATCCCATTTACAATTGCACCCAAAAGCATAAGATACCTAGGAATAAACTTAACCAAAGAAGTAAAGGATCTATCCCCTAAAAACTATAGAACACTTCTGAAAGAAATTGAGGAAGACACAAAGAGATGGAAAAAATATTCCATGCTCATGGATTGGCAGAATTAATATTGTGAAAATGTCAATGTTACTCAGGGCAATTTACACGTTTAATGCAATCCCTATCAAAATACCATGGACTTTCTTCAGAGAGTTAGAACAAATTATTTTAAGATTTGTATGGAATCAGAAAAGACCCCGAATAGCCAGGGGAATTTTAAAAAAGAAAACCATATCTGGGGGCATCACAATGCCAGATTTCAGGTTGTACTACAAAGCTGTGGTCATCAAGACAATGTGGTACTGGCACAAAAACAGGCACATAGATCAATGGAACAGAATAGAGAACCCAGAAGTGGACCCTGAACTTTATGGTCAACTAATATTCGATAAAGGAGGAAAGACTATCCATTGGAAGAAAGACAGTCTCTTCAATAAATGGTGCTGGGAAAATTGGACATCCACATGCAGAAGAATGAAACTAGACCACTCTCTTTTACCATAATATATGTATGTATTAAATTATGTATTTATATGTATTATATATTACATATATACATATATATGTAATGATAGATAGATTAGATAGATAGATAGATAGATAGATAGATAGATAGATAGATATTGGCTATATATATACTATATATATATATAGTATATATATGTGTGTATATATATAGCCAATAAATATATATGTATTGTATATACATATATATAATATATATATAGCCAATATCTTCTCTCAGTTTGTGACTTGACTTTCTACTCTTGTATGGCATCTCTCTTTCTCTCTCTCTCTCTTTGATTTAGTGAACATTGTTGATTGACATGAAGTCCAATTAATCAATCGTTTTTCAGGGTTAATGATTTTTATGCCCTATTTACAACATCTTTGCCTATTTCAAATCATGAATGTATGCTATTTTCTTCTGAAGCTTTATTATTTTACCTTACACATTTAGGCCTATGATCTCTCTTGAATGAACATTTTTCTTCATGGTGTGAAATATGGATCAAGTAAAAATATTAAAAGCAGCCAAATAAACAAAAAAAAAGACTTTAACTTCAAAAGAGTGACCATATTACTTACATTTGACTTATCAATGCAAACTATGGAAATTAGAAGATAATGAAATGACATTTTTTTCAACTTTGTTTTCTACCAGTATGACTGTTATTTATTGAGGCATGATTTTCTTGGTATGAATGAGTCCTTATTGTAATTTAATGAGCTTTTTCTCTAAATGTTTTTCAACTGAGGCAAAACTGCATAACATAAAATCAGTCATTTTAAAGTTTACAATTCAGTGGCATTTAGTACATTCACAATGTTGTGCAACCATCATCGCTATCTAGTTCCAGAACATTTTCACCCCAAAAAGAAACCTCATATGCATTCAATAGTTATTCCCCATTTCCCTCTCTCCCAAAACCCACTAATCTTTCTGTCCCTAGGATTTACCTATTCTGGCATTCCATATAAATGGAACCATATAATATATGGTCCATTGTGACTGGCTTCTTTTACTTAGCATAATGTTTTCAAAGTTTATCCATGTTGTGTCATGTATCAGTACTTATTCCATCATACAGATATATCACATTTTATTTACATAATTCATCCATTCATACACATTTGGGCTGCTTCCACCTTATGGCTATTGTCAATAGTGTGGCTCTGAACACCTTCATACAAGTATTTGTTTTTAAGAATACCTCTTTACATCTTCACAGTGTAGTGATAGAGGGAACATATCTCAATATCATAAAAGCTGTCTGCGAAAAGCTCACAGTGAATATCCTTCTCAATGGACAAAAAAAACCTCTCAGTTTTTTTCCCCTTAGGTTAAGAACATAGCAGGAATATCATATCCACTTTCACCACTGCTGTACAACATAGTACTAAAACTCCTTGGGATGCTTAGGTGGCTGTGGTTGAGCATCTGCCTTCGGATGAATGTGATCCCAGGTTCTGGGATTGAGTCCCGCATGGGGCTTCCCCATAGGGAGCCTGCTCCTCCCTCAGCCTATGTCTCTGTCTCTCTGTGTCTCTCATAAATAAATAAATAAATAAATAAATAAATAAATAAATAAAATCTTAAAAAAAAAAAAGTTCCAGCTTCAGCAATCAGACAACAAAAAGAAATCAGAGGCATCCGAATCAGCAAAGAGGAAGTCAAACTCTCACTCTTCATAGATGACAGAATACTCTATGTGGAAAACCAGAAAAACTTTTCCCCCAAATTGCTAGAACTCATACAGGAATTCAGCAGAGTTGAATTTTAGCAGAAATCAGTTGCATTTCTATATACTAACAATTAGAAGAAAGAGAAATTAAAGAGTCGATCCCATTTATGATTGTACCATAAACCATAAGATACCTAGGAATAAACATAACCAAAGAGGTAAAAGATCTGTACTCAAAAAACTATTGAACACTCATGGAAGAAATTGTGGAAGACACAATGAAAGGGGAAAATGTTCCATGCTCATGGATTAGAAGAACAAATATTGTTAAAATGTCTATGCTACCTGTAGCAATATATACATTCAGTGCAATTCCTATCAAAATGCCATCAACTTTTTCACAATTCCAGACTTCAAGCTCTATTACAAAGCTGTAATAATCAGGACAGTATGGTACTGGCACAAGAACAGACACATAGACTAATGAAACAGAATAGAGAACCCAGAAATGAACCCTCAACTCTATGGTCCACTAACCTTTGACAAAGCAGGAAAAAATATCTAATGGGAAAAAGACAATCTCTTCAACAAATGGTGTTAGGAAAATTGGACAGTCACATGCAGAAGAATGAAACTGGACCATTTCCTTACACCATACACAACAATAGACTACAATAGATGAAAGACCTAAATGTGAGACAGAAATCCATCAAAATCCTAGAGAAGAACACTGGGAACAACTTCTGTGACCTTGGCTGCAGCAACTTTTTTGCTAGACACGTCTCCAAAGGAAAGGGAAACAAAGGCAAAAATGAACTATTAGGACTATCTTCTTATCAAGATAAAAAGCTTTTGCATAGCAAAGGAAACAGTCAATAAAACCAAAAGACAGCCAGCAGAGTGGGAGAACATATTTGCAAATGTCCATCAGATAAAAGGCTAGTATCCAAAATCTATGAAGAACTTATCAAACTCAACACTCAGAGAACAAATAATCCAGTCAAGAAAGGGGCAGAAACATGAACAGACATTTCTCCAAAGAGGACATACAAATGGCCAACAGACACATGAAAAAATGCTCAACATCACTCAGCATCAGGGAAATACAAATCCAAACCACAATGAGACCACCTCACACCAGTCAGAATGGCTAAAATTAACAAGTCAGGAAAGGACAGATGTTCATGAAGATGCAGAGAAAGGGGATCTCTCCTACACTGTTGGTAGGAATACAAGCTGGTGTAGCCACTCTGGAAAACAGTATGGAGGCTCCTCAAAAAGCTGAAAATAGAGCTATCCCACAACCCAGCAATTTACCCCAAAGATACAAATGTAGTGATCCGAAGGGGCACCTGTACCCCAATGTTTCTAGCAGCAATGTTCACAATAGCCAAACTATGGAAAGAGCCCAGATGTCCACTGACAGATAAATGGATAAAGAAGATACACACACACACACACACAATGGAATACTACTCAGCTATCAAAAAAATTGAAATCTTGCCATTTGCAATGATGTGGATGGAACTAGAGGGTATTAGGCTAAGTAAAATAAGTCAATCAGAGAAAGACAATTATCATATGATCTTACTCATACGTGGAATTTAGGAAACAAAGTAAAGGATTTTAGATGGAAGATAGGAAAAAATAAAACAAGATGAAATCAGGGAGACAAACCATAAGAAACTCTTAATCATAGGAAACAAACTGAGGGTTGCTGGAGGAGAGGGGGATGGGGAGATAGAGTGGGTGATGGACATAAAGGAGGACAGGTGATGTAATGAGTATTGGGTGTTTTATAAAACTGATGAATCACTGACTTTTATCTCTGAAACTAATAATGCATTATATGTTAATTAGTGGAATTTAAACAAAATTTTAAAAAATTATATAAATACAATTTGGATAATATCTGTTTTCAGTTTGTTGGAGTATATAATTAGGAGTGTAACTGCTGAGTCATATAGTAATTTTATGTTTAACTTTTTGAGGATGTGAGCTTCTTGAATTTGTGGAATTTCCTTGGTCATTGTCTTCAAAAATTGTCTCTGATACATTCCCTCCTCTTTTTCTGATACTCCAAGTCTAGGTATAATAAAAGTTGACTGTATCCCACAGGTTCCTTATATTCATTTTTCACCATTTTTAAAAATTCCCCACGTTTCATTTTGGATATTTCCTATTAACCTGGTGACAATTAATTCTCTTTTTTGTTTTCTTTTGTTTTGCTATAACTTACCTGCTGTTAAATATATCCAAAGGGTTCTTAGTTTCAGATATTTTTGCACTTCTAGACTGTCCATTTGATTTTTGTGAAAAAGGATTTCTTTTTTCTTCTTTCTTTTTTTAAGAGAGGGGTGGGAGGAGGAGAGGGAGAGAGAGAATCTTAAGCAGGCTCCACACCCAGTGTGGAGCTTAACCTCATAACCCTGAGATCATGACCTGAACCAAAATCAACACTTAACCAAACTGGGCCAGCAAGGCACTTCTGTAAAATGGATTTCAATTCTCTGTTAAAATTCTCTCCTTTTTATCTTTTATTTACATTTTCCTGAATATACTGATCAGAGTTATTTAAAGTTCCTTGTCTGATAACTTCAGTGCCAGGCTCATCTGAGTGTGCACGTGCCATTTAGTTTTATTTTTTTTAGCATGCTTCATTATTTTCAAGTGGATCTTGGAGGTTGTGAATGAAAAATTTTAAAGGGTATAGATAATTTGCCATTCTTCAAAGACAGTTATGTTTTCTTCTGGAAAGAATATAGAATACCAGAAGATTACCTTGATTCTATTTAAGGCTTTAGTAGGTTTGGTCTTTCACATTTGCCCTTACTCCTATGATACTGTCTTTACTTCTAAGCCATAATCATTACTTCTAGGCATAAGCCTTGTAGAGTCACAACTAAAAATCAGGAGGCTTTTTTAAAGCCCCTACACATTGGGAAGATTTGCACTCCAATCTGTCTTTTTATCATCTTGTGGTTGTTGAAATCTTTATGCAGCACTTTAGCCTCTCAGCTGTTGGTTTTTGCTTGGTTTCTAGGCGGGTCTCATTTTTACGTGTAGCTGAAGAGGTGGCCATGACTTATGGGAATTTGTATTCTTATTATTGGGTTCCTTCTCTGTGTTTTGCTTTTCTCTGGAATTTTGCCCTTTAATATATAGCCACTCTGATGTCCCCAAATTCTGATTCTGAACCCTCAGCCCAATAAGAATAACATTTCTGCTTAAATTCTATTTTCCTAGCGTGTAATCTGGAAAACATCCTTAGTGAAAAAATCTAAGGATGATGGTGATATGGGGTTTACTTCATGAATTTCCTTTCTTTTAAGGATGCTAGCCACTTAAGTCTCCTACTATTGGTTATACTTCAGTGCTTAAACCTTTTAGAGTTGTTTTCGGTAGGAGGGTTGGTCCAATACAAACTACACCAACATGGCCAGATTAGAATCTCTCAACAAACAAGTTAACAAAATATTGAGGGAACAAATAATCCCTATATTAAATACATTGCTACAAAAAATAGACAAAGAAGGAAAACTACTCAAACCACTTTATAATAGTAGACTCTGATTCTAAAGGCAGTAAAAAATAGTACAAGAAAACAAAATTGTAGAATCATCTAGTTATGAATACAGAAACAAAAATTTTAAAATAAAATATTAGCAAACAGAATACAGCAATGTAGTAAAAAAATACTCCAGTCTAAATAGGATTTATCCCATAAATAGAAGAATAGTTAAATATCAAAAACTGTCCATATAATATACTATCTTAACATATTAAAGTATAAAACCCACAGGATCATCTTGATAGATACAGAAAAAAATAAGTTGGATAAAATATGACACTTTCATTACCTAAAAAATTAAAATAAAACCACTCTTTAATGAACTAGGAAGATAAGATCTCCTTAACCTGATAAAGGCCAACTGCTAATATCCAGAGAAAACATATTTTACGGTGAAAAGTAAGTCATTCTCATTCAAGTCAAGAACAGACAAGGATGTCCTCTATCACCCTGACCATTTATCTTCAATGCAGAATGTCCTAACCAGTTCAAAAAATCAAAATTAAAAAGGGAGGCACATAACTATTGGAAAGAAAAACATAAATATATCGTTATTTGCAACAGAAAATCAAAAAGCAATCATAGGAAAATTTGGGGACCTAGTGGGAAAATTTATCATGGTAGCTACTTAAAAGATGAACATAAGAAATCTACTGTGTTCTGAAATACTAAACATAACTAATTAGAAAATATATTAAAAATGACAGTCACAATAGTAGCAAAACTGTAAGATCCTTAGGAATAAATCTATCTAAATGTACAGGAACTATATGAAGAAATTTATGAAATCAGATTTCTAATTCATATTCATAAATAAAAATATATTTGAGACAGAATTAGACCTAAGTATTAAAAAGCTTAAAATAAAAAAAAAAAAAGCTTAAAATATCTAAGAAAAAAACCAATTATTATTATCTTATATTAGGAAATGTTTTTCATTATACTATGCAGCAGAGAAAATAAATAAAAAATTTATATGTAACAGTATACATAGATCTTAACATGTTGAGCAAAGAAAGCAATTTGCAGAATAAGCAGTCTTTGCACTTTATATTTATGTAATTAAAAAAATACTTTATTTGAGAGAGAGAGAGATTGCAGGGGGGCAGGGTACGGAGAGGAAGACAGAGTCTTTTTCTTTTAAAGATTTTATTCATGAGAGACAGAGAGAGAAAGAGAGAGAGACAGAGAGAGAGAGAGAGAGAGAGGCAGAGACACAGGCAGAGGGAGAAGCATGCTCCATGCAGGGAGCCCGACATGGTACTCGATCCTGGGTTTCCAGGATTACACCCTGGGCTAAAGGTCGCGTTAAAATGCTAAGCCACCAGGGCTGCCCAGGAAGAGAGAGTCTTAAGCACACTCCTCGCTGAGTGCAGAGCCCAACATGGGACTGGATCTCATGACCCTGAGATCACAACCTGAGCCAAAACCAAGAGTCAGATGCTTAACTAAATGTACCACCCGGGTACTCTTATATAAATTTATGTAATTTTATATAATTTTCAACTATGTAATTTATGTGAACATTTAGTGCATACAAAGTAATACAACAGATAGTTTATAGATTCTCCTGGCTTTAGTAAAAATATAAATATAAACCGGCAGCATGCGATATAAAGTTAAGTAAGTTGTTCTCTTGGAATTAATGAGACTAATTAATATAACAGGTAGACTTCAACTTTATGTCTGTGATGTTTTGTCTTATATAAAAATATCATAAATAAAACTTCAAAACATACTAATATTATAAGTGTGGATACACTGTTTTCATATAATTATTTCTTCTGCCATTTCTGATCACTTAAAAAACAAGACAGGAGGAAGACCCTATGGATAGTTCATTAAATGTAACCAACCACCCTCTCACCTCAGAAAAAGAATCAGTAAAGAGTATCCTCTAAACAAATTTCTTCACAAAAATTTTAAAGATAAAGAAAACAAGCAAACAAAACCTAGGCCAAAGTGAAATAGATATTTTACAGGGAAATGGGTTCTTTTCTAAAGGTGGAAAGGAAGACTGACAATAGATGCCCAGTGTCAACATCTTCCTCCCTGGGAGCTAGGTGTAGCCAACTTCACTGAGTGCTTGCAAGGCATTATGGGCTAAGAACAGGAAAGTCATGAGTTCAATTAGAATTCAATTGTAGGGCAGCCGGGGTGGCTCAGTGGTTTAGTGCTGTCTTCAGCCCAGGGTGTGATCCTGGAGACCTGGGATCAAGTCCCATGTCAGGCTCCCTGCATGGAGCCTGCTTCTCCCTCTGCCTGTGTCTCTCATGAATAAATAAATAAAATCTTAAAAAAAAATTTTGATTGCAGCATCATTAAACTTAAGCTGTTCTGCCTGCTACTAATTTCATTCTTGGCCACTAGGCTGGTTACTTTTTTTTTTTTTTTTTTTTTTTGTCTCAATGAAGAGAGGAAGTACTGCTGGTGAGGCAGATCAAGTTGAAGTACACATGAGAAAAGAATGGTCATGTGTTCACGAACAAGAGAGAGCTGATCCTGCAGAGGTTCTCAGCACAATCTTCTTACTGCAAATTTATTTTCTAAATTTGATGACAGTCTGAGTGCAAAATTGCACAAATACCTAGGGTTTCTGTTTTCCTTTTTCCTGTTGTGTTGGGTAATTTTCTCACTTTAGAATTGGGAAAGGCTACATGGTCCTAAGGATCTTCTCATTTACAGACTTGGAAACTGAGACCTAGAGAGGGTAAATTATTGGTCCAAGGTCATACAAGTCATTACTGGGCCTCTTTCCAATCCCTCTGAAAATAATTCTGTGCTCTACTTCTAAAATTATTCCACCCCTATTAAAAAGGCAGCTTTTAAAAGACACCCTTGTCACACCATAACCTCTCTTGGCCAGAGGAAAGACTTTGGCAATGGGGTGGCAAGTGAGCTCATTTGAACAGAGTAGGTAATTCCTGGCATTGGCTGTGTCTCTGGACTTGCTTCAGCTTCTCCAAATATCCCTTATACTCTCAAGTTCCAGACCTTGAAAAATATATAGCCACTTCCTGCTTCCTTTATGAGGGATAGTGGTGCAGCCACCTGGAACAATGCTGCTTTATTGTCATGTTAGTAGATGTACCTGGAGCAGTTTACTCTCCACAAAAAATCTCTCTCTTCCATATATACGGGACATTGTGTTTGCCAAGTATATTTTCGTCTATAATCTAATTTGAGCCTCAAAACTTTCCTGATATAATTAAGTCAGGCCCTATTGTCCAACTTTCCAGAGAAGAAAGCTGAACGCAAAGAAAGAGTACACTAAATTGGCACTAGAGACCAGGGATCACCTTGGGATGCCCACTTTGAATTCTGGTTGCTAGCCATTGGGTTCTCCTTGCCCTAATACAGCCTTCCTCCCAGGTTGTATCAGGCCTGAGACATGCAGAATAACCAGCATTAGTGCTCCCCTGGAAATCATAAGCCTGTGTGAAAGGGGAAAGGTGGAAGAATGAGTGGGGGGGGGGCATAATTATATTTTTCAAAGGATGCATAAGGAGAGTCACCAGAGGTAGCATGATAAAACTTCAACTAATGACGTCTCAAGGGATTCTGGTCCAGGAAGAAAACATATAGTCCAGTTGGTATCCACATCCATGCTTTGTTATAATCACCTGAAATTACTTTTTATTTATTCAATTTTTGTTTTTAAGTAGGCACTAGAGGGATCCCTGGGTGGCGCAGCGGTTTGGCGCCTGCCTTTCGCCCAGGGCGCGATCCTGGAGACCCAGGATCGAATCCCACGTCGGGCTCCCGGTGCATGGAGCCTGCTTCTCCCTCTGCCTGTGTCTCTGCCTCTCTCTCTCTCTGTCTGTGACTATCATAAATTAAAAAAAAAAAAAGATTTAAGTAGGCACTAGATTCATGGGGTTCAGAAATCCAAAGGAACAAAGGGTATATAATGAAAAGTCTCCCTCCTACTTCTATGTCCTAGTGACCCTATTCTCTCTGCAGGAGGCAAAAAAATGTTATCAATAATGTTAAACAAAGCATATATTTACCTCCCCTCTCCACATACATTTTTATACATAAGGTAGTATTGTAGATTGTTGTTGCCTTTCTTTTTCTCACCTAAATAATATTTTTTGGGAACTGTATCATATTATAGTACAAAGAACTTCCTCTTTCTTTTTTAAGCTATATAGTATTGTACCATGGATATACCATGATTTTCATTTAACTGATTCCTTCTTTAAAAACCATCAAGTTGTTTCAAATCTTTTGTTATGACAAAGCTGCAATGAATAGCCTTGTGTAATGGATGTCTAGGTCTATGAGAACTGAGTTTTGATCTAAGCTCTAATACTATGCAGCCATGATGGCCTTGAACAATCAATTAGTATTTTGACCTTTTAAAAATGGAAAGAATCTTAATGACCATTTGGTCTAGCACTTTCCCAAAGCATGTCCATGAAACACTAGTCCCAAAGGGTACATACCCTGGAAACTGATAATACAAACTAGATTCTGAGAAGATCACATTGAACACAAATTAATTAATCCAGCGTTTCATAAATTTATTTAATAATGGGGTAGTCTTTCCAGAAACTGATGGTTAATTTTATGTATTAACTTGAGTATTTTTGGATGAGACTAACATTTAAATCGGTGAATTTTGAGTTAGCAGATTATCTTCCATAATGTGGGTGGGCCTTATCCAATCAGTTGAAGACCTTAGGAAAAAAAAAAAAAAAAAACGACTGGCTTTCCCAAGTAAGAGAAAACAAGAGGCAGTCCAGTGGATGCCTTTGGACTTCATCTGCATCATCAGCTCTCCTGGGTCTTGAACCTACTGTACCACACTATAAATGTGACAGTCTCCAAAATTACATGAAGCAATTCCTTATAATGAATATCTTTCTGAATATACACATATCTTATTGGTTCTGTTTCTCTGAAGAATGCTGATTGATTCAGGAACCAACTGTTAACATGCTATAGAATTAATGTTTCTTAGAATACACTTTGAGAAAAGGGAATCTAGTCCAGTTTCCTCTTATTTTACAGCTAGGGAATCAGTCTCAAGGTTTTGTATGTTCAGCGTCTATCACATGCTTGAGCAGTATAGCTCAATAATTGTTTACTTGCTTTAAACAGTAATCTGTCTAGGAAGATAATACAAACTTGTAAAATAAATTTTAAAAGATTCAAAGAACTCTAAAGAAAAAATTGAAGAGACTAAGAATAAGATATGATGAATTATGAAATAAATTACTCCATGTTAACTACAGGATTAGAGATAGAAAGAGGTCATTATAAAGAAAGTCAGAATTAATATAGGCCCAAAGGATGAGCAAACTCAATGGCAAAGGTCTGAAAGTTAAACATTTGAAGACTCAAGAAAACACAAGTCATGTTCTGGGCATAATGGAAACCAGCTTGACCAGGCTACTAGTCTTCACCAATAATCTTTTAGTTCTCTCATTTAACTTATTATTGAGCATCATTCATTTACCAGGGACCATTTTAGGTGCTGGGGAAACAGCAGTGAGTCAGGTGAATAATGCTTTTGCTCTCATGGAACTTACATTGTAGAAGGGGCAGATAAAAAATAAAAATAATAAATGTGCCATATTGGGAATAAATGTTATGAAGAAAAAAATTAAAGCAGAATAAAGAGGTTACAAGGAGTATTGGGCTGAGGGGAAATTACTCTCTTACAAAAGGTGCCAGGAAGGTCACTTTACTTAGGTGACATTGAAGCAGAGCCCTGAAAGAAATGAGAGCCATGCAAATTTCTGAAGGAAGAGCATTCTCAGCAAAGGGAAAAGCAATGCAACTACCAAAGATGAGAGCATGATGTTCATGTTCAATGAACAGTAAGCAAATGGGAGTAGGGCCAGGCAGAAGGTAGGATGCTAGTAGAAGGAGATGAATTCAAGGAGCTGGTTAACTTTGGCCTTATAGACCAACTTAAGGGTTTGAGTTCTTAGTCTAAGTCAGATGAAGAGACCGAAAGATTTTGTACAAAGAAATGATAGGATCCCCCTAGCTGCTTATTGAAAATAGGCCATAGCTAGAACAAGGAGATCTTGCTATAATCTGGAGAAATAATAAAAAATCTTTTGAAATTTGATGGTAGTAGTGGAAATATAAGTGTTTGGAATCTAGACATATTTTGAATGGACAACTAAGAAGATTTGGTGATGGTAGTGTAGGACAAAGTGTTCCGTACAAGAAGGGAAAAATCCAGGCTTCTGGTCTCTCTTGTTACTATTTGGTTCTGTGACTTTGAACAGCCCACATAATTCTCTTTGGGCCTTGCCTACGCCACTTATGAAGGGGTCATTAATTTCTTGCTTGGAATTAGCAGACAAAGTCAAAGGGTCTCATGAAGTAATTTCAGTTGTAAGATCTATACATTTAATTTAGACTGTGCCTCAAAATTAGCACTCTATTATTTACTTTTTTGTATTGATCACTATAATATCATGTAAAGAATTGTATCTTCTCTACTACATTGTATATTTCTTGGAAGCTGGAACCTTGTCTAATACCCTTATGTATCATCCAGTGTTTATCAACTGATTGAGAATAAACAATCCTCAGATAATAAACATAGTGCTGTCCACTACTTCTTTTATTTTCCTGTGAATCTTTAAAGTTAGTGCTTAAAAACAAGCTCCAGTTTCAAAGAGCAAGGAAGGGAAGGGAAACAGGAAGGAAGTTCCAAATCAATAGTTACTATGTTGAGGTAGGTGGATTAGTTAAGAAAGGCTTAGTAAAGAAGTTGAAAGTTTGACATGGGAACTCTATTTTATTAGTTTTTAAGATTTTATTTATTTATGAGAGAGAGAGAAAGAGTATAAGCAGGGGGGAGTCAACGGCAGAGGGAGAGGGAGGAGCAGACTCCCCAATAAGCAGGAACCACGGCCCCCCTCTCCCCATGCAGGGCTCCATCCCAGGACCCTGGGATCAATGATCTGAGCCGAACACAGATGCTTAACCTACTGGCCACCCAGGTGCCCTGGGAACTCAACTTTAAAGGAGAGGTGAAATTTTGTAAGAGAAGGGAAAGAAAGGCATCCCAGGGAGAAGAAATAGCACTACATGAAAGTGCATTCTGTGGAAAAAGAACCATTGCTGCAACTGGAGCATGGCATGCCCAGGATGAGAAAGGTAGCAAAATGGAGAAGAGTAAATCTGGAGAGGTAAGTGGTATCCAAATTATGATAAATTCTGCATGTTTCTAAAGTGTTCACATTACCAAGGAGAATCTGGGAGGTTATCTTTAAAATGTAATCACCATAACAGCAAGGCCTTCCACCTATCTTGCTCTCCATTGTATTCCTAGTGTCTGTCACATGTCTGGCCCAGTAGGGGTTCAATAAATAGCTGCTGAGTGAATCACTGTTTTTAAACAGAAGAACAATATGATCAGACTGTGTTTTAGAAAAATAGCTGGTAACGGAGATGAGAAGTCTGGGAAGTGAGATAGAAAAGAGGTAGAGAGACCACCTAGTTAGTAGATTATTGACAGTCTAGATTAACCTTAATAGGCCAGGTATACAATGTTCTTAATTGTAATCAACAGGAACTTTGTTGAATATAATTTAAATAATTGAATGCTAATAACAACTACATTTTCTTCAAAAATATTAGTATGCAGGGGTACTCAATAAATATTTATAATTTTTAAAATATTTATAAATTTAATGCAGAAAAGCCATTAAATCTACATGACCTAATCTGCTTTGTTGGTTGAGCGATCAATCAATATGCAATGATTCTGATACCAAAACTGCTGTAACTGATTCACTTTGGAGAATACTATTCTCTGTGATGTACACAAAATAGCTATTCCTTTCTTGCAGTGATAACTGGTTTACATAATTCTTTATGGGATGATATCAAAGTCATAGCATTGCAAAAGGCAAGAAGGCAGAGGGATTATTTGTGAAAAAATTAAGGATTCAGAGGGATTCTTTACAATAAACAGAATTTTCAATAAAGACTAGAGAACAAGTGAGAAAGGATGGTCCAGGTCTAGAAGGAGTAAGAACTGAGGAATGAAAATTAACAAGAATAAAAGAAGGTAGGAGACAAGACCAAGAAAGTGCAAGAGGTCAGGGTTGAGAGACATTCAGCGAGGACTCAAATGGAACTAAATATTGGTCTTACATAAAAAAGGATGTTCAAGCAACAGGGGGTGCTGGGGATGCAAACAAACAAACAATTAGATCTAATTTTAAGTCCTGAGCCTTGCCTTCCTCATTAGTAAAAATCGGATAACAGTACTAACCTTCCATGTGGTTATAACGATTAAATGAGATAAACATGAAGTACAAGGCACATAATAAAGTATGTGACAATATAGCTATTAATTCCACCAGGAAGAAGGCAAAAGGCTGATTCTGCAAGTTAAAACAACTTAGGGGGCACCTGGGTGTCTCAGTCAGTTAGGCATCTGACTCTTAATTTCTGCTCAGGTCATGATCTCAGGGTTGTGACATCGAACTCCATGCTGGGTGCCAGCTGGGCATACAGCCTGCTTAAGATTCTCTCCCTCTGCTCTCATCCACAGATGCCTTCTCTCTCTTTCTCTTTCTCTCTTTCTCTCTCTCTCCAAAACAAAACAAAACTTAGGAAAGGTTTTCTGACTAAACCTGAACTAATAGTCAGAAAAGAGAATTTTAGCATTTGAAATTTTTGAAGCTGAACAGGCCCACACTGAATTATGCTTTTTACTTCTTATTCCTTCCTGCCCCTTCCTGCACCAAGCTGTATAGATATTTGATGATCTTTCCAACAAAGTCAAGCATTTTAATGAAAATTTTAAAACAGAGCCAATGAAAGGGGGCTAAAAGTGTTATAAGGAATTAGAACTGTCTACATGATTTGTGGAGTCTAGTACAAAATGAAAAGGCACTTTGTTTAAAAATCATTAAGTATTTCATCAGTGATACAGAGGATTAAACCAAACGCAAGGCCCTCTGAGCACAGAGCCCTGTGTGACGCATAAGTCACAAAGCCATGAAGCCAGCTCTCCAAGGAATAAACCATGCTGGCATTCAGGTGGTAAAGTTTACATCTAAGGCTCTAAAAGCACAACCATGGGGTCTTTGGCAATGAGTAATCAAGAAATGTATCAATCAACTATGAAGTTTCTAGGGTCTTGAGATACATGGCATACAGGCACCAGTCACAATGCCAGCTGGCTTTGGAGAGATGCTGGTTGATGGCCAACTGACATTAGAAGAGTTGGAACTAACCACTTTTGAGACCTGCATGAAATGTAATCATTTCCTGACTCCTTGATTTTTCACATGTTAGTTAATTAAGTTACTACTTGAAGACAGAAAGCCACTGATTGAATTTTTAAAAAACTATTCTAGGGCATGTAAAACTTTCATTCTGGACCACCCGAGGTGGGTGTATTTCTAGCTAATGTGAGGGAGTTGCCATTTCTCCCCAAATCCAACATTCCAACATCTAAAGGCAGGCTTAGCCTTGGGAAAGAAAACTGGTCACATTTTAAGGGGTAAATTTATTTTTAGCATTCCCACTTTTCATCTCCCTTTCACTGTCCTCCTTGTGAATGCTAACAAAAAGAAAAGTCCTTTTAGAAAATACATCATGGTTTCAAGAGTTTAAATCTTTTAGAGACAAATGATACAGACAACAAGCACATTTGGACATTGTTATTTCCCTATGGTTTCCATTTTCCTATATTTTTCCTGTTCTTGTTCTTCTGTTCCTTTCTCTTCTTCTGCTTCATCTCCTTTATTTACTTTGATCCAGTGTAAATGTAATACCTGATTATTAAGTGCCTCTTTGTGTCACGACAAAATTGACTAGACAGTGGGCCAATCTTGTTTCCAATCCACCTACAGATGCTTATTTCAGCCCTTTGGGGGGAATATGAAAAAGCTGCATCATTATTATAATGACATTTGACAATGACTGCCTTGTTTCTACTCAGAATTGTATCTAGAACCAAAATGGAGTCCAGAGTTGACTCTGTTTAAGCACTTAATTTCACAGGTTAAAAACAACTTCAGAGAGACAGACCAGTCCAGGGTAAACCCAGGTGTAGATGGAAAGCAGGATTCACAGTATAAACCAGGAAACTGTACCATTGGACTAAACAGAAAGGGCACAGAGCTGTCAACTAGCAGGGACTCAATAAGTATGTGTCCAACTGAGTAAAGAAATGCAGGATGACATGAAATTTTAGAAATCTAGGTTCTCATAAAGGCTCTACTATTAACTAAATATATGAATTAATTATTATAACTAATAATAAATACAAATTATAGTAAATAATAGAGATGTATTATAATAAAGATATAAAGAGAAATTATAATTATAATAAAGATAACAGAGATAAAAAGATAATTATATATAATAATATAAATAAGTTGATTATAGTAAAGATAAATTGATTAAATGATTTAACGTTTTACAACCTCTTTTTCATCATCTACAAAATAGAATAATACTGTTTTGACCAAAAACATAGTTCCAGGAACAATACTTTTAATACATATGCTATAACATAATTTCTATTAATTACATAACAATTTTAGGCCAGATTGTTGAAAAAATTTTAAGTATTATATTTAAGGTTATTCTTTTCCAGAGTCTGAAAACCATCTTGGTACCTAAAACTGTGGCCTTGAAATTTTGTATTTTATCCTCAGGGGTGAGTTGTGATATAGAACAGACCTGAACTGTCTCCCCATAGTACTTTGTTAGGGGTGTGCTTCAGGAATAAAGCATGTGTTTTATGGTGTGATCAGGGAAGGTCTCTGAAAAACAGTCCTGTGTTATCATTGTGCCACTTTCCCCCTAGTTGAGACAGATTCACATTCAACATTTATCAAATGTCTTTAATTTACAATGTGTTTGGTATTAGGTTGAACCGCACCTAAAATTGTCTTTCTTATGGGTCAAGAACAGTGAACCTTGACAATTTCATATGGCTCCACATAATACTTTAACATGTTACTCTCTTTTCTCTGACAATTATTCTACGAGGTAGACGATGTTACCTTCGTTTTATAGATGAAGAAATGAAGCCTCAAGAAACTTAAATATATTTGCCTAAGGCTCTACAGCTTGTGAATAGCTGATCATAGAAACCTCAGATCTTTGGATTTCAGGTAGGATGCTATTTCTTCCATAGTACAAAAGAATACCTAAATTTAAAAGACAGTGATTCAGCAATGTAATAAAAGTGGGTAGGCCATTGGGAAGACTCCGTGAGTTGAGAAGCTCTAAGAGTCCCCAAAGAAGTTGAGAAGTAGAGAAGTGAAGTAAAATAATAATTACCAAAAAATGTATTAGTTCCCTTCCTCCTGGAGACAATGGAATTGTAGCTTCAATAATGTGTGTGCGCTGGGCAGAGAGCATAAGGAAGCAAACAACATCTACCCTGTGACTTGATGGTTCCTGGAGGCAGTAAGTAGTTAGAATCTGACTAAATGGATGTAGAGACAGAACTGATGGGAGAGGAGAGGAAGTGATAAGGCCGGGCTAGAGTCAAGAGCTTTTTCCTCTCTATCTGCTAACTCACTTACAGTGCAGCTCTTGGAAAGCTGAAGTTGAACATAGAAGCAACTGAGTAGAAACCAATTATTAATTGAATAGACTCTGCAAAATGAGGCTGTGCCACATTAATCAGCAGCTTTTCACAATCTGTCCACTACATGTCTGATAAATGGGTTGTGCATTATTTTCTGTCAATTAAAATTCTTAGTATGATTGTAGTAAAAATGCTTTGTCCTTACAGATGTTCCCAGAAGTGTTAGAAGAAGAATGTGCTGGCCAGAAATATCCCTTGAATCTATGAGGGAGAAGTTCATAAAACTGTATGGATCATGATCTTCTACAAACATTTCACTGCCTTTTTTTCTCTCACACTCAGACCCTGGCAAATATCAGTCCAGGAAAAATAAAATAAGATAAAATAAAATGTCATCAGGCAGTGATGTGCGTCTTTTTTGTGTATCATCTCCATTTCTCTCTATAGTGATTTAATGATCACTAATCACATACAAAACATTATGTGAAATGATGGAGGGGTGTCTAAGAAAGACTGCTCTTTTCTGGTACCCACACCCCCTTTCTGTCTCGTTACACAAGAATAAGTTAATTTATAGAAATGCCACTAACTTCTGGGCATTGATTTTGTATCCTGCCACACTGCCAAATTGCTGTATGAGTTCTAGCAAACTTGGGGTGGAGTCTTTTGAGTTTTCTATCATGTCATCTCTGAAGAGGGAGAGTTTGACTTCTTCTTTGCCAATTTGAATGCCTTTTATTTCTTTTTGTTGCCTGATTGCTGAGGCTAGGACTTCTAGTACTATGTTGAATAGCAGTGGTGAGAGTGGACATCCCTGTCTTGTTCCTGATCTTAGGGGAAAGGCTCCCAGTGTTTCCCCATTGAGAATGATATTTGCTGTGGGCTTTTTGTAGATGGCTTTTAAGATGCTGAGGAATGTTCCCTCTATCCCTACACTCTGAAGAGTTTTGATCAGGAATGGATGCTGTATTTTGTCAAATGCTTTCTCCACATCTATTGAGAGGATCATATGGTTCTTGTTTTATCTCTTGCTGATATGATCAATCATACCGATTGCTTTATGAGTGTTGAACCAGCCTTGCATTCTGGGGATAAATCCCACTTGGTCATGGTGAATAATCTTGTTAATGTATTGTTGGATCCTATTGGCTAGTATCTTGTTGAGAATTTTTGCATCCATGTTCATCAGGGATATTGGTCTATAATTCTCCTTTTTGGTGGGGTCTTTGTCTGGTTTTGGAATTAAGGTGATACTGGCCTCATAGAATGAGTTTGGAAGTATTCCATCTCTTTCTATCTTTCCGAACAGCTTTAGTAGAATAGGTATGGTTTCTTCTTTAAACGTTTGATAGAATTCCCCTGGGAAGCCATCTGGCCCTGGACTTTTGTGTCATCGGAGGTTTTTGATGACTGGGTGACAGGCACTGAGGGAGGCACTTGATGGGATGAGCACTGGGTGTTATGCTATATGTTGGCAAATTGAACTCCAATAAAAAAACGAAAAAAAATAAACTAACACCTGAAAAATGCCCCCCCCCCCAAAAAAAAGAATAAGTTAATTTACATTATGATTATTAGGCCTTTACATGTTCTACTTCAGAAGCATTTTAATTGAGGACTTGGGGACAGGAGAGTCAGTAGTGTGGAGGAAGTAATGCCCAAACCTAGTTCTTAACATAGGGTCTTTGGATTCCCTATGAGGCCCATGAATGGGTTTCAAGGGATCTATAAAAAACCTTGAAATCTTATGTAAAACTTTGTGTGTGTTTCTGCATATACACATACATTTTTCAAAGAAAATCAATAGTTTTCATCGAATTGTAAAGGATTGATTACTTTAAAAGGAATCTTAAACCACAAAAAATAGTACTAGAGATTTGGTGCCTGTGATTAAGTGGATAAGGATCTAGGAAATCTCTTAAGATCTGGAGGTCCTTCCTGGGATTTCAAGTTCCACCAGTCCATCAACTGCCCAGTCTCTAGGTTAGTTTTCTTACATAAAGAAAGGTTGCCGCTGCTGGTGATGCTACTGATTTTGCCCTGTCTGGAGTAGAGGTTTTATGCTCTCCTTATGGCAAAGTTCAGCTCTTCATGAAATAAAAATGCCCCCCACCCCCCACCCTGGGAAATTACCATCTCTTCATTCAGGGCATACCAGATATCCAGAAGGGCATTTTCCAAGCCTGGCTGGCCAACTTCCTCTTCACTCCCCTCTTACCCTGTTAGGTTAACCCCAAGTTTACAAAATTACCTACACAGAACAGGAAATGCAAATGTTAAAGTGCTCATAATGTTTGGCCACATTTTTCATGTGATTCACATTAAAGCATCTTATGTAAAAGTTGAACAAGCATTGAAACAAGTATACTATTTACAATGTAAATGAATTTTTAAGAATTATGGAAAATGTGAATTCCTTGACTTCTTTGGCCAAGTTTGGAACTTTTACAGAAGCGTTTGTTGGTGGTGGTGCTTTTACTACCCTTTGTTTCCTTTTATTTATATGAAACAAAGTGGGAATAGAGGCGGGGGGGTGGGGGGGAGAAAAGGAAAATGACAGGAAACAGCCCTCCACCTCCGCACCAAAATACCAGCAGAAAACCACAGTTATGCTGCCATCTAACAATAGATTCTGTTTAAGAAACTCCCTGATCCCAGAAACAGTCATGTAACTCTAGACAATAATGAAATTACATCCTGCACATGCTCAAAACCATCCTCTATAGCTTCTAAGGACATAAATTTCTTTGTTGATGTTCTTTGCTTTCTTGAATTCTCTGAGGAGATTTTTTTTTATAAAGAGCCTAACTGTGGCTTTCAGAGGTGGTGGTGATGGTGAAGATGGTGGACACAATTGTGGTAATATAAGCTTATCAGGACCTCCAGTTTCAGTTGCTATTAATTGGGAACTGAGATAGACGTGCCTGACTATTTCTTATCAAAGAGAGGAGAAAGCAGCCACTTTTCTTAGGGAGAACAAATGTCTGTCAGGATAAATGATTCATGCAGAACACAGCCTTTTCCAGTGTGACAGTAGCTGGGCTCACTCTCAATGTGTCATCAAGAGACCAGTAATTTCTAAACCTCTTAAGAGAAAAGGTTTAAGCTGCTCTTGGAATCACGTAAGTGCATTCAATTCTACTTTGCAAACCTTAAAATGACGAGTATCCCTTGCTTAATTTTTCCAAGAAAAAGGTAAATACTAAATAATGATAATAACAATAACTTTTGTACTGACATTGTTTTAAGAGTGTTGCTCACAAAGATCATCTGAGATGAGAACGTAAAATATATTACCAGAAATTGAAAATTAGGGATGACATAGAATATATCTCCATGATTTTCCTAGGTGCTGTTCAGGTAGAGTTTGCCCCCTGGAAATCAGAGATCTGAAGATGGTAAATATAATGATGGTTCTATAAGATTCTGGGATCCAGTCACCTGTGAGGTTACCATGTTCTGTAATTCTAGAATCCAAACTCCCAAAGGAATATAATCAACACTCCATGTAATCTGAGGAATACAATCAAACAGACGTGCTTACTGCACAAAGTAAGCCTGAAAGTCAAACATCCACACTGAGGTAATACAGCTCTCAAAGGGATCAAATGACACCAGAGACAAATGTATCAAGTTGTTGTGGCAACTGATCCAAAGTGTGGTCCAGCTGTTCCCAGTCTGTTTTCCCAACATCAGAGACTATTCACTCAGGCAAACCATAAAAATACCTCCTTGCTCATAAAAAAAGACATTCTCTGACTTGTACGCCAGATTGTTCATCTCCTCAGGCCATGGTCTGCCTTTCCCCATTCTTCTGTTCATCAGTGTAGGATTTGGGGTGAATCCTGCCAACAATTACACTTGGGTTCCCTAATTCAATAGAAAGGCCAGTTACCTCAGAAGAACAAGGGACCATGTGACTCATCCATCCACAGCCACACACAAACGCCATTCTCATCTTCTAGGCCCACTTCTTTGAATCAGGTGTTTACACTCATCCTGTCTAGGCAAATGCTTTCAAAGTACATTCAAGGGGAAGCTGACTTATATTTTTCTCTATAAAATAGATTAAGAGGGATCCCTGGGTGGCGCAGTGGTTTGGCGCCTGCCTTTGGCCCAGGGCGCGATCCTGGAGACCCGGGATCGAATCCCACATCAGGCTCCCGGTGCATGGAGCCTGCTTCTCCCTCCGCCTGTGTCTCTGCCTCTCTCTCTCTCTCTGTGACTATCATAAAT
Source organism: Vulpes vulpes (assembly GCF_048418805.1). Taxonomy (NCBI): domain Eukaryota; kingdom Metazoa; phylum Chordata; class Mammalia; order Carnivora; family Canidae; genus Vulpes; species Vulpes vulpes. The sequence continues at coordinate 89,184,133 of NC_132794.1, forward strand.
AAAAATTAAAAAAAAAAAAGATTAAGAAATACACCTATTAAAAGAACTAGTGAGGGAACTAGTCAGTAAGAACTTTTTTCTGTGAACAGACCTCAGTTAGATCCTGGATCATCACTTATTAGCATTAGCTGTGTGTACTTAGACAAATTACCTACTCTGTCTTGTCAGGGTAATACTTTCCAGACTTTAATGTGCATATGAAATACCTGGGTCTTTATTAGGATGCATATTCCCATTCAGTAACTGGCCTGTGTTGAGGCCCAAGAGTCTGTATGTCTAATAACTCCCAGAAGATGCTAACGCTGCTGATCTGGACCACACCTTGAGTAGCAAGGTAGTCAGGTCTTTCAGGGATTGAATTTTATATAAAGCAGCTAAAACAATATTTGGCAGATGGAAGGCTTTCAGTTAGTGCTCTTCCTTTTCATTTTCATCATCCTCACCCCCACACAATATATCATATAAAACACCATGTATCCAGAGCTTCAGTTTCTCTGAGGATTTCCAGTTTGAGATAGCAAAACAGAATTCTAATAACACAAAATCTTTCATTCTTTTCTTCTAAATTGAAAAGACATATAGAAAGCAAAAATGGTTGGGCAGGCTGGGAATCCTGGAAAGTACCCCCCCAGAAGGTGGCTGCACTTTAGGTCATAGTAGTCTTTTTGACATTAGACACTGAGTGAATGAGGAGACACTGGAAGTCGTGGGAATGACCCATTTAGCTTCAAAACATGTTTAATATAACACACTTTAAAGCTCTTTCATGCTTCTTGCCAAGAAAGGAACTTCTTCAGAGATAATGTATATATTTTCTCATCTCAAAGTATATATATATATAAAAGTCAAGAATATGGATGGAGGGAAATAGCAATTTCAAAAAGGCGCCATATTACTCATGTGCTATGTGGATGAAACATTTTGAAAGATTCTATAATGTATTGTACATTTATAAATGTGACTTCTATAAAAATAATAAGTAATAGCCATGATCAAAAACTCACTAAACATTCATGATTGTAAGTATTATGCTAAATGCTTTACATGCAGTATCACATTTTCCTCGTAGCAATCATTTATTGGTGGGGAATTATATGAAACCTCAGACCCACTCCCATCTTGGAGACATTGGTCTAGCTGTTCCCTCTACCTGGAACACACTTCCTCAGGATATCTGCTTAGCTGACTCCCTTACTTCTTTCACATCTTTGCTCTAATGCCCTTTTCAAAGATCACCCTATTTAATACTGTGGTCTGCCCTCCTCCCTCCAGCACTTCTTTTATTCCTTTAAACCTGTTTAAGACTCAGTACAGTCACATGAGAAATAAGTGTTAGAGCCCAAATTTAAAACCAGAGAATATAACTCCAGGCTAGTCTAAAACTTGTTTAACAGAGGAGTAAAGACAGTAAGGGTCAGGAATTTCTAAGTCTAATAAGCTGGCATTCACATCCTTCCATTTCCCATGAAGTTACCAATGAGCACTTCCCTAGGGTAGGCTCTAGGGTGATTGAGACAAGGATGGTTAGGACCTGGCACAAAGATAGAAGGGATGATCTTGGAATTTCAAGCCTAGTAAGTCTCTAAAAGCAGCCCACTTAATACCCATACATTTAGCAGATGCCCTTGATTTAATGCATAAAATGTGCTGGGGCAGCTTTAATGAATGGCAGATGTTATTAGCTATACCCAAGGCTCTGGACCAGTGTTTCTCAAACTCTTCCTTCTTAGGCAAAGGAGATATCATGGGAACCTGGAGATAATGCCAGATCAAGTCTTCTTTGGGGTTTTGTGTATATGTGTATACTCTGATAAGAAAGGAATAGTGCAAAGCAACAGTAAGCCACTTGGGACAACTTCCCTGGGAGTGACTGGGGTAAAAGCAGCCATGAATGGAGACTACACAGCCTTCCAGAATTAGACTGAGAGAAAAGCTACAAGCACCCTTTCAGCTGATGATAGGGAGCCTACTACATGGGTCATAGGAATTATGCCTAATTTATAAAAGAAGGCATTGGGGCTCAGTGAAGTACTCACCAACTTGCCTAAGTTCACACAGACAGTAGGTGCTAAGGATATGAATTCAGTCTACTAGACAGCAAAATTCATGCTCTGGGTTACTTCTATAAAGCACAAAGCTTAACCCCAGAAAATGATCAATTAAAATTAAATAAACAGGGATGCCTGGGTGGCTCAGTGATTGAGCTTCTGCCTTTGGCTCAGTGTGTGATCCTTAATCCAAGGACCGAGTCCCAAATCAGGTTCCCTGTGATTAGCCTGCTTCTCCCTCTGCCTGTGTCTCTGCCTCTCTCTCTCTGTCTCTCATGAATAAATAAATTAAATATTTAAAAAATTAAATAAACACACACACATAAACACACACAGGTGTGTGTATACAGTGTTTTTAAACACAAAGAGCTCTTTGATTCTTTAATTCACTTCTAGAAAGTTCTCTTTCTCTCTCTTCCTTTTTCTCTAATTTTTTTTTTTTTTTTTTGTAGCCCAGCTCCTTATGTCATTTATGGCTCCCTTCCCTCCTTATCTTTTCCTTTTTAAGTCCTCTGCAGCAGATATTTGTTTAGCACAACTATCTCTGGAGCCCACAAGGATCTTCTTCACAGGATCCTTCCCACAAGGATCTATTGTCATCCTTACTTCCTCCACCAGGAGCACCTCTCCCTTTCTACCTCCTCTTCTGGAAGGAGAATAAGCATGGTTTCCAAAAGTGATCACTAGAAGGACAAATTCCTTGTTAACTAGAACCCTATTAAGCTCCCCAGAGGGCAGGATCTTGTCGTTTTTAATCCCTAGTCTATTCATGACATTTAGCACAGTGCCTATACCTAGCAGGTGTTTAATAAATATCTTTTGAATGGATTAATCAATAAAACACAACAGGGTTACCCCCCAGTACTGCCCAATTTCCTCTTTTGGCTGAAAAGACCATAAGCAAAAATCTTGAAGCATCTGCAGAATGCTATAAAAATGTTCAGTAACAGAATATGTGCTAAGCATCTGTATATTCAATAGTGACACACTTTCATAAACACAGAGATGGGGGGATCACAGAAAGACAGAAGGGAAAAGAACAAGGGAACTCACATTTTGTGAGGGCTTAACATATTGTGTGTGCTGTGCAAAGAGCTTTTCATGTCTCACCCTACTTAGCCTTCTAGATAGTCCTGTGCAATGGGCTTTAACTGTACTTAATAGATGGGAAAACTAAAGGATCCTTCTGCAGGATTTACTTCTTCCTCAAGGCCACAAGTCTAGTAAGGGTCAGAGGGATTCTGTCAAGGCCTGTTTGACTTCAAAGCCCTTGTTCTTTCTAACAAACCAAAATGCACAGCTCCATAGGTTCTTGGCTTCCAAAATAGTCTCTTAAACAAGTTTTTACACTCTTATAATACACTTACATTGTTAAATCTTGCTTCTATTTTTTTTTTCTAAATAAGGTCCACATTTCAACAGCACTGTTTTCTCTAAAATTGGGTATTGATTTGATTAATTTCCTCAGCTTTTTCTTTTAAGCAGAATCATTGCTTAATAAGTCATTCTATGTCCCATTACTCCTGGAAATGCCTGTGAACTTCCAATAGCTGCTATTCTCAGTCATTTTCCTCACACATATGTTGTAGGAAAATCCATAGTTGCACTTGCAATGACTTCCTTTTTAAAATGTTCATTTTTATGCTTTTACATGTAGTTGAAAATCTAAATTATAGAATTGATCTATTAAAATTGATCTCTTTAAGCCTACAACTGTAGGAGACACATCACATTTGTTTTTCTGCAACAGCAGAAGAGAGGAGCGATGTATATAAGTGTAGACTAAGACCAAAGAGATCTTAGTTAGCACCAAAGTGCTGACTTCTGTATACAAGAAAAACTTACTGAAAATTAGATGACTTGAAGTTCTGATTCTAACTACAGGGGCAGGAATTTTCTGAAGGCCAATTCCCAGGACGATTTTTCTTACACCTTTTCTCCTATCCACATATTAGAAAAGAAGCTACTGGAGAAAGCTTTATGCCAAAACCTCAAGTGATAAATGTATCCTTAGAAATCAGATCCAGGCAGTCATCTTCTATGGCAGTGATCTCCAGCTCTAGAGTGTGACCAGCATTGCCTGGAGGGTGTGTCAAGGCACAGATTGCTTGGTCCTGGCTCAGTGGATCTGGGATGGGGCTTGGGAATCTGCATGTCTAACAAGTTCTCGAGTATTGCTACTGCTGCTGATCTAGAAACTATAAACAGAGTGTACTCACTGCAGTTTAAGTGCTCAGGGCCTACTGATGCTCAATCAGAAAGCTCCAGGGTAGTAGTTCTCAATTCTCACTAAATGTCAGAATCAACTAATGAACTTCTTAAAAGTACTGATGATTGGGCAACACAGCCATAGAATTTTATCCTGTTGGTCTCTGGCAGGGTTCAGACATCGAGAACACTGGGGCTTGCCTAAATCGACAAATATTAAAAAAGGATTTCATATCTTTTTAGAAATTAATTTTCAAATTTTATCTTATTAAGATAATCTGAGGGATTACTTACTTGTAAAGTGAGAATATTATCTTTTTTCCCAAGATAATTGTGAGAATGAAACAAGATAAAATACATAAGAAACCTTGACACAGTGTGAACAATGGTATGTGACATTATTTAGTAATGTTTTTCCTTTGTGGTTCAGCACACTCTTCATGACTGCTAATAAAGCTTCCCTTAAAAAAATGTGAGAGAAACAAAAAAGCAGACAGCAGAATTTTGGGTTAAATATGGAGGTTTAAAAACAGGTATTTACTAAGCTGTCTCCTAAAACAACAGAAATGGGACCAAAAAAAAAAAAAAAAAAAAAAAGAAGGAGGTGTTCACCTACATGGTACCAGAGAATAGGACAGGAAAACACCACAAAGATATTATAAGCAAACTGTAGGAAGAGTGGTATTTTAGCTGACCAGAGGACACTGGATTCCACATCAGTCTCAGAAGCTGGAAGCAGCAGGTGCCATTGAGAATAGGAGGATGCACTGAAACAGGACAACTGAGAAATAACTAGATCCTCAGATCCCTACCCTTTGTTATAACAATGGTTATTGGAATGTGGTCCAGGGACTCCTAGGGAGCCCCAAGACCCTTTCAGGGGTCCATGAAATCAAAACTATTTTCATAATTACACTAAAACAATTACTTGCCATTTTCACTCTCATTGTCTCACAAGTGTATAGGGGAGTTTTCCATGGTCCATATGACATGACAATGTCACTTCTCTGACAATTAATGAAACATATAACTCTTATTTTCTTGTTTTCTAGACTTTTCTAAAGTATAGTTTTGGGGTATAAGTATGTATGTTTTCAAAAGTTAACTCAGTTTGTTCTCAATACTTCTACTGTGTTTTTACAATCTATTCCCCATCATACCTGCTATAACCTGTGTAACCCCATAATCATTCAGTAAGTTATTTCGAAATTCTGATATCTTACTTTTGCCAATATGGAAATAAAAACACTTTGTTGTCTTGTTTTGCAATAATATCTTAAAATTATTTTGAAGACTTTTCTAAATTTTAAATTTGGAAAGCATCTTAAAGAGCAGGTTATCATATTTCACTGGCTAGAAAGGTACACAAAATAGCTGAGGGACTGATAGAACCTGTACAATCGATATTACTAAATGCCTGCCAAATGAAAAGTCAGTAAGTTGATAAAAGAAATCACCTCAGTGCCACTTCTCAACAATACAGCAACTTGTTAAAGATTTAGCTGCAAACATGAAGACAAAGTTAATATCTCAGAATATTAATATAGATAGGTCTACAGATGAAGCTTTTTTTCTTGTATCTATCTAATGTCAACACCAACTAATCATTGGTAAGATCTTCTTTTATGTGAATGACACTAAAATATACTGGTTGTATTAGCACTAAATACAAATAGATGAGATAAAGTGTTATCTCATTTGTATTGGAAAAACTATAGGGATGTTTGGACTGATGGTACAAAAGCAACAGTGCTAAAACTACTGGCAAGTTCACACAAATCAAGTCAGGAGCATCAAAATGTTGGTGATTACTGTCACATACTTGCAATAAAACAAAAATGCCAGTTTCACTTAAAAATTTCCTTGATAAAATAATAAAATTTTTAATTTTATTAAATTTAACCCCTGAGTACACATTTTTAAAAATATTCTATGACTAAATGAGAAATATACATAAAAGACTTCATCTCCACAGTAAAATATGATGTCTATCCCAAAGACAAGCACATGTATGAGCTGCAAACTGAATTGGTCATTTTTTTGTGAACAATATTTTTACTTAAAATGATGGACAAATTATAGTTATTCAGTGTTGGGTATTTGGAAGACTTTTTTTTTTTTTTCAAAAATGAACAAAGTAAGCCTTTCACTTCAAGGAAAACAATCAGAACTTATTGCTGATTATACACTTTGAACTGTTAGGTGAACATTAGAATTTTAGAATTTTAGAAAGCTCATAATTACTATTAGCATGTCAGCTTCCCAAAAGATTTTTCTGATTAGGTCAGTGGTGATATTAATAAATGTGCTTTTTTGATGTTTCATAAAAAGTGTTAACATTCACATGAAATCTGTATAACTCATAACTCAATAAAACAGTATTTTCCAAATGACTGATGTATGATGTTACACAATCATGCATGGGTAAAAGATATATTCAAAACATAACAGCAATAGATTTTTATGCATCAGAGCATATGAAGCCACGTCACTGATATGGCTTGTATTTCACATTTCAACTAACCTTTAGAAACCTATCACTTATTGAACTTGGTATAGTATCTGAAAAAAATAGCCATGATAATCTGAAAAAGGCTATTTAAATACTGCTACCTTTTCTAGATACATATCTCTTGGACTGCAAGTTTTCTTCAAATTCTTAAACCAAAACAACATACTGTCATAGAACATGTACGAAGATATGAGTCCTATCTTCAATTAAGCTAAGTATTAAAGAGATATGCATGAATATAAAATAATGCCACTCTTCTCATTAAATACATTATTTATGGTAAAATGTAAAAGGCTTACATTTTTTTACTATTTTAAAATAAGTATGTTTTAAAAATTATGTTTTAGTTATAATACTTATAAATATGATCTGCATAAAAATTACTGGGGCAGGGATCCCTGGGTGGTGCAGCGGTTTAGCGCCTGCCTTTGGCCCAGGGCGCGATCCTGGAGACCGGGGATCGAATCCCATGTCAGGCTCCCGGTGCATGGAGCCTGCTTCTCCCTCTGCCTATGTCTCTGCCTCTCTCTCTCTCTCTCTCTCTCTGTGACTATCATAAATAAATAAAAAAAAATTTAAAAAATTACTGGGGCACTCAATATTTTTCAAGATGAAAGAGTCCTGAAACGAAAAGTTAGAATGATCACTGCCTTACACATTTAAGAAACTGCCCCATTTCGGATAAAGTGGAACACTCAAAGTTGAGCCAGAGTCTATGTCACTAAGCACAGTTGAGGTGGGGCCAACCACATTGCAAACAAGAGGATTAAGTGAAAGGTTACATAGTGAAAAATAAAATATCTAGTCCCTTTCCTTAAATGTGAGAATACCTGCTGATTTATACATCTAAGATGAGAGAAGAGAGAAATCTTCTCAAGGGAAAACTAAATTACATAAGAGAAAAGACCAACAGATATGGACAGCGAGGAGTCCCCTAATGCAATAACCCAGGCAGATCACTCAACAGAGACCCCCATTAGTTAAAAAGAAATATCCACAAACAAAAAACATCTGATCAGCTTTTCAGCTGCATCTCTTAATAGGAGTAGAATTCTAAGGATCATCTGACATTTGAGGAAAATTTTTAATGTGAAAGACATAAACCAAAATTTTTTAAAATGGCAGAAGTGGGGAAGATCAAAGAGCAAAAAAATTTAATGCAAAAAATATAAAAAGATTATTGGAGCAAGGAAGAAAGGAAAGAAGGAAAGGAGGGAAGAAGAAAGAGAAGGAGACAAGAAAAAAGAGGAAACGGAACAAAAGAAACAAACAACTAAAGTTGATATTCTCAGAGAAAACAGATGTTATTACAACCAAAAACAAGTAAAGGAGCTATAAGACATCATTAAAAGGAAAATTTGAGGAACAAAAAGAACTTTTGGAAATCAGAAATATGATAATAGAAATGAAAATTTCAATAGAATATTTAGACAATTAAGGAGATTTATCAGAAACAGAAGAAAAAGTAAGGGAGAGAAAATATATAACAATTAGAGTACTATTTGAAGAATCCTTATATCTAACTAGCAGAAGTTCCAGAAAGAGAAAGCACAAAAAATAAATAAATAAAAAGAAGGAAATTATCAAGGAAAAGAAATCCAAGAAAATTTCCCAAACCAAAGGGTATGAATTTCAGATTGAGAGAATCTATTGTATACCTCGTGAGCAGAATAGAGAGTCACATAAAGGATCCCTGGGGACAAAGGAAAGATCTTAAATGTACCAAGAGAGAAAAAACAGAGCAAATAAAACGACTGGAGATTAAAAAGGCATTGGACTGCTCAATAGTTACAGGAAAGCTAGAATAAAATGGAACCAAAGCATCAAAATCTGAGCGAAATCTGTATGCATCCAAAATATAAATCAAACTCTAATACAAGGTCTCAACATGTTTACCTCTCATTAATCTTTTCTCAGGAAGTTCCTAGAAAAAGAATGTTCCACCAAAATGAGGGAGTAAACCTCAAAAAAAAGGCATGGATCCAATAAATAAGAGAGTCAAAAGAATCCTTAAGATGATGGTGAAGGAAGATCCCAGGACAACAGCTGCGCAGGAAGCACGGAGATCAACCAGTCCAGATGGGACCAGAGAAGGGATGGCTTCAGGAGAGCAGGACAAGGACAAGATGAAACTGATGACTACCTGGGGTGTTTGCAGAGAGAGGGGAGATTTACCCCTCTGATACAGAGTTTAGGGATGAATTAGAGCTAGATTAATAGAAACAATATAGGCAAATGAAAAAGAGATAGTATTTAACTCAGGGAAAACAAGTTGTGAGAGAGAGAAAGAAAATATAACCATAGCACAACACATTCTCTCTTTGAGTTGTATTTACACAGTAATAAAAATGTGAATACTGAATTCTGATCTAACAAATGCTTAGATATAAAATATTGGGGGATGGGGAAAGGTAAATATGTTTTAGTATGTGAAGAGTTAGAGAGGTATTAGAGCTAAATTCTCTTTTTCCATAGTAGGAAATTAATAGATAACATTTGAATTGTGGAAAATATAAAGAAATGGCAGCATCAAATTTGTTTAGAAATATGGAAACAGAAGAAGTGTCTCAAATCGTGATGATTGGTTCTGGAGAGGTGGATAAGGGGGTGAGAAGGGTAGAGCTGGGTACTGATGGTTTATATTATAAACAAAAATACAATACATGCTTATTACAGAAAAGGCAAAAATTTTACTTAGTAAAAATGAGAATGAAAGAGTCCCATTATTCCCTATATCTAAATATTAACACTTTTGACCTATTAGTGCCTCTTAGGTGCATTTTTATACTATTGAAGTACAATTTATATATTTTTTTATATTTTACTTTATTCACAAAAGCATTTCCCTCATTTATTATATTTTTCATAAATATTTTCATAGCAATAAATTATATTATATAATAGACAACATTATTTAGGTGTAACAATTTAGAGTTTTTTCAAATATGTTACTATAAAAAAGTTTAAACAGAAAAACAAGTAGAAAAAACTACGTAATGAGAACAGTAAAGCTACTACCTAGGTTCTGCAATTAACATTTTAATATACTCGCTCTATCTCACACTTACAAATCTATCACTGTATCCACCCATTGATCCGTTTTATATTTTGAAGCCTTTCAAAGTAAGTTGCAGACTTTACACTCCATCCTAAACACTTTATTAGGAATATTGCTAGCTAGAGTTCAACATCTCAACATTTATGGTTTTTCTTCATCTGTTTATTTATTTTTCTTAAGTAAATTTTACATATATAATAATATGCACAAATCTTAAGTGTATCATTTGATGAATTTTAACAAATGCATACTCCTTTGTAACCCCAAACCCCTATCAAGATGTAGAATATTACAATAACCCCAGAAGTTCTTTCATGTGCCTTCCCCTCTCAATCCATATTCCTGCCCTCTACAACTGCAAAGGCAATGCTATAACTTTTAAAACTTCATATAATTGCAATACGTGCAATTTTTTACATAAGCCTTTTTCCACTTAGCATAATGATTCTAAGACAATATCCATGTTGTGGAGTGTATCATAAGTTTGTTCTTTTATCTTGCTGAGTAACATTCCTTTGTATGAATATACAATAGTTTGCTTCATGTATTCTCCTGTCAATGGACACCTGCACTGCTTCTAGTCCTTGCCTGCTATGAGCATTCTCAGAAAAGTTTTTGTGTGGCATTTGTCTTCATTTCTTTTGGGTATACACCTAGCAATGGAATTGCTTTGTCATAGGATAGGTATACCTTTAGTTATATAAGAAATTGCCAGATTCTCCAAAATGAACCATTATATATAGGGATATTAAGAATTTTTAATCTGTGTCAATTTTGGTAAATTATATTTTTCAAGAAACATGTCCATTTCAATTGTCAAATTAATTGGCATACAGTTATTCATAATATTCCCTTATATTTCTTTTTTTGTGTATATTTTTTATTGAAGTTCGATTTGCCAACATATAGTATAACACCTAGTGCTCATCCTGTCAAATTTCCCACTCAGTGCCCATCACCTTGTCACCCCATTCCCCCCGCCCACCTCCCCTTCCACTGCCCCTTGTTCATTTCCCAGAGTTAGAATTCTCTCATGTTTTGTCACCCTCTCTGATTTTTCCCACTAATTTTCTCTCCTTTCCCCTATGATCCCTTTCACTATTTTGTATATTCCCCATATGAGTGAAACCATACAATGATTGTCCTTCTCCGATTGACTTACTTCACTCAGCATAATACCCTCCAGTTCCATCCATGTCGAAGCAAATGGTGGGTATTTGTCATTTCTAAATGCTGAGTAATATTCCATCGCATATATATAGACCACATCTTCTTTATCCATTTATCTTTCAATGGACACCAAGGCTCCTTCCACAGTTTGGCTATTGTAGACACTACTGCTATAAACCTTGGGCTGCAGGTATCCCGGTGTTTCACTGCATCTGTATCTTTGGGGTAAACCACCCCCAGCAGTACAATTACTGGGTCATAGGGCAGATCTGTTTTCAACTCTTTGAGAAACCTCCACACAGTTTTCCAGAGTGGCTGCACCAGTCCACATTCCCACCAACAGTGCAGGAGGGTTCCCTTTTCTCCACATCCTCTCCAACATTTGTTGTTTCCTGTTTTGTTAATTTTCACCATTCTCATTGGTGTGAGGTGGTATCTCATTGTGGTTTTGAGGTGTATTTCCCTGATGGCAAGTGATGCAGAGCATTTTCTCATGTGCTTGTTGGCCATGTATAGGTCTTCTTTGGTGAAATTTCTGTTCATGTCTTTTGCTCATTTCATGATTGGATTGTTTGTTTCTTTGCTGTTGAGTTTCATAAGTTCTTTATAGATCTTGGGTACTAGCCCTTTATCTGATATGTCATTTGCAAATATCTTCTCTCATTCTGTAGGTTGTCTTTTAGTTTTGTTGACTGTATCTTTCGCTGTGCAGAAGCTTTTTATCTTTATTAAGTCCCAATAGTTAATTTTTGCTTTTGTTTCCCTTGCCTTCATAGATGTATCTTGCAAGAAGTTGCCGTGACCAAGTTCAAAAAGGGTGTTGCCTGTGTTCTCCTCTAGGGTTTTGATGGAATCTTGTCTCACATTTAGATCTTTCATCCATTTTGAGTTTATCTTTGTGTATGGTGTAAGAGAATGGCCTAGTTTCATTCTTCAGCATGTGGCTGTCCAATTTTCCCAGCACCATTTATTGAAGAGACTGTCCTTTTTCCAGTGGAGAGTCTTTCCTGCTTTGTTGAATATTAGTTGACCATAGAGTTGAGGGCCCATTTCTGGGTTCTCTATTCTGTTCCATTGATCTTTGTCTGTTTTTGTGCCAGTACCACACTGTCTTGATGATCATAGCTTTGTAGTACAACTTGATATCCGGCATTGTGATGGCCCCTGTTCTGGTTTTCCTTTTTAATATTCCCCTGGCTATTCAGGATCTTTTCTGATTCCACACAAATCTTAAGATGATTTGTTCCAACTCTCTGGAGAAAGTCCATGGTATTTTGATAGGAATTGCATTGAACGTGTAAATTGCCATTTTCACAGTATATATTCTTCCAATCCATGAGAATGGAATATTTTTCCATCTCTTTGTATCTTCCTCAATTTCTTTCAGAAGTGTTCTATAGTTTTTAGGGTATATATCCTTTACCTCTTTGGTTAGGTTTATTCCTAGGTATCTTGTGCTTTTGTATGCAATTGTAAATGGGATTGACTCCTTAATTTCTCTTTCTTCAGTCTCATTGTTAGTGTCTAGAAACGCCACTGATTTCTGGGCATTGATTTTGTATCCTGCCACACTGCCAAATTGCTGTATGAGTTCTGGCAATCTTGGGGTGGAGTCTTTTGGGTTTTCTATGTACAGTATCATGTCATCTGTGAAGAGGGAGAGTTTGTCTTCTTCTTTGCCAATTTGAACACCTTCTATTTCTTCTTGTTGCCAGATTGCTGAGGCTAGGACTTCTATACTATGTTGAATAGCAGTGGTGAGAGTAGACATCCCTGTCTTGTTCCTGATCTTAGGGGAAAGGCTCCCAGTGTTTCCCCATTGAGAATGATATTTGCTGTGGGCTTTTTGTAGATGGCTTTTTAGATGCTGAGGAATGTTCCCTCTATCCCTACACTCTGAAGAGTTTTGATCAGGAATGGATGCTGTATTTTGTCAAATGCTTTCTCTGCATCTATTGAGAGGATCATATGGTTCTTGTTTTTTCTCTTGTTGATGTGATCTATCACGTTGATTTTTTAAAGAAGGTTTTATTTATTCATGAGAGACAGAGGAGAGAGAGAGAGAGGCAGAGACACAGGCAGAGGGAGAAGCAGGCTCCATTCAGGGAGCCCAACATGGGACTCGATCCTGGGTCTCCAGGATCAGATCCTGGGCCAAAGGCTGCGTTAAACCGCTGAGTCACGCAGGCTGCCCACGATGATTTTTTTTTTTTAACGAGTATTGAACCAGCCTTGCATCCTGGGGATAAATCCCACTTAGTCATAGTGAATAATCTTCTTAATGTACTGTTGGATCCTATTGGCTAGTATCTCATTGAGAATTTTTGCATCTGTGTTCATCAGGGATATTGGTCTATAATTCTCCTTTTTGGTGGGGTCTTTGTCTGGTTTTGGAATTAAGGTGATGCTGGCCTCATAAAATGAGTTTGGAAGTACTCCATCCCTTTCTATCCTTTGGAACAACTTTAGTAGAATAGGTATTATTTCTTCTTTAAACGTTTGGTAGAATTCTCCTGAGAAGCCATCTGGCCCTGGACTTTTGTGTCTTGGGAGGTTTTTGATAACTGCTTCAATTTCTTCTCTGGTTATTGGCCTGTTCAGGTTTTCTATTTCTTCCTGTTCCAGTTTTGGTAATTTGTGGTTTTCCAGAAATGCATCCATTTCTTCTAAATTGCCTAATTTATTGGTGTATAGCAGCTCATAATACGTTTTTAAAATCATTTGTATTTCCTTGGTATTGGTTGTGATCTTTCCTCTTTCATTCATGATTTTACAATTTGAGTTTTTTTCTTTTTAATAAGGCTGGCTAATGGTTTATCTAATTCATTCTTTCAAAGAATCAACTCCTGGTTTTGTTGATCTGTTCTACAGTTCTTCTAGTCTCTATTTCACTGAGTTCTGCTTGAATCTTTATCTCTCTTCTTCTGTTTGGTGAGGTTTTATTTGCTGTTCTTTCTCCAGTTCCTTTAGGTGTGAGGTTAGCTTAAGTATTTGAGTTTTTCCCAATTATTTGAGGGAGGCTTGTATTGTGATGTATTTCCCTCTCAGGACTGTTTTTGCTGTATCCCAAAGATTTTCAACAGTTGTATCTTCATTTTTATTAGTTTCCATGAATCTTTTTAATTCTTCTCTAATTTCCTGGTTGACCCATTCATCTTTTAGTAGGATGCTCTTTAATCTCCATGGGATTCAGTTTCTTCCAAATTTCTTCTTGTGAAGCATTGTGGTCTGAAAATATGCAGGGGACAATTCCAATCTTTTGGTATCAGTTGAGACCTTATTTGTGACCCAATATGTGGTCTATTCTGGAGAAAGTTCCACATGCGCTTCAGAAGAATGTGTATTCAGTTGCGTTTGGATGGAAAGTTCTGTATATATCTGTAAAATCCATCTGGTCCAGTGTATAATTTAAAGCCCTTGTTTCTTTGGTGATGTTGTGCTTAGAATATCTGTCATTTGCATAAAGTGCCATGTTGAAGTCTCCTATTATTAGTGTATTATTATCTAAGTATGTCTTTACTTTGGTTATAAATTGATTGATATACTTGGCAACTCCCACATTAGGGGCATAAATATTCATGATTGTTAGGTCCTCTTGTTGGATAGATCCTTTAAGTATGATATAGTGTCCCTCTTCATCTCTTACTACAGTCTTTGGGATAAACTTTAATTTATCTGATATGAGGATTGCTACCCCAGCTTTCTTTTGAGGACCATTTGAATGGTAAATTGTTCTCCAACCTTTCATTTTCAGGCTGGAATTGTCCATAGGTCTAAAATGAATCTCTTGTAGACAGCAAATAGGTGGGTCTTGCTTTTTTATCCAGTCTGAGACCCTGCATCTTTTGATGGGATCATTTAGCCCATTCACATTCAGAGTAACTATTGGAAGATATGAATTTAGTGTCATTGCAATACCTATTCAGTCCCTGTTTTTGTGGATTATTCCTTTGTGCTTTCTCTTTCTTTTACACAGTCCCCCTTAATATTTCTGGCAGAGCTGGTTTGGTGGTCACATATTCTTTCAGTTTCTGCCTATCTTGGAAGCTCTTTATCTCTGCTTCCATTCTTAATGAGAGCCTTGCTGGATATAGTATTCTTGGCTACATGTTCTTCTCATTTAGTATCCTGAATATATACTGCCAGGCATTCCTGGCCTGCCAGGTCTCTGTGGAGAGGTCTGCTGTTAATCTAATATTTCTCCCCATATAAGTTAGGGATCTCTTGCCTCTTGCTGCTTTAAGGATTTTCTCTTTATCTGTTGAATTTGCAAGTTTCACTATTAAATGTCGAGGTGTTGAACATTTTTTATTGATTTTGGGGGGGCCTCTCTATCTCCTGGATCTCCCAAATTAGGGAGGTTCTCAGCTATGATTTGTTCAAATATGCTTTCTGGTCCTCTGTCCCTTTTGGTGCTTTCTGGAACCTCAATTACATGTAGATTCTTCCTTCTGAGGCTATCATTTATTTCCCTTAACATTTCCTCATGGTCTTTTAATTGTTTTTCTCTTTTTTCCTCAGCTTCCTTCCTTGCCATCAACTTGTCTTCTATGTCGCTCACTCTTTCTTCCACCTTATTAACCCTCATCATCAGGATCTCCAGTTTGGATTGCATCTCATTTAATTGACTTTTAATTTTGGCCTGATTAGATCTAAATTCTGCAGTCATGAAGTTTCTTGAATCTTTTATGCTTTTTTCCAGAGCCACCAGTAGCTTTATAATTGTGCTTCTGAATTGGCTTTCTGACATCGAATTGTAATCCATATTCTGTAACTCTGTGGAAGAGAGTACTGTTTCTGATTCTTTCTTTTGTAGTGAATTCTTCCTTCTAGTCATTTTGCTCAGTGCAGAGTAGCCATATGAGTGGGCTGAGTCAAGAGTATCAACCACGACCTAAGTAATTTCACCCTAGATGATTCTGATGAGGTCAGAGACCAGAAAACGGAAACAAAGATCACAACAAAATAAAAAAGGACAAAATAACAAAAACAAAAGGACCACTAAAGTGAAAAACAAATTTTAAAACAAAGTAGTAAAAAGTAAAAGGTGATATGCTATATATTGGCAAATTGAACTCCAATTGAAAAAAAAAGAAACAATGGCTCCAATGTCTAAGCATCCAACTCTTGGTTTTGGCTCAGGTCATGATCTTGGGGTCTTGAGATTGAGCCCCCAGAAGGTCTCTGTGCTCAGTAGGGAGTCTGCTTGAGATGTTCTCTCCCTCCTGCTCTGCCCCCCCATACTCTAAATAAATAAATAAATAAAATTTAAAAATTTTAAAAAATAAATAAAATTTAAAATAAAAATAAAAGACACAAGGGGGAAAAAAAAACAATAAAGACCCCAAATAAGGAAAGGGCTCTATTGCTACAAAGATGGATTGATACATGTGCCCAAGGGTGAACAGTCTTTGGATACATGGCCATTCTCCGACTATAGTATAGAGGTAGAATGTTGCTACTTCCCTGTGAACTTACAGGAAAATGATCTCCAAGAAGTATGTGCACGTTCAGTGAAGTATCTCACCTCATTTTTCTGCAAAGCAGTCCAAAAGACTGAGCAACATGGGGACTGAGCACCTCATCCACATCTGCCTGTGAAATAAGTCCATTTCGGGTCTGGGATGTCATTGTCTACTGTGATTATGAACCATATCAACCTACACCTGGATTGATTGAAACTCAATAAGGCAGTGTTTCCAAGCTTTGCTCCACATCATGGTCATCTGGGGTTTTTAAAAATCCTGTGGCACCATACACTGTGTGCTCTTTTGTGTCTGGCTGTTTCCACTTGAGAGTAATGCTTTCAAAGTCCATCCATTCTGTAGCAAATACAGAGCTTCATTCTTTTTATGAATACTATCCTATTGTATGGATACATTACATATCATTTATGGATTCATCCATTGATGAACATTTGAGTTACTTCCACCTTTTGGCAAGGTGGATAAGAATAAACAAATTTACAGAGACAGAATTAATTCAGAGTGATGGTTGTGAGGGAGGGGAGAAAGGGAAATGAACTGCTTAATGAGTGTGGGGTTTCAATTTGATGTCTGGAATTATATGTGACCACTGCACAACACTGTAAATGTACTTAATGCTACTGAATCATACCTTTTTAAATGGTTACAATAAAAAAAAAATTAAGACATTTTTAAAAAGCCAAGAATACCAAAGAAGGAAAAAAAAGAAAAAAAGAAGAGAGAAAAGCAAAAATAAAGATAAAAAAAGAAAAAAAAAGAGAGAAGAAAGAAAAAAGGGGGGGGGTAATCTGAGAGATGGTGGTGGTGAAGAAGTTGTAGTGGAGGGAGAATGTAGTCTACCTGAGGGGTCTTAGAGGGTGATCCTCTTGGTTCTGAGTGTATTAAGTTCTGCATGTTAGAAGATGCTCAGTCCCAAACTTATATAAACCAGCAACACAAACAGCAAAAAGCCTCAACATAGGGATGCCTGGGTGGCTCAGCAGTTTAGTGCCACCTTCAGCCCAAGGTGTGATCCTGGAGACCTAAGATCAAGTCCAACGTCGGACTCCCTGCATGGAGCCTGCTTCTCCCTCTGCCTGTGTCTCTGCCTCTCCCTCTCTCTGCGTCTCTCATAAATGAATGAATGAATGAATGAATGAATGAATGAATAAATAAATAAATAAATAAATAAATAAATAAATAAAATCTTTTTAAAAAGAGAGAGAGAGAGAGAAAGCCCCAACATCGACCACCAAAACATAAATGAGATAAAAGAGGGGGGCAGAATGGGATTGAAGAGAGAATATAATCTCACAGAATGAACCAGCATGGTATACCACTTGGTTCTGGGTGCATGCTGGTCATGTTTTAGAAGGTATTAACTTTTGCCATTGTAGAACAAAATGAGGCAGAGAAAACAAAAAGCACAAAACAACAACAACAACAAAATATATCTTGGATATCTCCCAAAATTGAATTGAGTATATTGAAGGGAATCTGGAAGCGGAAAATATATCTAAGACATGTAATTGTAGAAATATGAAAGTCAAAAAGGAAGAAACTTAAAAATGAAGAGGTGGTAAAATATTGTAGTTAAGGTGGGAAAAGAGAAAAAATATTGGAAAATTTTAGACTGCTAAAAAAACAAGTTGTATTGGAAAAGGAGGGGAGCAAAGGAGGGGTACCCTCTAGTTCTATGTACCGTAAATCCCTTGACTTCCCTGGATCTTTCCAGTGCTGCTTGGTCAACAACTTGCTCTTCCTCTGTCCTTCCAGCTGGTTTTCTAGGGGAGGGGCCCCACTGTGCTGATTCTCAGGTGTGTGCACCTGGGGGAGCTGCCCCACCCCCTGGCAGGTGCCAGGCTCTGTGGGAGCTGTTGACCCCGGGAGGCCTCTGTTCCCTGGCAGCCCCGCCTCTCCCAGGCACAAGGTGCAACAAGGAGGAACACCACCACTGGTGGCGGCCAGCCCTCCAGCCCTGGAGTCAGCTCCCGCAGTAACTCCTGCAGCTCCCAGTCTGCAGGGGCCTACGTCGCTCGGGGGGCGCCCAGGGCAAGAGCGTCCTCGCTTTCCTGGGCCCCCCCCGCCTCCGCCTTGTCCCGGGGGAGTGCAGGGTCCTGGGCAGTGTCCCCCGAGCCCTGGGTTCCCGGGCCTGCGCTGCTGGAATCGCGCTCCCGGGGCCAGGCTCCCGAAAGCAGCAGGACGCAGCCCCCTCCCTGGGAGCCCCCGCCTGCCCCCTGGCTTCTCCCCAAGCCCCCGCCGGGCGCTCCAGCCCTTTACCGAGATGGGCCTGGGTGTGTGGGGCGCTCTCCCCAGGCGCCCCTCCTGTTAGTGACCCCGGGACCCTGGAGGCCCCACGGCCCCTCCTGCGGTTCTGTCGGGTTTCCCTGCTGAGCACTTTTCTGTCTGGGAAGAATCCCGTGCGGAGTTTTAAAGTTCCCGCTTCCGGGGTCCCTGGGTGGCTCAGTGGTTTGGCGCCTGCCTTTGGCCCAGGGCGCGATCCTGGAGTCCCAGGATCGAGTCCTGCGTCAGGCTCCTGGCATGGAGCCTGCTTCTCCCTCCTCCTGTGTCTCTGCTTCTCTCTCTCTCTCTATGTCTATCATAAATAATAAATAAATATATATTTAAAAAAATAAAATTCCCGCTTCTCCAGGGCTGGGCTTTCCTGTCCCGGAGGCTCTCGCCCCGTTAGCCCGGCTCCTTGCCGGGCCCCTCCCCCACTTGGTTCTTTCTTATTTTATTTTTTTCTGCCTCCTACCTTGCGAAAACCCTTCTTCTGTAGCATTCCAGCTGTTCTCTCTTTAAATCCCAGGTCGAATTCGTAGGTGTTCAGGATGATTTGAAAGTTATCTGGGTAAGTTGGTGGGGACAGGTGAGTTGAGGGCCCTACTCTTCTGCCATCTTGCCCCGCTCTCCACTCTTATTATACTTTTAATGTCTGTGGGATCTACAGTAAGAATCCTTTTCTTTCCTGATACTGATAATTTATTTCCTCATTCTCTCTCTCTCTCTCTCTCTCTCTCTCTCTCTCTCTCTAGTTTTCAAGTTTGTTGATCTACTCAAAGAAACACTTTTGGCTTTGTAAATTTTCTCTCCTATTTGTCTGTTTATGTAAGTGTTTCTCCTTTTCTAATTACACATACTAGATGTAAATTTCCCTCTAAGTTCTGTTCTTGCTGAATCCCAGAAATCCTGATAAAATATCCTCATATATATTTCAAAATAATTCTTACTTTCTTTCAGGATATTTTCTTTGATCCATAGGTTATTTTAAAATGTATAATTTAATGTCCAAATACTTATGTGTTTGATAGATATTTTTGTTACTAATATCTAACTTAATTTCTTTGTCATCAAAAAACATTCTGTGTGATTTCAATGCTTTCAAATTTATTGCAAATTGTTTTACAGCTGATCACATGGTTATCTTGGTGAATGTTCCATGTGAATTTGAAAGGAATGTGTGTTTAGTTGTAGTCTACAAATGTCCATTAGGTCAAACTGATTCATAGTATTACTCAAATCTTCTATATACTTCCTTTATTTTTAAATTTTTATTTATTTACTTTTTTAGACAGTGAGCAAGAGAGACCATGAGCAGGGAGAGAGGCAGATGGAGAGGGAGAGGCAGACTTCCTTGCTAAGCAGGAAGCCTGATGCAGGGCTCAATCCCAGGACGCTGGGACCATGACCTGAGCCAAAGGCAGATGCTTAGCTGACTGAGCCACCCAGGTGCCTCCATATATCCTTCCTTTAATCTAATTTTCCTATTAATTATTGAAAGAGGTGTTTTTAAATATCCATCTATGACAGTGGATTTGTCTATTTTTTACCCATGTGGTTCTGTTAGTTTTTCTTTTGTGTATTTGGATCTCTGTTTTTAGGTACTGCATTACTTTTCTACTGCTGCTCTAAACAAATTAACAAATAGTGGCTTAAAACAATCCAAACTTAAGTTCTGTAGTTTAGACATTATCATAGATCTCACTGGGTTAAAATCAAGTATTGGGAGGGCTGTATTCATTTCAGGAGTGCTAGGGAAGAATCCATCATTTCCTTAGCTTTTCCAGCTTCTAAAGGCTACCTACATTCCTTGTTTCATGGACCTCTTCTTCCATTTTCAAATCCAGCAATGATGGGTCAAGTCCTTCTCATGTCACATTACCATAACCTTCTCTTCTGTAGTTAAATCTTCCTCCCTCTTCTGTGTTATGATTACATTGGATTCATCTGGATAATTCAGGACAACTTGGATTTACTTTACTTTAGATCAGCAACCTTAGTTCCATGTGAAATCTTAATTTTAGGAATAAAATTTGAACCTTTACTTTTATTGCAGTCTTCTTAGAATGAATACTATATTACTTCATGTAAAAGAACCTCACAACAGTGTAATTCCATTTGGTCCTCCTCCTTTCCTTCTCCTTTGTGGTATGATTCCCATATGGTTTTATATCTACGTATGTTATAAACCCCATGATACAATGTTGTGTTTTTGCATTAGACAGTTGGTTTTTTAGGAAGTAAAGAGGAGGAATAGTCTTTTATGTTTATCTACAAATTTACCATTTCTAATGTGTTTCATTATTTTTTGAAATCTAGGTTTCCCTTTAGATGTTACTACTATTTTTCTATATGAAGAACTTGTTTTAGAATTTCTTATAGCACAAGTCTACTGGCTTTCATTTATCAAAAACATCTTTATTTCACTTTCATTCTTAAAGAATATTTTTGCTAGATATAGAATCCGGGCTTGACTTTTTTTTTCCTTTAGCACTTTAAAGATGTTGTTCCATTGTCTTCTATTCTCCATTGATTCTGATGTCAAATTAGCCATAATTTGTGTCTTTGTTGTCTGTATATAAAGGATGATTTTTTATCTGAATATTTTGAAGATTTTTTTCCTTACCCTTTGTTCTCAGCAGTTTGACTATGCCATGCCAAGGTATTTATTCTTGTATTTATTCTTCTTAGGGTTTTCTTTCTTCTTTCTTTCTTTTTCTTTCTTTCTTTCTTTCTTTCTTTCTTTCTTTCTTTCTTTCTTTCTTCTTTCTTCTTTCTTTCTTTTTCTCAGATTGATTGATTTTTAGAGAGAAAGAGAAGCACACATGAGCAGGAGGGCCAGAGGGAGAGAGAGAAAATCTCAAGCAGATTCTGTGCTGAGCAAGAGGGCTCAATCTCAGGACCCTGGGCTCAAGCTCAGGACCCTGAGATCATGACCTGAACTGAAACCAAGAGTCAGACGCTTAACTGACTGTGCCACCCAGGAGCCCCTATCCTTTTTAGTATTTTCTTAGGTTCTTGGTTCTATAAATTAATGTGGTTCACCAAATTTGAGAGGAGCTCTTGCTTTCTTCAAAAAAATTTTCTGCTTTATTATCTCTTTCTTGCCTTCTGGTCTCTAATTACACACATATTAGACATCTTGATATTGTCAAGGTTGCTGAAACTTTGAACATTTTCTTCCCAAAATTTTTGCTCTGTTCTTTAATTGTATAATTTCTAATGATCTATATGCAAGTTCACTAACCCTTTTTTTCTGTAGTTTCCAATTTCTTGTTAAGTACACCCAGTGAGTTTTTTGTTTGTTTCTTTTTTCTTTAAAAATTTCATTCAGTTCTTTTATATACATATACATTGTTTTCATTTACCTGCTGATCTTTCTCTATGTATCCACTCAATACAAACATTTTACCCTAATTATTTGATTATATTTACAATAGCTTGTTTAAAATTCTTGTCAGCTAATTGTATTACCTAGGTCATTTCAGGGCTTCTATTTATTGCTCATTCTTTTGTCCATGGTCACATTTTCCTGTTTCTCTACCTATCTAATAATTTTTAATTGTAAACCACAAAGTAAATGGATGATATTTTATAGAAACAGAAGAATGTAGGTTTTGGATATAGCAGGAAGTTGGATGAATGACTGATCATCTCGTTCTTGTGGAGCTTCAGTTTATACTTTGTTATAGTGAATCTGTTTCGGTTATACATTAGATTTAGGGCAAATCCTTAGTCCCAGGACAAGACTTTATTCCTGTGGCATAACTCTCAGTTTTCAATGGAAAGCACAAGGTGTTTATGAAGTCCCTCTAAATTTGTGAAATTCACTTTCCAATCTCTGTCCCTCATGTGACAGACAGCAGCTGAAATTGCTGTTCAACTTTTTCAGATTTCCAGCTGTTATTTTCTACCAGACTCCTTGGGGTCTCCCTTGAATATACACATTTCAGGGATCAGGCAAGAATTTGAAGGAAGTTTATCTGCATATTTGGTGTTTTGCCCATAGTTCCTTCTTTCTGAGAGTTCTACCTTCTGAATCCTGAGACCTCAAACTAATATACAGCCATGTATTTTGTTTGAGTTCTAGCCATATCATACTGGATAGATTCTTAAGTAACCACAGATCTCACTAGCATCATTCACTTCTTTCAAGGATTGAATAACTTTCTCTAGCTTTTGCTACCTTTTGGTCATTCTTGTGTGTGTGTGTGTGTGTGTGTGTGTGTAATATTTTTTCGTCCAGATTTATCATTGATAACTGATACAAACTACTGCACTACTTACTTTTATAATTGGGACCTCATCTCACTAACTCTTGCTGGGTTTTCTGCATGGATTGGGCAGGAGCAATCATTAAGTCATGTATCTTGGTCCTTAAAATAGAAGAGTATGAACTTTCAAATCAAAATAGTCTAACTATATATTACTTCAGACTCAGAGTTCTTGTTGTTCAAGCTCCAAGTTCAATATTCCAGCACTGAATTGATTATTTTGGCTACCTATATATAGATATATACTGACAAATTCTGTGTTCTTTTTTTCTGACTATGACTATGACTCTTGATTTCTTTACATTATTAAGAAATTCACCTCAGCATTTCTCAGGGTTAGAGAAACATGGTATTTGGCTTTAATATTCACTGAATCCTCCTGGCCAGGATTTCCTGGAATTGTTCCATGACTATTCCAAGTCTTGATTGAAAAATGTAGCTGGAAGGAATAAATGGTAGATTCCAGGTGCTACTGTTTGTCCCCAAATGAGTGCTGACCCTGGAGCCAAAAGAAACACAACTCTTTGCCTGATTTGGGGGGTATTTTTAGAGTATTTGCAAACACATGACATTTATCTTGAGAAGTGGCCAATGTTTTAAAAATAGCTAATAAAAATGTATTTATAAAAATCGAATTTCTCCATTATAAAAAAAAAACTGGGCTCACTTTATTCCGTTTGTGCTTTGGAGAGTGTTTGAATATGGAAGAAAACCTTTTTCTGATCCCTCCCTGTCAGTCATTATAACTGAGCAAGCCTTACATTCTTACCCAATAATTTTCATACGCTGATTTCTTTATTTCTCCTTACAAACACTTTATATTCTTCAAGCTTCAGCCTTTATGTTACATTATCCAGACAGCCTTTGATGAAAGACACTGAAGAGGATGTGATTTGCTCCAGTAGAATGTAATATTTTCAGCAAAAAATCAGTGTCTTATTATCAAAGTAGTAACAAGAGAATAGCCTTTGGAGTGTGATAGGCTCAACTTTAAGTCCAAAATCTACCACTTTCTGTGTAACGTTTGGATTCTCTACAACTTTCTTTAAGCTATGCAAGAGATGAAACTAGTCTTAAACTCATTTTGGTTGTTGTAAGAATCAGATATGGTAACGCATAGAAGGTTTGGAACAGTTCTTGTCACGTTATTATCATCATTGTTATTTTCCCCCATAGTAAAGGCTCGGTAAACAATTGCTTAAATAAACACTTGTTGAACTAAGTGCTATTGTGGTGGAATAGAAAAACACAAATTACAAAGACAAGTTAGGAGAAAAAAAATTATAATTTATGTAAAGTAATTTTAAGCTACGTGAAGTACCATGGAAAGAACAGAGCTAAGAAAGAATTGAAGGGAGGGTGTTTTAGATAGGATCATTAGGGAAGGCCTCTCAAAGGAGATAACATGTAAATTGAATCTTTAGAGAGGAGAAGGAATTAGCCACACAAAAAATGAGATCATGAGGCAGACATGCATGTGAACTTTCTGAAAAGTGAAAGACCACTAGTGTGGGACACAATGAGTAAGGTCAGGGTGGCACTAGAAGTGATCATAAAGTAGCAGAGGCCAAACACAAAGTACCTTCCTTATAGGCCAGAGTAGAAAGTTTGGCCTTTTGTCTAAGAGCAAAGGGAAGGCACCAAGGGGTTGTAAGCATGGGAATGATAAGATCTCTAGACCTACTCCATCCATGACTCACAAAACAAACTGAAGGAGGATAAGAATTTCTGGAAACATTATAACTTGATGTTTAGAGAAACTAAGTATAAATGCATAATAAAATATTTTCCATTATGATTGAAGTTTTTGATTGCCAAGAATTAAAAATCCTTTTGGGATAGTTAATAAAGGTTTCATCTACTGCTCTTGCTTCTTTCACAACTGTCATGAATCCCAAGAGATACTATGACCCACTTAAAATGGAGGCTAGAAAAGAGAAGTGAGATAGGCAGACAGGGTGAGAGTAGTTTAGAGAGGTGGTCATAGTTGATAACTATGGGGGCCCATAATAAGAGCACATGACTGAGCTGTGTGGACCACATTAGATGAAAGATGACTTGGAAGATTCTATGGGATAGATTTCTTACAAAAAGGAAGGGCAAGATTTCGGTATTAAATTGGTAAGACATTGTGAGATGCTGACATTCCAGCACCAATACCATAAGGAAACTTTAAGAAAATTTATTTATGTATCAGATCATTACCTTTACAAATTAAGCTACTCTCAGGGTAACAGGTCTTTGCCACTATAAGCTTCTTCCAACAATACCGGGGTTTATCTTCTCTTGAGGATGCTTCATTCTCTTCATATTCCATTTTTTTAAATTGCTTCATATTAGTTATAATCTTGGCACTAATTAAGACCACTCCTATTACTTTAATGAAGTGCTGTTATTTTCACATGATATATTGAGTAATTAAAACTATTTCCTCTCGTAGAGAAATTTATTCCCAAGGAAAAGCTTATGAGTAAGTGGTGGAATGCTCAGATTCCCATTACCTGTTCACTGATGACAGAATAATTTCAAAGTATACATAATAGCTGAGTTTCCATTGTTTTCTGTTTTGTTTTTTGTTTTTAAACAACAAAACAAAATTATATGAGTTATTATGCATCACAAGAACAGCTTTGGAGTTAGTTTTAGCTTTTTCTCTTAGATGTCAGCTATAAAGTTTGGAACAATTCTCTTTCATTTCACAGTAGCTATAATAAAAGCAAAAATGGTGAATACCTACTGTTGCCAGGTAACTGCATCCACTGTGCTTCCTGCTACCTTCATGAATCTGTATAGAACAGAAAAAACAAGTAAAATAAGCTGAGGCATAGATTAGGCCAATCCTTGGGCTAAGATTCCATAGCCATAATTATGGCCTATCCAGAGCTACTGGAAAGTAAACTATACAGAATGTGAAGGTAAGGATACTTTCAGCTCTTCACACAACCTTACCATCTGGAAATCAAGACCCCAATACAGCATGTTATCTATGTCTGTCTTCCCAAGCCCATGCCTGAAGGTTCCCACATTACTTTCCCCATGCATAAAACTTTTTCTCTCATTTTCTATCCTCTAAGGACTCTGAAATCTGCTAGGAAACAAACTATAACATTTCCCAAGGATGGCAACTCAATAGATCCCTTTGAATAACCTCAGGCCTCTCTTTCTGAAGAAAGCATGAGAAAATCCAATTTCATTATATAGGTATAAAGCACTTTCAAATGTGCCCCAGTGATGGGCTGCCATACCTGAATGTAGAAACCTGAGTACCAACAGAGAAATCTTTTTTTAATGTGTCAAGTTTTTATTTAAATTCTAGTTAGTTAAAATATAGTGTGATATTTGTTTCAGAAGAAGAATTTAAAATTCATCACTTACATATAGCAGAGAAATCTATTTCTGAAGCAGTTAATTAGAGAACCGAGTGTTGTCTGACATTTGCTCAGCTCAAAGAGAAACCAGACCTGTTTCCTTTCAAAGCACACAGCAAAGCCTTGTTACTAATTCCCCAGCTTCCTGTACTCCTAGAGGTTCTACAAGAACCAAAGAGCTGGGAGGAAGCATCCAAGGCCCCATATATGCTGCAAGAGATCATAAATTGCAAGTCTTTGAATAATTCAACCACTTACTTGCCTCCTTTCTCCCTATCCGCATGTTCTGAGGCCAGGGCTATCATGACTAGTATTTGAGAGTTATCACCCAGAAACAGGAAATCAAAAGGAATATCTCAGTTATTTAAGACATTCCTTTCAACCTTGAGACCATGGACGGGAACTTTTCTTCAGACAGAAAAAAAATCTTCCATCAGTACTTCATAACCAAAGAACTCTTCCATTAGGAAGGGAGATACTATTTGTCAATTAGGTCTTAACACACCCTATCCTAGAATAATCTTGCAGGCAGACACATGGCAAAGGGGTTGCCATGTGCTGCCCAAACAGAGGATCTGCTTTGCCATGATGTGGAAGAGTACTTAATTTTTGCAAGATTGGAAGTAAGAGAGAGGATGCCAGGATTGCTGCTTAGCATCAGTGAAGTTTATAAAAGAAGATGAACAAGAAGGAGAGGAGGGAAATGGGGGTGGGGTGGGGGAAAGACAATGGGAGAGGATGAAGAGAAGGGGAGGAGGACAAGGAAGAGGAAGAAGAAATGTGGAAGACAGGAGAAGGACATAGCAGGAGAAGACAGCTTGGCTCTTGTCTATGTCTTGCCTCTTTTTCTCCTATACCATTCAGGAGTCCAGGAACAAGAATATGGGAAATGGAACATAGGGGTGATCAAGGTTTGATGGGCAAGGCCAAAATGTAAATGGAGATTGGAGGGAATATAACACATATTGAGGACTTATTTAGTACCATTTATAGCCATTTACAATGTTATTTCTTATAATTCTCAAAACTGGTTTGTTTAGTAAGGTGGATATTGTTGATTCCATTATACAGATTATTAACCTTCCTAATGGCTAGAGGCTCCAGACATCCCAAACAGCCCATTTTTATGGAGTCATGCCACCCCTCCTAATAGCACTCCTGGGGAAGCAGGGCATGACCAAGCAAAACAATAAATCAGGGCCTCTGCTATAAGACAACCACGATAAAGCCAAGAAGACAGATCTGGAGACAATCAGCTATCAGAGTTTCTATGTGCTGTACTACTGGTACAAACTAACTGCTGTGGGGCAGCAGTCAAGGGAGCAGTTAGCTCTACCCTCTGTAGTGTTAGAAGAGAGAAAAGCATTGAGAAAAGCTTCACGTCACACATGACACTGAATCTAGCAGTGAAAGAAGGATGAGATTTTTCCATGAAGAGCAGGCAATGCAAGGTAGAGTCAAGGTGAGTGTGTTCTCAGTAGTTTATCTTGAATGGATGTCAGGAGACATCAGGTCACTAGCTGCTAGGCTGTGATGCTAAGTCTGGCCTTTACCCCTTAACAACTAGGTACAAGTCTAGCACCCAACATAATATTGCAAAATACAGCTGGCTCTTTTCATGTATATTTGTTGGATTTATCCCATGTTTAAACAAATGAGGGGGATCAGATCTGAGTGTCAGGAAGATCACTCTAACTGTGGTAAAGGTGAATGGTACTGGTGTGGACAAACTGGCAGGAGATGACTGTAAAATTGATGAGAGGCTTGGAAATATGAGAATGAAAAAAGACCCATTTAGTAACACTGGTAGAGCACTCATGGGGACTTGGTGAGTGAATCTGAGTTGGGCAGGGGGCAAAAGAGAGGACCCCAAACTTTTAACTGTAGTAATGCCATTGCCCAAGATGGGCAACCCTGGAACAGACTTTTGGTGCTGATGTTAGTGAATGTATTCCAATCCTCTTGAATATGCCTCAAAGAACTTTAAGTTAAATAGTCACTGATGATAACAGCTATACATTTACAAAAAATAAGGAGGAAAAAAATCACTAATGCCCTGCTTGGCTAAAAGGCTCTGGATAGGCAATTAAGAACATTTCTAATTTGGTGTCTTAAAAGTTGAAAACTGGTTCTTCATGGTACTATAATCTGGAGATCCTTGTATGCATTAGATAGTCTGTTCTGCTATAGGTTGATAATTAAGTTCTTAAGTACTTTTCCATTATTAAAGTAGCATTATAAAAAGAATAGGAAAACTAAAATTAGGAACATTTAAAGTAAGGCTAATATTTTCTCCCCTCACATCCTACCCCACATCCCCAAAGAAAATTTATAAAATCTTTAATCAAATATAAAACATACTAGATTCTTTTTTTTTAAGATTTTATTTATTTATTAATGAGAGACACAGAGGGAGAAAGAGAAAGGCAGAGACACAGGCAGAGGGAGAAGCAGGCTCCATGCAGGGAGCCCGAGGTGGGACTCGACCCCAGGTCCCCAGGATCACACCCTGGACTAAAGGTGGCGCTAAACCACAGAGCCACCTGGGCTGCCCAAAATATACTAGATTCTTATATAGGATATTATAGTTTACAAAGAAATATTTTAAAACTGAATAAAGGAAAAGACCTACCATGATCCTGCATAGGAAATTCAGTTATTCTTCCTAAACTAATTTATGGGTTTAATGAAATTCTAATTTTAAAAATCCCAGCAAATATTTTTGAAACTTTACAAAATCATTCTAATATTCATCTAGAAGGCAAAAATATTCTTTAAAATTGGAAAATGAAGGGACATTTATTTAGAACTACCATATATTAAAATATACCATAAACCCACAATTAATTAAAACATTTCTAGGAATTAGAAAGGAGATCTTAGGAACTGACAAAAAGATTAGGAATTAGTAATGGTATCTATGGAACAAAGAAGATTTTTTTAAAAGTTATATGTAAGAATTTATTATATGGAGAAGAATTTCATATATGAAAAAATGAATCATTTCTTTAATGATGCTATGTGATTTGTGGCTATTTGGGGAAAAAATTAAAGTCATATCCTCACCTAAGATTGTATTTTGTATAAGAATTCAAAATAGTAATATAATTTAGTTTCATCGTATTTAAAGAATATCTCAGTTACAATTGAAAATTTGGAACAAATATTATTAACTTCTTAACTTTAGTACCATATTGAAGCAGTAGAAAAGCTGTTTTAGCTAACTTTGAGGAAACACCATTATTAAACATATATTCACATGAAAATTGCTATAAACTACATTCTTCCTTTTTTCTTCTTAGCAAAATGATGAAACCAACTTCAAACATATGGAAGCATTTCTACACTTATTCTGAGGAGGAAAAAATCTAATATATAAATAATGTCAAACAAAATATGCATTTCCAAATACTACCAAGATGACCAAACATACTCTTGTTTTTTGAGAAGTGTAAAAAACCCATCTCAAATGAGGGAAATATTCTGTTCTCAGAAATATTTGATATATATTTTTTAAAACTAGAAAAAGAAAAAAATACCCTACAGAAATAACGCATAAAGGAAACTGATGAGACAAAACTCCAAGGATAGACATTATTATAGTCAATGAGTTTGGGGAATTCTCCCCACTTCCATGCTCCTTTCCTGAAAATTAGGGCTCTCTATAACTACCCTGTATCTTTACCATTTCTATCCTTTATTTTTATATCTATATTGGCACTCTCGAAGACAGCAAGTCCATAAAGATCATAATTTTCTTTGTTCAAATCTAACACTGATGGATTCTTCTGCTCTCTAGCTCTCCCTGTTTCTCAGAAACTGGCCCAAACCACATAAATGAATAACTTCAACACAGCTGCAGAATGCTCCACAACAGTAATATTAGAGGTGGAATAACATGCACACAGACTAGTGCTGTCAGGAGTGAAATACCACTGGGAAAGTGAAATTCCATTTAGTATCTGGTATTATCCAAGGATTTTCAGCCATCCACTTCCATTCTAATCCCTAGATTTAGGTCTATGAATGCACAAGTAAAAGATGACCCAGGATGTGAATAACAAAAGGGCACAATCCTGGTTTTCTAAGGTGGGATGTCTCCATACCTGAATTATGAAGACAGAAATCCTAGAGTATTATCCCAGAGAACAGAAGATATATGCCCTCATGCTGACATCCAGTCATGCAGAGAAGGATAAGACAGAAAAGGGCAGGGATTGTATCAAAAGAAATTGGCCAGTGCCAGGCAGACCTTTCAGTATTGGGGGATCTTTCCCATTGGAGCCAATCTGCTGCTAAGGAAAAGAACAAAATATCCCCTTTCACTGTGAGAGTTCCTTTTCCTCCCCCAAGAGATCCCAAATCTGGGAGAATTTCTTTCCTTTGTTATCCACCTGCACATATGACGTATCTGAAATATTGTTGAGCCTTCTCTCCCAGGGCATATCACAGCTCTCTCATATAATAAGGCACATCTTTATTCATGGTCTTTGGGGTTTGATTTCTACTTCTGGACCACATAATGCAACCCTGAAAACTGGATTCTGAATTTTGCTCCCAGGAAGGAGGATAAATCCTTCACAGGGAACTGGATGTTTAAATGAGTATAAACTTAAATAAGAGAGAGGTAGTCTGATCTTTTTTTTTCCCTTCTCCACAAAGGGAACTTTGGTTGTGTAACTAGCATGGATAAGATGTGACAGCCATTCTACACAAAGCCTAGGAAAAACCCTCAAGGAAATTACTCATCTTAAGTTACAGCAAACCAGGCATCTTCCATTTGGTCCAAAGCCACTTGTGTTTCCATGGCTAGTTATATATTGAACTCTATATATTAGATGTTGCATAGAACAAATGATATACTGATACATCTCTCTCTCTTTCTTTCTCTTTCCTCTCTCCTTTCCTCTCCCTCTTGCTCCCTCCTTTCCTTTTTTCTCCCCACTCCTATTAATATTTAATATTACATTGGCAGTAAGCTGATAAACAGCATGGCTATGTATTCATCAACTTTAAAAGCTAGTGCAGCTCTCTGTTTGGGTTTCCCTTCTAGCTTACTATTCCCTCAATTTCACAGACTGATAGAGATTTTAATGTACTGGAACTTGAAATGGATGAGACTCTTCAACCAATCTTTCTTGCCAATAAAAGTTATGTCCATGAGGTTTAATTTAAGGGAAATCTTGAGTGAAGAAAGGAAAAAATAAGTTAGCTACCATTTACAGATTGACAGGCATTTGGTAAGTGATTTACATAATGCACAACCCTGTAAGGTTTTATTTTATAGATGAAGAAACTGTGTTCAAGATCACCCAGGTAATAAGTTGCAGAGCTGAGATTCATTTTGAGTCTAAAGCCCTTGTTTTAGCCATGCAGAGATAGCAAATTTGTGATGTGTGTAGTGCAGTCTCCTTTTTCTGAGCCCATAGTAGATATTGGTAAT
The DNA here is from genome assembly GCF_048418805.1 of Vulpes vulpes. Taxonomy (NCBI): domain Eukaryota; kingdom Metazoa; phylum Chordata; class Mammalia; order Carnivora; family Canidae; genus Vulpes; species Vulpes vulpes. The sequence continues at coordinate 89,215,962 of NC_132794.1, forward strand.
AGATCTCAATATTGTCTCATTAATCTCATAATTGACCTGTGAATCCTTCTAAAGACAGGGTACCAGGCACTATTACCTGCAATGGAGGCTATTTGCTGCTAGTGGGGAGTTAAAAGGAGGGAGCCTATAGGACCATGTTTGGAACAAAGTGGAGGCAGATGTGAGGTAATAATACATAAAGGACAAAATAAGTTTGCTTGATTAAATTGAAGGCAAATGGCAAAGGGGTGGGGGATGATGAGAAAAGATGTTGAAACAGACCTGGAAGTCTATGGCTAGAGCTGGAAGGCACTTGTTAGGGGAATATTATTATAGACATGTCTTGACAGTCTAAAATGCTGCTAAGGAAGTCATAAAGATTTGGATTCAAACAAAGAAGGCTATAACTGATCTGATATGATTTGCCCTGGCTGTGGAGCCTGATGGAAAGGAGAAAAAAATGTATCAAGATGTCATGACAAATTTCACATGTAAAGCTAAACTTTCCAAAAGCTCAAGCCTTCGTATTAAGCTGAGTTTAGGAGAGTGAACACTGTGGAACTAAAGTAGAAAAGGATTATATTTTTCCTGGTATGCTAGACCATGTGACTTTGTTAAAAAAAAATGAAGATTCAAGAAAATAGTAGTAAGACCATAGGCCCAGGAGTCAGAAAGATACTTGATTTAAGACTTGGTTCCACAGCTTATTAGTCATGTGCCCTTGGCTACATTGTTTAATTTCTCTAAACCATTTCCAATGGAGGGAACAGCACCTATTTCTCAAAGGCCTTGTGAAGATTAACAAAATAACACACATGACGGAATAAGGGGACTGTCTGGCATACTGTTGGCACTCAATAAATATGAGTTTGATAAAAATTTAACATCTGTGCACCTCCATTCCTTGATCTGTAAAACAAAGATAATAAAGTCCACTCTGCTTATATTACAGGGCAGTGGTTCTCATGCTTTGGTGTGCAAAGAATGCCTCGGAGTTGCTGTTCAAAATCCAATATCGAGGTCCCATCCCCCACATTCTGGTTTGGTAGGTCTGGGCTGGAGCCTAAGAATCATGCTGCATTTTTAAGAACTCTCCAGGCACTTCTAATGCAGGAGGACCATGGGCCACACCTTTGACAGATTCTGATCTTAGTAGTGCCTGTTCAAGTAGACCATATCTTAGCAGTGCCTATTCGGGTAGGCCATTCTTGGAAGAGAGGGTAGGATTCTAAGTGATAGTAGAAGAAAAAAACGAGAAAATAAATGGAAAAAAAGAAAGTGAGGAGGAATATTTCCTAAGACCATCTGTGTCAAATCTAAGTCTATGTCCCGGGACTCCAGCTTCCTTTTCCAATGTTCTTCCTAACCCCCATCTGACTTCTCTGATATTGAAGGAAGAGAAAACCATTTCATCATAATGACAATAATTGATGACCTTAGGTTTGGGGAAGAATTAGGTTGTTCCTCTAATCAGGAAAGAAGTCCTTTCCAGAAAAAAATAAAAGAAAATAAAGCAACTTTAGAAGTAGTAGTCACTATCACAATGCTTAGCTAGGGAGCAGACCCTTGCAGTAGCCAATGCTTCCTTGTTAATGAGCACTGAACAGCTGCTGGGGGCCTTGCTTCTCTAGAGGCAGAGATGGTAACTCTCTTCTTATGAATTAAGAGGAATAAATTGTTCTCTTCTCCTGTAGTTTGGTCAAGTTATATAACTCTTTCACAGTTGAAATAAAACAGAACAATTACTAGGAATAGCATTGTAATAATTACTCTGCACAACAAATTGTCCCCAGCTGTGCATCTTTCTACTCCAAATGAGAATGTGGTGGTTTCTACACAGGAGGTAGAGTTGTGATCACCCTTATATCCATGTTATAGTTAATCTTTCTAGTTTCTATATCCACTGGATCCTCTAAACTACTTGGAAAGCTGCATAAAGTTATGTGCAAAAAAAAAAAGGAGAAAACTTGCCTTTTCATCTTTGAAATATAGTTATTCTTCTTAACAATTGTGGCTGATATTCCTTTAGGTGTCAACTGTGCCAGGAACTGTGCTGAGCACTTTAAATTCATTATTTCATTTAATTCTACAGTAAGTCTAAGAAACAGGTAATTAGTCCCATTTTACAGATAAAAAGCCTGAGGTTTTACAGACATTAAATAACTTCTTAAGATGACCAAGTGAGTCACTAACCTGGGTCTCATCTAGTTGCAAAGTGCATGCTCTTCACTATCCTACTATTTTTCCCCCAATCCTACTCACTACATTGGAAACAGGTTGTTGTTATAATGTCTTTATGGAGGAAGGAACCCATAAAGTAAAAAATACATACAGCCCATAAAAGTCATAATGGGAGCCCAGTAATAGGAACATAGAAAAGTTTCCATCCTTATCCACCCATATAACCTTCATTACTATCTATGCTTCAAGTACAAGTAGAGTCTATAAATCAGCATTAGGCTTAGTAGGAGAATTAGACACAACTAAAGAGAAATTCTGGATATAAAAAGAAAAAATTTTCTGTTTCTGGTTTGTAGACCACTGAGCATGTAACATACATCATGTGGTCTGCTGTGATGGTAGAGGCCATTATTTTCTGCCTAATTCCCTTCTGCTTTTACCTTCATTGTCCCAAATAGAATGTTTTACACAGCTCTTTGGGCCGCCATGGGAGCTAAAGGCCCTGTCTAGCTTTCTGTTCCAACACGAGTTCAGGTTGGAATATTCTACTAACAGCTCTGTAGAATGTTAGGATAACTTCCATTTTTCACTCATTCAACACATTTGAGCACCTGCTATGCATTAGGCCTTTTGCCAGCACTGCATACATGTTGGTAAATACAACAGATAAACTTCCCACCCTCATGGAGTTTGTAATTTTTAACCAACAAATAAACATACAATAAATATGTAGTTTTAAACTGTGATGAATGCCACAAAGAGAACCAACAGAGTGTGTTGATAGAGAATTATTTAGCTCAGTTACTCAAGGAAGGTTTCTGATAGATGAGGAAAAACTACCTATGTGGCAAGCAGAGAGAATATTCTAGAAGGAAGAACATATGTGAAGGCCCCCAAGTAAAGAGAAGCTTAGCACATACCAACCCAGTGAGGTGTAAGTGAAATGAAAAAAAAGGGAAAAGCTGAAGAATATAAGAATGAAGAGCTAGGCAGCAGTCAGATTATTCATGGTAGAGCCTTGTAGATGTGGTAAGGAGATTGAATTTTATTCTAAGAGCAATGAAAAGTAGTTAAGAGTCTTTAGCAAGAGACATGTCATGTGAATTATGTTTGCAGAAAATTTTCTGCCAGCTGATTGGTAAATAGATCAAAGGGGGGGAAAATATAAGCAAGTGCACTGATAAGACTATTAACGTGGTCTAGATTCTGAATTCTCCAAGTGGTATTTTGTTATTATCTGCTTCACTGCCACCCCGCCCCCAAAGCAGGGTTCACATTTCAAATTGTCCAGACATATTTGTAGAACACTAGTCTTTCAAGATGGTCTCTGAAAGTAAGATTCTGGTCAAATAAACTTAAGAAATTCTGCTAAATCCCCTTCTTGGAGATTCAGAATGTAAACTGTTATATTAAAGGTGCCAGGAAGTGTCTCAGAACATTTGTGTATCCCGGTATTTCTCCAAATTACTGGACCATGGAATGTTTTAATCCCCCTCCCCCAACATAATGTTAATATCCTGCAAAAATGATATTCTCCAGACCACATTTAAGGAAATGCTACCATAAGTCTTTCTAACCAAGAGTTAACTCATTGTTCTTGGTTTACTGAGACTCCATTTCTCCCCTTCCTATCGATTATTTCAATAGTTTAGACAATATTTTCTGACTCAACACACACACACACACACACACACACACACACACACACACACAAGGATATCAGCCCTTATACAGCTTATTTCTTTTCTCCATTTCTACCATCTATTTTCTGTCACTTGTCTCTTTACTTTTTACATTGTAAAAGTTGATACGTTTTTCCTTCTTTTCTGTAACCATAATTTTCTTCCTTGTTTCTAGATCTGGATCTTCTATATATATTTTTAAAAGATTTTATTTATTTATGCATGAGAGACACAGAGAGAGGGAGAGGCAGAGACTAGGCAGAGGGAGAAGCAGGCTCCACGCAGGGAGCCCGACGCAGGACTTGATCCCCGGGACTCCAAGATCAAGCCCTGGGCCAAAAGCAGGTGCCAAACCGCTGAGCCACCCAGGGATCCCCTAGATCTGGATCTCCTAACAGCTGTTGTGTATCCTGAAATGATCCTCTATATCAGTAATATTTTATCTCAAATTTTCTATCTGCACCTAAAGTTCTGTATATGGGAGATTTTCTCTTTCAATTATTTTATTGGACTCTTTCTTTTAAGAACTTTTTGGAGATATGATTCAATATAAATTTATTTAAATGTACACTTTAAGTGTACAACTCAATAGTTATTTACAGAAGTGGCAAGCACCAATACAATCTAATTCTAGAATATTTAATTTCAAAAAGAAACCCTGTGCCTATGAGCAGTCACTCTCCATTTCCCCACAATCTCCACCAGCCCTAACCAACCACTACTCTACTTTTTGTTTCTATAGATTACCTATTCTGTTCATTTCATATAAAGGAAATGATACAATGTGGAGCCTTCTGTAATTGGCTTCTCTCAGCATAATGTTTTCAAGGTTCATCCATGTTGTAACCTGTATAGGTATCTCATTTCTTTTTATTGTCAAATAATATCACAATGTATGGATATACCACTTCTTATTTATCAGTTATGGATATTTGGGTTGTTTCTACTTTATGGCTATTAAGAATAATGCCACTGTGAATATTTGTACACATGTTTTTATGGACATACATTTTAATTTCTGGGGTATATGCCTAGGAATGGAATTGCTGAGTCATAATGGTAACTCTGTTTACCTTTTGAGTAATTGCCAGATTGTTTTCGGAAGCAGTTGTACCATATTACATTCCCACCAACAGTGTATGAAGGTTCCAGTTTTTCCACATCTTCTCCAATGTGTATTCTTTTTCTTTTCTCCAATATTTATTTCTGTCTTTTTTATTTTGACCATCCCAGTGGGTATGAAGTAGTATCTCATTGTGATTTTGATTTGCATTTCCCTAATTAATGATACTAAGCATCCATTCTTGTGCTTACTGGTCATTTGCATATCTTCGCTGGAAAAATGTCTATTCAAGTTCCCTTGGCTAATTTATAAAATAGGCTATGTGTGTCTTTATTGTTAATTTGTAAGAGTTCTTTATATACATCTTGGATACAAGTCACTTATCAGTTACATGAGTTGCAAATATTTTCTCCCATTCTGTGTCATCACATTCTTGATAGTGTCATTTGACACATACAACTTCTTAATTTTGATGAGGTCGAATTAATCAGTGTTTTCTTTTAACACTTATGTTTTTAGTGTTGTACCTAAGAAATTACTGTCTAACCTTTCCTGGACTTAATTTCAGCAATTATAAGTTTAGTTTAAAAAAATATCTGTTTGTTCTGTTTGTACCTTTTTTTCCATAGAAATGTGTCTTTATTCTGCAAGTACAGTATCTTCCTATATCTTTATAAGGATACTAATTACATATTTTTATTTTTTAAATTCTACTCTTAAATTATAATTCTTCCTAGGTCACTTTTTAAATTTATTTATATTGGGTTTTCTCCTTCATGCTACTGATTTCCTTCTTGTGTCTTTTGATCTTTGGCTATTTATTCATCTTCAAAAACTGGGGACTAAGTAGATTCTTCTAGGTAGTAGGTACAGATTTTTATTAGCTGTTTAATATTTAGGCTTTTTAGATATGGCTTTCCTTTCACTGGAATCTCTATTTTGTCGGCAGAGCTTGTTCACCAATACACCTCACTTTAGAGAAGGAGTAAAGTACTACGGAGGGCATAGACAGCCTCTGGGCTAGAGTATATGACAGTGCTTTATCTCAGTGTTTTACTATGCAGAAACAACTCCATTTTAGCAATACTAGCTCATCCCTAAGCAATTCCTTCCATTTCTTTAGTGAAGGCTTCTAAAAACCTTGGTTTGGGATTTACTCAGAGATAATACATTGAGCTGTCTTTGTTCTATCTGGGCAGTGTAGAGAACTTAAAATGATGGAGAGAGGACCTGAGCTATAAGTGTAGTTCCATGGCAGGCAAACTTTTATGTAAACCCCTTGGCTTGGTACCCCTTTCTTATCCTAACCCCTCCTGACTCTGAGGCTACCTGTTAGGTGGACTGGCTATCTTTTCTCAGAGCCTATGTTCTCTGGTTGCCACTTCCTCACTCTGCTTAATCTGTCAGCAGGCTTCCATCTGTTTACTGTCTTATAGAAATCTGTCAAAAATCTCTCATCTGCTTATGATCCCTCTTTTGTGTGTTATTATGGATTTTTTAAATCAATTTTTAATAGGAGTTGGGATAGTGGTTCCAGGAGGAAATGGAGCTTGTGCTCAGATCACTATTCCGAACTTGAAGCTCACTCAATATTTTTAAAGCCTTCTTTTGTTGCTCCAGGGTTAGTATTCCCTGAATATGAATGTATGTTTGTCTTGGTGTAACTTCGTTTGGAAAAGCTTGCGTTCTGCATGTGATGGCCCTTGAAAGAGAGCTGGTAACTGTCCAAAAGGAGGAAGTCATCCTTCGTTAGTTCTCTCACCTCCACTTTGCCAAGATATCTATCAATAAATCATATCTATCCTAATTTATCTCTATCTCTTCTGCCATTACCTTAACTCTATCTACCATCTTGTAATAAAGTGGTATTCTTTCTGACTTCTTTTGATCCCTTACTTTTGTGCTTCTATTTGGCATAAAGAATAGAATAGACTCTAGTGAATATCACTACCCTTACAAAAACTTTAATGGTTTTCCATTGTTCATGGAATAAAATACACAATTTCTTTACCATGGTATGCATAGTCCAGTTATGATCCTGTCCTGACTAATCTGTGTGTTCTTACCTTCTACCACTCTCCTTTTGCTCACTATACTCTGCCCATCTTTCTATTCCTCAAATTCCTTACCTTTACTTCTGATTAGGACATTGACAAACATGACCTAGAACCTCTACCTAGAACTTTGTTCTCTCTACTCAAATACAAAGTAGTGTTCAATAAATATTTATTGAGAGGAAATTTAGTAGTCATCTCACTATGATGTAAATATCTCAAAAAAAAAAAGCCCCAACAAACACGCTTTCAGTGAATACATGCTTTTCTTGACACTGCCACATCAGCAAAAATAGATTAGATTCTTACTCAATAGCAGATACAGCAACAAACTCCAAATAAGTTAAGAGAGCCTAACACTGAAAATTAAAACATTAGGAAGCCTGGATGGAAATAAAATAGTAACTTTATCCTAAATGTGTAAGGGAAGAAAAGACTATCGGTAAAAAAGCAGATAACAACAATTACAATAAAAATGAACTTCTGAAACAATAAAAACGTTTCAAAGTAATAAGAAAAGCAACAGATTAAGAAAAAATTGTCATTATATAGATGGTGCATACAGGTTTACAAAAGAAAAGCAGGAAACTGATATAACCCTAAAGAACAATTCTTACCCTTTTAGATAATAAATAAATAAATAAATAAATAAATAAATAAATAAATAAAATTTAAAAAAAATCACTGACTAAAAATGGCCAGTTCACAAGTGAGGAAATGAAAATAATAAAACGAGTATTTTATTAAATACCTCCCTATGCTAGCCCTAAAGAAACAAATGTGAAGGTTCTATTTCTGTCCTAGTGGAGTTATATCCTAACTAGGAAGATAATTCTGTTTAGTCCTGAAACTACCTAAGTAAAAAAACTTAAAACTGGTTCTCTAAAACTAAAGCTAATGATTATGATTTATATAAATCACCATAATTTATTTAAATCACTATACAATGATTTACAGTGCTTCACAATCACATTTGTACATAGTGTTTTCAGATCAGATTAATTTAGAGCCATCTGTTGAATAAGACAGTAGTCATTCACCAGCTATCTACTGTATTCATAGGTTCTGAGGCTAGATGTAGAAAAGATAGACTAGGTCCTGAGGAAGTGAAAAATCCTGCCTGAGCGTGTCAGAAAAGACCTGTTAGAAAGAGTAAAAATGAGAGGAGAGGGTGGTATTCCAAAGAAAATGACACAAACTAAAAAGGGGCAAAAGTAAAAAGTGTATAGCATCTTCCAAAACATACATATACATTGATTTAGATAAGGGCAGGTTGTGCACAGAGGCATAGCTGATTACTAGCTGCAAAGTGAGGCAGGCACTGGACCCTACAGGCCAGGGTGAAAGTGTTGGATTTCAAGCAAGAGTGATTTGACCACATGTTTTATTTTTTAAAAATCTACTTGGAAAATCTATGGATATATATAGAATCTGAGACTAGATATAGAGAAACTACTAAGGAGGAAGAAGGATAAGGTTTAAAATAAAAATGAAAAGAAGATAGAATATGAGTTATTAAGAAGTCAGAAAAAACAGAATTTAATAACTATCTAATGGACTATGTGGACAAAGGAGAGGAATGAATGTAAAATGGCCTCCTGGTCTGCACCTCAGGCCATATGGTTATAGTGTCATTAACCAAACCTGGGATGGGGGAAAGGAGGTAACATAAGGTTTTGGAAAATGTTCAGTTCCTTTCATAGTTAACAGAATTCGAATTTAAACAGCCATGAGGCACAGGCTTGCATTAATTAAAGTAGAGTAAATTAATAAAAATGACTATAATCACTGCTGTGGGGTCCTGGGGGGGAAAAGATATACTAATACATTGCTGCCCTACAACCTGGTGAAGTCGTTCTGAAAAGAAATTTGGCAACAAATATAAAAGCCATAAAAATTATCATGTACTTTGACCCAGAAACACAACTTTTTGGAATATAGCCCAAGGATATAATTCAAAAGAAATAAAAAACCTATTTGTATAAAGATGTTTATAGCTATGCTATATATTACAGACAAAAACTGGAAACAGCCCAAATGCCCAACAGTGAGGGAATGTTTAAGCAGATTTTGGTACATTAATGCAATGGGGTATTTTATTGCTATTAAGAATGAAAAATATGAGAACTATGTAGAAATAAGAAAACAGCAATATACAGCAATGAGTAAAAAATCAGTACTCAAAATGATGCATATAGGATGATCATAACTATGTGAAATTATATCTGCATAACCAAGAGTACTAGAAAAGACTACAGAGCTGGTAGTTTAGAGTGCTGACATTTTTGTTATTGTTGGTTGAGTTGCTGGGAATATTTACGTGTTTCAAGTTATAATTCACTGTATATTTAGTACATACACATTGAGAAAGATAAATCTCCATTTTTCTCTTGGCATATAAACATTTTAAAAGTGCTTATCAGTACCTTTCCTTTCCCTACGTGATTTTCTCTAGTCTCTTGAGTCCTATTAGTTTTTGGATGTATGGGGAAGTGGGCCATCCATATTCCATGACCTCCTAACTCAATCAAATCCCATCCCTTACAGTCATTCATAACACCATGTACCTTTCCTTGGTATTGTCTTAGTTTTATGATCATTTAATTAATTTCTATGTCTCCCCTGCCATATTGTATCCTATATGAGGGCAGAGAAAGTATCTGTTTTGTTTATTATTACATTCCTAGTGCCTAATGTAATACCAGGACATAGCAGTTACTCAAGAAATATTTGCAGGATGAATGAATGATTGACCTTGTAAGGTCATGTTACTGAGAGGACATTGTCAGTTCCATGAAAATACACTGATCAAATCATTAAAGAAAAAGGACAATCCAAAAGAATAACTACATGGGTTAAAATGATATTTACTGGCCTTACTTTATTATGTATTATGAACTATGAATAAAGTCCTAAATCTGTGGTTCTTATCCCTGAATTGTAACACATAAAATGAAAGCAACCTCTTCATCTCCATCACACACACATAGTAATTTTAAAGTTCAGTGAAAGTATGAAAAAAGAAACCAAGGACTATATTTGTGGGTAGGGGCCAAGGTCATGAAATTGCTGTGTAAAAAAATGGGGAAGCTGCTCCTGAGAGAGAAGAGGAAAAAAGAAAAGGGTAGGGAAAGAATAGGAACTGAACTAAGGGCTTAGGGATTCTTTGTAAAAAAAGAAAATGCCTAAACTTAAATTTCAGGTTGTTAATGCTATTACAGTGTAAGTCCCTGTGCCTTCCCAAACCTTCAGTGATGTCTGCTATGTTCATTACCTTAGATCAAAACTAAGCCATCACAAAAGGAAGGAGAGAATTATAAGAGACATCAAGCTACAAGGGTCATCCTGGAGGTTGGCCAAAGGTTTCTTTCCTCAGATAATCTCTGTTTGTACTTGTATAACATTTATCTAACCTCATTTGGAATGTGCACTTCACTGGAAAATATCTTACTCATCTTTCAATTTTCAGGAATAACCATACCTATTCCAGAGTATGACAGGATCGCACCATAATAGGTGTGTCTTGGTGCATACTCTGAGCTCTAGGGGAACTCCTGACTCTCCCAACTTTATAGTTCTCACCCTTCCTGCTCTAATAATATCTCCATTTTGGGTCTTGGACTCAACACATAGCTTCAGCCTTTCTCATACCATTCCCTCAGACATTCCCTCTGACCCTATATAACTGAATCTAAGCTGCATGGATTCAATCTGTGCCTGCCCCACCAACATGACCAGGCAGGGAGCATTAACATAGTGCCTCATCCACAACCAATGCTTAATGATTATTAGATTCAGTCAAGTTAATCACATGGTAGCAATTCTCTAGAATACCGGCTAATGAATCTGTCAGTTAAGCAATGCTTTAATCTACAAGTAGCAGTGGTGTTTCTCCACTTTTTAATCCAGCTATACTGGATTGTCAAGCGTTATTTTCTATAAGTGGTCACAAGAATAGACTAAAAATATTTTGGCTGTTTAAAAATATAAAATAATATGAAATGCTGCAATATTAAATGTGATTTTAAAACAATGTTATCTCTTCCAACCTGCCCAGGAGATTGTAATATCCATCCCCAATCCCACCACCTTCTGCTGACTATGGAAGGCCTGGAGAGATGCAAAGCTCTTCTGCTGTTTGATGGAGAATCACTGATTTAGAGTTGGAGAAGTCACTATGGAAAAAGTCTTTCCATCTTTCCTAAGACCATAAATAACCAGAAAAAATACAAATACATTAATTCAGTACATTTATGAATAGTGTTATAAGAACTGCTAAAAAATATGACCTACCCATCTAAGAGGGCGATGACGTTTTTCCTGGGCCGCCCAATATTAGGGCCATACAAGCTGGCTCTGGAGTATATCCGGATGGGTTGCAACAGGCTCTTCAGCTGGATGTAATCCTTTCCCAACTGGCTGCCATTTACTGCCCGGCCATGCATGATTCGATAGTTATTTGGCTCTAGATTAAAAGCAGACATGCAAGTCAGAGTTGAGAAGGGTAAGGCTCTGCCAACCCTTTCCTGTCCACAGATCTCTCTGCCTTTTTTCCTCAACAGTGTGAATAAAATAACCAAAAAGAGAGTGTAAGCTAGTTAAGAGCTTGAGGAACATCATAACAAAAAGTCAAGTGCCATTTTACCATTCTACTATTTTCAAACTAATCTTCACATAAATTCACCTAATCCACAACAGAGAGGCCATGCTGATTTTGGGTGAAACTCTATAATGAATGGTCTACTGGGTTGAATAGTGTCCCCCAAAGTTCATGTCTACCTGTAAGTTCAGAATGTGACTTTATTTGGAAATAGGGTCTTTGAAGATGTAATTAAGATGAGGCCATATGGGATTAGGGTGTGCCCTAAATCCAGTGACTGGTGTCTTTATAAAAGAACAAACGGAGAGGGAGATTCAGGTACACAGATACACTGAGAAGAGGGCCATGTGTCAACAGAGGCAAAGATTGGAGGGATGCTGCTATGTATGTCAAGGGTTGCTGGCAGCTACAGAAATCTGAGAAATAGGCATGGAATAGATTCTCCCTCAGAGCCCCCAGAAGGAATCAACATTGTCAATGCTGACTTTGGATTTCTGGTTCCCTGAACCGTGAGAGAATACATTTGTTGTTTTACACCACAGAGTTTGTGGTAATTTGTTATGAACAGGCTAATTAGGAAACTGATACAAATAATAAGAAAAGAAGGCTTTATAAAGATGGCCATTGTAGCCAAAGAAAAATCTTAATGTTCAATAACAAAGTAGCTGGGTGAAAAAATTTAGAACACCACATCCTCCTTTAGTTTCCATTAACTTAGTAGTTCTTAAAGGGGAAGGAAAGTCCTAAAAACCAGCAAATACACTGCTGGAGAGAGTTAACTTGATTTGGAATTAAGCAAATGCCCCAGGTAAGGCCAGTACTGTGGCTACCTTGAGGTTTTGATACTGGTAGGGTCAAGAAATTGACCAGCAGACTTGCAAGGAATTTATCAGGGAGATTTGGGGGAATAAGACAGTCACAGTGGGCCTTGATAAGCTCACACATACCCCTTATAGTCTAGAAGGCTGTGCATACTCAAGAGAGACTGGAGAGGGCACTAAGAATCCATGTACTCACAGATAAATGTGAAACCTAGCACATTTATAAAGGAGACATGAGAAGGCATGCCAGAAAGGAAAAGCCAGTGAGAATTATAAACTGTTTAAATTTGGAATGTGTCCTCCAACTTACACACAGATCCACTGGCAAAGGATGGAAGCCTTACTGGTGCAAGGTAAGCACGACCTCTAATGAATCATTGTCTTACCATTAAGCTATGCTGACTCAGGGACAACCTCTAGGAAGTTGGCCTTAAGAAATTATTAAAAAATAGAAAAACATAAGCTATATCAGCAGCTACACAATTCAAGGGAAATAGACTCTACAGAATTATTCCATGTAAGTCACTAAACAAAGAAAAAAGAAACAACAAAAACAACCTCTAGGATAGAGGATTCAGAATCCAGAGTTTTTCCAACATAGTATTTAAAATGTATAGTTTTCAACAACAACAAAAATCACAGCATGCAAAGAAATAGGATAGTGTGACCTATAAACAACAACAAAAAAGCAGTCAATAGAAACTGTTCCTAAGGGACCCAAATGTTAGACTTCATGTGCAAGGAATTCAAAACTACTACTATAAATATGTTCAAAGAACTACCAGGAACAATAAAAAATTAAAGGAAAGTATGACTGTTTTGGCCAATCAAATATAAATGAAGAGATAGAAATTATAAAGATGATCAAATGGAAATCTTGGAACTGAAATGACTTTTCACATACAGAGGAACACAAGGAAATTATCAGCTGAATTTTTATCAGAAATAATGGAGGCCAGAAGATTGTAGCCGGACGTATTCAAAATGCTGAATGAAAAAAATGTTAGCCATGAATTCTATATGTAGCAAACTATCCTTCAAAACTGAAAGCAAAATTTAGACCTTAACCAGAAAAACAAAGGAAAGGATTTGTTGTGAGAAAATCTACCTTATAAGAAATGAGAAAGGAAGTCTTTTAGGTTGAAAGGAAATGACACCAGATGGTGACTCAAAACCACACAAAAAAATAGAGAACACCGGTAATGGCAATTACATAGGTAAATATAAAAGACAGTTGAAAATATCCATTACTCTTTTCTTAACTAGCTTAACTAACTTACATAAAACAAAAATTATCAGCCTGTGTTGTTGGGCTTATGACATATGAAAATGTAATATTTGGAATAATAATGGCACAAAGGAGGGGGAAATGGAGTTCTACTAGAGCAAAGTTTCTATAGCTAACTGGAATTAAGTTAGTATTACTCTAAAATAGATTGTAACGAGTTAAAATGTATTGCAATAAGAAACTACTATGAAAATAAGTAAAACAAAATAAAAACAAAGAAATTAAAGTAATATCTTAGATATTACCTCTTCTGCATAAAAAGGTAGTACAGGAGAAACAGAGGAACAAAAAAAATGAAATAAATGGAAAACAGCAAGATGGCAGATGTCAATTCAACCATATCAACAATCACATTAAATGTAAATGGATTGAACATTCCAATTAAAAGGAGGAATTGTCAGGTTGAATAAAAACTAAGATCCAACTTTACTTTGAGACATACTTCAAAGTAAAATTTCAACAAATAGGTTGAAAGTAAAAGGATGAAGAAAGATATACCATGCAAAGAGTAACCATAAGAGACCTGGAATGACTACTCTAATATCAGACAAAATAGACTTAAGACAACAATGTTACTAGAGATAACGTGGGGCACTTTATAATGATAAAAGGGTCAATTTGTTGGGAAGATATAACAATTTTAAACATATATAAACAACAGTAGAACAGCAAAATACATGAAACAAAACTGAAGAGAAAAATAGAAAATCCAACAATAATAGGAGACTTCAATACCAAAATCTCAATAATAAATAGAACAACTAGACAGAAAATTAGCATTGACATAAAAAACATGAATAACACTATCAGCCAACTTTACCTGATTGATATCTATAGAGCACTCCATTCAACAACAGTAGATTACCCATTATTTTTTTCGTGCATATAGAACATCCTTCAGGATAGACCATATGATAAGTCATAAAACAAGTCTCATCTATTTAAGAGGATTAAATCATATAATGACTGTAAGTGCCCTGATCACAACAGATTTAAACTAGAATTCAACCACAGAAAGAAATTTGAGAAATCTATAAATATTTGGAAGTTAAACAAGTAATCCATGATCCATAAAAGAAATTACAAGGGGAATTAGAAAATATTTTTAATGAAATGAAAATGAAAATATAATATACAAAAGCATATGGGATGACACCAAAGGCACAATCCGTGAAAGCCATAATTGATGAGCTGGACTTCATTAAAATTAGAAACATTTGCTCTGCAAAAGACAATAGTATAAGAACGAGAAGACAAGCCACAAACTGAGAGAAAATACTTGTAAAAGACCCATCTGATAAAGGACTGTTATCCAAAATATACAAAGAAAAAAGTATACAAAGAAATCTTAAAATTTAGTAATAAAGAAACAACCTGATTTAAAAATGGGACAAAGACTTCAAAAGACACCTCACCAAAAGAGATATACAGGTAACAAATAAAAATATGAAAATATGAAAAAATTTAGAAAAGATGTTCCACATACGTCATCAGGGAAATGTAAATTAAAACAACTAAATACCACTACATGCCTATTAGAACAGCCAGAATTTGTTATCACTGACAGCACCAAAAACTAAGTAGAATGTAGAGCAACAGGAATGAAAAATGATATGGTCACTTTGGGAGAGTTTGGTGGTTTCTTATAAAATAAAACATATCCTTACTATATAATGCAGCAATCATGCTCCCTCTTATTTACTCAAAGGAGTTGAAATTTTATGTCTTCACTTTTGTTTACACATGAATTTATAGCAGCTATATTAATGATTGTTGTGACTTGAAAGAATGAAGATGTCCTTCTGTGGGTGAATGGATTTTTGAACTCTAGTACATCTACACGATGGAATATTATTCAGCACTAAAAAAAAAAAGAGGTAACATGAAAAAGACATGGAAGAACTTTAAGTGCATAACATTAAGTGAAAGAAGCCAATGTGAAAGGCTACATACTGTATAATTCCAACCATTTGACACTCTAGGGAAAACAAGGGAATATATGAGAAATATATACTTTCTTTCAATTTTGCTATAAACCTAAAACTCTCCCCCAAAATGTGTTAAAAAAAATGTAGAGACACTAGGGATGCGCAGAGAGAAGATCATGTGAGAAAATAGTGAGAAGTTGGCCATCTGCAAACCAAGAAGAGAAGCCTCAGAAGAAAACCTGATCTGCTAATTCCTAGATCCTAGGCTTTAGGCTTCCAGAACAATGGGAAAATATATTTTTGTTGTTTAGGAGGAAAAAAGACTCCTATATTAGGAAAGAAAGATTTCAAATTAATTATCTAAGTTTCTATCTTAAGAAAGCAGATAAAGAAGAGAAAATCCAAAGCAAGAAGGAATGAAATAATAAAAATTTGAGTGGAAATCAATGACATTAAAAAAAAATAGAGAAAATCTTAAAAGTGAAAGTTGGTTCTTTGAAAAGATCAACAAAACTGACATACCAGGAGGCCCCTGGGTGGCTCAGTCAGTTACCATCTGCTTTCAGCTCAGGTCACAATCCCAGGGTCCTGGATACAGGCCCAAGTCAGGCTTCCTACTTAGCCTGGAATCTGCTTCTCCCTCTCTCTCCCTCACTCATTCTCTCTCTCTCTCTCTCTCTCCCTCTCCCCCCTGCTCTCTGTTTCACACGTGCGTGCCCACACTCTCTCTCAAATAAATAAATAAAATTAAAAAAAAAAAAAAAACCCTGACATACCATTAGCTAGACTGACCAAAAAACAAGAGAGAAAAGTCACAGATTACCAAAATTAGAAATGAAAGAAGGAACACCACTAAGACATGGAAGTAACTAAGACCTCACAGTAACTTAGAGGATAAGGGACTATGAACAACTTTATGCCATTAATTTAGACAACTTAGATAAAATGAAAGATTTTAAAGAAAAATATAAATTACTAAAACCAACTAAAAAAGAAATAGAAAATTTGCATTGGCCCATAACAACAAAAGACATTGAATTGGTCATTAAAAATATTTCCACAAAGAAAGCACAGATCTAGATGGATTAACTGGTGAATTCTACCAAATATGTGAGGAAGAAATAATACCAATCCTTCATAAACTCTTCCAGAAAATGGAGGAAGAGGAAACACTTCTCAACTCACTTTATGAGGGTAATATTCCCCTGATCCCAAGGTCAGACAAAGATATCACAAGAAAAGAAAATTACAGATGAATATTCCTCATAAATATAGATTTAAAAATCCCCAACAAAATAGTTACAAACTGAATCCAGCAATGTTTCAGAAGCATTACATTACAACAACTAAGTGGGATATATACCAGGAATGCTAGACTGATTTAATATAAAAAACCTAACTAATGGGGATCCCTGGGTGGCGCAGCGGTTTAGCGCCTGCCTTTGGCCCAGGGCGCGATCCTGGAGACCTGGGATCGAATCCCACGTCGGGCTCCCGGTGCATGGAGCCTGCTTCTCCCTCTGCCTGGGTCTCTGCCTCTCTCGCTCTCTCTGTGTGACTATCATAAATAAATAAAAAAAAATTTTTAAAAACCTAATGTAAAATATCATATTAAACGATAACCAAAAACACATTATCATCTCAATAAGTGCAAAAAGAGGCATTTGACAAAATCCAACATTCACTCCTGATAAATATTCTCAACAACTAAGAATAGAAGGGAAATTCCTCAATTTGATAAATAGTATGTTAGAAAAACCTACATATTTGATGATGAAATACTGAATGCTTAATGGTAAAACATCATACTTAATGGTGAAATATTTAATGTTTTCCTCCTAAGACGGAATGTGTACTCTCGCCACTTATCTTCAGCACTTGTATTAGAGGTTCTAGCCAGTGTAGTCAGGCAAGGAAAGAAATAAAAAGCATCCAAATTGGATAGAAAGCAATTAAACTCTCTTTATTCTCAGACAACATATCCTGTATATAGAAAATCCTAAACAGCTCACACACATGTGCAGGAGGAAAACACAAGATCTAAAAATTCAGCAAGGTTGGAGGATAAAAGATCAATATATAAAATCATTCATATTTCTAAATACCAGCAATGTACAAGTTGTAAATAAAATTAAGAAAATAATTCCATTCACAGTTGCATGAAAAAGAAAAAAAATACTCAAGATTCAATTTGACAAAATAAGTGCAAAATTTGTACACTAAACTACAAAACATTGCTGAAATTAAAATTTGAATAAATGGGGAGATATTGTATGTTTGCAGACAAGAAGACTCAATATTGTTAAGCTGGCAATTCTCCCCAAAATGATCTATAGATTTAATGCTATCTCTATTAAAATTCCATCAGGTTTTGTTGAGGAAATTTAAAAAGCGACCTTTAAATTTGTGTGGAAATGCAAACACCTCTGATAGCAAAAACAATTTTAAAAAAGAAAAAAGTTGAAGGATTCATACTTCCCAAATTCAAAACTTATTACAAAGCTACTGTAATCAAGACAATGGAATCCTAGTACAAGGATAGATATACTGATCAGTGGAACAGAATTAGGAGTCCAGAAATAAATCCATTATCATTTTTTTTTACAAAAGTGTTAAGAGGATCTAATAGGAAAGGATAATCTTAAGTAGGGCTGCAAAAACTTGATATCCATATGCAAAAAGATGAATTTAGACTCTAGCTTCATAACATACACCAAAATTAACTTGTAATGGATCTTATACCCAAATGTAAGAGCAAAAACTATAAAACTTTTAGAAAAATATAGAAAATATTGCATAGTTTGAGGTTAGGCAAAGAAATGAGACCAAAAAGTATGATCCATAAACTGAAAAGCTGATAAATTGAACTTTATCAATTTTCAAAACTTCTGGACTTCAAAAAATGCCATAAAGAAAGTACAAAGAAAATTTATAGACTGGGGAAAATATATGCAAATCATATATTTGAAAAAGAACTGATATCCAGAGTATATTTATTTATATTTTTTTTTGGAGATATCCAGAGTATATTTAAAATGTTTACAACTTGATAATAAAGTACTTCAATTAAAAGGGCAGAAGATTTGAGTAGACATTTAACCAAATAAGATGTAAGAATGGCTGATAAGCACATGAAAATACCCTCGACATAATTTGTCATTATGGAAGTACTAATT
This sequence comes from Vulpes vulpes, assembly GCF_048418805.1. Lineage (NCBI taxonomy): Eukaryota > Metazoa > Chordata > Mammalia > Carnivora > Canidae > Vulpes > Vulpes vulpes. The sequence continues at coordinate 89,234,734 of NC_132794.1, forward strand.
AAAGCCATATTAAGATATTCCTTCAAACTCACTAGAATGGTTATAATCAGACAGCCATTAACAAGTGTTTCCAAAGATGTAGAAAAAATAGAACCCCTATACATTGCTAGTGAAAATGTAAAATGGTACAGCTACTTAGGAAAATAGTTTTGCAGTTGTCAAAAAATAAACATAAACTTACTATATGAATTAGCAAATTTACTCCCTTCCCAAGTATCTTCCTAGGAGAAATAAAAACACATATCCACACAAAGACTTATATGTGAATCTTTATAGCAGCATTATTTATCAAAGCCCAAAAAAGAAATAATCCAGATGTTCATATCTATACAATACACCAAATTAATGTCTAATCCAATGGTTTTAAATATATTTACACAGTTGTGCAATCATCAGCACAACAAATTCTAGAACATTTTTATCACCCTCAAAATAAATTTCAGGCCCTTTAGCAGTTCCCTCTCATCTCTGCCACTCCTAGCCCTAGGCCATCATTAATCTACTGTCTCTTGAGATTTACCTATTTTGGACATAGGTGACTAGGTTTTTTCATTTAACATAATCTTCTCAAGGTTCATCCATGTTGTAGTATGTGTCAGTGCTTCATTTCATTTTTATGGCCAAATAATATTCCACCATGTGGCTATACCACATTTTATTTATCCATCATTCATTGGGTTTTTTTTAAAAAAAAGATTTTATTTACTTATTCATGAGAGACACAGAGGGAGAGGCAGAGACTTAGGCAGAGGGAGAAACAAGCTCCCATGGGGAGCCTGAGGTGGGACTCGATCTGGGACTCCAGGACCACTCCCCAAGCTGAAGGCAGATGCTCAACCCCTCAGCCACCCAGTCATCCCTATTCATTTATCAGTTGATGGACATTTGGGTTATTTCCACTTTTTGGCTATTATGGATAATGCTACTGAGAATATTGTATATAAGTTTTTCTGTGGACATATATTTCATTTCTCTTAAATATATACCTGGGAGTGGAATTATTAGGTCATATAGCAACTCTATGCTTAACTTTTTGAGGAACTCACAGACTGTCTTCTAAAGTGGCTGCAGCATATTACATTCCCACCAGCAGTGTATGAGGGTGCCAATTTCTCCACATCTCTGCCAATAGTTGTGATTATCCTTATTTTATTATGGGTATCCTAGTGGATGTGAAGTACTATCTTATTGTGGTTTTGATTTGCTTTTCCCTGGTGGCTAATGATGTTGAGCATCTTTTTATGTGGTTTTTTTGGCCTCTTAGAATTTTTCTTTGGAGAAATGTCTATTCAGATCCTTTGGCGAATAGTATTCTTTTAAATGATTCTTATGTCATCCTTAATATGAAGTGAAACAACACAGCAAATTATATCCACAGTTCCAAGAAGCAGGTGTAGATTCACTAAATCCACTGTACTTCACTATGTGGTCTTTTCTTATTTAGAAGGTCAATTCAGTGGCCAAACTTCCCAAGTGTTTTCTGGGCCAGTACACTACAGATGGTCTGACTGAGGCTATATCCCAGGCCAATTTATTTTTAATATTGTCAATTCAGAGGAAATAACATCCTTACTTACCATTACCCAGTTCCCAAGAAATGTTATACTTTTTGCTGGCACTGTACTTCAACAGACTCAGGGCACTAGAACTGTTCCAGGAGTTGTTGGGATTCCGACGCAGTGCATTTAGAGCAAATATCAGGTGGAGTCCAGAACAGTCAGCAAAGTTATAAAGTTTGTCTAGAGACCTGGCTGGGAAGAAGCAGAAAAAGGCTTGTAACTTTAAAATCAACATTTCAACAAAAGGAAAGTATTAGCCACTACAAAAAGCCTTTCTACAAGCTTCCTGCTAATTAATTCCTGCTAGGAATTATGCAGAGAGGCTTCAAAAGGATTATATTACCTCTTGGTTCAGTGTGCATTTTGAAGTGATTTTAGACAGCAGCACATAGAATTCTAGACACAGGTTGCAAATTAGCAACCAAGTCTAGTCCATAGTATGTTTTATTTGTTAACGACAACAAAAAAATGGAATTGCTAATTTAAAAATGGGAAGGTATCACAAAGTAGCTAGATTTCTAGCTTCTCTTGAAAAGTCTGAGGATCTGACACTGCTGGGTCTGTATTGTTTTATAAAATGATAGGAATAGTGTTGGGAGGCGAGGCCGAGACAAATGATTGGTCTCTGCGAGGCCGAGACAATGGCTGATAGGCATTGGAAAATAGCTCACCCTAGCAGCACTTCAAAAAAAAAAAAATTCACCTGATTCTACATTTCTAATATTTCTGAGAATGGAAACACCATTAATGTAAATACATTTATTGTCATTTTGATCCCTGATACCATCAATTCTACTCATCATGTGTCTCATACCCATCCCATTCCTTCATATCTATTGTCACTATTCTGGTTCTGGCTCTCATTTCTACTTGCATGTATTATCACAACAATATCTGTGCTTGCCTGTCCAGACTCATCTTCTTTCTAACCTCTTTCATCAGTTTCATTCACTTCTCAAAATTTAGTGGATTTTTAAGACTGTTTTCTTCTTTAGTTCAAGGACTCTACAATTCAAACATAATTTCCCCCCAACTTCAAGCCTTTCTATTGTCATCTATGAGTTCTTTGTTGTTGTCACCCAGTTCTATTTATTACAGAATCTCCTGCTCCATTAGTAATTATTCTCCTCATTTGGCATGCCCTTTTCCCTCTTTTAAACATATCCAGATCTTGTCCTTTTAGGCAGTGTTTTACAAAATATGCATGATATGACTTAAGTGATAGACTGAAAAAAATTTAAGTTAATAATTATGTACAGAGGTTCACATCAGCCTAGTATTCATTATCCAAGTGTGTAGAGCAGGGTTTCTCAAATGGAGTTCTGTAGAACACTAGGGGGTTCAACAAAAGATGATGCAGAGTGACCAACATGTCCCATTAGCAATTGTTCTTTTAGTCTTGTAAAGCAGAACCACAATCATTTGGTTGAGTCCGTTATCAGTTTTTGAAGTGGAGTATAGGGAGGCTGCCACAAAAATGGCAAAAATGGTAGCTCAGTGATTAGGCATCTGCCTTTGGCCTTAATATTTTTTTAAGAAGCATGAAGGAAAAGAACAGAAATTGTCTAATTTCAGTTGAAAATAAAATCCATAGGAATTTATCTCACACTCAACCCAGAGTCTAGTAACTATGCAACAACAAAAGGCATAGGTTTCACATTAAAGAAATAAACAAACAAAAAGGAATACACTTATTTATTTTTAGCTCCAAAATACTAATTAAAATTAAAACTCATTCATAAGCCTATTAAAGTGATCATGAAACCAATACATGTATATATTAATTTTACAATTATCTTTTTCAAGCCTGATCATGCCACTCATTAAGAAAAATGCCTTCTTTCAAAGTCTTATATAAAATTGTGTCTTAGGCTATAATTTTATTTATATTGCTTTGACATGCAGTTTTATTAACTTTACTATTCAACATTGTTCATTTATGTTCATATTGAGAACATTAATTAAATTCATAAACTTTATTTAAGTAAGTCTAACAAGTTTACCTTTAGAACAATTACATCCCATTTTGGCTTAAACCAGTTATTTACCAAAAACATATTATATTTGCCTATAAGTTTTCAAATTCGTGTAAAGGAAAGAAAGATTAATTTCAAGAAAGTAAATTACTTTCTTTTTCTTTCTAAGTAAGGTTGTCTAAAAAGTCATTTTTAGTTTTAAATAGGGAGAAAAAAACCTATCCTTGTACCTACTATATATCACATATCATAATAGCCCTGCATACTCAATAGTATGATAGAAATTTGTGGTAAGACTTTTAACCCCTACTTGGGTAAGATATAAAGAAATCAAGTAGGAAATTTTAAAAAGGAAAAACTAAAGTATCTTCTATCTATACCACTAACCTTCATTGGAGTTGGTATCCTTTGTGGAGAAGAGGGAACCTACAAAGGAATAGGTTAAGAAGTTGAAGGAGCCTCGGTGTCCATCGAAAGATGAATGGATAAAGAAGATGTGGTTTATGTATACAATGGAATATTACTCAGCAATTAGAAACGACAAATACCCACCATTTGCTTCAACGTGGATGGAACTGGAGGGTATTATGCTGAGTGAAATAAGTCAATCGGAGAAGGACAAACAGTGTATGTTCTCATTCATTTGGGGAATATGAATAATAGTGAAAGGGAATATAAAGGAAGGGAAAAGAAATGTTGGGAAATATCAGGAAGGGAGACAGAACATAAAGACTCCTAACTCGGGGAAACGAACTAGGGGTGCTGGAAGGGGAGGAGGGTGGGTGTTGGAGGAGAATGGGTGACGGGCACTGAGGTGGACACTTGACGGGATGAGCACTGGGTGTTTTTCTGTAGGTTGGTAAATTGAACACCAATAAAAATTAATTAAAAAAAAAAAGAAGTTGGTTGCACAGATTCTCAAGAAACTATCATTGTTTATTTAAGTGAACATTGGCAAATATTATTGGATTATAATATCTATAATTAAATGATCTCATTGACATACCATGAGATTTAGATATTTTTATCCAGAGGTTCCCTGAAACTTGAGAATTATTTTAAGTGTTCCTCTGGTATAAAAAATTTGAGAAAGTTCTCCTAGAGTTAAAGAATGCATAGGAAATCAAGTCATCTGAACACCAAAATATTCACTGTTGAACTGAGAACTGACTTAAGCATTCTTTCCACTTGGCAAAATCCTCACTAATCAAATCTATTGGAAAGCCAAGTTACAAGTCTGAGCAAAAGAGGCAGGATTTCATGAAATCAATGAAAATAATATCTGATAGCTGCTCAAACCACATGCAAATCCACTAATAAATAAAGATCTAGAAGAATTAAATCAGTTAACTGAATGAGAGAAAACTCACAAGATAACACAATAGGTTGCCCAAAAACAATTTGAGGGACACCTAGGTAGCTCAGTGATTAGGCATCTGCTTTTTGCTCAGGTCATGATCCCAGAGTCCTGGGACTGGTCCCACATCAGGCTCCTTTGGGGAGCCTGCTTCTCCCTCTGCCTGTGTCTCCGCCTCTCTTTATGAATAAATAGATAAAATCTTTAAAAAAAAGAAAAGAAGAAAAGAAAAAATAATTTGAATATTAAAAGATAAGAGAGATCTATTTTGAAGTCTTTTAATATTTATGCTCCTGCCACAAAAGTTAAATTATTTTCTCAGAATAATACTCAATGTTCAATTAAATGTTTTGTTCATTGAAATTGTTCATAGTTGCAATAACAACTTATAATCTATTACACTTATTTTCTTAATTTAGGTGTCATTTATAAATCAAACTTTTGCATCAAAATTGAATATGAATGACTAACACTTTTTAGTTAGACTGATTTCCTTTAAGTGGCCTTTTTCTAGAATTAATTATCTTTATAATAATGAATATTTCCTGTGTAGTTTTCATGTATATTAGAAAAACAAATATATGTCAAACATAAAAGCACATCAAACCTATGATTTCATTGCTTTGATGATTTAAGACAAGGCAAAGGGATTTACCCCCCAAAATATGTCAATATATAAAAAGTATGGAGAAATAAAAATATAGATGGTTTGATAACATGGGAAAAATTGAGAACTAGAGTGCTAGAAGTTTGAGAAATACCTCCTTATGGATAAATTTAAGTCCTGCCTCTTTATTAAGCCATTCCTGAGCATATTAATCTCTCTACAGTGATCACAACTTTCTCTAAACACAGGTTTTATATCATTTGTTAGCATCTGAGTGCTCTGTGACATCTATGGGATTATCTTATCTTGGGATTTACCTCTTGATTTAGGCACTTTTCCAGAATGAATGGCTTGTTTTTCCAGTTAACATGCTAAGTTCCTTAATGATTATTATTTATCTCATTCTATCCTTCATCACATCTATCTGAGAATAATTTCCTGCCTTAAAATCATGCTGAAGTATTCTTAAAACCCAAATCTTTTTTGATGCATATAAGTGATCTATTAAAAAATTGAAAGGACCCAAAGAAAGATCTGTCTAATAATTATTATTGCTAGCTCATATATGTGCTCTATAGTTTATTAGAATATTACATATATTTGAATATAGAGCATTCAGTAGATGTTCAACGAATGTAATCTTCCTTGGAATATCTGCTGTCAGGTTCCATCCAAGCAAGCAGATACTTAAATATGACTTTCTACTCTCTCCACCAGAGGGTGCCAGTGCCTCTATGTCTCCTAGACAAGTTCCCTGGCATCTTATATGAACAGAATTCTAAGCAAACTTATCTGACTGGAAGATGAAGATGAGGATCTGGGGCTTGAGATGAAAAAGAGAATAGGCTTGGGAGTCATCTATATAATACTGGTAGTTGATGCTGCAAAAGTTCTTGAGGCTTCTGAAGAAAACAATGATTGAGGATGAAACCTTAAGAAATATCTATGTATGAAGATCAGGAAAAAGGGCAGAGAAGGAGAACACAAAAATGTTATCTTAAGGAATCCTAAAGAAGATAGTTTCAAGGATGTGCTAGTCAATGACAGTACATGTTAGTGAGAAATTGAGAAGCAAATGGACTGAGAAAAAAATGTCATTACAAATAATCAAACAGTGAGGTTAGAAACTAAATTGAGATTAGGGTATAGACTTAAAGAATGAGTGGTAAAGAGTAAGGAATAGACTCTGGTACATTCAACTTATTTGTTGAAGTTCTGTGGCAGTAACAGGAAGAAAAAAAAACAAAAAAGTTACTAGAGAAGCACCAAAGATAGGTTTAAGAAAAATCAAGATCCAACACCTTGTTTTGTCAAAAAGCCATTTCTTCAATAAGGCTAATCTTAACTTATACTATAAACACATAAAATCAATGAATTCACATTAATATATGAATGATGGTTATTTTCAGTAGTTTCCTCAAGATTTGGCACTTTTAAAACAAAGTAAATAAAAACAAAGTAGACAAATAATAATAAACCAACAGACAAAAAAAGTAGGGCTTTTATTAATCTAAGGAACTGGTAGCTAAAATTGCTAATAGAATTCATTCATTTGATAAATATTGCCCGAGCACCAACTATAGGCCAGGTAATATCATATACTTAAAAATTATAGTGATGAATCAAACAGAAAACAGGCCCTAGCCCCATGGAGTTTACACTTAGAGTGGTTGTCCTGGGGTTCAGTAGTGGAGGTAAACCAGGGTAGGGGATTGTAGAACCAATGGAAGAGGTATGCTATTTTTAAAAAGCCTCACTGATAAGGTAACATTTAAGCAAAGACCCTATAGAAGTAAGAGAGTAAATCAAGTAGACTTAAAGGCAAAGGCTCGAGACAGGCATGAGACTGATGAATGTGAAGAACAGCAAAGAAGCCAGTGTGGCTACTCCAGAATGAATGGAAGGGAAAGCAGCAGGAGATGAGGTCAGCGCAGTAGAAAGGCCAGACTGTGTAGGGCCTTAAAGACCACTGTAAGGACTTTGCTTTTTACCCTGAATGACAGGAAAACCCCGGATGGTTTTGAATATGACCCAATTCACATTTTAAAAGTATCAGTCTGGCTATTGAGCTAAAAAGAGACTAGAGGGGGAGGAGAGGGAAAAAGTGAAAGCACAGACAGTAGTTAGGAGTTTATGGTAATAATTCAGGCAAGGGATAACAGTGGCTTGGACTAGAGTGGTAGCAGCAGAATGGTTGAAATGGCTGAATTCCTGGGATATTTTAAAGGTAGAGTTGATAATATTTGCTGGAGGATTAGATGTGGAGTATGCAGAAAAAAAGAGGTCAAGGAAAACTCCAAAGTATTTGGTTTGAGTAACAGACAGATAATCTCAGCAATGAAGAAGGAAGTGTGGAAGATTAGGAGAAGAAAAGAGAGGAAAAGTTAGTAGCTTCCATTACAGCAAAAGCCAGCTATGTCGTTATTGTTCAACTTTGCCCCCACCCTCTAAAGTTATACTGGACCATTTACCAAAAAGAAGGTACCATGTCTGCCTTTTTAGCATCCTTTTCAGTGTCTGATACACAATAAGTCTTAATAAATATCTAACTCATGCAAGTGTTATTTAGACCCATTCAATGCCACTTATAATCTGGCTGTACCATAAACACCCAATCTCAGTAATCATTATTCACTGTAGGAAATTCACTCTAGATTACATCTGTTACTCCATGCTTTTAAATGCACTCACATAATATACTCATTGCTTTAAGTGTTCAATTTGGAGTGAATAATATCGGGGAGGTATAGGAGACTATCCACTAGAGGCTGGAAGAACAGAGAAATTTCTAACAGAAGCCAGAAAGAAATGTGAGAGTGAAAGCAAAGTGAGGTGAACTCTACCAATTCTGTCTCTTGTAATTCAGAGAGAAACCATCAGTTAATGGGGAACCATTTGAATTAGTGAGTACAACCAATAAAAAGGGGAGCATTTTAATTGTAGCTATTAAGAGAGAACAGTTTGAAAATTGCCTGGGAGGAAAACACAGCCATTTCACAAAGAGTGAAGATATCCTTTTAAGCTAAGAGCTAATTTTAATACGAAGAGAAGTATCTCCAGTTTTGTCAGGGCAATGAAATCTTAACAAGGTTATAAAGAAATCAGCTTAAAAGTCTATAATTTGACTGAAGCTATTGAAGGAGAATGAGATTTGGGAAATGTCTGTGAATAAAAATTACAACACTCTCCAAGACTGTAGGACAGAGACTAATTATTGTATTAATCAATTTAACTAGATTTAAAGGGAAAACTAAATGCCAGTGAGTATAATGGGTCTTCTGGATCCTATCAGAAGTCCATATAAATCATGACAGGGGAAGTAAAAAAAAGACATTGACATTATTAAAGAGGCTAGGATTGTTTTTAAGAAATGTGCCCTTAAGTAAATGATTTTAAAATATGAAAATAAAATTTCTAGAAGATAGTTGGAAATACCTAACAAAATTTAAGTGTGCATTCCCTTAGATCAAGCAAGTCCACCACTAGACATTTTTCCTACATATACATATACTTTCATAATTTCCCCAAGATATACAAAGATTATCATTGCACCTCTCTTTTTAATAGCCAGTAGCTGAAAATAATCCAAATGCCTATGTAATGGGGACTGTTGAATAAATTATAAATAATCTATGTTACAGAAAGAGATTCCATATAAGGAAAAGAAGGCATGAATAAACCATGTGGAGTTAGATTGGAATTGGTGCTATCAATATAATTTATGGTTTTTAATATATGTACATATGGATAGAAACAGAAATAGAGATGTATATACAGGTGAGATATCTAGATCTATTTATATCTATATCTATGTTTATAATTTCCTCTCCACTGAGCAAACCTGAAAGCAATGACATTACAGAATCAATGAGCACTCTTAGGACCCAGATCTTTGTTTCTAAATACCAGTCTCTCATAAAAGGAACCAGGATCCTTAAACAAATGGTTGATGCCAGAGCTAGGTAAGAGAAGATATAAGTTTAGAATATTTTGTGGTACCAGAAATTAAGAGAGTGATAAAAAAAAGTGAAGGCATGTCACGAGGACATAGGAGCTAACCTGAATAAGCTCCCCGATGGCTAAAGCTAAAAGAATTTGAACAACAAAATGAATAATGATGACATTTGATTATAACCCTCAGAATAAAAATAAAGACCCCAGAGTCATCTTGTATAAATAATGACTAAACAAATAAAAGAGAGAGGAAGAACAGCTCTTCTTCACAGAATACCAATTAATAAATGTAGAAGAATGGACATAGAAAACTGCCATTAGGCAAAACCTCATAGTAATTGCTACAGTCAAGGACCATTGATGGATGCTAAAATTAGTATGTTAGAGAATGATGACAAAAAAAGATTTGGATTGTCTCAAAGTATCTCCCTCAAGATAAAAAGATAGAAATAGTAACTCTATACAGGGTAACCTGACAGACACTATCTTAATTAACCTTGTGATCAAAATTAATCTTAGTAGGGACGCCTGGGTAGCTAGTGGTTGATGTCTGCCTTTGGCTCAGGGCATGATCCCAGTCCAGGGATGGAGTCCCGCATTTTGCTCCCTTTTAAGAGCCTGCTTCTCCCCCTGTCTATGTCTAAGTTTCTCTCTGTGTCTCTCAGAAATAAATAAATTAAATATTTTAAAAAAATTAACCTTAGTAGATATATTGACAAAAGGAACCCTGATATGAAGCCCTGACACAGGTAGAACATCACTTTAGCAGTAGTTAGATAGATCTTAAAAAATGTAAAAGCTGAGTTCAATCATTAGGAAACATCAGACAAAACCAATTTAAGGGACATTCTACAAAATATATGGCCTGGACTCTTCAAAAGTGAAAGAAAACAAAAGACTAAAGAATGATCACAGATTGAAAGAGAAATGACAACTAAATGCAATGTAGTGTCCTAGACAGAATTCTAGAACAGAAAAAGGACAATGGTGGGAAAATTGGCCAAACCTGAAAAAGGCCTATAGGTTAGTTAACAGTATTATATCAATGTTAAATTTCCTTATTTCTATAATTGTACTAGTTATATCAAATGTTAATATTAGGGGAAGTTGGATAAAGAATGTAGGAGATCTGTATGAACTACACATGAATTGTGATTTCACAAAATTTGATGAATGCTTTTATAAGACTAAAAATAATTTAATATAAAACGTGAAAAAAAATGAGATCTGTATAGATTTATATGAAAAAAATCAAGATTTATTACCATTTTTAAAAAATGAAAAAGAAAAAAGCAATGACCAGACTGGTATAATATGATCTCTTCTAAGTGATATATTCATGTACACATATACACAGAGCTATATACAATCATATATGTATATACAAAATGGGTATATAAACAACCGTTTTTTGCAAGGAAATAAAACTGTTAAAACATAATTTGGGGCAGCTCAGGTGGCTCAGTGGTTTAGCGCCGCCTTCAGCCCAGGGCATGATCCTGGAGACCCCGGATCGAGTCCCACGTTGGGCTGCATGTGGAGGGAGCCTGCATTCCATCAAGCCTGCATCTCCCTCTACCTGTGTTTCTGCTTCTCTCTCTCTCTCTCTCTCTCTCTCTCTCTCTCTGTGTTCTCATGAATAAACAAATAAAATATAAAAAAAACCCTCATAATTTGGGAGGACAGGAAGTGAAGGTAAGAAAAGCAAGTGACAGTTTTATTTTTCAGTTTCAACAATTCTGAATTAATTAATTAATTAATTAATCATTTATTTATTTATTATTTATTGGAGTTCAATTTGCCAACATATAGCATGACACCCAGTGCTCATCCCATCAAGTGCCCCCCTCAGTGCCTGTCACCCAGTCACCCCCATCCCCCGCCCACCTCCCTTTGCACCACCCCTTGTTCGTTTCCCAGAGGAAAAAAAATGAATGGGAAATATCAGAAAGGGAGACAGAACAAGTCTGAATTTCTACCAAAAAAAGGATTATAGGCAAGAAATTATGGTCCTTTTCTCAGTTTCTTTTCTATATCTCTCTATATTAAAATAAAGGAATAAAAAGTGAAAATATTTAATCTATAATATTTATCATATAATTTAAGGGTTTGCTTTTGTGAAAAAAATAATTAAGTCTTCAGTGCTATTGCTTAAATATTCTAAATAAACTATGTTCTTTTGTATATAATCTCCAGTATTCTATGATTCTGATTCACATGAGTTCTGAAATGAAAAAATTTCCCACTCACTACAGCAAACAATACAACCTAGTATTTTGTTGTAGTGAAACAAAGAACATGTAGATTATTCTTATATATTATGAAAGTTTAGCAAAGAATCACATCACTTTTTCTGTGGAGGACCACATAGTAAATATTTTATGTTTTGTGGGCCACATATCATCTCTGTCACATATTCTTCTTTTTTTTTTTTTTCTTCTTTTTTTCTAAATAGCTATTTAAAAATATAAAAACCATTCTTAGCTTATACTGGGTTCCCAACCTGAGGGATATGGACAACTTACTGCAGAATTCCAGACATTATTCTACCTCTAGGCTGAATAAATAACATATGTCAAACACTTATGTAATGATATTTCTTGAATAGCTATAGATACTTCTAGGATTAACACAAAAATTATTTTATTTTATTTATTTTTTAATAAATTTATTTTTTATTGGTGTTAAATTTGTCAACATACAGAATAACACCCAGTGCTCATCCCGTCAAGTGCCCACCTCAGTGCCTGCCATCCAGTCACCGCCAGCCCCCACCCACCTCCCCTTCCACCACCCCTAGTTGGTTTCCCAGAGTTAGGAGTCTTTCATATTCTGTCTCCCTTTCTGATATTTCCCACTCATTTTTTCTCCTTTCCCCTTTATTCCCTTTCACTATATTTTATATTCCCCAAATGAATGAGACCACATAATGTTTGTCCTCCGATTGACTTATTTCACTCAGCATAATACCCTCCAGTTCCATCCACGTCGAAGCAAATGGTGGGTATCTGTCGTTTCTAATGGCTGAGTAATATCCCATTGTATACATATCCCACATCTTCTTTATCCATTCACCTTTCGATGGACACCGAGGCTCCTTCCACAGTTTGGCTATTGTGGACATTGCTGCTATAAACATCGGGGTGCAGGTGTCCCGACGTTTCATTGCATCTGTATCTTTAGGGTAAATCCCCAGCAGTGCAATTGCTGGGTCATAGGGCAGATCTATTTTTAACTCTTTGAGGAACCTCCACACAGCTTTCCAGAGTGGCTGCACCAGTTCACATTCCTACCAACAGTGCAAGAGGGTTCCCTTTTCTCCACATCCTCTCCAACATTTGTGGTTTCCTGCCTTGCTAATTTTCGCCGTTCTCACTGGTGTGAGGTGGTATCTCATTGTGGTTTTGATTTGTATTTCCCTGATGGCAAGTGATGCAGAGCATTTTCTCATGTGCTTGTTGGCCATGTCTATGTCTTCCTCTGTGAGATTTCTGTTCATGTCTTTTGCCCATTTCATGATTGGATTGTTTGTTTCTTTGCTGTTGAGTTTAATAAGTTCTTTATAGATCTTGGAAACTAGCCCTTTATCTGATACGTCATTTGCAAATATCTTCTCCCATTCTGTAGGTTGTCTTTCAGTTTTGTTGACTGTATCCTTTGCTGTGCAAAAGCTTCTTATCTTGATGAAGTCCCAACAGTTCATTTTTGCTTTTGTTTCTCTTTCCTTCGTGGATGTATCTTGCAAGAAGTTACTGTGGTCGAGTTCAAAAAGGGTGTTGCCTGTGTTCTCCTCTAGGATTTTGATGGAATCTTGTCTCACATTTAGATCTCTCATCCATTTTGAGTTTATCTTTGTGTATGGTGAAAGAGAGTGGTCCAGTTTCATTCTTCTGCATGTGGATGTCCAATTTTCCCAGCACCATTTATTGAAGAGACTGTCTTTTTTCCAGTGGATAGCCTTTCCTCCTTTGTCGAATATTAGTTCACCATAAAGTTGAGGGTCCACTTCTGGATTTTCTATTCTGTTCCATTGATCTATGTGTCTGTTTTTGTGCCAGTACCACACTGTCTTGATGACCACAGCTTTGTAGTACAACCTGAAATCTGGCATTGTGATGCCCCCAGCTATGGTTTTCTTTTTTAAAATTCCCCTGGCTATTCGGGGTCTTTTCTGATTCCACACAAATCTTAAAATAATTTGTTCCAACTCTCTGAAGAAAGTCCATGGTATTTTGATAGGGGTTGCAATAAAATTATTTTAAAAAGCATTACTGGATTCACATAAACTTCCCATTCTCATTAATTTTCTTAATCAGTGAATAGCAAAAGTGTAACTGGTCTTATGTGGACAGTTCATTAGATGTCTTCATATTAAAAAGGACTCCTCACACAAGGACTCAGAAAATGTAACTTCCACACACTTCCTTAGAGGAATTACTTAAGGGTGCAATTCAGTCAAACAAGAAAAGAAGCCATGAGATTCAGAGGCAGTAGATAAATTCAGAGTGTAATAATGAAAAGCCCAAGAATGACACTTACACAGAAGACTTAGAAGGGGATGAGTTTACATTGAATGAGAGGAATAGAAAAAATGTGTAGATGTGACAAAGACACATTTTGTAAGGGAAAAGGGGCAATTTAAAAACTGGGAACAAAAAAGCTGAATAAGAAACTTATGTCCAAATATGAAATAATCTAAAATGTGATATGATCTTAAAGGAGTTAAAGGAGTACAAAGGAAAGAAAGATTGTTTGACCTTGATTATAGGGAAGTTCTTTGAGTGGCTCGGGAATTGTGACATTAGAATATCAAAGTAGAAAATGTCAATCTAAAAAAAAAAAAAGAAAATGTCAATCTAGTATAGAACTTGTCCCAGCAATAAAAGACTTTTATGCAATAATTCCGTAGACCGTCTTTATTGCTTTTCAATATTTGAATACTTTTGATAGCATAACTAAATAAATAAAAGGATGTATGAGCATATTATTTGATCACAGGGAGATTAAATATTGGAAGATATTGGAAGATTAAAAAATAGTAGAAAATCCCACAATACCATAAGGTAATTCTTTGAAAAACTAGTAAAATAGTAAAAAAGGTAAAATCTCTAGCAAGTTCGATGAGAGAGAAGGAAGAGAAAGAAAAAATGAAGAAAAGGCATATAACAATAATTTTAGCAAAGAAAAAGGAAATAGTGTTAAAGTATTTTTACATGATAATAATACATATAAAAAGCATTATGCCACTAAAATTGAGATGGAAAATCTTACACATCAGCAATAACCAATTAGAAAAATACAAAACATAAAAAAATACCATTCATGATAACATATGATGGATATATTATAATATATAGAGAGAGATCTGTAAAATAACAAGGCATATGCCCAAGAAAAATGTATATTACACTTATGGAGAAAATTACAAAACCTTATTGTTATGAAAAGGTTTGAGTAATAGAAAATTATGCCTTATTTGGGGATAAGAAGTGTTGATATTTCTTAAAATGCCAATTCTCCCTATATTAACATATGAGTATAATGTAAATCCAATAAAAGCTCCATCAGAGATTATCATGGAATTTGACAAAGTGATCTTAAAATTAATATTGAAGAGTAAAAAGCAAAGCACCTCATAGGAGGAGATCCCTCCTGATGTTAGCTAATGATTGCTACCCATTTTATTCTATGCTGACATTTGCCAATTCTGGAGTAGGATGATGAATGAAAGTTCTAACATATGTGTAATTGAGTCCTAGATGAGTGGAGAAAGAGAATGGGGTAAATAATATTTGAAGAAACAATAGCCAATAATTTTCCAAAATATAAATAATAAATCAATTCAGAGATTTAAGAAGCTCAGTAATCTCTGAGTAGGAAAAATACAAAGGGAATCTAGAAAAATCATGGCCACATTGTGAAAACTCAAAGCCAAGAGAATATCTTAAAAGCAATCACAGTGAAGGAAAGGCATATTAGTTTTACCATATCAACAATAAAACTGACAGCTCACTTTTCAATAGAAACTCTGCAAGTTAATGGAAACTGAAACTTCTCAGAGTGCAAACTTTCAGCATAGAATCATTTACCCAAAAGAAAATATCCTCCAAAAATGAAAACAGGACTTCTAATACTCCATCGGTGTCAACCAAGATGGAATAAGCCAATTACAGCATATCACTCACACTGATAATAACTAAAATCTCTGGACAGAAGAAGACAACCACCTAAGTACTCTGAAAAGTAAACATTAGCAAGCAGACTGTAAACTAAACTCAAAATATGGGCAATGGTCTGTAATGGGCAAGTTTCACGATCTTATTTTCTTTCTTTAACTACTACCTTTGGCTGAGGGAAGGCCCAAATGGCAGAACTGTGCTATGGGTGTTGAAAACAAAAATTCTCAGAAACAAAATATTACCGCTAGCCATGAAACCAGGAAAAGAGGCTCCTGCATGCTAGACAGTGTGTAGAGAAATACCTTCTTTCAGCCTTTTCCTTCTTTCTCTTTTCTCTCTCATCCCTACCAGTAGGTCTGGCCAGTTGGGAATTTTATGGCTGTAACATTGATGGCACAGGCACCTACAGCTCTGAGAAAAGATTCATATTTCTGGGCAAAAATTTTTTTAAATGGGCTCCCACTGCCCAAATAATGAGGTATTCCTTGGTACGTCTTTCACCTTCTTCTCTCTCATCACTTTGCCTCTCAGGTGACCCTAGTCTCACAGAATTGCATGAATATATGGGGGAATAAAACCTGAAAATTAATTATAGAAACATCTGGAAAATGCCTCTAAATATTTGGAAATTATACCTCACTGTAAATAATTTTTCGGTAAAACAAGAAGTCAAGGAGAAATGAATAAATATATTGAGCAGAGTAAAAATGAAAATAGAATATATCAAAATTTGTGGGATACAAACAAAATACTGTTTGGAGAGAAATTGTTAGTTTTAATTCTTTCACATAAAAGAAAGATTTTATATCATTATTCTAAGCTACAAAAAGAAAATCAAAACCCAAAGCTAAGAGTAAGAGAAAAATAATAAAGAATAACATATAGAATAATACCCAGTGCTCATCCTATCAAGTGCCCCCCTCAGTGCCTGTCACCCAGTCACCCCTGCCCACCTCCCCTTCCACCACCCCTAGTTCGTTTCCCAGAGTTAGGAGTCTCCCATGTTCTTTCTCCCTTTCTGATATTTCCCACTCATTTTTCTCCTTTCCCCTTTATTCCCTTTCACTATTTTTTATATTCCCCAAATGAATGAGACCATATAATGTTTGTCCTTCTCCGATTGACTTATTTCACTCAGCATAATACCCTCCAGTTCCATCTGAGGGGGCACTTGATGGGATGAGCACTGGGTGTTATTCTATATGTTGGCAAATTGAACACCAATAAAAAATAAATTTATAAAAATTAAAAAGATTCAAAATAAACACCTAGAATAAAGTACCCAGATTATTTTTAAAAAAGAATAAAAATGAGTAAAATTGAATAAAATCAAACCAAAAGTTAGTTCTTTGAAAAAAAATCAATAAAATTGACAAAACTCACAAACAGACCAAGAAACTATGGGGAAAGACACAAATTACCAGTATTAAGAGTAAAAGAGAGGAATTAATATAAACCAATATAAACATTAAAAGGAGAATAAAATATTATGAACAACTTTGTGTCCATAAATTTAAGAATTTACATAAAGTAGAACTATGCTTTGAAAGACAGAAATTACCAAAATTCTATCAGATAAAGTAGATGATAGGAATAGGCATACATCTAAAGAAATTGAATTCATAGTTCAAGACTTTCCAAAAAATAAAACAGGCCCAAAAAATTCTCACCAGTGAAGCCAATTCTGTATCAATGAACACTAAGGAAAAAATAATACCATCTCAACACTATATCTACGGGAAAATAGAAGAGAACAGTTCTCAACTCATTTTAGTAGACGAGCATTACCCTGATGCCAAAATGAAACAGCCATTACAAGAAATTTAAAAAAATGCTAATGTCCCTTAAGAAATATCCTTAAACTGCCCAAGAAAATATTAACAAATTTAATCCCGAAATATAAATTATAATAGAATAATATGATCAAGTAAAGTTTATCCCAGTAATGGAAACCTGATTCAACATTCAAAATTCAATCAATGTAATTCACCAAATCAACAAACTAAAGAAGAAAAATTACATTCACTTCAATAGATACAGATAAAGCTTTTAATGAATTCAACCTCCATTTATGATAAAAACTCTTAGAAAACTATGAAGAGAAGAACGTTTCTTTACTTGATAAAGGGTATCTACAAAAAATTTCCAACTCTTGGAAGGGGCTGAAGCTTTTTACTATTCAACTTTTCACTGTGGAATATCATATTAACTATAGGCTTTTTCCTAGTCAGAGTAATTAGGCAAGAAAAAAAGCATCTAAATTAGAAAGTAAAATTGTCTGTGTTTGCAGATGGCATGATCTTAAATGTAGAAATCCTAAATTCTCCACACACAAAAAGTTACAACTAATAAAAAATTTAGTAAAGTCCCAGAATGCAAAATCAACACACAAAACTCAATTATATATCTGTACATTTACAACTTACTCAAAACAGAAATTAAGAAAACAATTCCATTTACATTAGCATGAAAAACAATAAGATACTTAGGAATAAATTTAACCAGGTAAAAGACTTGTGCACTGAAAACTGCAAAACAAGGATGATATAAATGTTAAAAGATACAAATAAATAGGACATTCTGTGTTCTTGGGCCAGAAGAATTAATATTGTTAAAATGTTCATACTCCCCTAAATAATCTATAGATTCAATGCAATCTCTATCCGAATTCCAGTGGAATTTTTTTACAGAAATATAAAAACAATCCTAAAGTACATTTGAAAGCACAAAAGACTTCAAATAGTCAAAGCAGTTTTGGGAAAGAATAAAGCTAGAAGTATCACACTTTCTTTTTATTTATTTATTTTTATGATAGTCACAGAGAGAGAGAGACACAGGCAGAGGGAGAAGCAGGCTCCATGCACCGGGAGCCCGACGTGGGATTCGATCCCGGGTCTCCAGGATCGCGCCCTGGGCCAAAGGCAGGCGCTAAACCACTGCACCACCCAGAGATCCCAGTATCACACTTTCTGATTTCAAAACACATTACAAAGCTATAGTAAAACACTATGTACTGGTATAAAAGCAGACAGACCAGTAGAACAGAATAGACAATCCAGAAACAGGGTCATAAACATACAGTCAACTGATCTTCAACTAGGGTGCCAAGAGTGGTGCCTGGTGACTCAGTCAGTTGTCTGTGTCAGTGTCTGCCTTCTGCTAAGGTCATGATCTCAGGGTCCTGGGACAGAGCCCTCTCCCTCTGTCCATTTATGCTCTCTCTCTAAATAAATAAAATCTTTTTTTAAAAAAAAGTTGCCAAGAATATACAATGGGGAAAAGATAATCTATTCAATAAATTGTGTTGGGAAAATTGGATATCCATATACAAAAGAATGAAACTGGACCGTTATCTCACACTTTATACAAAACTCAAATAAAAATGAATTAAATACTTAAATGAAAAACCTGAAACCATAAAACTCTTAGAAAAAAGCATAGGAAAAATGTTTCTAGATATTGGACTGGGCAATGATTTCCTGGAAATGTCAAAAGCAAAACTAGACATCTCAAACTAAAAAGCTTCCACATAGCAAAGGAAACAATTTACAAAATGAAAAGACAACCTGCAATGGAAAAAATATTTTCAGATCATATATCTTATAAGAAGTTAATATCCAAAATATATAAGGCAGTCTTACAACTCAATAGGAAAAAAACCCCACAAGTAAGTCAATTTAAAAATGGGCAAAGGATGACCTGAATACATATTTCTCCAAAGAAAACAAACAAATGGCCAACCGGTATATGAAAAGGTGTGCGACATCGCTAGTCATCAGGGAAATGCAAATCAAAACCACAATGAGCTATCACCTCACACCTGTTAGGATAACTATTATTCAAAAAACAAAGGAGAAATGTTGGTGAGGATGTGAAGAAAAGGGAACCCTTGTGACTGTTGGTGGGAATGTAAATCAGTGTAGCCACGACAGAAAACAATATGGAGGTTCCTTTAAAATTAAAAATAGAATTATCATTTGATTTAATAATCTCACTTTTGAATATATAGCCAAAGGAATTGAAATCTTTGTCTTAAAGAGGTATTTGTACTCCCACCTTTATTGCAGCATTTTGCATAATAGCCTAGATCTGTAAAAAAACCTAAAAATCCATCAACAGCTAAATGGACAAAGTATATGTGGTATATAAATATAATGGAATATTATTCAGCCTTTAAAAAGAAGAAAATTCTGCCATTGTAAGGCTGAATAATATTCCACTGTATGTATAGAGCACATTTTCTTTTTTTATCGTTCAGGAAGCATTTTATCATTGCTCCAAGTTTAGGAATTTTCACTGACAGAAAATCAGCACTTTCAGAAAATCTCCCACAAAGCCCTGATCAGCTTCTGAATCTGGGTTTTCATAATATCAGTATATTTTTCTCCAATATGGACAATCCTTGCCACTATGCTTGATAGCTCCTCAGGACTGTTTTTATTTCAGAAAGAGTGGCTTCATCTAAAGGAGATAGAGGGGGCACCTGGGTGGCTCAGTGGTTGAGTGTCTGCCTTTGGCTCAGGTCATGATCCCGGGGTCCTGGGATCAAGTCCTGTATCAGGCTTCCTGCAGGGAGCCTGCTTCTCCCTCTGCCTATGTCTCTGCCTCTCTCTGTGTGTCTTTCATGAATAAATAAATAAAATCTTAAAAAAAAATAAAGATGATACAGTGGTAACTGTGCAAGGGACTTCTCCATGGTGCATGATCATCATGGTTGAAAGGCAGAAATGACTCCAGGGATATTGTTCAAGCAACAATTTTCAGCAAGCAAACTGATCAGGCTGGACATGAGGAGAGAGAACCTCTATTGCTGTCATGTCATTTAGTCTTTTCACTTTCACTGTTTGCTTACACAGGGATTCATAATGGAAGCAGCCATTTTGGGTTCCTTCAATATTTGTGCTACTCTCAGCAATTCCTTTTCTACTTGTTCCAGTTTATTCTGTTTAGATGCAGCAGAAAGAGCTGTGGCATAGCAACTTTAAATACCATATACCTGAAGAAGTGGTCTCATGTGCTTGGCAAACACCCTGACCACACATGTACTAAGGAAACACACCTGCTGGGAGAGCCCAGAAACTACTGGAGTGGCCATCTTCCCTGGGTAGCTGTAGGTCCATATACATTTTCTTTAGCCCATTAACCATTGATGGATATTTAGGTTGCTAGAATAGATGAATCTGGAGGACATTATGCTAAATGAAATAGACCAGGAACAGAAAGACAAATATTACATTATCTCATTTGCAATCTAAAATAGTTGAACAGAAACAGAGAGGTATAATGATGGTTGCCAGAGGCTTTAAGGGGAGATAAGTAGGGAAGTGTTGGTCAAAGAGTACAAAGTTTCAGTTATGCAAAATAAATAAATTTTGGAGATCTACTGTATGACATAGAGCCACATATCAACACTGTATCCTTAAAATTTTGCTAAGAGGGGGGATCTTAGGTTAAGTGCTCTTACCACTGAAAGACAAATAAACAACCCCTCCCCCCCAAAAAAACAAGGGGGTGGAGAAAACTTTTTGAGATAATTAATAAATGAGATCATGGCATTGATAGTGATGATGGTTTCATGGGTATCTAATCTCTAAATACATCTAGTTGTATACACTAATTATCTACAGCTTTTTGTCATTCTACCTCAACATGAGTGGCTTAATAAAATCCCCTGCAAATGTTATACTTATTGGTGAAAGACTGAATGCTATGTTGTTTGCAGTAATAATAAGAAACAACTTAAATGTCCATCAATGAGAACTGATAAGTAATTTAAAGATAATGAACTAGAGCTATATGTATTAGAAGAGATCTCAAAAACTAAGCAGAATAAAAATAGTTGCAGAATGATATATGTTGTCAAAATATACAAATAATATCATATATTCATTTTAGAAGTACATTGTATGTATATATACAGCATATTGTATATATACATCTGTGTGTATTATGTATATAGTATAAATAAAATAAAAGTGAGGACAAATGTAAGTAAAAAATTCACTGCTTGATGGTTACCTATGTGTTGAGATGGAGGGCAGTGGGGTTGGAAAGGAACACTCAGGTGGTTTTAACTATATCTGAGATGTCTTAAAAAAAAGATCTGAGGTAAATATATCTATATGTAAAGATTTCTTAGCCTTAATAAAGTTAATTATTGGTGAGTAGATGGTATTTATTTCATTATTCTCTATACACCTTTTATTTAGTTTGTTTTTTCCTAATAAAATTACTAAAAATGGGCACCTGGGTGGCTTAGCGGCTGAGTGTCTCCCTTTGGCTCAGGTCATGATCCCAGGGTTTTGGGATTGAGTCGCACATCGGGATCCCTGCAGGGAGCCTGCTTCTCCCTCTGCCTATGTCTCTGCTTCTCTGTGTGAAAGGCTAAAGTCTTTTTAAAAATGCTAAAAATAAAAAAGTTTTAACATGGTTATTTTAATGAAAAAGGTAACTTCTGGAGAGGGGCTAAGATAGGTAGTGGCAGAAAGGAGAAGGAGACTATTGCTTTTCATCATAACCAATTCTGCAGCATTTGATTTGTAACCTTGTTGATTAACAACTACAATTAAAAGATTTTTATTTGCTTTAATGAAAATGGTCTTTTATGAAACTGGAAAAGTTTGAGGACCACTTCACAGATTCTAAACATTTTGATGCCTCAATCTTACTTGTCTTTGTGTTCTTGAGTCTAGCTGCAGTGCCCAACACACAGAGTATAGTAAGTACATATTGATTGATTGTTGTATTTCATTTCCTAAAGATTATAGTCCACCCTGGTCTCTGTGTTCTAATCACTGGTCACAAATTTACTCCTTAGATATATCATTTAACTCTATGGTACTTCAGATTCCTTATTTTTCAGGTGTCAATAATAAAACCTGTTTTGCAAGGTTATTTTAAATGTCAAGCAAGAAAATGGATATCAATTTTCTTGAATAGTATAAAGCATATTTGAGTTGAAGAAATATAGCAGATCACTGAAAGGCTGGGAAGAATTCTCAAGGGCTCATAGTTAACATCCATAGTCCAAACTCTTCTAGAACATGTTAGTTACTAAAAAAAAAAAATAAATAAAAAAATAAAAAAATAAAAAAAAATCTTACTTCTGTATATGTGTCTTGAAGCCTCTAACTATGATTTGTTGTCTGGTGGGATAGAGGTAGCAGTTGTGATATGTGGGTTAGCAACATTATGAAAATTGGCTTCTTTAGTCATGAAAAATATTTTCTTAGGAAGAAATTTCTTAAGATGCCATGATGACACATTAGCCAGTTTTTTTGGCAAAGGTCCCATTAAGCCAGTGATAAATCTTACTATATGGCAGTAAAAAGTACACTTCTTACTTGACTTAAAACCATTTTGGCTCTAGGGCAGACCCAGCTCTCCCATGAGGGAGAGGTGGGGATGCTAAATAATTCAGAGAAGAGAAATGATTATACAAAGATATGGGGCATCTCTCCAAAGACTATGATTCTAATGGGGAACTATAAAGAGCTGGTCCAGGGAAGGAGGGAGAGGGTTAAGGAAAAAGGTCACCAAGTACTTGTTGGCACTGATTTAGTCATTTGGGTATTGAATGTAATCAATGATGAGACATGGTCCTTGCTTTCAAGGAATTTATAGGCTGTGATATAGTGACTTGGATACAACCAGCAGATTATCAACATGGAATAGAATAATGAGGCAAAAACACATGCACTAGTCATGTTGGTCACATACAAAAGCCACACTTTTAGATTGTATTATTTTTCTTATGGATGTGAAGATGGAATGTTGTTGCTAAGCTTGAAGAGTCTTTGTCCAGAAACAGCATGGACAGACAAGTCCCTTTGCCAAAGCCACTAAAATAGTGACAGTGCACACTTGGTTGTTTCTATCTCAAGTGCCCAGGAGAAGCCCAAGTGGCCTCTCTACAGGATATTCTCAGTTTATAGTTTATTGTGTTCCAAAGACTCATTTAGCATTTGGCTGTGGGAAATTTGGCACATATTTTCACATAGAAACAAAACCACAAATGGGGGTCATTTTTTAGACTGGCCCAAGAAAGTTTGTACAAATCCACTATAAATAAAAAATTGTAATACTAATAGCATGGTAGAGTCTGACTCCTATGTGTACTATCTGTATGTGTGTGTTTGTGTATTTCAAATTTGAATTGGAGATGCCAAGGTCCCCTTTCTTTTGATACAGCCCCTCACACTTTCATCTACTAGTACTGAACATGAAGATTTTCTGATCTTAAGCAATGACTGAGTGTGTATGTGTGTGCCATGAAATATACCACTCAGAAATCCTGCTACAGGGAGTGTAACTGATGATCTGCTCTAGCTGCTGCCCCTCTGCATCCACAACTGTGTTCATGATGAACTTCTATCTCCCTCGAGCTGTTTTTCCCAGTCAGTGACTAAAAATGGTGGGCAAAGTTCCTAAGGCATGCCCATTCCAGCAAGTTGCAAGACTTCTACAAATTTGGCTTGAGGACTTCCCATCAGCCTGACAGAACCTTTTCTGGAACTGTGCTATAGTCTAAGATTCCTTCTACTCTATTTTTCCTTTTTTTCTCCACAGATGTTCAACTGGTCTGAAGGCTTTCTTCCCCTTTGACAGTTCCCCTGCCCCTAATCTCTGACATAGACTAATCCTATCTTTGTGTCTGCTTCTTGACATAAACTACTACAAATAATAATGAGAATGGTCTAAGTAAGATAGGAATTTGGGACTGGCTTACTCACCATCTTGTGGGAAAAAAATACCATCTTGAGTGTGGAACATGGGTGCTAAAGATTTCACTGGTAGTAACATGACACAAGAGTCAGGTATATAGAGATGCAGCTGCAAAAGAAATGGGTTAGGGGAAGATGTCTACAAGGACAGCAGAGTTGCAGATTACTGCTATATTGCATTCAGGTTCTGAAGAAAAATAATGAGAAATTGAGAGCCATTAACAAATAACTAATGGCTAAGTGTGAGAGCCAGAGGACTTCACTGGTTGTTTATAAGGCACCCTTATATTCTGTGGTAGAAGAGCAGACAGCTAAGTAGAAAACTGAAGATCTAAGAGTTACACAGCTTCAGAGACATTTGAATGCTTAATCAAGACATGTCTATTATCATAATATCAGGGCTCTGTGTGGAAAAACCCAGTACCTTGAAGTATGGGTTAGGGACATCTGGATTGATGTCCCAGATGTTGGAGCTGAAGATGCCCTAGAGCTTACAAGGTGGCCCACTCTTCCCAAGTAAGAGGTTGCACCCATCCTGTGTTGCAAGACACTGCAGAAGCCTCTCCCTGCAAGACAGCAATTTTCCTCCTCAGAAGCTGCCCCATCTCCTCTTCTAGCTGCCAGGCTCATTACTAGAACTAAAGCCCAGCATTACCAGTTAAGGAAAGGAAGAGACTATACAGTCAAGTGTCTGGGAGAATTACCTAGCATGTATCAACAGAAGCCAGGGATATACTCCTGAAGATGTTGAATCAAGAGGGCCAGGACAAGATTGGATAATCAAGGATTCATTGACTTGGGGATGTTTTCTTAGGACAGGGGATTTAACATCTGACAAGGATCCCAGGGGATGGGGCAAACTCACTGCTAAGCTGACATTTAGTGCAGAAATGCCTGAGTTGCCCTGGCAGATGGTAGAGAGAGGAACAAGAGACTGAGAGAAGTGGACATGGTAGAATGGATATACTAATAAGGCCAGAAGACCCACCAGAGGAGTAGGCCCCATGGGAGAAGCCAAATGACACCATTCCACAAAGATCATAAGAAATGTGCTGGTGAGAGGGGCACAGCATCACTAATAAGGTTCAGTGGTGGCTCTTAGCCACAGGTCAGGTTTGGGCTTGTCAATAACCATAAAGATGGGATGATGGGGGCCAAAGAAATAGAGCCCAGGTGGTGGTATTTAACTATAAGAAGCCAAAAGGTTACAATTACGATAATGGCCAGCAAGGTGAGAGGGGCAGCCAAGAGGGCCAAACCAGCAGGGAATTGTGAAGGTAGTTAATAAAGCATGACATCCCTAGAGGCAAAAAGATGGGCAGCCAACAAGAGTGCTATTTAATATCTACAACCACAGAAATGGATGGGCAGGAAGTTGAGGATGTTTGCCCCAATAAAAAGGTCCTAATCTCTTACTAGTTCTTGATCCTGAGTCAATTTTAGGTCCAGAACCCACTGACTAAAGACATGGCCAGATATTTAGGGGGAATACTGTAGCATCATATAATGATTCTCCTTCTCCCATAAAAGTACTAGAGCCATTTAGTCAGATAATTTACACTGAAAAAAAGAAAGAACTCAGACATTTTGAGGAATATTTAGTATAGGGGCTGAGTGGACAGTGATACCTGGAGACTCAAAGTGTCAATAGGGCCCCTATTACTGATTGATTGATTTGATTTACTCCAAGAACGAGTATGGAAAATAAGGAAAAACGTTCATTCCTTGGACATGGCTACAGAAGGTAGTCTTCCATGTATAAATTCTAGAGGCAAAAACATCATTAACAAAAAGTGTTGAGTATGAGAATTACTGCTGGAAGGTTGGAATACTGAGTAGAAATTTATTAGATACCAGAGATTTCTAGGGAAAATGAAAACTGCAAGGACAGTCCTTCCATTAGGCCTCAGTAACCTAATGAGAACAGCAAAGAATTATGACTGATTAAGGAAAATCTATTTCCTCTTCTTGTAAAGGCCATTAGCTTCTACTTTGCTGCTCCCTATTTAAAAGCTTACTTTTGGTGGCCTGTTCCTGAGATTCTAGCCAAAGGTATATGAACCTTCACCCAGAGTCAAGGCTATTCTGCATGTAAGAAGTATTATAATAAATCAGTAGACACAGCAAGAATCTATTCCTTTACAGCTTAACTACTTTTCTAGCATAATATTATTTCCTTATATTTTCTTGGATTTTTTTAAAAAATTAGACTCTAGGCTTTTAGTATTCTGCAACTCAGAACCTGTGGGTTCATTTAGATACCAGAACTACCGATGCATCCCCCAGAACTCCATTAATAAAGAATAAGAGACCCACTTCTTAGATTAGCTCTCTTTCTCTAGTCCATAGGAGTAGAAAAGACTTACTCTGGCACAATATTCACAGACAATTATACTAATTACACTGGTCCTGACACTTTTAGGATATACAGTAACAACCTCCCTTGTAATTTGTAATCCCCTGCTCTAAATTCCAATTTGTTTATGGAAATTTCAGATCAAATAATCCTCATAAGACTTAACACCTCCTCTGGAAAAAGATATTTTGGCAATATGTATCAAAAGCTTTAAAAATGCATATACCCTTTGACTAAAAAACTCCACTTCTAAATATTTTCTCTGTGGAATTTACAGAACTGAATTCCAAGTACATAAGAATGTTCATTACAATAAAAAAAAGAATGTTCATCACAGCTTTGTTTAATGGTAGGGAAAGAGAGAGTAAAAGACTGGCTAAATTTCTAAGAATAGGGGAAATGGAAAATAAATCCATAGGATGGATTCAATAAATGCACTACAGAGAAACATTTTTGACATAGGAAAATATTAATATTACTAAGTGAAAAATAGATTGCAAAACAATAAATATAATTCTTTTGTTTAAAAAAATTGCTAAATAAATATTTATGTGCTTTTAAAGCTTTCTGCCTTGGCTATTGTTCTGAGCTTTCTTTCTTATTTCAGCCTTAATGGAGATCTTTCAAATTAAAACTAACAGGAAATTTTAATCATCTTTTGATGATATACATATGTACATATATATTTGAATTTTTTTTTCATTTGTATATCCATCCAGCCATCCATATACGTACCTATTCTGGTCCTTAATGTCTCCTCTGCCATCGCTATATGTATTTGTGTACACACAAAAATAATGAAGATAGAGAAGATATTAAAAACCAGAATAGAAAATAATATAATTAAATGTTAGTGCCCTGATCAACTTTCACAGTTCTCCTTGGAGAGGCTAATGTAATATTTAAGAGAAGAATTCTTATCTGCTCCACATATTTCTATCTGGTTCCTCAATGCTAAGTGATGCAAGAAAGCAGAAGCTAGAGAGCCACAGTTACTAAGCCAGTATCACCAACAACCACCCAAACAAAATGCAGCATTATGCTTAAATGATGGCATCAGGTCTCTCTCTTGTTTCTTGGCACTTGACTATATTATTAATGTGTGTTAGTGTGTGGGAGAAACCTCCTAAGTCAGCTGCACAATCAGATCAAAACTCTCAAGAGGTTCCCACTCATTCCATCCTCCACTCACCAGTTAATTGCATCCTTCTTTCTTTTAGTCATCATTACTCTGGCTGGTGAGGTGTGGGCCTGGTCAGGGGGAAAGCAGCAGGGCAGATGCTGCAGTTTTAAGTGAGATCAGATGTTGCCTTCCCTGAAGTGAGATCTGGAAAATGTCAGTTCTTAAGTAACAGGTATTGGCAGCTGAACAGTCGGCCTTCCCCACCAGCTCCAGCATTCCCTTCCCTCACAAGCAGATTTCCCTTTTTCTTTTATATCACCTCAATCTCCTTCAGCTCCTCTTTAGAGGTCATTAAGTAAGAATTTCCACTTTGTAGATCTTCATTAGACATGATTCTAAGAGTGTTGGGAATGAGAAGGTTTTGATGATATAATGCCACAAGTCTCAATAAAACACTCCCTAGTGTTGTTGGTGACCTAGAATCTTACCTGTGGAGGAAGTATAAAAGATTTCTTGGTGGAGTGGGAAAGAATGATTGGTTCCTGGCTCTTTTCTCCATATGCTGAGAGCTACAGGCAGAAACATAGCACACAAGTTTGATAAAGTCAAGGCATTAAATGGAACTGAGAGAACATTCTTCAGGTTTCCTTTCTTTTTTCTTCTGCTAGGTCTGGAACCATTCCATCACAGAATTGCAATCCAGATTGCAGAAACACACATGTGCACGTACACAGCTGATGTATGATCATCTTTATTGTGCTTGGTTTATTTGCATAATGTGCCTCTGTACATTCGAAGATTAAACTAAGTAATAGTGGGGAATGTTTGGTAGTTCTGTCTTAAATAGGATGTGGCTCCTTTCTGGGATAAAGCCCACACTGACTTAAGGGTACTTAGATGAAATATGGATCACTATGAGTGTGGGGTCAGTGCCAGTGATTCTCTAGTCTAGTTGGGGTAAATGAAGTCTGTGATGAGTCCCAACAACTCTGAGTTTAGTTGAGACTAACAATCAAATGAGTGAAACAACCTCAGAAATTAAAGCACAGAGAGACTAAGCAAGAACTAAGGAAAGAGCACTGGACTATGAGCTCTGGTCAAATCTTAACTAAGAATGCTTCATCACCTCATCCCTCTTCACTTAATACTTTCTCTAGGCAATCTGATCCATCTCTATGGCTTTATACCTACCTATACATGTTAGTATTTTATTCCCAAATTTAAATCTCTAGTCCAAGGTTTGTCTCCTGAACACCATCCATACCGGTCTTATCAATCATCTCTATGAATAATCCACAGGCATTTCAAATGGCACCTGTGAAAAAATAAACTCCTTTATTTTTCCACCCCAATAAATATTTTTTATATTCTCTGAATTGATAAATTATATAATCATTTATCAGAAATTGTGGGATTTATTCCAGGTTCTTCCCTCTTCCCTTTGGGACCAACCAAAGCTGGTCATCAAGTCTATCTTCTAAACCTTTCATAGATTTTTCCTTCCAAAGTCCCCACCACTTCTATCCTAATTCACACCACCATATCATTCACCCAAAAAACTGAGAACACAGCCTTCCCATTTAGCACCCTTCAATCTTGTCTCCATACTATAACACAGAGAGCTTTCTAAAAAGGAGATCTACACATCATCTATGTAGCAGTCTTGCCAAACATATTTAAACAGAATCTAACCATAAGGAAACAATCAGACAAATCCAGATTTAGGTGCATTCTATAAGACAACTCGTTTAGACTTTTCAAAAATACCAATGTCACAAAAAAAACCCAAAAATATAACTGAAGGGATTGTTCTAAAGAAAGACTAAAGAAAACTAAATATAAACATGATTCTTCTTTCCATCCAAAATTGATGGGGAGGGAGTGGGAATAGCTACTGTGGACATTATTAGGATAATTAGGGAAAACTACGATATGAACTATTTATTATATAATATTGAATCAATAAATGTTGAGTTTCATAGGTGTTGGAATGGTATTGTGTTTATACAGGAGAAAGTTCTTTTTTTTATTTTTAAAGATTTATTTATTTATTCATGAGAGATACAAACTGAGGGAGGCAGAGACATAGGAAGAGGGAGAAGCAGGTTACTTGCAAGGAGCCTGATGCAGGACTCGATCCTGGATCCCGGGATCATGACCTGAGCCAAAGGCAGGCACCCAACCGCTGAGCCACCCAGGCGTCCCAGAAAATTCTTAATCCTAGGAGATGCATGCTAAGGTATTTAGAGATGAAATATCATGATGTCTGCAATTTACTCTCAAACAATTCAGCAAAAAATTACATAGGTAGATGGCTAGGTGATAGAAAGAAATCAAATGTGGCAAAATGTAAACAACTGATGGATATAATCTTTCAATTTTCCCTATGGTTTTAAATTTTTCAAAATAAAAGTTGTAGGAAAAAAGAGAAAGAGAGGAGCCAATCACCATTGCTAAATGTTCTTCCAGTAGACATCTTCCATCTTGCAAAAACAACTTGAATTTCTTAGAGATTTAAAAAAATGGTAGGGAGGTCATTAAGGTTGACCTACCAAAGCCATGTACTTTCATCCCCAACACCTCTGGCAGGCTTATTTCCCAAGTACCATATCACAAGTTAATGCAAGACTTAAAAGCTATAAATGGAAGTGACTAGGTAGTTCAACAGATAAATTTGATTTAAGCCTGCCATTTTCTTTCTTTCTTTTTTTTAAAGATTTTATTTATTTATTCATGAGAGACACACACACACAGAAAGAGAGAGAGAGAGAGAGAGAGATGCAGAGACACAGGCAGAGGGAGAAGCAGGCTCCATGCAGGGAGCCCAACATGGGACTCAATCCCAGGTCTCCAGGATCAGGCCCTGGGCTGAAGGTGGCGCCAAACCACTGAGCCACCATGGCTGCCTTACCTGCCATTTTCTTTCATACAAAAGAATATGAAAACAATTACAAGCAAATTTTCATTGAATCCTCATAACAACTAAATGAGATACTTAGTTTCATTTTAGCAATCAGAAAAATGGTAAATAAATAAGAGAAAATCTAACTGAATTATGTCCCAGAATTTTTATAGCTGTCAGACCAATAAAGTGCATTATTACATGACACAGGAAGTTTGCAGAGTAAACATGTAAACCTTTTACAAACAAGATAGTTGAAGCTTTGTCTTCTAATAACATCATTAGTTTTTTGTTTATTCTCTATATCATAATTTCATTCAGCCTCACAACAAAATAAAACAAATTTTTAAACTCTATGTCAAGCCCCAGTAAAATCCTTGTTGCAGTTGGGATAACAACCTGAAAGTGACTTATGAGGGAATCCCTGTCTCCCTATCTTTTCTCTTTCCTTGTCATATCCACTTTTTACTCCTTCGGGGGGTATTACTTAACTACTTGTATTTCTTTGAGGCATAGGTCCTCTCATTTCACCAGCCTTTCCTGACGAGTGGTCTAAATCAAGAGAAATATGATGTAGCCCTTAATGCCACAGGTTTGCCTAACATAAACATATTAGATACAAAAACACCCAAGACCAAATCTATGCATATAGGAAGTCGGGTTGTCAGGATTCTGCTTCCAGGATGACTACTATGGCAAGTCCTTATCATAGTTCATCTATAAAAGGCAGTGGTTGATCAGATTATATCCAATGTCCATCTGCTCTCTGCCCTCACTGTCCATGAATCTAAGAAGTGGCATAGAGAAAGCACAAGAGAATTTGTGTAATACACTCTGGTATAAAAGAGGTTTTCCTCTTAAGAGAAATCATCTCAAAGAAGTTGTGAAAGTCAAAAAAAGATAAAGTTCCAAGTCACAGTCAAGTTTAATGATGATAAGTCACTTGTTATATCATTGTCACTGATGATATAGCAGAAATCCAAAATATGTCATCTTTGAGATTTATATCAAATTACATATGAAAATCTAAATAATATGGTGAAACAGATGTTAAGTGAGAGATTAGTTTTAAGCTGCAGGATGAGATTTAGCTCAATTTTGGTTACTGGGTAGAAAATGGATTCAGGGGCAGTGAGTAAATGCACTGATATGAATATAGCCCATGAAGGAGAAAAATTCATTTCTTAGTGTCTCATTTTCCGTCATCCGATAGATGCAGAGATAAATTATTGAAAGCTCTGAGAAAGATCAGTGTCTGAAGTCACTGACACAGAAATACCTTGAAATTATTCAATCTCTCCCTCTCTCTCTCTCTTCCAAAAAACAGAGCTACTTCCGCACATTGAAATTGATATTTGAGAGAGGTGGAATCACTTGTAATAAAGCTGAAGGAAGAAGTGCTCCCATATTATTCAACTCACTCAACATGGAAAGTGGGAACACAAATTAGGGAATGGTACTGTTTTATGCAGTTCCATTATTTTATTGAGGGAAGACTTCAGTCAGTTAGTAATCCTACTAGTACTACTTCTGTAAAAATACTAGAAAAACATTAATTTTGAAGTCCAAACCATTGCAGTTAACTTACAAAGTTTTTATCAAGAAGCTGACATCAAAGGGTAGGGAGTTGCTTGATTTGGGAGAGACTTACTAGACAGCCAAACCTTGGTTGCAAGCATGGAGGATCTCCCATAATACATGTTTTACCTTACTTTAAGCTGAAACTCTCTGAGCAGATTTTTTTTAATTACATAAAATTAAAATTGTTTCCTTCATAAGAACAAAAGTAAGGAAGAGAGGGGAGGGAAAGAGGGAGAAACAGTATATGCAGGAAGGCCAATTTAGAAAAGAGGTTCTGAGAACTGTTTACAAAGTACTCAGAAAACAGGTGATAATTCTTTCTCATAAATTAGAAGCAGAGGGCAGCCTGGGTGGCTCAGCGGTTTAGCGCCACCTTCAGCCCAGGGCGGGATCCTGGAGCCCCAGGGGTCGGTCCCCTGTCAGGCTCCCTGCATGGAGCCTGCTTCTCCCTCTGCGTGTGTCTCTGCCTCTGTGTGTGTGTGTGTGTGTGTGTGTCTCATGAATAAATAAATAAAATCTTTTAAAAATAATAAATAAATAAATAAATAAATAAATAAATAAATAAATAAATAAATTAGAAGCAGATAATTTAACAGCTGAAGAAAGTGTGCAAAGAGCTGATATGGGAAATGAAACCATAGTCAAGCACAAAGCATCGAAAATCTCTAATTCTTAGAAAAAGTTGTGCTTATCAATAACTGCTGGAAATGATTAATAAATAGCTAAATTTTTATTAGGAAGACATTTCATTTGTACTGAAATATTTATGCTTTTTTTTTCAGTCTTGCTCCTTGTTATAACTTTTGAGTTGTGTAAATAACAGTAATTGGTGGGAAAATCACAGAAACATGGTTACTATTGGGTTTCTTATATAAATAAAAATATATTTTTAAGTAAAGCATACATCAACAGGATTTTTTGCTTTAGAACTTTCACCCTAGCTGTGACATGAAAGATGGACTGAGGACTGGAAAGTGGGTTAGGGTTAGGGTTAGAAATAGAAAACAGGAGATTATTATAATACATTGACAAGAGTTAGGTTTTGATTGTTTAGATAGAGAAGATGAAAGAAAAACATAAGTTAAATGCATGTTTTCAACAGAAAAGGAGTTGTGAGATTTGTGAAATCTAAAAATACATTTGACAAATCTTAAAATAGAGAAAAAATTCTGGGAAAATTCTTTCAGGTCTATTCAAATGTTACTTTTTCAGTGAAGCCTTCTGTAAGGGAAAACAAAAAATGGCATGATAACCACACTATTTCCTTTTTCTTTTTTTTTTTTTTTTAATTAATTTTTATTGGTGTTCAACTATTTCCTTTTTCTGGGCAGATAGGAAGGTATTTCTTAGCTTCCCTTGTATTGTAGTTAAGGGTGGGAAGACATGACTTAGTTTTGCAAATGAGAACATAAGCAGGAGATATGTGTTACTTACAGGTCAAATATCTATTGGCTATTGGTCTACCTCTATTTGTCTCTACCCTTAGAAACTATATTGCAGGGATGCCTGGGTGGCTCAGAAGTTGAGCATCTGCCTTTGGCTCAGGGCATGATCCTGAAGTCCTGGAGTCAAGTCCTGCAGTGGGCTCCCCACAGGGAGCCTGCTTCTCCCTCTGCCTATGTTTATGCCTCTCTCTCTCTCATTAATAAATAAATAAAATCTTGGAAAAAAAAAGAAACTATATGGCAATGTGGTAGCATCAAATTATGGAGGAAGCCTGGAATCCTGAATTGCTGAATGGAGTAATGAATCACCTATATCAGACTTCCCCTGAGCAAAAAGTAAACTTTTGTTGGGCTAAAACCACTGGTATTTAGATTTATTACTACAGCACAGCATTGCCTATTTTTTTAAATTTAATTTAATTATTTTATTTTATTTTATTTTATTGGAGTTCAATTTGCCAACATATAGCATAACACCCAGCACTCATTCCATCAAGTGCCCCCCTCAGTGCCTGTCACCCAGTCACCCCCACCCCCACCCCCTGCCCACCTCCCTTTCCACCACCCCTTGTTCGTTTCCCAGAGTTAGGAGTCTCTCATGTTCTGTCACCCTCTCTGATATTTCCCACTCATTTTTTCTCCTTTCCCCTTTATTCCCTTTCACTAATTTTTATATTCCCCAATGAATGAGACCATATAATGTTGTCCTTCTCTGACTGACTTATTTCACTCAGCATAATACCCTCCAGTTCCATTCACATCGAAGCAAATGGTGGGTATCTGTCGTTTCTAATGGCTGAGTAATATCCCATTGTATACATATCCCACATCTTCTTTATCCATTCACCTTTCGATGGACACCGAGGCTCCTTCCACAGTTTGGCTATTGTGGACATTGCTGCTATAAACATCGGGATGCAGGTGTCCCGGCGTTTCATTGCATCTGTATCTTTGGGGTAAATTTCCAGCAGTGCAATTGCTGGGTCGTAGAGCAGTGTTTATTTTGAATATATATCTTCTCTGGCCACTCTATCTAAAATTTCCTCTGACCCTCTCTCCACACAAAAACCCAAACACACACATACACACTTACCATCCCTACTTTTTTCCTCTTTTAGCACTTATCACTCTATAATTTATAATGCACTTTATGTATTTATCTTACTTATTATTTCTCCCAGAATGCCTTCCATGGGGGCTGGGTCTGTTTATGTATGTTTGCTTCACTGTTATAAGCCCAGTGATACAGTGCTTGGAACATGGTAGGCACTCAAGAGATATTTGTTGGGTGAATGAATAGAAAGATAAGTTTAGTTGTGTCTGAAAAACAGTGAGACTTTTGAATAGAGAGGTACTAAGATATATCTGTGAATTCAAGTATGAGAGACCCATCCATAGACACATATTTGGGACACATCAGCATAGTTGGAGGGGTCATAGTTGAAGTCATAGAAATGAGTTTACTCAGAGATGAGTGTTGCAGGTTGGGTTTTTCAAGAGCAAAAGCTGAGACAAAGTCTGAGTGTTTATTAAGGATCAATACCTTTCAAAGAAAGGGAAGTAAGTGCATTGGACAGAGAAAAAGTTAAACTGCAGTGCAAGCTGAATATGCCTCAGCCAACCTGATGGGGAGCTCTGAAGCAAATATTGCCTGTCAGTGTTGTCCTGCATCAGACCAGAATGGTTGGGCCTAATACCCCCCACTCATTCAATCACTGATGTGTGTGCCCTGAGAAGGACTGACCTTGAATGAGGAGAATCCTAAATGAGACAACAGCTGACCTCACTCTCCAAAGCTAGGTGCTAAGCACTTCTCTGAAGTAAAATCTGAGCAATATATCTACATATCTACCACAAATGAAAAAGAAGAAAAGGCTAATGGTTAGGGTTGCCAGATTTAATAAATATGAACACAAATAATGTTATTTCATTAATACACACCTGTCCCATGTAGTATTTGGTATATACTTATACTAAAAATTATTCGCTGTTTATATGAAATTCAAATTTAGCTGGGTGTCCTGTATTTTATCTGGCAACTCTTCTAAGGATTGAATCTTAGAGTAAAGCCACAGTTGTCAGAAAAAAAGTTAAGTAGAATTGTTATAAAGAGATAAGAGGGAGTCACAGAATGATCCAAGAACCAAAATGAAGTAATAGTAATGAGATCTAAGGAAGGAGGTGATTTTTTAAAATAATAAGATGATGATAGAATAGAGAACCTTGAAAAGTGGAGAAGGTAGATAAAAGAAGATAAAGACTGAGAATTACTTCAGTTATTTAGAAACTAGGGATAATAAAGTCTCAAAAAATAATGGAATCCAATGTCAAATGACACTGAAAAGCAGAACACAGCTAAAAGATTTGGGGTTGGAAGGACCTCAGACCATGAGGTATATCAAATTAGATGTGGCAGGGCATGCCTTGCCACAAGATGGCACTCATAGTTCCACTTTTTCAGAGTTTCTATCAAACATTCTGCAAATTTTTTATTGTCCTAGAACAAAGAGAATATCTTATGTTTCACAACTTTACATATAGTTTATGTTTCATGGTCTATCATTTTCCCACAGCTTGTCATTGTTTTCCCTTTAGAATATAAAGACATAAAGAATATCAGAATTGATTGGCAGGGGTGGGCAGGGGCAGCATTAAGACCTGGAGGAGAGAGCAAATGTAATGCTATTGCAGATACTCAGTATAAAGCTTTAACAGAAGGCTGTTGGATTTGGTCAACAGATAACGATTGAGCTTCAAGAAAAATAATACTTTTGAAGATGGAAATCGGATTGTCTGGTGTTGAGGACTCACAATGTGCTTTGAAAGTAGACAGACTATGTGTTTAGCACATCTGCTGTGAAAGATTGGAGGGGAGCCAGGGCAACTTTTTAAGGAACTTCTCAAATATGGATTTGTTTGCCTTATTCATAAGATTCAAATATTCTACCAAGATACCTGTTCAATGGCAGTTGACCTCACAATATCTCTGCACAAATGCATCTGTGCTGCAGAGATACTTCGACTTAACTAAATTACTCCATTAGTCCCCCAATATTATAGCACTTATTCTTTTCAAAATAATTTCCTATTTTTCATATTATATTGCTCATAGTGTGAATATTTGAATAGAGGCCTACAGAGATGACAAGATTTGCCTCACTTTGCACAGCTAGATAGAAACAGATCCATGGACCAGTTTTCTGATGCCTAATTCCATATCCCTTCTACTGAATTATTCTTTTGTCATTTGATTTCTAGTTCAAGTTTTCCACATATCTAATTTTATTTTTCCTGCCATGCATAAAATGAGAATGGTTCTTTGAAATTACCCTGTTTTGATTAGTTTCTATGCTATCTCATATCTCTAATAGTTAAAACCTATCTGTCTCCAGAAAAGTATGGGAAGAAATATGCTCATTATCATCTCTGCTTTCTACAAAACTAAGTATAACTCTGAGCTGAACATAAAAGAACTTATAAATTGATGTACCATACCACTGAAGAGGTAAACCCCTGTGCCTGTTGTTTTGGGTGTATAGGGATTTCCACTAAAATACAGTCTCACCACACAATCCAAAACAGTTTTCTTTTCAGCCAATAAGTAATCATTAGCGATTTCTTTTTCTCTTTGTTTATTATCAAGGTTAAAACATTATCAATATCTATATTTACGTAAAAATCTGTTTGATCCCTTTAAACATAAAGAAGAGTGAAATGAAGACAATTTTGGCTTTGTTTCTCCCATTTACCTCCTCCTTCACCCCAAACAGAAAAAAGGGCAGAGGGGCTTCTATAGCTAATTCACCAATAACTCCATATAAGCTTAAAAAAAAAAAAAAGGAAAACTTCGAACTTGTTTTGTGGCTAGGCCTCCATGGGAGAACAGCCTTCATACTGAGTTGGAAAGAATAAAGGGTATTTTTGAACTTACAAGTGTCTGAAAACATCATGTCTGTAAAGTGCGGTTGGCATTTTTATGTATTTAAAAGAGTCTAATGAAGCCCAGGTCCTTACAAATTCAAAAAAAAAAAAAAAAAAAAGAAGAATGGGACATGGTTCCTGCCACCCAGGGGTCAGAGTGGTGGTTATTGCTCCAACCAATTGTACAAAGGAGACCTGTCATGTATAGATAGCTTCACAGTCTTGCATTAGCAAGAACACCATGAAGACTGGCCCTTACCCAAAGAATTTACTCAGAGAGACATTTAATATGGAGTAAATACAGCGTCAAAGAGAATAGCTTTGAAGAAGGGCTTTGAAAAGGTCGGAAGAAGATGAAATGAGGAATGTTGTTACTTAGTGCCTTTATTAAACAAATGCCTGCCGTAGCTCTTCTCCAGCACATCTCAAAATGTGGAAAAGCAATAATGACATGCCCACTTCACAGACAAAAAAGTTATTTGGAATGTGAAATTTTTCATCAGAATGAGCCCTCAGGCCAATGGATTGTTCTTAGAATGTGGGAATGCCATATTTCCACCAGCCTGGAGTCTTGCCTTCTCTCAGGGACATATACTATTTCACGAACACTCCAGGATAGTTTGGATTTTAGATATTCTCCCCTGTCATACCAGTTAAGATTGGAAACTATTCTCCCTAATCCTCATATCATGTCCTAGCTCTTCACACCTTTGCTATAGGTAGAAAGCAAACAATCACTGCTACCACTATAGCAGAAAGCACCTTAGGTGTTAACTCTTTTGGAGTAATGGACACTTTCTAGTATAAAATCAACTGGGCGAGTGATGTTGAACAAATTTTGCAGTTACACATAACATCACTCCCTGCAATCTATTTCTTTTTCTGCTGCTATTCATCTCTAGTCTTTTTACATATAAGTATATTCATCCATTTGACAAATATTACCAAGCACCTGCTATCTATCAGGTATTGTTCTAGGCAACGGGTTTATAGCAGTCTAAGACAAAGTCCTTGCTTTCATGGCCCTAAATTCTAAATAGGTAGGAAACAAAGAGTGGGAGTGAGGGAGATGACAGGTAATAAATAAACATAAATTCATGTAGTGGGAAGTTTTATGAAGACAAGAAATCAGGTTAATGTAATTGAAACTGTAGAGAATGACTTTTGTTTGAGTAGTCAGAAGCTCTGCCCTCAGGTGGGGTTAGGAAGTATCACATTTGAGCCAGGGCCAACCTTACACAGATCTAGGAAGAGAATGTTGTAGGCAGAAAAAATGACAGGTACAAAAGTTCTGAGACAGAATAAGCTTGAAATGTTTGAAGAACAAAATAGGGCTAAGGTTGTTGAATGCTATGAAAGGTAGGACATGAGTTCTGAGAGATCCAAGAGGCACACTGGTACTGTTAAGTCTAAGTTATACATGGGAGATCTCAAAAACTGTGAAGTGTTTTTTTTTTAAAAAAAGTCCTAAGTATTTTAGTGTGTGTTTCCTAAAGTCAAGGACAACTGTGAAAGTACAATTATCAAAATCAAGAAAATTTCACTAACATATCCAATTATCAAAATCAGAAAATAACATTGATATAATATTATTATCTAATTTGCCCTACTTAAATTTTACTATTGGTCCCAAAAGTGTTTTTTTTTTTAGAAATTTTATTCATCTGACCCACGATCACACATTTCATTTAATTTTCATGCCCCTTTAGTCTTCTCTAACCTGGAACTTTCCTTATTCTTTCCTTGTCTTTCACGAATATATTTTTTAAAGTACCAGCCATTTATTTCACAATATGCCCTTAAATTTAGGTTTGTTTGATATTTCCTTGAAATTAGATTCTGGTTTTTCAGGTTATGAAGCTTATGCTTTTTATTTAAATATACCAGGAAGCACACAACATCAATCAGTTTGTTCCATTACTAGTATGCAAGAGGAATATGATGGAAAAAATGCAGTTTTGCTAGGGGGAGATCAATGTATGTTTATGCTTTAGATGGTAGCAAAAAAATAATGTCAATTCTAAAAATAGAAGTATAATGTAGACAAATTCTGAATTAAATGCAAATGCAAGAAAGCTTTTCTCACTTGCTCAAATCCTGAATACAGAGCTTGAAGAAAACCTCAGGAATCTCTAAAACATTAAAGAAGAATGAGATGGAAAACACAATGTGAGTTATTAATAAGGACAAAGGTATGTTAGCAAACTTTCAACAAATAAGAATAACTGTGATTTTTAAATTTTTATTTATTTATTTATTTTTGATAGTCACACAGAGAGAGAGAGAGAGAAGCAGAGACACAGGCAGAGGGAGAAGCAGGCTCCATGCACCGGGAGCCCGACGTGGGATTCGATCCCGGGTCTCCAGGATCGCGCCCTGGGCCAAAGGCAGGAGCCAAACCACTGCGCCACCCAGGGATCCCGAATAACTGTGATTTTGAATATAAATTTATACAGCTTAAATAAAATAAACTGAATATTTAGATAAATAAGTAAGTTGCTTTTACATAGGCAATGTGAAAAGGAGTAGTTGAGCATTGAAGAAACTGAAATGAGTACACACCCAGTGGCAATCACAAGGGTCTCCACTGTAGTATAGCTTCCCTTTGATTGTAGTATAGTATAGTATAGTATAGTATAGTATAGTATAGTATAGTATATCTTGTTTACCATAAATACTAGCCAAAAGCAAACAAGTAAGAACGGTGTGGTTTGAAATGTTGTCACTAGGAAAAATGGAGAAAAAAAAAGACCAGCAAATACAAAACCTATATAGAAAATATAAAGAATGAGAGTGGGTATAGATTAAGCAAGAAGTTCCATAATGTGAATTTAACTAGACCACTAGATCCTAAGGGCCTTAAAGGCATGGGGCATGGTCGTTCTCTGGTTTTAGTTTTCTTTATCAATGTCTGTCTTAAAATATCATATCTAGAAATCAAATTCTGTCTATGACCTCGCACATACAAAATGACCGCTACTTCTTTTTTTATTTCTATACTTCTATTAGTGCTAAAGTTAACATATCTAATCTGTAGAATTTTAGAGATGAAGAAGAACCAAGACAGTAATTTCGTTCAGTTCTCTCTTTTCAAATGAGAAAAATTAAGTGATTAAAGTTAATTGACTTGCCAAAAGTTACCCAACAGTGATACTACAAGAGGGCAAACAGTTCAGGCTTAGAACCCCAAACTGCTGGCAAAGGAGACATTCAAATATCACTATTAATACAATATCACTTATTTTTCAAATAAGTAGGCTGTCATGTGACTATCATATGACATGTAGTTTGTTTCCCTATTTCTCATGCTTTAGAAAAGAAGTTGCATACATTCAAATTTACCTTTAAGGAATCTTAATTTTTGAAAAGCTTTTGATTTTGGAAAATGTCAAATGTATACAAATTAAATAGAATATAATGAATCCCCATGTACCTATAATCTAGCTTTAATATATTCAAAATTCTGCCATTCTTCTTTATCGTAGTAAAATACACATGACATAAAATTACCATGTTAACCACATTTAGATCAGTGTTTAGTACATATATTTAGTACAGATCAGTGGCTTTTAGTACATTCACATGTTGTGTCTGCCATTCTCATATCAGCTAAATCTCCACCCACTCCTCACCTATCCCTCCATGATTATGAGAATTTCACTTTTTTTTTTTAAAGATTTTATTTATTTATTCATGTGTGAAGGAGAGAGAGAGAGAGAGAGAGGCAGAGACACAGGCAGAGGGAGAAGCAGGCTCCATGCAGTGAGCCTGATGTGGGATTTGATCCTGGGTCTCCAGGATCACGCCCTGGGCTGAAGGCAGGCACTTAACCGCTGAGCCACCCAGGGATCCCGAGAATTTCACTTTTTAAATCAGATATCTAACACCTCAGTTTTCATCCAAATTCACATGACTTTTTTGTTCTAATCTTCAGTTCCTTTTCCATGAACGTCATAACATCTCTCTCAAAGTTGTAGAGTTTAAAGAATGCACTGCAGTATCACATAATAGGCACTAAGTAACTGTTAGTTCATTCACCCACCCATTCATATGGTAATACTGTTCCCAAAGGAGCTGTGCTGATAACACAATGGATTCCATTTCACTGATGTGATGACTCTCAATTTTATTTGTATTTTCTTGACATTTCTTCATTATTCCTTTGTACCTTATCTAGGTGGGACCTACGAACCTAATTAAGTTTCCAATATGATAATGATCTTTGTAGAAAAGTAACAAAAGTTCTTTATAGCTTAGTGATAGTATTTAATTATAACAGTAATAAAACAAGCTCCAGTAGACTAAGTGAGGAATTTCTCAATTTATTGCAGCCCCTTATTCTAGTGTATTGGCAGGCAAATCAAAAACACCTTTGACTTCCCTTTAATGGATGAATTACTATGGAGGACATGGGAAAGCGTGGACTCTCCTTCTGGGTCATTACTCTGACTACACTCTCTGGTCTCTCATAGATTCTTCTTAGCTTCACTTTATCCTTCTGCATACTAAGTGCGGAAATATTTTAATACCTATTCCTCAGTCTTGAGTTTCTTTACTATCTCCAATAGATAATTCATTTATATGGTTTTGGTCTATATGTCCCTATGAACTGCTGTGAAGTTAACATCTTTAGTCAACAGTTCTCTGACCTCAAGAATCTTATGAACTTGCCATCATAACCCCAAAATATTTCTCCCTTCCAGAAATTCTGTTTCTATTTATGGAGCTATCACCCTTTTGGTCATTCTATCTAAAACTAGAGCCTCAAAAAACAAAAACAAAAACAAAAAAACAAAAAACTAGAGCCTCATTCTTAACTTTTTAAATCCCTTAACCCCTATACCAAATTCAAGTCCACAGAAGAGTGATTCTTCCTTCAAAATATCTCTTTCATTTGCTCCACACTTTTCCCAACTCCACTAATTGGGGACATTACAATTACACAATCTAATTAATGCAACAGCTCATATGGTCAATCAAATATAATTTCTAGCATATAATGCTTAACCAAGAGGCAAGAACTCTAAACTCTTCTAGAAATTAAGTGAGAGTCAGGCAGCCCTTCAAATAACACTTTTTTTTAAGCTTAAAAAGACACAAATCCTTTGTTTTAGCCAGAGAAAAACAAAGTTTTCTTTATTGGTAAAGCATGTTATAACTAGGTCTGAATAATGCAAACATCTGATAATCTTCAGAGAAATCACACCGAAGAAAGTCTGAGTGCAATCTGGGCCCTCTCAAATATAGCTCACATTTCCCTAATTTTACAGTCTCTTTATAAAAACTTGTATTCCCATTATTACATTTAGAGAGCCCTTCAAAGGTGCCATAAAGTTCCAGTCTTGATAATCTCCAATTAGTGTCCTAGCTACATGACTCTAAATTCCAGTTTACTAGCTTAACATGCAAGTTAGAGCTTATCTTAACTGAGAACATTTATCTCTAATGACTGGTTTCCATTCCCAGCCCCCAGCTATACAAAACAGCTAACTTCCAGATTGTAGTTTTCTGCTTAGTTTTTCTTTTTGCATTCCAGTATAATCCAGATATCTACCTTCCCAGGTGACTCTTCTATCAGAGAATACCCCAATTGATACTCACTCCGGTGCTCTGGGGCTCAAAGTTTTGATAACATACATGCACAGATACATTTATAAATATATCTACGATGATCACATTTGTTTAATAAAATCTTAGACATAATCTTAATGCCTCTATGTAAATGGGTAGTAGAGTGGGTGAGTGTATAGATAAAACAAAATTGCCGTAAATTGTTAATTGCTAAAACTGAATGATGGGTTCATTATATAATCCTCTCTGGTTTCTTTGCATGTTTAAAATTTTTTCCATAAATTAAAAAAATTAAGTTATATATCTGTTGTGAATATGATGTAACAATAGAAACAACACTGATCAATCTGTACTCACAGAAATAGAGCTATGATATGTGCTAAGTGAAAAAGAGCAAGTTAATAAACAATAAGTATGATATAGCTCCATTCTGAGGTTTTTAAAGCTCTCTGTGCATTTATGG
Organism: Vulpes vulpes; assembly: GCF_048418805.1. Lineage (NCBI taxonomy): Eukaryota > Metazoa > Chordata > Mammalia > Carnivora > Canidae > Vulpes > Vulpes vulpes. The sequence goes on from NC_132794.1 coordinate 89,278,451, forward strand.
GTATATAAATTTGCATATCCACAGATAAAGGCCTGGACAGAGACCTACCATACTGACAGCTAACCCTGGTAATTAGGTTCGGATAGAATTGGATGATCATATCTTACTCTATATGTTGCAATAAGGTTTGAATTTTTATCAGCATCTAGGAATATAAAAATATAGAAAATAATAATTATATTAATATCTAAAATCTTTAGTGCCACAGGGACTTGGAGACATATTCTTAGGAGTACTGAATACTAAGAAATACTAGAGGTATATGACTATACTTCAAAGCATGCTACATGCTAAAGGTAAAATCCATTTATGTGACCTACTCTCTCAAGGCATTGACTTTAATTAAGAGCTTTTCCTACTAACCTTATCTGGGACTGCCTTCTGTTACTTCTTGGCAAGGTTTTACTTAATTCTTTGATCTTTTTTTGTTATAGGCAGAACAGATGGAGGAAAACCATAAAAGATTTTTTTTTGTCCCTTAGTTGGGTCCAAATTCATAATTTTCTTCAAAATCCTGATTGAAGTAAATTTGTGTTTCCATGGCAACCAGTAGCTACTACCTTTCAGCTTGAACCAAAAATACTCCTACTACTTCCCTATTTTTGCTAAGGGATCTGTTTCTCTCACTGATTTTGTACCTACTAATTCTTATAAACTTCAGGTACTATCTTCTCTGACTTTCTCTACTTCCCCACCTATACGTGGGTCTTGTGCCTTCCTTTATCATAACACTTGCCATATTATACTAAAGCTGTTTACTAATCTGCCTCCCCCATAAAACTGCAAGATGAAGTCAACCAGGGGTGTGGATCCAGGTTTTGTGGGACCTGAAACTAGTACAACATTGGAAGCTTTCTTTAAAAATATAAATTATAAATACAAAATTATGTATAAATGTCTATTTAAAATGAAAAGAGAAATCACAACAGATTATTGAAGCTTTAGAGATTAAGATCTCTCTCTTCTGAAACTTCTTTAGACAATTCACTAGATAACCTCACATGGAAACATCTTGATTGCAGCCTGGCTTTCCCGTCCCATTACAAGCACTCACAAGGGTCTCTGTAAATGATGCATCCCAAAATCTAAGCTTCATTAGCTTCACGATAAACCTATGTCTGGCTTCTTCATGCTGAATTCTCAGCAATTCTGAATCAGCCTAATGACTTACACATATTAGTCTTCAAAATAAAGTTGCAATACATGAGAACAAGCATGGATTAGGATTAATCCTCCTTTTACCAAATCCTTGATACAAACCCTTCAATGGACTCTCATTATTCTTGATAATATCAAGACTACTGCATAATCTAGCTCTTTCCTTCCTCTCCAATAGCCTCTTGAACTCTTCTTTATATACCCAGCTGCACTAATCTTCTTTCCTAGCCTCAGAACCTGTCCATAGGTAGTTCCTTCTGTCTAGACACTCATCTTATCCTCTACCTCATTTCAAATGCTACTTTGTTAGTATTTCTCAAAACATTTTTCATGATTGCAATTACAGAGTTGTGTAAAAAGCAGTTTAGTATCTATTTTTGCTACTGGAATATAAACTTTATGATGATAGAGGTCACGGTGTTTGTTTATCTTCCCTCTAGTTTAACACAATGCAGGGTACAGAGTAGGAGCTCAAAAAATATTTGTAGAATTAATGAAGAAATGAATGAGAATGAGTGCCTAAGAGGATACAATTCTTAGTATTTATTGAAGGGCATGAAGTGTCTAAGTTCAAAGATATCCACTGGCCAAAAGGAACAATGAAAATTGTGTTATAGGGTTAATAATTTTTGCTCGCTCTATGCTAGGTTTTTCAGTAAACTCTTTAAATGTAGTTGTCTCATTTGATCCTCGGAACAACTTCATAGGCAAGTAGATATTAGAATCAGCTTGTTAATTTCCACAAAAATCCTGCTGGATTTTGACTATAATTGCATTCACTCAACAGATCACTCTAGAGAGCAGACTAACATTTTAACAACGAGTATTATAAACCATGAACACAGCAAGTATCTTAATTTATTCAGGATTCTTTGATCTATTTTATCTCTGTTTTGTAGTTTTCAGCATGAAAATCCTACACATATGTTAGAGTTACACCTAATTGTTACATAGTTTGGGGTGCTGCTGTAAATAATACTATTTTTAAATTTTCAATTGCCAATTGTTCATTATTGGGATATAGAAATACAGTTTTTTAAATTAACCTGTATTCTGTAATCTTGTAAGACACACTTATCACTTCCTGTGGTATTTTTATGGATTCTTTGGAATTTTCTATACAATCATGTTCTTTGTGAATACAGACAATTTTACTTATTCTTTATCAATCTGTATGCCTTTATTTATTTTCCTTGCTTATTTCTCTCCCGAATAGAAGTGTTTAAAATGAACATCCTAGCTTTGTTCTGTATGCAAGGGGAAAACATTTAGTCTTCTGCCACGAATTATTAGTGTTTTTTGAACATGTTCTTTATCAAATTGAGGAAATTCTCTTGTATTCCTAGTTTGCTGGAAGTTTTCATCATTAATGATGTGGAATATGTTGAATGATTCTTCTGTATCTTTTGAGATAATCACATGGTACTTCTTTTCTTTTTAAATATTAATTCTAGTATAGTTAACAAACAGTATTGTATTGGTTTCAACAGTAAAATATAGTGATTCAAAAATTCTATACATTACATAGTGATCATCTTGATAAGTGTACTCTTAATTCCCTTTACCTATTTTACCCAACCATACACCTTATCTCCCTTTTCATAATCAATAGTTTGTTCTCTATAGTTTGTGTCTTTTTTTTCTTTTGGATGCCTTTTGTTTCTTTTGTGTGTGTGTAACTGCTATGGCTAGGACTTCCAGCACTATTTGAATAAAGGTGATGAGAGTGAACATCCTTTTCTTGTTCTGATGTTAGGGGAAAAGCTCTCAGTTTTCACCATTGAGTACAATGTTAGCTGTGGTTTTTAATATGCAGCCTTCATTATTTTGAGGTGTGTTTTCTCTATACCTAATCTGTTGAGGATTTTTATCATTAATGGATGTTGTACTTTGTCAAATGCTTTTTCTGCATCTATTGAAATGATTATATGATTTTTAGCCTTTCTCTTATTGACTGATATACCACATTGATTGATTTATGAATATTGAGCCACTTTTACATCCCAAGAATAAATCCCACTTGATTGTGGTGAATGTTTTTTTAATGTATTATTGTATTTGGTTTGCTAATATTTTGTTTAAGGATTTTTTGCATCTATGTTCATCAGAAATATTGTCCTGCATTTGGGGAATATAAATAATAGTGAAAGGGAATATAAGGGAAGGGAGAAGAAATGTGTGGGAAATATCAGAAAGGGAGACAGAACATAAAGACTCCTAACTCTGGGAAACGAACTAGGGGTGGTGGAAGGGGAGGAGGGCGGGGGGTGGGGGTGAATGGGTGACAGGCACTGAGGGGGGCACTTGACGGGATGAGCACTGGGTGTTATTCTGTATGTTGGTAAATTGAACACCAATAAAAAATAAATTTATTTTTTTAAAAAAAGAAATACTGTCCTGTAGTATTTTTTTGTTGTAGTGTCTCTATCTGATTTTGGTATCAGAGTAATGCTGGCCTCATAGAATGCATTTGGAAGCTGTCCTTTCTCTTCCAATTTTTAGAAAGCTTTGAGAAGAATAAGTACTAAATTTTCTTGAAATTTTTGGCAATGTTTGCCTGTGAAGCCCTCTGGTCCTGAACTTTTGTTTATTGGTAGTTTTTTAAATTATAGACTCAATTTCATGGCTGGTAATCAATCTGTTCAAAATTTCTATTCCTTCATGATTAAGTTTTGGGAGGTTAAATATTTCTAGAAATTTATCCATTTCCTGTATGTTGTCCAATGGGTGACATAATTTTCCACAAAATTTTCTTATAATCCTTTGTATTTCTCTCTTGTCGCTTGTTATTTCTCTTCTTTCATTTCTGATTTCATTTATAAATGAGTTCTCTTTCACAATGACTCTAACTAAAGGTTTATCAATTTTGTTGATCTTTCCCAAGAATCAGATCCTTATTATTTCCTTCCTTCTACTGGTTTTGGGGTTTCTTTTTTCTTTTTCTAGCTCCATTAGGTATAATGGCAAGTTGTTTATTTAAGATTTTTCTTGCTTCTTGAGTTAGGCTGAATTGATATAAATTTCCCTCTTAAGAACATTTTTTGCTGCATCTCAAAGATTTTGGATTGTTCTGTTTTCATTTTCATTTGTCTCCATGGTTTTTTTTTTTAATTTCCTCTTTGGTTTCTTCCTTTAACCATTCATTGTGTGATAGCATGTTTTTTAACCTCTATATATTTGTGACTTTTTCTTGTGATCAATTTATAGTTTCAAACAATTATGATCAGAAAAGATGCATGGTAAGACTTTGATCTTTTTGAATCTGTTAAGACTTATTTTGTGGCCTAATATGTGAACCATTCTGGAAAATGTTCTTCATGTACTGCCATTTAGGATGGATTGTTTTTAATCCATCTGATCCAATGTGTCATTCAAAGCCAGTTTCCCTATTGATTTTCTGTTTGTATGATCTAACCACTGATGTAAGTGGGGTGTTAAAGTGTTCTACTATTATTGTATTACTAGCAATTACTTCCTTTATGTTTGTTATTAACTGTTCTATTTGGGTATTTGGGTGTTCCCATGTTGGGTGCCTAAGTATTTACCATTATTATATCTTCTTATTAGATTGTTCCCTTAATGATTATATAGTGTCCTTCTTTGGGTCTTGTTACAGTCATTGTTTTGATGTCTGTTTTGCCTGATATAAGTATTGCTTTCCTTTCACTAACATTTTTATGGTAAAAGTTTCTCCATCCCCTCACTTTCAATCTGCATGTATTGTTAGGTTTCAAGTGAGTTTCTTGTAGGCAGCACATAGATGGGTCTGTTTTTTTGTTTGTTTGTTTTTAATCCATTCCATCATTCTATGTCTTTTAATGGGAGCATTTAGTTTATTTACATTCAAAGTAATTAAAAGTGATTACTGATAGGTATGTACATATTGCTACTTTCTAACATATTTTATGGTTGTTTTTGTAATTCTGCTCTGTTTTATTTTCCCTTTTTCTCTTCTCACATGATAAATTGGCTTTCCTTGGTGATATACTTGGATTGCTTTCTGTTTATTTTTTGCATGTATATAACTGATTTTTGATTATGGTTACCATTAAGTTTGTGTATAACATGTTATGCATATAGAGTCTGTATTAAGTTGATGGTTGCTTACGTTTGAGCTCACTCTTTACTACTCTCCACCCATGTTTAGATATATGGTGTCATACTTTACATCCTTTTATTTTATGAGTCAGTTGGGTGATTTTTATAGATATACTTATTTTTACTGCTTTTGTGTTTTCTACTTTTCTTACTCCTACTTATAGTCTTTTCTTTCCACTCAGATTCCCCTTTAACATTTTTTGTAAGGCTGGTTTAGTGGTCATGAATTCCTTAAACTTTTGTTTGTCTGGGAAACTTTTCATTTTTCCTTCTGTTCTGAATGATAGCATTGCTGGATAGAGTATTCTTGGTGGAAGGTTCTTCCTTTCAGCACTTTGAATGTATCATGCATGCCATTCTCCTCTGGTCTAGAAAGTTTCTGCTGAAAAATCATCTGATAGCCTCATGGGGTTTCCCTCGTATGTAACTGTTTTCTCTTGGTGCTTTAAAAATTCTCTTTACCACTACTTTTTGCCATTTTAATGACCATGTGTCTTAGTGTGGACCTCTTTGGGTTGCCATTGTTGGGGGCTATGTCTCCCAGAACTGGATTTATGTTTCCTTCTCCAGATTTGGGAAGTTCTCTGTAAATCAAGTACCTGATTTACTCAGGTAATTGTGTGTTTATCTGTGGGGGAGGAAAATGGTGCCTACCAGTTCCTTTGTTCCCAGAGAAGTCTCCCAATAATCTCTGTCCCTCCAGCACATGCTTTGAGATTAGTAAACGCATCCCCCTCCTGTATACCCCCAGAAGTTTGTATTGTATTCAAATGAATCTTCTGCTTCCTTCTCTCTCCTTCTTCTGGGATCCCTATAATGTGAAACTTATTACGCTTGATTGTGTTGCTCACTTTCCTAAGTCTATTTTTTTTTCCTAAGTCTACTTTCATTTTTATTTTTCTCTCTCCTGTTTACCTTGATTACTTTCCATTTCCTTTGTCCTCCAGGTCCCTGATCCATTTTCTGTTTCCTCTGGTCTACTACTTATTCCACCTAATGTATTTTTAATCTTTTCATTGAGTTCTTCATCTCTGATTTGTTCTTTTTTATGTTTTCCATTTCTTTGTTAAGGGTCTCACTGAGGTCCTCCACTCTTGAGAAAAGTCCAAGGAGTATCATTGAGACCTTTACTTTAAGTTTTCTATCAGGTATACTACCTCCATTTTGTTTATGTCTCTTACTGTGATTTTGCCTTTTGGGGAGGACATATTCCTCTGTCTCCTCATTTTGTCTAACTCTCTGCATCTCTATCTATGTGTCAGGAAAGTCAGCTACATCTCTTGCTATTGAAAGTAGTGGCCTTACAAAGACAAGGTCCAGTACTTCCCTACAGTGCAATGTCCCCTCCTCACTGGAACCTGATGCTTCAGTGTTGTCTCGTATGTATGCTGCATGTGCCCTGTTATGGCTGAACCACTTTTGCCTTTAGTTCAGTCATCTGCAATGGCTCTCTTTGCCTCTGTGGGCAGAGTTTGGTCCCTGTATTGTTAATGAGTCTGGGGATGTTGTGTGTTTAAGTTGAGTCAGATTAGGTGTTGGCCAGAGATGCAGCAGCACTGAGCTACAGAAGAGCATGGAGTGCAGTGCCATCAGGATAGGATTTTCTGCTGCTGGGTGATGGGGGTTTATCTGCGAAATATGTTGTGGTATTAGGGTTTGCATACAGGTCTGCTGTGGGAAGGGATCTGGAGCTATGGCCTGGATGGAGGGAGAGTGTCTGTAGGAGAATACATGGGTGATATGTGCTATTAGCAAGTTTGGTGTCAAGTGTTGGCATAGCACTGATTTACTCAGGTAATTGTGTGTTTATCTGTGGGGGAGGAAAATGGTGCCTACCAGTTCCTTTGTTCCCAGAGAAGTCTCCCAATAATCTCTGTCCCTCCAGCACATGCTTTGAGATTAGTAAACGCATCCCCCTCCTGTATACCCCCAGAATTTTTCAAACTGTTGCTTCTATGCTGTATATCCATAGGACTATTTGTTGTACTGTCTCTTTAAGGGCAGGAACTCAGTTTCCTCTCAGCCTCTCAGCTCTCCCATTATCTTGCTGGTTTTTAAAGTTCCAGGCTTTAAATACTGTTGGTTGTAAGAACTCACAAAAGAGTCCACTCTTTTTTTCAAAGCCAAATATTATGGGGATTTGTCTTCCCCATATGGGCTCCCTGGTGTGATAATCTGTTTCTCTCCCCTCTCCAAGCCCATGGCATTCTCTCTCCCTCAGACATTCCCCCAGGTCCATTTAGCTCCTGACCAAGTCTCAGCCTTCTTATCCCCTTTAATGTGTCCTCTTGTCTATATTTAGCTGTGGAGTTTGTTGTGTCAGTCTTTGGATGGTTTCCTGGGTTATTCACACTCGTGTGGCTATTAACTAGTTGTATGCAAGGGACAATGTGAGTGCAGGGTCCTCCTATTCCACCAAATTCCTCATAATATTCCCTTGGTCTTTCTTATTTAGTCTGTAGAACACTGATTTTTTTTTTAATTTTTATTTATTTATGTTAGTCACACACACAGAGAGAGAGGCAGAGATACAGGCAGAGGGAGAAGCAGGCTCCATGCACCGGGAGCCTGACGTGGGATTCGATCCCGGGTCTCCAGGATCGCGCCCTGGGCCAAAGGCAGGCGCCAAACCGCTGCGCCACCCAGGGATCCCCTAGAACACTGATTTTTGAATGTAGAACTGGTTTTGCATTCTCAAGATAAATGCTATTTGATTCTTTTTACATATTGTTAGCTTCAATCTGCTAATATTTTGTAAAGGATTCTGACTCTGTGTTTACAAGGTATATTGGTCTGTAGTTTATTTGTAATGGCTTTGTCTGATTTTTGTATCAGGATAATACTAGTTTCATAAAATGAATTGGGAAGTACTTTCTCCTGTTTCGTTTTATTAAAGAGTTCGTTTATAATTGGTATTTTTTTCTTCCTTACATGTTTGGCAAAATTTGCCAAAGAAGTAATATGGTCCCAGAGTTTTCCTTATTGAAAGGCTTTTAGAAATTCAATTTCTCTGCTTAATACATTACTATTCAAGTAATCTCTCATTGACTGAATATTGGTAGCTTAGGTCTTTTAAAGACTTGGTCTATTTCATCTAAGTTCTTGATACTTGGAGCATATAATTTTTGTCTTATCTCTTTTTTTATTGATCATTCTGGCTATAAATCTGTCAATTTTATTGATTTCAAAGGACTTAGTTTGTTTCATTAATTTTGTCTATTGTTATTTGGTTTGAAATTTCACTTATATCTGTTCTTATCTTCACTATTTCCTTCATTTTTCTTTCTTTGGTTTTAATAAATCTTTTTTTTTTTTTAAATTTATGATAGTCACAGAGAGAGAGGGAGAGAGGCAGAGACATAGGCAGAGGGAGAAGCAGGCTCCATGCACCGGGAGCCCGATGTGGGATTCGATCCTGGGTCTCCAGGATCACGCCCTGGGCCAAAGGCAGGCACCAAACCGCTGCGCCACCCAGGGATCCCCTTTCTTTGGTTTTAAAATTCTCTTCTTTTTATAGTCCCATAATGTTGAAGCTTAGATCATTTAATGCCAGAAATTTCCCTCAAAGCACTGCTGTAGCTGCAGCCACAAATATTAATATAGTGTATTATCATATATATTCTATTTAAAATATTAAGTTTGCTTTGTGACTTCTTCTTTGACCCGTAGGTTATTTAGATATGTATGGTTTAACATACAAGTATTTGAAGAAATTAAAAATATTTGAGGGATCTTCCAGGTATCTTTATGTTATTAGTTTCTAGTTTAATTCCATTTCTATAAATAGAGGACATCATTTTATTTTAGCCCTTTTAATTTTATTAATGTTGGCCTGAATTTATGGCCAAAATATGGTTTATCTTTGTGAATATTTCTGTGCACTTGAAAAGAGTGTGTATTTTATCGGAATGAAAGTTCTATAAATATTAATCAAGTAAAGCTGAGTGACAATGTTTTCAGGTCCTTCATACCTTTATGATTTTCTGTACATTTATCCTGTTCATTATTGTGAAAGGAGTATTGAAGTTAACAAGTAGAAATGTCAATTTGTCTATTTCTCCTTTGAATTTTATCTGGTTTTGCTTCACATATTTTGAGTCTCTGTTTGCATACACATTTAAGATTGTTATATCTTTTTGGTGACTCAAACCTTTTATTTTATTTTTATTTTTTTATTGATTTATGACAGTCACACGCAGAGAGAGAGAGAGGCATAGACACAGGCAGAGGGAGAAGCAGGCTCCATGCACTGGGAGCCCGACGCGGGACTCGATCCCGGGTCTCCAGGATCGCGCCCTGGGCCAAAGGCAGGCGCCAAACCGCTGCGCCACCCAGGGATCCCTCAAACCTTTTATTATTATATAATGTTCCTGTTTACCTATAGCAATATTCCTTATTCTGAACTCTATTATATCTCATTTTAGTAAAGCCACTACAGCTTTCATTTGATTAGTGTGTTTCTTTCTCATATACCTATCCAGCACTAGCCAAAGAAAATGCTACATTACTACCAGATAGGTTTCAATCATAATTAATCTTCTAATGGGTAACTCTTGCTCCATCTTCAATTCACAAGGAATATTGTTCAGAGAGGATTATGAATGTACCAAGAGTTATCAATAGGAGTCTTTGTAGGAATCTTAAATTGACCTGAAGTGTCCTAACTCCAACTGATTTGAAAATGGGAAAGACAGGAATAAAAGACTTCCCTAGGAATTCTCAAACTTTACTATGCACAGGAATCACCTGTGAATACCTGTTAAAAATACAGATTTCTGGCTGGCTCATTCAGTAGAGCCATGTGATCTTTGATCTCAGGGTTGTAAGTTCAAGCCCCGTGTTGGGTGAACAGATTACTTAAAAAAAAAAAATCTTTAAAAATTACAGATTTCTGAGGTTGACTCTCAGGAATTCTGGTGCTAAGACTATAAACCTGCCATTTTATATTTTTATTTTTTAATTTTTTAAACGATTTTATTTATTAGCTTGAGACATAGAGCATAAACAGGGGAGAGGGTGGATGGAGAAGGGGGTAGTAGCAGAGGGAGAAGCAGACTCCCCACTGAGCAAGGATCCTGATTCAGGGCTTGATCCCAGGACCCTGAGATCATGACCTAAGCCAAAGGCATCTATGCTTAACTGACTGAGCCACCCATACACCCCAGGAATCTGCCATTTTAACAAGTCACTCCAGGTGAATCTGATGCAGGTATTCCATGAACCATAGTTGACAAATGCCAATGTATCCTGTGCCCTTTAAAGCAGCACTGTCCAGAAAAACAAATGTCATGTAACCCACGCATGTAATTTTAAGTCTTTGGTAGGACCATTAAAAAAGTAAAAAAGAGGGGCACCTGGGTGGCTCAGTCAGTTAAATATTTGCCTGCAGCTTAGGTCATGATCTCAGGGTCCTGGGATGGAGTTTCTCCCTCTCCTTCTCCCCCTACTTCTACCCCTGACCCTGTTTGTTCATGAACTCTCTCTCTCTCTCTCAGATAAAGAAATAAAATCTTTAAGAAAAAAAAAGTAAAAAAGAAAAAGTAGATGAAATTAATTTTAATTATACATTTTCTTTAGCCCAATATATCCAAATTTCACTTTGACATATGGTACTGGCCACATTTCAAGCACTCAATAGCCCCATGTGGCTAGTGAATACTGTATGCAACAGCACAGATATTGAAGCAATGCTTCTGAACATCTTTGATGATGACAGTCACCTCAAATTTTCCCTCCTTTTTTCTTTGAATACTTTTAAAATACATAATTAATAAACTTCTGCCTTTTAGTAATGAAACTTTCATAATTCATAATGATATGATTGTGTACATAAAAATTCAAAAATTCTGCAGATAAAATTTTAGAATGAATAAGTATATTAAGCAGGGTCACTGGATATATGTCAACATACAAAAATCAATTGTATTCTACATTCTATTGACAAATAATGAGAAAATAAAATTAGAAAAGCAGGAGACTATTTCCAACAGCATAAACATATGAAACCAGATTGCTCTGAATAAATTTAAAGCTGTTCAAGACATCTATAGAGAAAACTATAAAATACTGCTAAAAATAAAAGATAAATTAATGAATGGATATATCATGTTCATTGGCTAGAAAGCTTAATTCTCTTCAACTGATTTATGGATTGAATGCTTTCCCAATCAAATCATAAGTAGGCTTTTTGTAGAAGTTGATTAGCTAATGCTAAATTCATATGGTAATGTGAAGGTCAAGAATTGTCAAGGCAACCATAAAAAAGAACAAAGTTGGAGAATCTATTCTAATAGAAATCAAGATTGATAAATCTATAATAATTAAGATAATATGATATTGGTATAAGCATAGGCAGAACAGATGTCCAGAAGCATACCTAAATTTATCTATATACTTGTTTTATGATAAAGGCTACCCTGTGGACAAGCAGGGAAAGAATGATCTTTTTTAAAAAAATGGTGCTTGGTATGCAAACAGAAAAAATTAACCTACCCCACCTTACCACCTCATATACAGAGTAATTTAATTGGTATTATAGGTCTAAATGTAAAGGGTAAAACAGTAAAACAAAACAATACAGAAGTATATATTCATTACATGGGGTAGGCAATAATTTCCTGAATATAAAAGCACTAACAAAAAGGAAAAATATTGATAAATTAAACTACAGTACTGTCCAGAACTTCTTTTCATAAATACATCACTAAGCCAGTGAATAGAACAAAGAGTAGGTAAAGATATTTGTAATACTATAATCAACAGAAAGATTATATTCAGAACATATAAAGACCACACACATATTCAATAAGAAAAAGGTAGGTAATAGAAAAGTAGACATCAAAAGGCACTTCGTAAAGGATACCCAATGGTTAATAAATATTTGAAAAGATGCTTAATTTCATTAGTCATGAGGAAAATGCAATTAAATAACACTATGTACCCACCAAAATGGCTAAAATGAAAAAGACTATTGATACCATGTTGGATAGAACATGGAAAAACTAGAATAGCTAATGGGTTTGTAATTTTATAACCACTTCAGGAAACTGTTGGACAGCATATAAAGCTGCTACCAGCTTCACTCCTAGGCATGTATCCAATAAAAATGTGAATATATGTTCACCAAAATCTAAAACTGTATAGAAGTACTATTATTAATAGCCTCAAACTGAGAAAACCCAAATGTTCATCAACAATAGACAGTAAATAAGTTTGATATATTCAAATATTAGAATAGTATACAGTAACAATAATGAATAAACTATAGCTATATGCAACATGAATCTCACAAAAATATTGAGTAAAAGAAGCCAAACATAAAAAAAATGTATCTCTTTCCATATATATTAAGTTCAAAACAAGGCAGAACTAATTTATAGAGTTTCAAGTAAGAACAATTGGTTATCTTCAAAAAGAAGATGAAGTTTAGTAAGAGAAAGTGGTCATGGCAAGACCCTGTCAAAACCCAGTAATGATCTGGGGCACCTGAGTGGCTCAGTTATTTGAATATCCAAACCTTGATTTCTGCTCAGGTCATGACCTCAGAGTCATAAGACTGAGCCCCGTGTCAAGCTTTGTGCTCAGTGTGGAGTCTACTTGAGATTCTCTCTCTCCCTCTCCTTCTGCCCCTCCCCCACATCCCTCTCTCTGTCAAATAAAAAATACATAACATTTAAAAAATATATAGTAATGATCTACTTCCTAACCTGGATGACTGTTACACAGTTGTGCTCACTGTAAAAATGCATTTTACTTTTCACTAATCCCATATGCATTTTTCTGCATGTATGTTTTTATGCAATAAAATTTTATTAATAATAACTCAGAATATATTCCTTCATTTTTCCTTCATGTAGTACTTGTAGATTTTTTGGGTGAACTAATATCCCTTATCATCAGAGAGCTAACTAGGTTAACAAAATGTAACTTCATTTACCTTATCTTTAAAATGAAGGAGCTAATCTTTAGATGACTTCAGATGTCCATCTCATTTCTAATCTTTTATTATTCTATAACCTGGGAGAAAGATTTAGTTATATTCTGATTCTCATATTTATTATTTTATTCCCTTAAGCTACTCAGGCCATCTGCAGACTAAACTGAGCGATGGAAATTGCCTTAGATATCAAAACCACTTCATGAGTGGGCTTGGTTTTTAAGAAACCCCTTTGGGCAGCATTAGTTGTTGCTGTTTTTATTCTTAAAACTCTTTTAAGACCTTATTTCTACTGTAGCTCTTAGCAGTATGCATTGAAATTGCTTATTTCTCTATCTTCTTTAGTAGTCTGCATACTTCTTTTTTTAAAAGATTGTATTTATTTATTCATGAGAGATACAGAAAGAGAGGCAGAGACATAGGTAGAGGGAGGAGAAGCAGGCTCCATGTAAGGAGCCCTATGTGGGACTCAATCCCAGGAATCCAGGATCATGCCCTGAGCCAAAGGCAGACAGACGCTCAACCACTGAGCCCCCCAGGCGTCCCTAGTCTATATACTTCTTAAGCGTAGGAATTCCCTCCATCCTTCTCTCCTTTTTATTCAGCATCATGCCTTCCTCCATTTAATGGGCAAAAGACATCTATGACTTAGAAACAAAAGGCTTCAGTCTGAAAATAGTTGGTTCAATGGCAGAATCCTGAGACTCAGGGGTTACACTTCCTGGTAAGAAGAATTTACACGAATTATGCTTGACACTTCCTGAAGCTGATCTTACAATAAAAATGTTCAAGTGGACACAAGCAAGCCTTATAAACAAAATTTCTAACATAATGAGAATTTTTGCTTCACTTAACCAGGAAGTTAAAAAAATAAACAGCTATCATATGTGGGGAAAAGACTTGATGTTTTAAAATATTCTTTAGCTTAATATCCCTTGGTTAAAAGCAAACACACATATTCAACCCTAGAGAGCATGATTCTCCCCTCAGAATCAATGGGAAAGCAGAGCCATGCATTTTCAATAGTGAACATGAAATTCAATTTGATTCACAATAGTCCATGCAGATTTTTCCCAAGTTATTTTTATATTAAGGCATGCTTCAAAAATTTCAATCCAGATTTAAGCTTAAGTTTCCCAGACTTAGTAAGTAATTGCGGCAGTAATGAGCTCTTATGTCTTAATTTGGTCTGCTCCAGATGTTAACATCTAGATTGTTTGTTTTTCATTCTCCACCCCTCTGCATTTCCCTATAAAACAGTACATTTTTAACTGTTCTGATTTTTTATATGTGGAGGAGTGCAAGAAATCAGGAAGAAGTTAGGTGGGGAGGAGTTTTAAGATCTCACCTGCTATGCCAATTTGACCAGTTTGTCTGCTGGTGAGAAGCTGTAAAGGCCAGTTTTACCTTCACAGAAATCATACTGGCCTGTATTTGCAGGATGATATGATTCTAAGGAACATGCATTCATGGCTGCTGGTGTGCTTTCCCTAAGGCAAGTATTGTATTGGTGGTCCTCTTTGAGTGGGAAATAAAATCCCTGTGGCAGAGTTGGCTGTGCTGTACCACAACCCAACTTACTCCCCTCCCTTTAAAGGAGGGGAACTAGGGAAATGAGTCCCCTCCTATAAACTAGCACAACTGAGTAACAGGAAAAAATTGGCTTATATATCCAAGCTAATAAAGTAGTGTACTGATAGAATATATTAATAAGAACCTGCATTTTAAACCCAGCTGGTGAGCAGCTGGATGGCAGCTGGGAGATCTGGGATTGTTCATCAACAGATAAGGGTGACCTTGCTCAAGGGAACTGGTTCTCAAATTTAGTGTGCATGGAAATCACTAGAGTGCTTGCTAAAAATGCAGATTCCATGGTCACAGGCCTAAGAATTCTGAGCCAGAAGAACTTGGACATAGCCCAGAAATCTGCCTTTTTAATAAGCAGCCTCAGGTGATTCTGATGCAGGTGGCGGGAAACCACATTTTGAGAAATACTGTTCCTCAGAGCTACTAATATCATCATTCAAGATCTTTAGCAGCTGAAAAAGATAAATAGGCTTTCAACCAATCTTTCCGCTTGGCTTTTAACAGCTGAGTCCAATCCACAGCTGGTAAAGAGGTTGGATAATGACCAGAGATAGGTTTTATCCCTCGGGATAGAATGCCTAAAGTGGTTTGGGGACCTCTGTTTCTACCCCACCAATAAGGGGATTGGAAGACAGCCACAGACTGGGCTGGAAATCCAGCTGGCACAAAACTTGGAAGACAATGCTCAGTGAGGTCTGGGTTCAATATCTAACTGCTAAAGAGCTTGGCTGTCCGCCTTGTAGTTTGCAGTCAATCTCCAATTGATATAATGCTTTGATAACATATGAGCAGCACGGGTTAAATACAGAAACTGTAAAGTACTTAGATAAAAGTTCTAAGACCTAAACTTTTGGTCCCCAAATGGCATGGAGCTTGGACAATATTTGGGAATGAATTTAATCCTCAAATGGTAAGAGTTTTGGATGTCAGGAATGAGGTCTGGGTTCAATCTCTTGTCATTAAAATGCTTGGAAGACCAGCTTGGGGTCTGGTTTCAATCGTCAGATGGTAAAGAGTTCAAATGACAACAATGGTTTCTAGGTTCAAGTGAAAGCTGACAAACAGCTTGAAATAAACTGCAAGATCTGGGTTCAATCTCAAAATGTTAAGGGTTTAGATAATTGTCATGAGGAATGAGTTCAGCTTGGAGGATTCTAAAGTCTAGGTGAGGTAGCTAAGAATCTGCACCAGATGATTAGGGAAAACTTGTGGTCATGATCCATGTGGGAAAAGATTTAGACAGTGGCTACACTTTTCAAATTATGAGATAGAGAGGGTGCCCAGATACATTGATCCTGGGCTATACATTCAGCTAATGAAGCAAGAAGCTTGAATTCCAGCCATGGGGTAAGAAAATCTGTATACAAGTACTAGGTCATGGGCTAATTTTGTAAAAGAATATTATGGGACTTCTCCATCCATAACTATGTAGATACAGGCACCAGGCCTGGGAATGTGATTCTTGAAATAATGGAACTCTTTTGCCAGGACTTTTGCTGACAGAACGACTGTTTTATATGGCTACAAGAGCAGACGTCTGAAAAGCATTGAAATCTATGATGTGTGTTTCTATGTGGGATGACAGCTGGCACCACTGCATAAAATCTTGTTCCTACTTTTACAGTTTCACTAATACTCTTCTTTCTTATTATTCTGATTTATCAACAAATAGCAGTTTCTGGAAACTTTTAAAAGCATACTCAAATAGTCAAGAAGCAGACAGCTCTCCAAATACCTTTAATAATCCATGAGGCTCTTCAAGAGACAAAAATGGAAATGATCCCTTAGGGAAGAAGCAAAAATCAACCACTACTACCAACTATTTCTTCCTGGACATCTTTATTCTTTGACCTGACAATTCAAGGTGATTTTTAAAAAGATGGCTTCATTAGGGAACTGGTTTAAAGCATGGATATCTCTGCCAAAACCTTCTGTGCTTCTTGAATCTGAGCATGTTCTGAAGAATACCTTTTAAGGAATAACCATGCTTCAGAATTCTGGAACATATTAGGTGTTTGTTTTAACACACTGCTATTGAAATAATATTATTACTAATAGGTAACATTTATTGAGCACTTATATATCAGGTACTGTATGAAATATTTTATATGTACTAACTTATTTAATGCTTAATATAATCCTATAAAGTACGTCTTGTTATTATCCTCATAGATAAGGAAAGGAAGACACAGATGCTAAGCAAGTTACCGAATGAATATTACAGAGGCATTGCTTAAGACTACACTTCCCAGCATCCCTCGCAACTGAGTTGCAATCACATGATTAAAGTTAGCCAATAAAAAATGAGAGTAAAAGTGATACTTTTACATTCTTTTTTTTATGATAGGCACACAGTGAGAGAGAGAGGCAGAGACACAGGCAGAGGGAGAAGCAGGCTCCATGCACCGGGAGCCCGATGTGGGATTCGATCCCGGGTCTCCAGGATCGCGCCCTGGGCCAAAGGCAGGGGCTAAACCGCTGCGCCACCCAGGGATCCCCTACTTTTACGTTCTTTAAGCGATACTTTTACAGTCTTTAAGCAAGAAATAAATTTTAATTGTATGAAAGTATTCCTGCAAATTTTAGATCTCACTGATTATTTTAGTATCACTAAGTGACAAAAAAAATGTTGCCAAATAAACAATGTTGCCAAATTATAAGACATCTCCCCTTATTTCACAGATGTTGATTGTGGAAAAAAGGACAGGACTTAACTTCTTCACTATCAGGACTCAGGTGGCAATTTCAAGAGGTTCTAAGAAGTTAAAGAGGGAGCAATAGAAGCTTCAAGAAGGACATAAATTGTGATTGATTGGAACTCACAAAATATATTTAAGTCCATTAATCCGTAGTGATATTTAAAAGCCAACTGATTATCTTTGAAGGATGATAGAGAACCAATTAATTATCGTGAAAAAATGGTAAATAAGGGAAAAGAATCATTTATCCCACCTTTCCTACATTAACTTTACCACTGAGTACCGGTAAATGTGGGAAACAAATTTTTATAAAAGCATTACAGCCAATAAATTAAAAATAAATTATAGAATATCACCATTTTCCAACTTCCAATTATTTAATTCATTTGGACACTGAGCATTAATAGCTGCTGTTACCACAAAGAAGAAGGGCAACCCAGTCATCGTGCCCTTCTTAATAAAAAAACTAAAAACCACCAATAGACTTGTTCAGAGGTTCTCAAAGTGTAGCCTAAAAACCCTGAAATCCTTTCAGGGGATTTGTGAGGTCCTTACATTTCCAACTACATATCTGTGTGAGGCCAGGTTTTCTTCATACACTTCAAATAAAACAACATAATGCAACAGATTGCATGCAAAAGCAGATATGATAATCCAGCTGTCTTCTATTAAGCCAGACATTAAAGGGATTTGCAAAAAATGTAAAACAATGTCATTCTTCTCACCAGACATTTTTTCATTCTGTAAAATACAGTTATTTATAATGTAAAAAATTTTATTTATGTTAACTTGTAATGGGTTTATTATTGTTATTTTTAAATGAATTATTACATAAACATTTTAAATTTCTCAGTTTTAATTTTGAATATGGAAAATATTGATAAATATGACTCACATAAACAAAAGCCTTTGGAGAGGTCTTCAAAAAATTTTAATAAAAGAATCCTGAAATTAAAATGTTTGAGAACTGTTGGTTTTGCCAAAGATATTGAACCTGAGTCTGATCAAGACTTTGGATCCAGCTGTCAATTTTCAGGAAATACAGAGGACAGAGAAACATGTTGAACTGCAACATAAGTATGCAATCAACACAATTCAGACTGTGGGAAACTCCACAGGTCACATGCCCTGGATTCTTCCACAGACAAAGTATAAGAAACAGAAAAGGATAAAGGGAGAACATATTAAAAGAGACTTCAAAACATGAATTTTTTTAATGGGCAAGACTGTAGTGTTTAGGGATATAGACTTGAATGATAAAAGTATAAAGAAATATAAGGAAATGATTGCTAAAGTTAATTATTTGGGAAGGAGAGGCTCAACTAGGGTAGGGTACATTGAGGATTCAAGGTGGCTAAAAAGGTTTTACTTCTTGACCTTGGTAGTTGTTATAAAGGTGTCTACCTTATAATAATTCATCAAGCCCTGAAGAATTCATCTTAGAATCAAATCAATAAAATAGGGCAAGTTCCTGTGCCACTCAACACTTTCCACGACAAGAATGAGTGCAGAATCTGTCTGCTTACCCATTATGTTACACTGATGGATGTGTTACAACTTAAAAAGACCACCCTTGAATGCCATATTTAAAAGAAGGTGGGATACTAGCTATATGCCTCTCAAATTCTTATGTTTGTAACATGGGTTCTCAACATCTTTTCTTTGGAATCTAAAACCACCTTTGAAAATTAAGTAATGTTTCACGTATTTAATCAGTAAAATCATTTTAATTTAATGCTGAGTTATAAAGGAAGCTTCTGCTTCCTTCAGACCCTTCAAGTATTCCAGGCAAATTTCTAGCACAGAACCTGGAATTCTTTGCTATCTTCATTCACTCATAATCCACCTGCCTCTTTGCAGTAAACTAGCACAAAGTAGATTCTCAGGAAACCAGTTCCATAATGATCTGACAAACTTTAAGATGGTTTCTGATAAAAAGTCACAAATTCCTGAGTCAGATGCATAAAAATCCATGCCACTTATTCTGTTCCTCCAATACTTATTAGAGCCTATCTATTCTTACTTCATGTACTTCTCTTAAATACTTGCTTGTCTGATTTATAAGCTTAAAATGTGTTAGACCTGGCAAATTAGAAAGGGAGAAGGATGACTACAGATAGCCAATTCAGCAAATGTGTACTGTGTATTATGTGCAATACACTGTTAAATATTGGAAGATAAAAATACATGAGGGAGGAGATAGAGAAACAACTTAAAATGATAACTTTTGAATAATAGATAATAATAAAAACATACCTAATATTTACAAAAAGAGGAACAGGAGGAAGAGAGGGGGTGATGGAGGGAGGGAAGGAAGGAAGGAAGGAAGGAAGGAAGGAAGGAAGGAAGGAAAGGAAGGAGGGACAAAGAAGCAGAAAACAGACACTCTACCAGAATTTTTTTTTCAATAAAGTATATGTATCAGTCAGAGTTCAAACAGAAGAAACAGAACCAATAGAAGATAAAGAGGCTTATTACAAGCTTTATTCAATTATGTGGTCTGGCCAGCAAGTCTGAAATGCATAGGACAGGCCATCAGGTATTGTCTATAGGCAGAACTTCTTCCCTCAGAAGTCCCAAACTTGCTTTCTAAGACCTTTCAACTGATTGTATCAAGCCCACCCAGATTATCTAGGATTATTTCCCTTAAATAAAGTCAACTGACCACAAACTTAAATCACATCTATAAAGTACCTTAAAGCAGCACCTATATCAGCATTTGATTGAACAGCTAAGGACTTTAGTCTTCCAAATACATCAAAATATCACAGTATAAGATAGCATTATTATTAATACTCATAGATTGACTCAAAACATTAAGAAATGTAAGCATTATTGTCATTCAGTGGTGACAAGAACTTTTGTGTTGGAGAGGTTTAGAGGCAGTAAGCTGGGAGCTTCAACAGGATTTGCACTCTACAGAGAGAAATGACAACTGTCTATTCATTTCAATGAATGGGATAGGTACCAGAAAATGATGGGAGGTCCTAAGGCTGCTATTCATATTCAGTGTTATCTAGTTGACAATACTACTATTTCCTTGGCACTACTACCACTTCCTATTTTCTATGCATAGGAATAATAAATTCAGAACAAATATAAAAATCAGGATGGTAATTACCTCATGAGAGAGAATAAATCAGATCTGGGAGGGGTATAAAGAAAGCTTACAGTATAGGTAAAGTTTTGTTTAAAAAATACCTAAAGCAAATTTGAAAAAATACTAATATTTGACAAATCTGGGTAGTAGGCACATGTATATTAATTATTCTCAGTATTATTCTCTATATTATTCTGTATGTTTGAACCATTTCAGAATATTTTAAAAGCCATCCGGAAAATATATTGCATATTTCAGACAAGTTCCTCTTAAAACATAGTTGAAATTGTCCCTGAAACTGCACGTTGGAAGTATTTTTTCTTTTTAGTCTCCCACAGTAGTTTGTACATCTCACCTATGGTTCAAATCCTGCTGTAATTGACTTTCAAGTCACACCTGGATTTAAATTCCAGCTCTATAATTTACTAGTTCAATGACCATAGACAAATAACTTTATTCCTTTGAGCCTCAGTTTCCCAATCTGTAGAGACAAGAGTGTGTATCTAACCTTTTCATTGTAAAGAGTAACTACATTAAAATATAACAGTAATGTACATACAGCCTGATACAGAAGAGCTGAATGCACTGTATTGTTTCTGTCTACCTTGTGGTATAATTATATTTTAAAATTTTTATCCTCTCCTTTAGAGAAGGATTCAGGCCTTATTCATTTTTGTACTCTTCACAGCACTGAGCACAGTTCTAGGTGTTCAAATGATTATAAAAGAATATGGGAAGATGCCCATTCCCCTATTTTATACAGCCTACTGGCTTCCTAAGCCCTCGGCTAACCCCAATGAGCAGAGCTCTCTTGACAACACACATAGGGGCACATCTGTGGATCCCATATATAGTCTTCACCTGGCTAGGGGAGTTTAGAAATTTATGATCTACTTTATATTTAAAATTCATAAACCATCTAGACAGTTAATATAAAATTGCAATAGATAGATCAGTTCTAGAAATAGGCCCTTGAAAAATATGTGATTCATATTTTACTACAGTATGTCTTTACTAATGTAGGTAATGAGCCATATAAAGAACATTCACTTCATTCATCTAGACATAATTAAAATACAGAAACTTTATAAATTAAAGGCCAAAATCAGAGCCATGCAACATTAAGACTGAAACTTTGAATGCAGAACTTAAGAGAGGTAATTTTCTCATGTTATTGATGTCTACTTACTCAACTCACATAGCTCTGCTACTGCATTTGATATCAGTTTTGAAACTTTAAATTCTTATCAGATTCAAACCAATCCTAAAACCTCACCAGTAGTCTGTTATTGAAAGATAAAATTGAGATTAGAAAAATAATAAATTGGGATGCCTGGGTGTCTCAGTGGTTGAACGTCTGCCTTCAGCCCAGGGTTTGATCCTGGAGTCCCAGGATCGAGTCCCATATTGGGCCCCCTGCATGGAGCCTGCTTCTCCCTCTTCCTGTGTCTCTGCCTCTGTCTCTGTCTCTCATGAATAAATAAATAAAATCTTTTTAAAAAATAAAAATAAATTAAAAAAGGTAAATGATACTTTTGTAATCAAATTCAAATTCATCATTCACCCATTAAGTATAATAGAACTTACATATACAAAATTATACAATATATGTTACATATATGCAATGTTTAAGACAGCATCCTAAGTTCCGGAAGGCAGATTTAAAGATGAAGTGATCTGGTACCTAATCCTACAGATCCTTATAATTAAGTAGGAGAGCTAGGACATACACATAAATAAGCGATCACCCTGAAATATATTTTACAAAGCATTTAAATATATATATATATATATATATATATTTAAAGATATGCTTTTTATTCAATTTTTTAAGTTAATATACAGTGCAATATTGGTTGCTGGAGTAGAATTTAGTGATTCATCACTTACATACAGCACTCAGTGCTGATCACAAATGCCCTCTTTAATACCCATCACCCATCTAGCCCATCCCCCACCCACCTTCCACAATCAACCCTCAGTTTGTTCTCTAACCTTAAGAGTCATTTATGGCTTGTTTCCCTCTCTCTTTTTTTCTTTCCCTCTTCCCATATGATCATCTGTTTTCTTTCTTCAATTTCACATATGAGTGAGATCATAGGTATTTGTCTTTCTCTGACTTATTTCACTTAGAAAACACTTTAGCTCTCTCCACACATATCATTGCAAATGGCAAGATTTCATTCTTTTTGATGGATGAGTAATATCCCATTATATATATCATATGAGCCATATATATGTATGTATATATATATATATATATATATATATATATATATATATATATCACATCACATCTTTTTTATCCATTCATCAGTCAATGGACACTTGGGCTCTCCCCATAGTTTGGTTATTTGTTGATAATGCTTCTATAAACATCAGGGTGCAAGTACCCCTTCAAATCTGTATTTTTGTATCCTTTGGGTAAATACCTAGTAGTGCAATTGCTGGATCATAGGGTAGTTCTATTTTTAACTTTTAGGAACCTTCAAATTGTTCTCCAGAGTGGTCTGCATTCCCACCAAGAGTGCAAGAGGGTTCTTCTTTCTCAGCATCTTTGTCAACACCTGTTGTTTCTTGTGTTGTTAATTTTATCATTCTGACAGGTGTGAGGTGGTATATCCTTGTGATTTTGACTTGTATTTCCCTGATGATGAGTAATGTCGAGTATCTTTTCATGTGTCTATTAGCCATATGGATGTCTTCTTTGGAAAAATGTCTATTCATGTCTTATGTTCATTTCTTAACCAAATTATTTGTTTTTTTGGGTGTTGAGTTTGGTAAGTTCTTTATAGATTTTGGATACTAACCCTTTATCAGATATGTTGTTATAAATTTCTTCTCCCATTCCATAGGCTGCCTTTTAGTTTTGTTGATTGTTCCCCTCGCTGTGCAGAAGCTTTTTATGTTGAAGCCCCAATAGTTCATTTTTGCTTTTGTTTCCCTTGCCTCTAGTGATGTCTAATAAGAAGTTGCTATAGCTGAGGTCAAAGTGGTTTCTGCCTGTGTTCTTCTTTAAGATTTTGATGGATTCTTGCCTCACATTTAGGTCTTTCATCCTTTTTAAATTTATTTTTGTGTATGGTGTAGGACAGTGCCAGTTTCATTCTTCTGTATTTTACTGTCCAGTTTTTCTAACACTTTGCTGAAGAGACTTTTTTCCATTAGATATACATTCTTATTTAGTGTTTAGGACAGTCTTCAGTTCAATTTCATTTGTTTGCAAATAAAGACATCAGGGCTTGAAAAATTCAGTGATTTTTTTCAAGATCCTATAGCTGTTGAACTTAAAGTCAAGCTGTCTTATTTCATGTCTATTTTTCATTCCAGTAAACAAATAATCCTTTAAGTAAGAAAACCTCCTGTCAGGATAGAGTAGGGAGTCATTTATAAGGAAAAGTGAATTAATAGTTCAGCTGGGCTGAATTATATAAAAGGTAAAGGAGAAGGGAAGAAAATATGATTGAAAGCAGGCAGGGGCAGATGAAAGGTCTAGATGACAAGGTATTGAGCTTGGATTGTATCCTGAGATGTTAAAAAGCTCTGAGTAGAGATATGCCATGAAATGTGAAAGTATGAAGGGAGAATAAATACAACAGCATAGTGAAAATGGATCGGAGGGGAGACAGGATAGAAGCAGGGACAGAAGTTGAGAGCTATTTCAATCTTGTAGAAGAGAGATAATTAGGGGTTGGGCTAGGGTGATGACAGTGGCAACAGAGAAGAGGGGGACCCTACAGGCCCTGAAAACTGACTAAATTTGGGAGAAGAAAAAAGAAAAAGTAACCTTCACAGATAACTCCAAATTTTCAAGCCTGAGTGGCTTGGAGGAAGATGGTGTCATCGACTAAAACATGAAATGCAGAAGAAAAAATTGTTTGGAAGAAGATGATAATTCAATGTTTACTGAGACCATACATGAGAATGGTTAAAGAAATTAGCATGGTTAACCCAGAACTAAGAAAATGAAAGGAAGTCATGACAGCCATGTTTACTTAAAGATCTTTCATGTTCAGGGGAAAAATTTTTATAACCTACAGTACACAGCACTGGATTAATCATAATTATTAATTCATCACACACTTTAATTATTGTTTAGTTAACTAGTTAACACTTCGAGCTGGACACCCAACACTAGAAATGTAATACTGGTAATAACATACATTTGCCTGTATGCTCCTTCTCAATTCTTCCCTGCACCTCTCTGAGAGTAGCTATTCTAAGGTTTTTTGATATGATTTTGTTAATGATTCCCTTAGCTTTCTAAAGAATATAGGTTGATTAGACATATTTGTAAGAAGTATATTTCTTATTTTTAGTTATATTTGGTTTCATAAAAAAGATATCATGACTTTTTATACTCATGCTTAGGTAATCTTCTGAAACTTACTTTTTTCACTCAATAGTATTGCTAAGATTCATTCTTACTTCTGTGTAGCTATAATGCATCTGTGAAATCACATTCAGTCTTGCCCCCAGAATTGTATCTGTGAGTAAAAAATGGGCTACAATTACTCCTTCTGAGCATATTATTCATAAGGACTCTTTTTTCAGTAATTCTCATGTAATAGGCAAACTTGAGAGTTATTAAAGTGATGGGAAAAAAGTACATTGTCTTCCCCAGTAGAATGAAGATTCATGATTTTTGGCAGGGGTTAGTCTTTCTTATTTACTGCAGAATCTCCTTGCCTGGCTTATAATAGACACTCAAGAAATATTTATTCATATACATTGAAGCAATGGGAACTAGTATATAGAAACATCAGTGAAACAGGACAGAGTAGGTCACAGAAGATACTCTCTTTTTATGTGCTTACCTAACAGCTACAACCCAGTGCACACTCCAGAGACCATAGCTATGGTTGCTACCTCCACAAGTTTACTCTTATACGGGACAATATACACTTGGATGAGCTGGTTCTGGTTGAGTCTGCCAAACTATTTACTTCATTGTTTTATAGATACGTCAATGACATGAAGTCGGAGTCATTAAGAATTAATATCCTTTCTCATATAAAACTTTATATTGAGATATAAAGGAAATGGTTGATACTAGAAAGAACAATATGATACAGAATACAATACATTCTTAGTTATAATGGAACTGAAGTGAAACAATGATATAACTAATTCAAAAGTTATATGTATTTGGCTTTAGGATTTGGGCACTTATGTTGGAATATGGAGAGGTTTTTAAACTACATAAAATTTCAGTAATTAAATTAAACCATAACGTAAAGACTAATAAAAAATGAAAAGTTCTTCAAATCCCTAACCTACTTCCTGCTAACAGCTATTCCTGCCCCCACTCTGTAAACTAAACATAACATCTCTTGTAAAAAACTAGAATTCTACAAGAAATCTACAAATAACCAACTTCTTTTCTCTCTAAACGTCTCTGTCTATGCACTACACCTCCCCTATGGTGGGAAAAGGATATTCAAATACCTTGGTTCTAAAGCCTCCACACGATGACTTTACTGCCTGTTGCAGAAAAGTAAATAAAATCCTGAGTCATCTGACTCAATTTTAGATACATATATTTCCTCTATTTTTAGAAAATATTATTACCTCAATTCTAATTCTGGCTAAAGATGAATTTTATTTCATTTCTAGGATGGTAGTTTCATTGGAAGAAAGAAATTCCTTGGTGCTTGTAAGGAATTACCAATAGTAAGGCTCATTTAAATAAGGTATTAATTGACCTAGTTCTATTTCTAAGTTATGTGACCTTAAACAAGTCACTTTACCTCTCTGGGCCTAAGGTTCTTCATCTGTAAACCAGAAGCAGACCATATGATTTATGAGATGTCTTCCAACTTTGATATTATCTGGTTTCATAAGTACAAAAAAAAGGGGGGGGGAGAGGCTGGGGGGGGGGGGGCAGATGAGCTTCCGCAGAAGGCATCTGTAAAATTAAAGCCTCCATGAAAAACAACTGAGGGTTATGGAGTGGTCAGTCTCTAGATTGCAAGAATCTTCATTTAGAACTGTTTATGTTTTGGGGTTTGGGGCTATGTTTGAGTTTACGATATTAAGCTGTTCATTTTCTTATGTGGTTATAATAATTATTTAAATGATAGGGTACATTCAACAATAATTTCCTTAGAAATAGACAGGAGATTGAAGAATTTAGACCTTTATCAAGTTTTGACCTGTACACAGAAAGTTTTAGAGACAAAAAATAGAGGAATATTAATGGAATGAAAAAGCACCATGGAATACCAGTAATCACAGATTCAACATACTTGAACTCAGTTTGTACCAGGGTATCAATTAGCCATGACCTTCTTGGGAAGGTCACTTAGCCTCTGAGAACTTCAGCATTTACTTTCTTTCTTTCTTTCTTTTTTTCTTTTTTTAGATTTTATTTATTTATTTGAGAAAAAGAGAGTGATCAGGGAAGGGCAGAGGAAGGGAGAGAGAATCTCAAGCCAACTTCACACTGAGTACAGAGCTGGACATGGGGCTCTATCTCACAACCCTGAGTTGATGACCTGAGCCAAAATCCATAGTCAAATGCTTAACCAACCAAGCCATGAAGCCACCTCAGCAGTTACTTTCAATAATAGTTACCACATATTAAATATATACTATGTACTAGGCATTAGATAGATTTACATTACATATATATTTCTAATATTTAATCTTTACCACAAATCCTGAAAAGTAGGTACTGCTATTCCCATGGTACAGGTGAGAAATCTGAAACTTAGAGAAGTGACATTACTTGAGAACCTCAAGATTCTTATTCTAGACTTGTGATTGAAAACTCCAACTTCTTTCCTGGGCATTTCTCCTTCAGCAAATTATATCAAATTAAGAAAATTTATTTCTATTATATGCAAGGTAAGGCAAATGTTAAATGCCGTTAAGATTCTAACTTCTTGGCAGAAGACATTGCCAAGTGTGACACAAATGAAATGGAGGTAATTCCTAAAGTTGCACCTAGGAGGGAGAGGTGGTAATGGATGGCTAGGAAACAGGGAGCGGCCTTGTAACCAGATGGGGCTAAGGAAGATGTGGAGAAAAGGAAATAGAAAGCAATCTGTCAAACTAAGTTAAGAGCATGAGGTCAAGGCAGGAGAGCTCATTACTTTACTCCTGTCAGCCCACTCAAGTAAATGCTGCAGTGCTGGAGATTGGGTGAACAGCCTTAAAATGACTTTCAACGTCAGTTTCTCATCTCCTTTTACTGTTTCTAATAGGTGAGTGGTGGCAATGATGGCATCTCTGATGTTATCTATCTCCTGTAAACCTCTTTCCTCAGAGCACCACCACATTTATTTAGCAAATCACAAAGTTTTGGGTTAAAAGACCAACATGTGAGTATAAAGAAATGGACAAATTTTCTCAAGAAGATCATAATCTCTAAAGGCCACTCTCAAGGAGACATTCTAAAATTGTTATGAGCAATGGCAGCATTTTATGTTTTCCACAGTGACCACTTTGAGGAACAATTCTCACTTGGATGCATAAATCCTGTCTTGGTCCAGTTGTCTTGTTTTGTTTCTGAGTAGCCTCATTATATTCCAGTCACACCTGGTATGTGTCTCTGATGTGGCTGTGAGCAGGCTGAATGAGGGACTTCCCGTCTACTCTCCAGTGGTCAGGACCAATGCACAGGTGTGTCATGGACTAACATACGGTTGGGAACTGGGTCATTTGCAGGCTGAAGGCAGCTGGAGTCTTTAGAGCACAAGCTCCTACTGATTGTCTTGGGACTGCTCAGTAAAGCAATCAGAGCTTGTAATTACCAGTAGTTGTATTTCCCAACTAAGAGGAATTCTTTTCCATTCTGTGTATTTCCCGCTTAACAGATGCAGAAAAAGGGGCCTTGGGCCTGGCATGTGGTGTGGGATTTCTGTTTCCTTTCAAGCAAGATAACTTTACAGATTCTCTTTAGGCTAGAAATTATTCACTATCAGATGTGCTTTTGTCATAGCTGATTCTGCAGAGAAATATATTATTATAAACTTACTGATAGAAAATGTTTATTTTGTCTATATAAAGCTTAAGAAGAAAAATAGCCGGGTAAAAAGCTGATACTGGCTTTTGAGAATTTAAAAAAAGAATGAATCAAAATTGAAGTTTTAATATCTATGTAATATCTTACCTGCCTAGCTTCTGGGATCACTACAGGTATATTTATCTGAAAAATACTTTGATAAGCAAAATGTTCTGTTTAGGTCTAACATATAATTTCTTGACAAGGAAGAAAATTAAACCTAATGACTTTATTGACCATGTTCTTTTTTTAAATAAATTAATTTTTATTGGTGTTCAATTTACCAACATACAGAAAAACACCCAGTGCTCATCCCGTCAAGTGTCCCCCTCAGTGCCTGTCACCCATTCCCCCCCAACCCCCACCCTCCTCCCCTTCCACCACCCCTAGTTCATTTCCCAGAGTTTGACCATGTTCATATATGAATTATTTTAAGTTCTCTTTTGATAGTTATATTAAGAAATATTGAAGGGTACCTGGGTGGCTTGGTGTTTGGTTGGGCTTCCAATTCTTGATTTTGGGTCAGGCCATGACCTCTGTGCTGTGGGATCAAGCCCAGTGTCAGGCTACACGCTCAGTGGGAAGTCTGCTTCTCTTCTTCCTCTCCCTTTGCCCCTCTTTCCTCTCATGCTTTTGCTATCTCAAAATAAATGGATGAATAAATCTTTAATTTTTTTAAGATTATTTATTTATTCATTCATAGAGATGCAGAGAGAGAGAGAGAGAGAGAGGCAGAGACACAGGCAGAGGGAGAAGCAGGCTCCATGCAGGGAGCCCTATGTGGGACTCGATCTCAGATCTCCAGGATGACGCCCTGGGCTGCAGGCGGCGCTAAACTGCTGCGCCACCAGGGCTGCCCTGGATGAATAAATCTTTAAAAAAATATATTGAATTAAAAGTTCCACCTCTTTCAAGTAGAACATTCCTTAGTGTTAGAGCTTAAAACGCATGGCTGCTATTTTATTTTCAGATTTCATGTTTTGGATTTTTGAAACAGAAAACATAAAGCAGTTGATATAGCACTTGTTATATTACCCAGAAATGATGGCTTAAAATTAACAAGAAATAATTTTTAAAAATTTAAGAGTTCCAGGAGCAGAGACTGGATAGTAAAGGTACAAGGGTATTACTGTCCAATTACTAGCTCCTACAGGCCAGAAATTGTGTTATATTTACGTTTGAACATGCCAATTCTATTTTTTTAAATTAATTTTTATTGGTGTTCAATTTACCAACATACAGAAAAACACCCAGTGCTCATCCCTCAAGTGTCCACCTCAGTGCCCGTCACCCATTCCCCTCCAACACCCCGCCCTCCTCCCCTTCCACCACCCCTAGTTCGTTTCCCCGAGTTAGGAGTCTTTATGTTCTGTCTCCCTTCCTGATATTTCCCAACATTTCTTTTCCCTTCCTTTATATTCCCTTTCACTATTATTTATATTCCCCAAATGAATGAGAACATACACTGTTTGTCCTTCTCCGATTGACTTATTTCACTCAGCATAATACCCTCCAGTTCCATCCACGTTGAAGCAAATGGTGGGTATTTGTCGTTTCTAATTGCTGAGTAATATTCCATTGTATACATAAACCACATCTTCTTTATCCATTCATCTTTCGATGGACACCGAGGCTCCTTCCACAGTTTGGCTATTGTGGCCATCGCTGATAGAAACATTGGGGTGCAGGTGTCCCGACGTTTCATTGCATTTGAATCTTTGGGGTAAATCCCCAACAGTGCAATTGCTGGGTCATAGGGCAGGTCTATTTTTAACTCTTTGAGGAACCTCCACACAGCTTTCCAGAGTGGCTGCACCAGTTCACATTCCCACCAACAGTGTAAGAGGGTTCCCTTTTCTCCGCATCCTCTCCAACATTTGTTGTTTCCTGCCTTGTTAATTTTCCCCATTCTCACTGGTGTGAGGTGGTATCTCATTGTGGTTTTGATTTGTATTTCCCTGATGGCAAGTGATGCAGAGCATTTTCTCATGTGCATGTTGGCCATGTCCATGTCTTCCTCTGTGAGATTTCTCTTCATGTCTTTTGCCCATTTCATGATCGGATTGTTTGTTTCTTTGGTGTTGAGTTTAATAAGTTCTTTATAGATTTTGGAAACTAGCCCTTTATCTGATATGTCATTGGCAAATATCTTCTCCCATTCTGTAGGTTGTCTTTTAGTTTTGTTGACTGTATCCTTTGCTGTGCAAAAGCTTCTTATCTTGATGAAGTCCCAATAGTTCATTTTTGCTTTTGTTTCTTTTGCCTTTGTGGCATAGAATTCCTACATCTCTTATATGGCAAATACATGTAGCAGAGGTGTGAAATACCTGCAAAGTTTTGTTTCTTAGTCTTTTTTAAAAAGAAAAATTTATTCATGAGAGACACAGAGAGAGGCAGAGACATAGGCAGAGGGAAAAGCAGGCTCCCTGTGGGGGTTTCTGCTGGAGGACTTGATCCCAGGACCCGGGATCACACCTTGAGCCGAAGTTCAGACACTCAACTGCTGAGCCACTCAGGCCATCCCTGTTTCTTAACCTTTTTACATACATGTCCTACTAACCAAGAAGAACTTTTTGAGTTTTAGTTTCTGTTGTTTTATTTATGAGAATATGTTTTTTGCTTTTCAAATATAACATTACAATATTGAATATAACTTTTCAGACTGGTCATATGACAAAAACATTTATTTTAAAAAAGCATTTAAGTGTCCTAGAGGCTCCCCTAAGTCACCAAGAATAAGTACTATGGACCAATGTTTTCATTTAGGAGACAAAAGTATTAGGGCCCAGGGTAGTTATGTGATTTGAACAAGAGGTCAAACAACTAGTTTGTATCAGATCTTGGACTAGGATCCAAGGCTACTGGATCTTTTAGTTTTGTTATGCTACTTCTTACACTTGATATATATATATTTTTTATCATGACCTGAGCTTTGAAGTTCAGATGAAAAGAAACCTGAAAATCCAACACAAGGCTGTATGTGAATATGCTGAGCATGGAGACTCCCCTTGCTATATATCTCTCACACACATTGTGTTGTCTTGTTGTCTAGGAAACCCAGGAATGGGGTAGCATCTGTTAGAGACATACCTGGAATAACCAATCTACAATTCAAACATCTTCATCATTAAGGAGAAAACTTCCAGTAAAACCCAAAAAATCAAAAGTTACTGAAACTCAAGTCAAAAAACAGATTTTCTTTTTAAGATTTTATTTATTTATTCATGAGAGACACACACACAGAGAGGCACAGGCATAAACAGATTGAGAAGCAGGGTCCCTGCAGGGAGCCCGATGTGGAACTCAATCCCAGGACCCTGGGATCATGACCTGAGCCAAAGGCATACTTTCAACCACTGAGCCACCCACGTGCCCAACAAACAAATTTTAAAAAAACAAATAAACAAATGCTTTTTAAAAATGAGGTTCCCTAGTTCCCTAAGGTAGCTGCCAAACAGCTGTAATGACACATTGTTTTCAATGACAGGGTTCACGTTGATTAGTGCAAGAGATGAATTCCATAATGTCATGTGTAAGCCAGAGAATTTGTATCTAGAGATGCAAAACGACCTAGAGAAATTTCAAGCAAGTAATAAAATACAGAGGAAGAATACTGATGGCTGAAGTTAGCCCAAACATATTCTTAACAATCTGGCACAGTTGCCTCTTTAATTTATCATCCACCTTCAGATTCAATAACAACATTTGATAAGAAATACAAACTCCAGATTATTAAGAGATTTCCCAGAGTGATGTGGATGTGGAATTAAGAGTAGAATCTATATCCCCTTGCCTTTCAGTCAGGCATGGGTCATACTGCCTCCCAAAATGCATTGGGTAGCTCCTTTATTTCTAGTCACAATAAGAACAACCATTTATTGAACACTTGTTAGATGTCAGGCACTTGCTGAGTGCCTCATATTATCTCATATAATACAACAACTCTAGGATGTATTTATTGTTATCCCTATTTTATAGCTAAGGGAATTAAGACTAAGAAAGTTTACACAGCTAATAAATAGTTGAGCTGAAATTAAACCCAAATTTGACTAAACACTAAAGCCTGTGGTTTTAACTGCTACTCCAGGTACTATTACTGGATTTCATTTTATGTGCCAATTTCCTTGCACTGGGAATACATTCTTAGATTCTTAGGCAAAGTGTGACCTCAATTAGAAAAAGAATTGTGATCATTTATTGATGTCTGCTGTAACGGGTGATAAGTGGTAGCAGTGACATACAAATCAGGTATGTGCCAACTCTGCCCAGGTAATGCTTCCTCTATGAAGTATTACTCTCTAAGTATGGTATGTGATCAACCCTGTAGACCAGTTTATGTCACGTCTATGTGACCACATTTTGCCAGATGATTATGAGAATATGTGGTTTGTTAGCTTAACAGAATTTCCTTAATTGGTTATTTTGTTAGGTTATCCAGGCTGTATGATTGCTGTATAATTTGAAGGAATGAGGAACTGGCCTTGATTTCTCTATAAATATGTGATAGTTCACTCGAGGTAGGAGAACAACAGGACCAGCAGTTTTTAAAATATTAACAAACCTTTATGCACTAGCTAGATCTTTTCTGTGCATATCGTTTATAAAATAATCAGGGTGAAAAAACAGTCTCAAAAAGATTAAGACTAAGAAG
Source organism: Vulpes vulpes (assembly GCF_048418805.1). Classification (NCBI taxonomy): domain Eukaryota; kingdom Metazoa; phylum Chordata; class Mammalia; order Carnivora; family Canidae; genus Vulpes; species Vulpes vulpes. The sequence continues at coordinate 89,311,688 of NC_132794.1, forward strand.
AAGCAGAATTGTCCGCAGTAAAAGAGTCAACCCAAGTTTTGAAACTAAAAATGAAAACTGAGCAGGACGTAAGCAAAGGAATTAAAAACTAGGAAAGGGTAAAAAGAGCAGCAAGGTCAAAGAAAAAGAGAATCAGATCAAAGGTGAAACTCATAAAAGCCATATCTTACTCTACAGAACGGATTATTTACTCACCACTTATATTCTGGCAATTTTTATCACTGTACCAACGCAGATGGGTCAGAGTTAGTCTTGTGGGTACAAGGAATAGAACATGCATTTCACAGGCCTTGGAAATGGGTGAGAGTATCCAAGTCCTGAGACAAGGGCAGGGAAGTCAGGCCATTAGCATTCCTTTTGTTCCAACACATTCCTTTAGCTGCAACACAGTCTTACCTGCTAACCTCTACCAAGATGAGAAAGTACCAGATGCACTGAAGATTCTTTCTGTACCCTCTCCTCTTCCTCCTAACTCTGTGTTCCCTTCTGTCCTTCCCTTCATTGCCTTTCCCTCCCCTCTTTGCTCTCACCTTCCTCTTACAAGACATTATTGAGGACCTACTATGTTCTAAGAACCTTGGGTTTATACAAGTGAATCAGATTCACTCTCTGCCATTCCAATGCTCACAGTCCAGTAGGGGAGAAGAACAATAATACAGTATAATTTCACAACACTTTACAAAGCACTTTCTTAGACAGGGCAAGGAATTACTATCTCCCTTTTACAAATAGAAGAAGAAAATGAAGTCCAAGTGAATTGTCCAATATCAACTCTCTATATTATAGAATATGGTCAATAAAGAAGAGGTAGAAAAGGAACAAATGACTGAAAAGAAAGTGAAGGATATACCCTCTTTCCCTTCCAGATAATTAAGTTCTATACAGGCTACATAATTAATATGTATAGACTTTGACATATGTGTATACACACACATACACATACATACCTATAAACACATGTGTGTAAAGGATAACACTAGATATATGTGAAAGCACCCTGCACCCTGCAAAAGACTAAGAAAGTAAAAATTTTGCACCATTATTACACAGAATCAGAATAAAATAAGCAAAAGAGTAAGCTAAGATTTGAAATATCTGGTAATCATTCTTCTGCTTCCAAAAGATAATACATTTCCAGGTTCAGGATATCTAGATGGGATGATGAGTTCTAAAAAATAATAAATGAATGAATGAATGAATGAATGAATAAAGTCTTCCAAGGTAGGAAAGTACTGGATTCATCACCCGGAAGTTAAGGAACAGATTTACCAAAGGCTTTGGAAATTGAAGTCAAGACTTTGATATGACTATAGGATCTTCTAAAGGGGGAAAAAATGAGAACTAGAAAAGTAGGCCGACTCATTCTTCTTTCTCAATATATGAATAAATATAAAGATTTAATAATTCACTATTAGTTGAATTATAGGTAATAAAAAATAATAAGAAAATTGAATTCAAAAATATTTTTCTTCGATATATAAAGAAGTGAATTCAAATATACCAATGACATCCCTTTTGTAAGAAGGTCTAGTTTCATACAAGCTGATGATAGAGAAGTTTCCTGATAGAAAAGACCTGTATGTACTACACAAATCATCTCATATGGTGTGGACTGCATATTCTACATCTATTTGACTTTGTTCAACAGTTGCCCCAAGCCCTTATATAAGTGACAAATACAGCTTAAAAGTGATGAGGAAAGAATTAATAAAAAGAGTTCTGGCAATTGTAGAAGTAATTATCTGAAACAAATTGGTAGACTCTAATACTTACTGGGATGTAGATATCATGCTAAATGAGTTAGAATTATGACTTTAATTCTCCCAATAAGCCTGGGCTATTATCATTGCCATTTTATATAGGTAAGAAATCTCAGAAAAGTTGAATAAATTTGCTCAATAAAACCAGGTATCTTTTGCCCTCATCTTGTCTTCCAAGAGAGCTGAAAGAAATAGATACTAATTCAGCAGATGAACCAGAAAGCTAGACTAGAAATGACTCTAAAATTTAGTATTTGTTGTAAATCCATGTCAAACTGAGTTGGCAATGTGACTAAAACTAAATATCAGAAGCTACTATAGTCTGTACTTTGAGATTGTTATACATAATGATAACATGATTTCAACAGCCAACCATACATGTTTGAGTAGAGGTAAATTTGGAAGGGAAAATGTACCTCAGGAGAGATATCCATATGATCTGGACCTTATATAATCTTTGGAAGTGAAGTTTGAAAGGATCTTGATGACAGAGGCAGAGAGTTACCTGAGACTTAGGGAGCCTTGCTGAACAGAGGAAGCCTTGAATTTTAGTGATGCTGTGGTTGCTGCTGTTTCTCTCTGGAATGTCTCAATGCGCACTCCTTTTCTCTCCACCTGTCCTTACAGGTGCAACTCCTGCTGCAAAGATTTTTACAAAGTGGAAAGTTTTTTTGTATTTTTGTGGGTACAAAGCCAGAAAAAGTGTTCCTCAAGAAAATATGTCCCATAACCGATTCATGCCTCTCTTTTAGCATCCTCCTAGATCCTTCTGTTTTTCTCCTTTTTGAAAAAAGGAAGTATCTCTCACATGAAACAACACTTTCTCTGTAGTTTCTCCTTGGCTTTTCACCACTCAGACCTTCTTTCCTATGTGTCTTCACATTTTGAAGGGTTTCACATTTCTTCTTCACATTTTGAAAGGTCTTTCTTTAAAAAGTTCTCTAATCCTACATTCATCTCCTTTAAAGCCTAGCTAGAATGTTGGCTCCTTAGCCAGCTTGGGAGGTCATTAAGACAAAGACTAAACTAGCTTTTATTTTAATTGTGGTCACTTCCATCTCCAAGAAAGTTTCTATATGGGATCAGACCAATTATTTCTGGAGTCCTCTTCTCTACAACCAAATGACCTAGTCAAAGCCAGTTTGGTAAGCTAGTTTGGTAAGGCTTCTCTCTTGCTTTGTCTTCTAAGAGAACTATAAAAAATAGATGCTATAATTAGGAGGTAAACCAGGAAATGGAAAAAAAATAAGTCTAAAAATTTAGGGTTTATAATGAATCCTCTATGTCAACAAGACTGGTGTCCAGCTATGGTAGCCCCCATTTCATTTACATTGAAAGAACTAACCCTCTCCAGATGAAGACTTCACAAACATTATTACCCTGCATCTTTACTAGTAACCTACAAATTAAAGGAAGAAACCAAAGAAATTGAGAAGAGTAAGATGAGACTTTCTACCCACCTGCCACTAGAGAGTTGCTGACTTCCTTGAACAAGAACTGAGAAGTTTTTTATAGGTATATAACATTCATTGGATCATTTATTTACTTGTTTACAGTTTCAAAGCCCTCTGCTGGGCTCTATGTTGTCTGGCTGAGATCAAAAAAAGAAGTTTAAAATGTAAATTAAATACAAATGGCAAAACCCACATATCTCATATCTGAATAATTACAAGTGAGAGTCACAGAGACATTTGCATAAATGTCTTTGTCATTAATCTTTGGAAAATTCTTATGCAATAGGCAATTTATGAAAGACTAAATAATTTTATTCTCATAGCTAAATGAGAAGAAGCAGAAAAACTTCCCCTAAAAGTTCTGAGTATTTTTGGAGGACTTCTAAATAAAACAAAGACAAAGGAGAGATGCTTTCCTTCTTATGTTTGTCATAAAGCCAAGTAAGGCATCAAAGCAAGTTGTTCCATTCCTCTTCAGAGAAGCAAGGTGCTTCACCAAACAAAACTCCCTGAGATTTCTGTTCTAACTCAGTGTTCTCTCAGTCAATGATACTGCCTTTGGTGTTGACAGTAGACATAAAGAAAATAGAGGTTACCTATCTTTATCTTTCTCTCTCTCTTTTTTTTGAAGGGGAGTCTCATCTCCTTATTACCTCTTCTTTCTTTTCATATCCTCTCCTTTACACATGTATCATTAGGAAAAATGTTTTGGCACAGGGAGATGGCATGGTTTAGAGTAAAATGGCCAAGAAATAGTTAAATTGCTGTCTCCCTCATGAATCTCACCTTCCCATAGTAATAGCTTCCTTAGCACAAACTATCCCATACATTTGGAACTTGAATGTATATTTATAAAAGAATCCAAACAAAATCTAGAGCAGTTAGAGGCAGTTTATGATGCTAAGCCAGAAGAGATGGTCCAACTCTACTTCTTACTAACCGCATGACTTTGAGCCACTGATATATCTGCTCTGAGCTTCAGTTACTTTATCTGTAAAATGAGACTAAAGGTCCTAACCTCCTCACATATGAGATGTGTGCAATTGTTTTGTAAACTGTAAAGTGCTAGACAAGTGGAAGGGAATTGTTTTCTTTATTTTCTCTCTATTCTTTTCTCTAAGTAGGCTAATCAGAAGAATCCAGACAATAAGCATTATTTGTGTATCTTAGTAATTTTTTAAAGTATATTAAGAAAAGCAATATAACAAGAAAAAGTTTCCCCCTTTCCTTTACCTTGAGAATTAAAGATCATAAAGGCAAGAATGAAAATTTAAAAGTAAAGATTTCCTGAATGTCCTCTGCTCTTTCTCTTAATTTCCTCTAGACTGCTTTCCTTATATTGCACATTTCATGCACACTTTATATCATAATGACTATTTTATGAGTTGATGATTCTTTTATGAGAAGTGGTTTACTGTGTAATCAAGCAGAGAGAGAATTGTCTCAAGGTTCACTTAGGAGAAATCCAATTATGAATTGCTAAATGTACTACTTACACAGAGAAGATTGAAATCTGTTTTTTGTTCTTTGTTTTTAAAACGTATTATTAGGGATTAATGTCAACATTTCTTTGCTTATCAAGGCCAATTTATGGCATTTCTACCTCCCATTCAGGGAAAGAAATGACTCCAAAGAACCAGTAGTCTAGTGATCTATAATTGAGGGTAAATTCCTTTAATTGGAATTTAGCAAACATTTATTAACCTACTGCTACAGCTACACATAGGAAGTATGATGGGGGAAGTGCGAAAGGACAAAAATGAAAAATGGATATAACTGCTGCCCTCAAGGAACTAAAAGTCTACTAGGGAGAAAAGAGAATGACATACAACATGTATGGAGTATATACTGAGAAACATGAAAACCAGAATCTACGGACACTACTAGTGAAAGGCAAGACAAGCTTTTTATATTTGTTTTATAGGAAATAATTCTAAATCACCAAGCTCCTTATCTATAATATTCACTTATAATAGCCAATAAAACTAACAAAAGAAATTAATCTATTCAACATCTTTAAAAGTTCTGATGTTAACCTACTGGACTTTTGAAGTCTTCTTAGAATACAGAAAGCTTCACTCCCATCCTTTTTTTTTTTTTTTTTTAATTTTTATTTATTTATGATAGTCACAGAGAGAGAGAGAGGGGCAGAGACACAGGCAGAGGGAGAAGCAGGCTCCATGCACCAGGAGCCCGACGTGGGATTCGATCCCGGGTCTCCAGGATCACGCCCTGGGCCAAAGGCAGGCGCTAAACCGCTGCGCCACCCAGGGATCCCCACTCCCATCCTTATGACAACAAAAAGCCAGGGGGCGTCTGGGTGGCTCAGTGGTTGAGCATCTGCCTTTGGCTCAGGTTATGATTCTGGGGTCCTGGAATCGAGTCTGGCATCAGGCTCCCTGGAAGGAGTATGCTTCTGCCTCTGCCTATGTCTCTACCTCTCTCTTTGTGTCTCTCATGAATAAGTAAATAAAATCTTTTAAAAAAAGCCAGGTAATCTACAAAATTATTTATTGAACTCATCAGAAACAGTTCAGAAATCTCAGAGCAAGCAACTAATCCCAATTCTAAGCAAAGACATGCACTTCCAAGCAGAGATGGGATGCCTGCACGTGTTTACCTAGGGCAGAGCATGGGAGTAGGAGATGCCAGACATCATATAAGCTGGTAAGAACTCAACTAGAAAGTACAACAAATTGAAAAAGGCAGAATGTGGACTAGCATGAGAGTATAGAACCCCTGGGAGTCTAGATACAAAGGGAGTTTTTCATCCACTTGCAGCCTCTTCTCTCTGAATCTCATGATTGGTCAGGGAGGCAGGGAGGAGGGCAGGGTAGGAGACCAGAGAGTCCTTGGTTTTTCAAGCCTGGAAGGGATGGGGTGAGGGTAGAAGAGAATAACAGTCATTCAGGGAAAGACACAAAGCCATGTTCTAGTTCTTTTCTTCTGTCTTTTCTAAGGTACAAAAGCTCTAAGCTGCTATGGAATTGGAAACACACCCTATCATTATCAGGGCATAGTTGAAAACACATTGCAATTGAGGGAGAGAGACAGAAAAGGGAAAAGCCCACTACCACTGTGAGTGGCTCAGGAAAAGTCCTTGACCCAGACCATTCAAGATTATCTATCACCCAGAGTGAGGCAGAATCAATTACAAGAAAGCTCTACTTTTTTTTTTTTTTTTTTTTAAGATTTATTTATGATAGAGAGAGAGAGAGAGACAGGAAGAGGGAGAAGTAGGCTCCATGCCGAGAGCCTGATGGGGGACTCGATTCCGGGACTCCAGGATCGTGCCCTGGGCCAAAGGCAGGTGCCAAGCCGCTGAGCCACCCAGGGATCCCCCGAAAGCTCTACTTCTAAGACCCAGGTACACAGTGCCTAAGACTAAGGCTAAACCATGACAACACAGAAAAACTCTCCTGCCTCTTGCTTTTCACAGCTAAGCGAGCAGGCACATACTTACCCCACATGTATCTATCAATTGTCTCCAGCTGAATCAGAAACATTGTAATTGTAATGGGCCCTGTTTTAGTATTATTCCCAAAGAGAACTCTCCATACTCAAGGAAGCCTATGATCAGCAGAAGTTTGGCCAAGACTCAGTGATCCAGTGGGTATCCTAGCTTTTCCATAATACAGATAATGTCTCCTTCCCCTCCATCACTTCTTCACACTCAGCTTCTCCTCATTTGACTTTTACCTCCAGGCCCATGTCCCTCAAGTCTTGATCACAAAACATGATAATTAGTAGAGTTGCCCAGAGATATCACTTCTCAGGAGATATCAGACCAAACATGTGCAGTCAGCTCCCTTTCTGGGACTTAGAACTAATTCATCCTCTTACTCTTAGACCTTCTCTCCTCCTAATTATGTTGGCCAGCCCTTCTTACTTATCCCAAGATTGCCTCTTTTACTTAGAGTCCCCTTGAGAAACTTAGTAGCAAAGAGAGGACTT